>NC_058082.1:131015996-131662596 GCF_014858855.1 Bufo gargarizans | reverse complement strand
ATATAATTATCCCCTGACTATGTGGGAGGATTTCCTGTCTAATTGGGAACAGCATGAACAGCAGGTGTTTGAGAGTTGGGAAGTAATTAAGGAATGGATAAAAATGGAGGCCAGGCAGGCAGACACTTGACCACTGAGGAAGGGAGAGCGAATCTACCCGAAACGCGTATGGTGAAACAAGTGATGTACCTTTATTGAGAAGCCTCCGATAAAACTGTATGGCCATACAGAGAAAGAAAAAAATTTTACAGTAAAGGAACAACTACTTTTATCGTCGAAAATCTGTACCAAAGGAAATAGCGGAACAGAGTGTCAACTCCCGCGATCTTTGGAACTCCCGCAAAATTTTAACCAGCTTGCTGGAAGGAGCGATCAAATAAGCCAGCAAACATTTAAAGCTCCACTCAAGCAACAGGGAGACAGCAGACACCAGACGGTAAGCCAAATACCAATTCAAAGTTTACCTCGACTTTAAAAGGAAATACCATAAGAGACTTTTTATTCCAACATTATCAGGATTCCTGTGGACATTTTATGATTACATTACGTTCCCAGGGGAAATACACCTACAATATTTAAAGTGACACTCATTTTCCCAATCTGAGATAGATTCACAGAGGAATTACCTCCCCCTTCACAATAACAGCATATATAAGACCTGGACAATACTTGAAGTTTTTGGTGTGTGATTTATATCAGTGAATTTATCAACTATGGATTAGTATTGAATATTTTATTATCAAATATTTTATCATTCAATACAATATCGACTATACTATTATATCTACTATAGTTTATGTGATTGTAGTTTTTGCATGTCATTGCTATAATACACTGTTTTTATTATTTTTATTACATGAATTTTATGGGTATTTAATAATAAATATTTTCTGCATATGTCAATTTGGTTGCCAAGTGTATGAGTGCTAGCTCATTTTTCTATTGTTACAATCAATGAGTATTTGTATGACCGAGGTGCTAGGACAGCCTCTGCAGAGCTGGGTAGTTTTTTGCCACGTTACTGGCAAAATGCGCAATGCCTGTAGGCTCATGCGTCCTTTTGAGGAGGTAACAAACCTAGTCAGTCGCACCGAAGGCAACATCAGCGACATCATCCCATTTGTTTTCTTCCTGGAGCGTGCCCTGAGAAGAGTGATGGATCAGGCCGTAGATGACTGTGAAGAGGAAGAGTTGTGGTCACCATCACCACCAGAAGCAGCCTTATCAGCATCGCTTGCTGGACCTGCGGCAACACTGGAAGAGGAGTCTTAGGAAGAGGAGTCAGAAGAGGAATGTGGCTTTGAGGAGGATGAAGACCAACCACAGGAGGCACCCTAGGGTGCTCGTTGTCACCTATCTGGTTACCCGTGGTGTTGTACGTGGCTGGGGGTAAGAACAGACCTTCAATGACATCAGTGAGGACAAGAAACGGGACATGAGTAGCTTGGCATCCAACCTTGTGCAAATGGGGTCTTTCATGCTGTCATGCCTGTTGAGGGATCCTAGTATAAAAAGGATGAAGGAGAACGACCTGTACTGGGTGGCCACGCTACTAGACCCCCGGTATAAGAAGAAAGTGGCTGAAATGTTACCGAATTACTGGAAGTCGGAAAGGATGCAGCAGTTCCAAAACAAGTTAAAAAGTGTGCTTTACTCAGCGTATAAGGGTGATGTCACAGCACAATAGGAATCTAACAGGGGAAGTGGTGAAAGTAATCCTCCTCCTACCACGACCACGCCGGCAAAGACACAACGCTTTACAGACGTGTTGTTGATGGAGGACATGCAGAGCTTTTTAAGTCCTACGCATCGCCACAGCCCTTCAAGGTCCACCCTCAGAGAATGACTTGACCGACAGGTAGCAGACTACCTCGCCTTAACTGCAGATATCGACACTCTGAGGAGCGATGAACCCCTTGACTACTGGGTGTGCAGGCTTGACCTGTGGCCTGAGCTATCCCAATTTGCGATAGAACTTCTGGCCTGCCCGCTTCAAGTGTCCTGTCAGAAAGGACCTTAAGCGCAGCAGGAGGTATTGTCACTGAGAAGAGAAGTCGCCTAGGTCAAAAAAGTCTAGATTACCTCACCTTTATTAAGATGAATGAGGCATGGATACCGAAGAGACTGACAGTGGGGGATGCATTTGACTAAAAAAGGCCTGATGAGATGCCTTGGGCTATAAAATGGTCCACACGCTGCTGTATTTAATCTCTGCATGCCGGATGACTTGCGTGACTTCTCCGCCACCAACTAGGGTTCAAGCCGCCATGTTTTAGTGCACTTTCTGCCTGCAACAGTACCTAGTTTTCAGGCATGTGTACATGCCTCAGTTTTCTGGCCTCTGGTGCTGCACTGTCGTTGCAAAAACAAAACAAAAAAAAGGCACATACATGTGTCAATTCCCCTTCGTGATCGTTACCTTGTTGTGGTGAAGGGGCTTGCGCATGACAATAAAGCAATCACCTCTATGAGTGTGTTGGCAATGGCAATGTTGGCACACCCCAGATGAGATAAGGTCGTTGCTTCATTGTGAACAGACCAAAAGCGATCGGCTGGATAATTTTGCATAGAAAAAACATAAATTTTCTTTGTGATCATCTAAGGTGATCATTAAAGCCTATTAGGCCAACAATGGGCCCACACTGCAGAATCATTGTTTTCTGTTTCACTTAACTGTCACTGAACCACCTCAGCACGACCATAGGCTTTGAAAAGCCGCCATCGACTGCAATCTCCCAAACATGCACACAAGCACAGTCATCACTAAAGATTGACGCATAGAGGAATAAAATTTATGTCATGAGTGTGTCAACTGTTGACAACTCTTTGCGGTTGTCTAAATTCTATTCCATACACGTCCCCTGATAGGGATTAAACTGATAGGAATAGTACTACTTAACATACCACTCATATCTGGTAGCACAGTACATTGCACTGCGCACGCGCCGTGCCCCACATTGGAAGCAAGAGGGTCAACCAAGCATCTTTTTCCATCTCCTGGTTCCTAAAATCTATTTGATACACATCCCCTGATAGGGTACGTAACAGAGATTAAACTGATAAGAATAGTATTACTTAACACACCACTCATAAACGCGCAGTGCCCCAAATTGGAAGTAGGAGGACCAACCAAGCATCTTTTTCCATCTCCCGATTCCTAAAATCTATTCCATAGACCGGCACCTGATAGGGGACGTAACAGGGATTAAAATGATAGGAAAAGTACTACTTAACATACCACTCAGATCGGGTAGCACAGTACATTGCACGGCACACGCGCAGTGCCCCAAATTTGAAGTAAGAGGACCGACCAAGCATCTTTTTCCATCTTCTGGTTCCTAAAATCTATTTCATACACCGGCCACTGATAGGGGATGTAACAGGGATTAAACTGATAGGAATAGTACTACTTAACATACCACTCAGATCGGGTAGCACAGTACATTAAACGGCACGTGCAGTGCCCCAAATTGGAAGTAAGAGGACCGACCAAGCATCATTTTCCATCTCCCGGTTCCTAAAATCTATTCCATACACCGGCCCCTGATAGGGGACGTAACAGGGATTAAACTGATAGGAATAGTACTAATTAACCGCCCTCAGATCGCCTAACACAGGATCGTGGGCCGGAGGCGGCAGTCTGAGGCACAGTCACGCATATATGAGATGACTCGCTCAGCCGGCCCGCGCATGCGCATCACGTGCCGGCAAAAGTTAGAGGGGGGTCACGTCATCAGCTTGCCAGCCAATGATCATGGCTGGCAAGCTGATGATTTTTAAAAAAACTAATCAGAAGCCAGTTAACACATTATATTTATAAATATAATGTGTTAAATGGCTGCTGTGCTCCTCTGCTGGTCCTTTTCGTCAGTTGGTCTCAGCAGAGGAGCACAGTTCACAGTGAGTACACACCAACAGCACACTTAGCCCCAGATCACCCCCCATCACCCCAATTAACCACTTGATCACCCCTTGATCGCCCCTGTCAATCACCTAGTGAAAGGAAAAAAGTGATCAGTGTAAACTGTCACTTTTTTTTCCCACTGGTATTGACTGATAGGTTTGAGGATAGTTTAGGCCCTTGGTTAGGTAGTTAGCAATCGGTTAGCGCCCAGCCCACCGCACCGCAGTCACTGATTCGCTGATTAGCGTATCGCTAATCAGCATTTGTATTTTTATAGTATCTGTAAGTGATCAAAACTGATCACAGTCAGATCTATAATAGTATTAGTGTCACCTTAGCTTGCCCTCCTCCCAAAATGCAGTGTTTGCCCGATCAGGCCTGATCGGTCGCCCACATGTGCGTTCACCCACGCCCGCCCCACCGCAGTGACAAACATTTTTTTTTTTTGATCACTGCACAATCACTTTCCCAGCGCTGCGGCCATAAAAAAATCAGTTTTTATATTTTTTATCAATCGCAGCGGCCTCCGGTACATCGCTAGCCTCCCATTTGTAAGACAGGCTTGCTTTTTTTCTTGGGTAGTCTCAGGGAATACCCCTTAAATTTAGTAATCCAAATGTCAAACAAGGGGTATTCTTCTGAAGAGGCCTACAGGATTCTGACCCAGTCGGATGAGGAATGGGAACCCTCATCTGACGAATCTAGCAGGGTCAGAATATGAACCTGTAGAAAGCAGTGGCAGTCTGACACAAAGTTCGGACGAGGAGGTTGAGGTCCCTGATACCAACAGGCGTACCCGGCACCATGTTGCTAGACCACAGGATGCGCAGGATGCGCTTCAAGGGCAGCAGAGTGGGGCTGGCGCTGTCGGATTACGTGGTGAGGCATACACCAGCAGCGCAGCCCTCCCTGGACCTAGTACCAGCACTGCCGTACAACATGGTAAAGTTGCGAGCACCAGAAGGGCAGTTGAAGCTGGTACGGTGGCACGTGCAATAGTTACCCCGTCGCAGCCACCGCACAGACAGGCCCGTAGACCCCCTAGAGTCCCTGAGGTGCTGGCAAACCCTTATTGGCAGTCCCCAACTTCAGCCGCACCATTAGTTCCCCCTTTCACCGCCCAGTCTGGAGTTCGGGTTGAGACAGCTCAGATCGGTTCGGCCCTGGGACTTTTAAACTGTTCTTGACTGCGGAGCTCTTGGACATAGTCGTGGCAGAAACAAACCGGTATGCCACTCAATTTATATCCGCCAACCCGGGAAGCTTTTACGCACAGCCTTTCCGGTGGAAACCAGTCCAAGTTTCCGAATGAAAAAAATTTCTGGGCCTTCTCCTCAACACGAGTCTAACCAAAAAGCATGAATTGCGGTCATATTGGTCCACGAACCCAATTCATCACATGCCCATGTTCTCTGCTGCCATGTCCAGGACACGATTTGAGGCGTTTCCTGCACTTTAGTGACAATAGCACCTATCGTCCCAGAGGCCACCCAGCTTTTGACCGGCTCCATAAAATTCGGCCCCTCATAGACCACTTCAACCAGAAATTTGCAGATTTGTATACCCCTGAGCAAAAAAATCTGCGTAGACAAGTCCCTTATACATTTTACCGGGCGCCTTGGCTTCAAACAATACATCCCAAGCAAGCGCGCCCGGTATGGGGTCAAATTGTATAAGCTCTGTGAAAGGGCCACAGGCTATACCCACAAATTTCGGATCTATGAGGGTAAAGATCAGATCCTGGAGCCGGTCGGTTGCCCTGACTACCTGGGGAGCAGTGGGAAGACAGTCTGGGACTTGGTGTCACCCTTACTTGGCAAGGGGTACCATCTTTATGTGGACAATTTCTACACAAGTGTGCCCCTCTTCAGGCATTTGTTCCTAGAACAGATTGGCTGCTGTGGCACCGCACGAACTAGTCGCGCGGGCTTCCCCCAACGGCTCGTTACCACCCGTCTTGCAAGGGGGGAGAGGGCTGCCTTGTGTAATGAAGAATTGCTCACAATGAAATGGAGAGACAAGTGTGACGTTTACATGCTCTCATGCACGACAATACAAATTGAACGAGTAACCAGTGTCATTGAAAAGCCCCTCTGTATCCACGACTATAATTTGCTCATGGGAGGTGTGGACATATACCCATGCTGGGTGAGATAAATATCAAAAAATGGGAAAAGTTGTATTTTGCCGAGATATTTCTCTCACTCAGCATGGGTATATGTAAAATGACACCCCAAAACACATTCCCCAACTTCTCCTGAGTACGGCAATACCACATGTGTGACACTTTTTTGCAGCCTAGATGAGCAAATGGGCCCACATTCCAAAGAGCACCTTTCGGATTTCACAGGCCATTTTTTACAGATTTTGATTTCAAACTACTTCTCACGCATCTGGGCCCCTAAAATGCCAGGGCAGTATAACTACCCCACAAGTGACCCCATTTTGGAAAGAAGACACCCAAGGTATCCCGTGAGGGGCATGGAGAGTTCCTAGAATTTTTTATTTTTTGTCACAAGTTAGCGGAAAATGATGATTTTTCTTTTAAATTATTTTTTTCTTACAAAGTCTCATATTTCACTAACTTGTGACAAAAAATAAAAACTTCCATGAACTCACTATGCCCATCACGAAATACCTTGGGTGTCTTCTTTCCAAAATGGGGTCAATTGTGGGGTAGTTATACTGCCGTGGCATTTTAGGGGCCCAAATGCGTGCGAAGTAGTTTGAAATCAAAATCTGTAAAAAATGGCCTGTGAAATCCGAAAGGTGCTCTTTGGAATGTGGGCCCCTTTGCCCACCTAGGCTGCAAAAAAGTGTCACACATGTGGTATCGCCGTACTCAGGAGAAGTTGGGGAATGTGTTTTGGGGTGTCATTTTACATATACCCATGCTGGGTGAGATAAATATCTTGGTCAAATGCCAACTTTGTATAAAAAAATGGGAAAAGTTGTCTTTTGCCGAGATATTTCTCTCACCCAGCATGGGTATATTTAAAATGACACCCCAAAACACATTCCCCAACTTCTCCTGAGTACGGCGACACCACATGTGTGACACTTTTTTGTAACCTAGGTGGGCAAATGGGCCCACATTCCAAAAAGCACCTTTCGGATTTCACAGGGCATTTTTTACAGATTTTGATTTCAAACTACTTCTCACGCATCTGGGCCCCTAAAATGCCAGGGCAGTATAACTACCCCACAAGTGACCCCATTTTGAAAAGAAGACACCCCAAGGTATTCCGTGAGGGGCATGGCGAGTTCCTAGAATTTTATATTTTTTGTCACAAGTTAGCGGAAAATTATGATTTTTTATTTTTTCTTACAAAGTCTCATGACCCCATTTTGGAAAGTAGACTCCCTAAGGTATTCGCTGATGGGCATAGTGAGTTCATAGAACTTTTTTTTTTGTCACAAGTTAGCGGAAAATGATGAATTTTCTTTTCATTTTTTTTCTTCCTTACAAAGTCTCATATTCCACTAACTTGTGACAAAAAATAAAAACTTCCATGAACTCACTATGCCCATCATGGAATACCTTGGGTGTCTTCTTTCCAAAATGGGGTCAATTGTGGGGTAGTTATACTGCCCTGGCATTTTTGGGGCCCAAATGCGTGCGAAGTAGTTTGAAATCAAAATCTGTAAAAAATGGCCTGTGAAATCCGAAAGGTGCTCTTTGGAATGTGGGCCCCTTTGCCCACCTAGGCTGCAAAAAAGTGTCACACATGTGGTATCGCCGTACTCAGGAGAAGTTGGGGAATGTGTTTTGGGGTGTCATTTTACATATACCCATGCTGGGTGAGATAAATATCTTGGCCAAATGCCAACTTTGTATAAAAAAATGGGAAAAGTTGTCTTTTGCCGAGATATTTCTCTCACCCAGCATGGGTATATTTAAAATTACACCCCAAAACGCATTCCCCAACTTCTCCTGAGTACGGCGATACCACATGTGTGACACTTTTTTGTAACCTAGGTGGGCAAATGGGCCCACATTCCAAAAAGCACCTTTCGGATTTCACAGGGCATTTTTTACAGATTTTGATTTCAAACTACTTCTCATGCATTTGGGCCCCTAAAATGCTAGGGCAGTATAACTACCCCACAAGTGACCGCATTTTGGAAAGAAGACACCCCAAGGTATTTCATGATGGGCATAGTGAGTTCATGGAAGTTTTTATTTTTTGTCACAAGTTAGTGGAATATGAGACTTTGTAAGGAAGAAAAAAATGAAAAGAAAATTCATCATTTTCCGCTAACTTGTGACAAAAAATAAAAAGTTCTATGAACTCACTATGACCATCAGCGAATACCTTAGGGAGTCTACTTTCCGAAATGGGGTCATTTGTGGGGTTTTTCTACTGTCTGGGCATTGTAGAACCTCAGGAAACATGACAGGTGCTCAGAAAATCAGAGCTGCTTCAAAAAGCGGAAATTCACATTTTTGTACCATAGTTTGTAAACGCTATAACTTTTACCCAAACCAATTTTTTTCACCCAAACATTTTTTTTTAGCAAAGACATGTAGAACAATAAATTTTGCGAAAAATGTATATATGGATGTCGTTTTTTAAAAAAAAAATTACAACTGAAAGTGAAAAATGTCATATTTCTGCAAAAATTTTGTTAAATTTCGATTAATAACTAAAAAAGTAAAAATGTCAGCAGTAGGGATGAGCGAACTCGAACTGTATAGTTCGGGTTCGTACCGAATTTTGGGGTGTCCGTGACACGGACCCGAACCCGGACATTTTCGTAAAAGTCCGGGTTCGGGTTCGGTGTTCGTCGCTTTCTTCGCGCTTTTGTGACGCTTTCTTGGCGCTTTTTGAAAGGCTGCAAAGCAGCCAATCAACAAGCGTCATACTACTTGCCCCAAGAGGCCATCACAGCCATGCCTACTATTGGCATGGCTGTGATTGGCCAGAGCACCATGTGACCCAGCCTCTATTTAAGCTGGAGTCACATAGCGCCGCCCGTCACTCTGCTCTGATTAGCGTAGGGAGAGGTTGCGGCTGCGACAGTAGGGCGAGATTAGGCAGATTAACTCCTCCAAAGGACTTGATTAACTGATCGATCTGCAGCTGTGGATCATTGAGCTGCTGATCCTCAATTGCTCACTGTTTTTAGGCTGCCCAGACCGTTTGTCAGTCACATTTTTCTGGGGTGATCGGCGGCCATTTTGTGTCTTGTGGTGCGCCAGCACAAGCTGCGACCAAGTGCATTTAACCCTCAATGGTGTGGTTGTTTTTTGGCTAAAGCCTACATCAGGGTGAAGCTGTCACACCAAGTGCATTTAACCAGCAATAGTCTGTTCATTTTTTGGCCATATACAAAATCAGGGGCAAGCTGCGCCTGTCACCAAGTGCATTTAACCCTCAATGGTGTGGTTGTTTTTTGGCTAAAGCCTACATCAGGGTGAAGCTGTCACACCAAGTGCATTTAACCAGCAATAGTCTGTTCATTTTTTGGCCATATACTAAATCAGGGGCAAGCTGCGCCTGTCACCAAGTGCATTTAACCCTCAATGGTGTGGTTGTTTTTTGGCTAAAGCCTACATCAGGGTGAAGCTGTCACACCAAGTGCATTTAACCAGCAATAGTCTGTTTATTTTTTGGCCATATCCCAGTCTAATTCTGTCACTAAATCCATACCGGTCACCCAGCGCCTAAATACTAGGCCTCAAATTTATATCCCGCTAAATCTGTCCTTAGTGCTGTAGCTGGGCGAGTTATTTAGTGTCCGTTCAAGCACATTTCTTGTTCTGGGTTGAAATACAATTCCCAATTTAGCAATTTCATAATTTAGTGGTTTCTGCTATATCAGAGCTATTTGAAATCTATCCCTAAAAGGGTATATAATATTCAAGGTGCACATTGGGTCATTCAGAATAACTTCACACACACCCGCTACTGTGTATTTCCAAGTCTAATTCTGGCACTAAACCCATACCTGTCACCCAGCGCCTAAATACTAGGCCTCAAATTTATATCCCGCTAAATCTGTCCTTAGTGCTGTAGCTGGGCGAGTTATTTAGTGTCCGTTCAAGCACATTTCTTGTTCTGGGTTGAAATACAATTCCCAATTTAGCAATTTCATAATTTAGTGGTTTCTGCTATATCAGAGCTATTTGAAATCTATCCCTAAAAGGGTATATAATATTCAAGGTGCACATTGGGTCATTCAGAATAACTTCACACACACCCGCTACTGTGTATTTCCAAGTCTAATTCTGGCACTAAACCCATACCTGTCACCCAGCGCCTAAATACTAGGCCTCAAATTTATATCCCGCTAAATCTGTCCTTAGTGCTGTAGCTGGGCGAGTTATTTAGTGTCCGTTCAAGCACATTTCTTGTTCTGGGTTGAAATACAATTCCCAATTTAGCAATTTCATAATTTAGTGGTTTCTGCTATATCAGAGCTATTTGAAATCTATCCCTAAAAGGGTATATAATATTCAAGGTGCACATTGGGTCATTCAGAATAACTTCACACACACCCGCTACTGTGTATTTCCAAGTCTAATTCTGGCACTAAACCCATACCTGTCACCCAGCGCCTAAATACTAGGCCTCAAATTTATATCCCGCTAAATCTGTCCCTAGTGCTGTAGCTGGGCGAGTTATTTAGTGTCCGTTCAAGCACATTTCTTGTTCTGGGTTGAAATACAATTCCCAATTTAGCAATTTCATAATTTAGTGGTTTCTGCTATATCAGAGCTATTTGAAATCTATCCCTAAAAGGGTATATAATATTCAAGGTGCACATTGGGTCATTCAGAATAACTTCACACACACCCGCTACTGTGTATTTCCAAGTCTAATTCTGGCACTAAACCCATACCTGTCACCCAGCGCCTAAATACTAGGCCTCAAATTTATATCCCGCTAAATCTGTCCCTAGTGCTGTAGCTGGGCGAGTTATTTAGTGTCCGTTCAAGCACATTTCTTGTTCTGGGTTGAAATACAATTCCCAATTTAGCAATTTCATAATTTAGTGGTTTCTGCTATATCAGAGCTATTTGAAATCTATCCCTAAAAGGGTATATAATATTCAAGGTGCACATTGGGTCATTCAGAATAACTTCACACACACCCGCTACTGTGTATTTCCAAGTCTAATTCTGGCACTAAACCCATACCTGTCACCCAGCGCCTAAATACTAGGCCTCAAATTTATATCCCGCTAAATCTGTCCCTAGTGCTGTAGCTGGGCGAGTTATTTAGTGTCCGTTCAAGCACATTTCTTGTTCTGGGTTGAAATACAATTCCCAATTTAGCAATTTCATAATTTAGTGGTTTCTGCTATATCAGAGCTATTTGAAATCTATCCCTAAAAGGGTATATAATATTCAAGGTGCACATTGGGTCATTCAGAATAACTTCACACACACCCGCTACTGTGTATTTCCAAGTCTAATTCTGGCACTAAACCCATACCTGTCACCCAGCGCCTAAATACTAGGCCTCAAATTTATATCCCGCTAAATCTGTCCCTAGTGCTGTAGCTGGGCGAGTTATTTAGTGTCCGTTCAAGCACATTTCTTGTTCTGGGTTGAAATACAATTCCCAATTTAGCAATTTCATAATTTAGTGGTTTCTGCTATATCAGAGCTATTTGAAATCTATCCCTAAAAGGGTATATAATATTCAAGGTGCACATTGGGTCATTCAGAATAACTTCACACACACCCGCTACTGTGTATTTCCAAGTCTAATTCTGGCACTAAACCCATACCTGTCACCCAGCGCCTAAATACTAGGCCTCAAATTTATATCCAGCTAAATCTGTCCCTAGTGCTGTAGCTGGGCGAGTTATTTAGTGTCCGTTCAAGCACATTTCTTGTTCTGGGTTGAAATACAATTCCCAATTTAGCAATTTCATAATTTAGTGGTTTCTGCTATATCAGAGCTATTTGAAATCTATCCCTAAAAGGGTATATAATATTCAAGGTGCACATTGGGTCATTCAGAATAACTTCACACACACCCGCTACTGTGTATTTCCAAGTCTAATTCTGTCACTAAACCCATACCTGTCACCCAGCGCCTAAATACTAGGCCTCAAATTTATATCCTGCTAAATCTCTCGTTACCGCTGTCCTGTTGTGGCTGGGAAAGTTATTTAGTGTCCGTCAAAGCACATTTTTTGTTCTGGGTTGAAATACAATTCCCAATTTAGCAATTTCATAATTTAGTGGTTTCTGCTATATCAGAGCTATTTGAAATCTATCCCTAAAAGGGTATATAATATTCAAGGTGCACATTGGGTCATTCAGAATAACTTCACACACACACGCTTCTGTGCATTTCCAAGTCTAATTCTGTCACTAAATCCATACCGGTCACCCAGCGCCTAAATACTAGGCCTCAAATTTATATCCCGCTGAATTTGAATACAATACATTGGGCCAAATAATATATTTGTTGTTGTGGTGAACCATAACAATGAGAAAAACATCTAGTAAGGGACGCGGACGTGGACATGGTCGTGGACATGGTCGGACATGGTGGGTGACGTGAAGCCTCATTCTCTGCTATGACATGCAGACTGATTCTCTGCTGTCATGAAGCCAGATTGTCTGTTACGGGACCTCTCTGCTCTGCCTGTGTGCTAGGCCTAAATATATGCCAATGGACTGTTGCAGTGGTGGGTGACGTGAAGCCTCATTCTCTGCTATGACATGCAGACTGATTCTCTGCTGACATGAAGCCAGATCGTCTGTTACGGGACCTCTCTGCTCTGCCTGTGTGCTAGGCCTAAATATATGCCAATGGACTGTTGCAGTGGTGGGTGACGTGAAGCCTCATTCTCTGCTATGACATGCAGACTGATTCTCTGCTGACATGAAGCCAGATTGTCTGTTACGGGACCTCTCTGCTCTGCCTGTGTGCTAGGCCTAAATATATGCCAATGGACTGTTGCAGTGGTGGGTGACGTGAAGCCTCATTCTCTGCTATGACATGCAGACTGATTCTCTGCTGACATGAAGCCAGATTGTCTGTTACGGGACCTCTCTGCTCTGCCTGTGTGCTAGGCCTAAATATATGCCAATGGACTGTTGCAGTGGTGGGTGACGTGAAGCCTCATTCTCTGCTATGACATGCAGACTGATTCTCTGCTGTCATGAAGCCAGATTGTCTGTTACGGGACCTCTCTGCTCTGCCTGTGTGCTAGGCCTAAATATATGCCAATGGACTGTTGCAGTGGTGGGTGACGTGAAGCCTCATTCTCTGCTATGACATGCAGACTGATTCTCTGCTGACATGAAGCCAGATTGTCTGTTACGGGACCTCTCTCCTCTGCCTGTGTGCTAGGCCTAAATATATGCCAATGGACTGTTGCAGTGGTGGCTGACGTGAAGCCTCATTCTCTGCTATGACATGCAGACTAATTCTCTGCTGACATGAAGCCAGATTGTCTGTTACGGGACCTCTCTCCTCTGCCTGGGTGCTGGGCCTAAATTTATGACAATGGACTGTTGCAGTGGTGGCTGACGTGAAGCCTGATTCTCTGCTATGACATGCAGACTGATTCTCTGCTGACATGAAGCCAGATCCTCTGTTACGGGACCTCTCTCCTCTGCCTGGGTGCTGGGCCTAAATTTATGACAATGGACTGTTGCAGTGGTGGCTGACGTGAAGCCTGATTCTCTGCTATGACATGCAGACTGATTCTCTGCTGACATGAAGCCAGATCCTCTGTTACGGGACCTCTCTCCTCTGCCTGGGTGCTGGGCCTAAATTTATGACAATGGACTGTTGCAGTGGTGGCTGACGTGAAGCCTGATTCTCTGCTATGACATGCAGACTGATTCTCTGCTGACATGAAGCCAGATCCTCTGTTACGGGACCTCTCTCCTCTGCCTGGGTGCTGGGCCTAAATTTATGAAAATGGACTCTTACAGTGGTGGGTGACGTGAAGCCTGATTCTCTGCTATGACATGAAGACTGATTCTCTGCTGACATGAAGCCAGATTGTCTGTTACGGGACCTCTCTCCTCTGCCTGGGTGCCGGGGCCTAAATATCTGAGAATGGACTGTTCCAGTGGTGGGTGACGGGAAGCCAGATTCTCTGCTATGGAACCTCTCTCCAATTGATTTTGGTTAATTTTTATTTATTTAATTTTTATTTTAATTAATTTCCCTATCCACATTTGTTTGCAGGGGATTTACCTACATGTTGCTGCCTTTTGCAGCCCTCTAGCCCTTTCCTGGGCTGTTTTACAGCCGTTTTAGTGCCGAAAAGTTCGGGTCCCCATTGACTTCAATGGGGTTCGGGTTCGGGACGAAGTTCGGATCGGGTTCGGATCCCGAACCCGAACATTTCCGGGATGTTCGGCCGAACTTCTCGAACCCGAACATCCAGGTGTTCGCTCAACTCTAGTCAGCAGCAATGAAATACCACCAAATGAAATCTCTATTAGTGAGAAGAAAAGGAGATAAAATTCATTTGGGTGGTAAGTTGTATTACCGAGCAATACACGGTGAAAGTAGTGTAGTGCAGAATTGAAAAAAGTGGTCTGGTCATTAAGGGTGTTTAAGCTAGGGGGGCTGAGGTAGTTAACATACCACTCATATAGGGTGGCACAGTACATCGCACGGCTCACGCGCAGGGCCCTAAATTGAAAGTAAGAGGACCGACCAAGCATCATTTTCTATCTCCCGGTTCCTAAAATCTATTCCATACACCGGCCCCTGATAGGAGACGTAACAGGGATTAAACTGATAGGAATAGTACTACTTAACACACCACTCATATAGGGTGGCACAGTACATTGCACAGCGCATGTGCAGCACCCCTAATTGGAAGTAAGAGGACCGACAAATCATCTTTTTCCATCTCCCGGTTCCTAAAATCTATTCCATACACCGGCCCCTGATAGGGGACAAAACAGAGATTAAACTGGTAAAAACTGATTTTTTTCATTTAAAAAAAAGAGGACAGCCTCTGCGGAGCTGGGTATTTTTTGGCCGTGTTACTGAATGCTCATGCACAATGGCTGTAGACTCATGCGTCCTTTTGCGGAGGTGACAAACCTGGTCAGTCAAACCCAAGGCAACATCATTGACCTCATCCCATATGTGTTTTTTTTCTGCAGTGTGCTCTACGAAGAGTGCTGGATCAGGCCGTAGATGAGCATGAAGAGGAAGAGTTGTGGTCACCATCACAACCAGAAGCAGCCTTGTCGATGTCGATTGCTGGACCTGCGGCAACGCAGAGAGAGGAGTCTGAAGAAGAGGAGTCAGAGGAGGAATGTGGCTTTGAGGAGGTGGAAGACCGACCACAGCAGGCGTCCCAGGGGGCTTGTTGTCACCTTTTGGGGACCCTTGGTGTTGTGCATGGCTGGGTGGAGGAAGAGACCTTCAATGACGTCAGTGAGGAGTCTGGACAAGGAACAGGACATGGCTAGCTTGGTATCCAACCTTGTGCAAATGGGGAGTTTGCGGTTGTGCAAATGGACTGTTTGCGGTGCGTTAAACGGGGAGTTTAGTCTGTCATAGTTTGGTCTGTCACTGTGAAGCTGGCGTAACCCTTACACTACCTGATCGATACAACATCATGCCTGGTGTTTAAAAGCACATTATTCCAAACAATTTAGGAATGTTAGGTGATTTATGCCCTTTACGGATTAAAACCCGACTCTGTGTCAACTACGTAATTTTCCATGGGAGTTTTGCCATGGATCCCCCTCCGGCATGCCACAGTCCAGGTGTTAGTCCCCTTTAAACAACTTTTCCATCACTATTGTGGCCAGAAAGAGTCCCTGTGGGTTTTAAAATTCGACTGCCTATTGAAGTCTATTTCAATGCGTGTTCTAGCGCATGGCAAGGGAGAGCATCAAGGGGGGCTGTCTGCTACATGCACACATCCGTGTAACACGGACCATAAGTTACTGACCTGATTTCCTGTTGTGTGCAGGAGGCCTTAGTGTACAGCAGCAATAGTAAGAAGCACACGGCGGCATAGTAACCAATGACGCCGTGCACTCCTGCACTCAGCAGTAAATTAGGACGGTAGCTCACAGTCCGTGTTACAAGTCAAGGGTCCTCATCCTCTTGCGAGTACCTAACTTAAATAATAACAGGGGATCCAACTAAAACAATTTTTTTTGGTACCCTAGCAACATCTATTCCTCCTTTATTTCTTTTTACGGAAACACTGAACAGATGCGGATGCACATTAGTAAAAAAACTGAAGTTATTTCAGAAACACGGATCCGCAAAAAAAAGACCGCAATTCTGGAAAGGTAAAATACGGACATGTGAATGGACCTTTAGGGTCCATTCACACGTCCGTAAGTGTTTTGCGGATCCGCAAAACATGGCCAACAGCAATGTGCATTCCACAGTTTGCAGACCGCACATCGCCGGCACTATAATAGAAAATGCCTAATCTGATTCACTTTGTTATTGGTGATACACCAATTGTTCACCCCACGCTGTGCGCAGCCTTCACAGCGACAGCCGAGGACTAGGAAGAAGAGAGTGTGAGGAGCCCCGGCGTCCACGATCAGGAGAGGTAAGTTGTTTATTTATTTTATTTGCGCTGATGGCTGTGGGGCTGATACATGAGGCTGGGGGGCTGATACATGAGGCTGGGGGCTGATACATGAGGCAGGGGGGCTGATATATGAGTCTGGGTGGCTGATATATGGCATTGGGGGGCTGATATTTGAGGCTGGGGGGGCTGATATATGGCATTGGGGGGCTAATATATGGCATTGGGGGGGCTGATATATGGCATTGGGTGGCTGATATATGACATTGGAGGCTAATATGAGGTCTGATTGAGGGTATTATTAACATTGGGGGTCTGATTGGTGGTCTGACCTGAAGTGTAATGGAAAATATCCTCCTCTAGAACCTAGGTGCGTCTTATTGGCCAATGCGTCTTATAGGGCAAAAAATATGGTACTTGCTTGTTCCTTCTCCCGACCTCCCCTGCCCTTTGCATACGCCGCATGCCATGACGTCACGTGAAGAAACACACTCATCTACGATACCTAGTTACATTCTGGCCAATCCCCTGTCCAAGATGCAGGCCCGGATGCCTCCCGCCTTGCACCTGAACCTTCGCAAGCACCATCAGCGAGCACATTCACTTCTGTGTCCCAGCACAGCGTACAGATGTCCATACCCTAGGCCTTGGAACAAAAGTGTAAATGCTTATTAGGCTGCCCTCGCTCCTAATGTTTTAGCGGGTCAGCTCAGCAGCAGGCCCTCAACCATAATTTTTTCAATGGTCAGCTCAGCAGCAGGCACTCGCCCATAATTTTTTTCATGTGCAGATCTGCAGCAGGCATTCGCCCAAATGTTTTAGAGAGTCAGCTCAGCAGTAGACCCTCAACCATAATTTTTTTGATGGTCAGCTCAGCAGCAGGCCCCCACCCATAATTGTTTCCATGGTCAGCTCTTCAGCAGGCCCTCGCCAATAATGTTTTAGTTGGTCAGATCAGCATCCGGCCCTTGCCCATAATATTTTAGAGGGTCACCAGCAGGCTATCAATCATAATTTTTCAAGGGTGTTTATAATGCCCTCTTTTATGTGTAATAAAGGGTGTATTGGAGTTTGGAGTGCCGGTTCTTTGAAATTTTTGGCAGCCCTTTCACTTAGTGCATAGGCTTTATGAGTGTAGGAGTCCCACTACCTGAACAATTGTATCATAATGTGAATGAGGCCCTCCTTTAAGTAATATACAGGTTGTATCAGAGTGCATCTTCCTTATATTTTATGGCAGCACTTGCACTTTATATACACGTAAATATACAGGAAAGAATGTTTCCTAGCAACGTTTCCTCTAAAATCGATTTTATCTTCGGTTTTGTGCGTATTATCGTCAGTCTGCAAAATTGGCGTACTACTCGGACCTTTTTCATGTGAACCAGACACCCTCCCCTCTTCAGAGCTGGGGGTGCCTGGTTTAATGCTCTGGTTCTCCCATTGACTTCCATTGTGCTTGGGTGCCCGGTAGAGAACCTGAGCATCCCGAGTTGTTCTACTCGAGCACCTGAGCACTTTGGTGCTCGATCAACACTAGTTGTTGAAAGCGTTTAATGGCCTATTTCAGTAGAGAAAGAAAAATATATACACACTTCACTGGTGCATTTATTTTTGCTAAAAGAGTTTACTGGTCTATTTCAAAACAAAAATAAAAATATATTCTCAGTTCACTTCTGCAGTTCTATGTGTTGAAAGAGTTCAGTGGCCTATTTCATTACAGAAAGAAGAAAATGTATGCACTTTACTAGTGCAGTTTTTTGTGGTAAAAGCGTTTAGTGGCTTATTTCAGTACAGAAAGAAAAATATATACCCACTTCACTGCTGTAGTTGTTTCTGGTAAAAGCATTTACTGATTAACTAGCCTGAAGAACGTTAAAATTCAAAATAATAAATCTTTATTGGTGAACAATGTTAAAAAAAAAAATAGGATGAAACCCCACTAATAAATAACCAGGCTAAAAGAGGCATGTACATTGTATGGCTAAATACCTATAGCTGAATACAGATAGCCTACCATACACACATATCAATGGATGGAGCGATAAGCAAATATGTGAAATAATTTACTCTGCTTACGCTCACTAATCTATACCCCACGCTTCCACTAATAAACAAGGTAACTGAGGGCTAGGACACGGTGAGTTCGCACACTGCCTATAACTATAAGTCACCATAAACGTTCTCCAAAGAGGCCTCTCGTTTGTACCCATCCAGGGATTTAATCTCTTTGGATGGGTAAACGATTTACAGTGGCGTAAATTCTTTATGATGAATGATCGCCGTAAATGTGAGGAGCTCGGAATTGAACCTCAAGACCTCCCTGATGTTCAATTGCTTACCAACCTTTATTCTGAGGGTATGCGGGAAGAGGGAGATGGTCCATTTACTGTTTTGAGACCACCCTCTAGGAAACTTCCTCCTATTGGGGATACTACACCAGTGGACACATTTGTGTTAATTGTTACTAATAAATTGCGTGCCTTAGAAATGCACACAAGGTGCTCAGTCAATTTGAATAGGGATGAGAGAGAGGCACTGAGAGGGCTTCAGCAGGACCAGGATATTATAATAAAACCATCAGACAAGGGTGGTAATATTGTTATTCTGGGACATGAGTTATATAATAAAATGTGCTCCAGAATTTTGTGTGGCACACAAACGAATAGGAAATTGCCATCCGATCCTACACTGATTTTTAAGAAATAGTTATCACAGATCCTGCAAAGAGCCCTTGATACCAACTTGATTAATAAAGCTGAATTTGGCTTTGTACTTCCTGAATTCCCAGTGTTGGCTGCATTTTATAGTCTTCCTAAGTGGAAGACATAAGGGGACAAACCCCCTAAAAGGCAGACCTATTGTGTGGGGAGTAGGGAGTCTGACTGCGAATATCAGCACCTACATAGACACCATCTTAAGACCATTTGTGGCTAGTTTGCCCTCATACGCAAGGGACACAATGGATGTTCTTTGTCTACTTAATAACATCCACTGTGAAGGCTAGCCTGGATGTTGTGGCTGTCTATAGCTTAATTCCTCATGAGCTGGGCTGTAGAGTGGTACTCACATTTTTGCAGCAAAGGGGGCAACATCTGGTACGTCATAACTTGCTGGTCATGGAGCTCCTTGAATTCGTGCTTACACGTAACGTGTTTATTTTCGATTCTTAGATCTTCCACTAGCTCAGGGGAGTGGCGATGGGGAGCCCATGTGCCCCTACCTTCGCCAATCTCTACTTGGGCTGGTGGGAGAGAGAAATTTTATTCAGCGATGTCCTTGAGTCCTTTACATCTCAGATTCTGTTATGGATAAGGTACATTGATGATGTACTGATCTTATGGCGTGGCAGTAAGATGCAATTTCAGCAATTTGTTGCAGTCCTTAATGTGAATCAGCTTAGTCTGGTCTTTACATTAGAGATTCATGAGAAATGTATATCATTTCTGGACCTCTAAATTTCCATCAATGCAAGCGGTCACATTAACACGAGTATTTTTCGAAAATCTACGGCCACTTATAACCTCCTACTGTGGCAAAGTGGGCATCCGGTAACCCTTAAAAGAGGTATACCCAAAGGGAGCAATACCTGAGAGTCCGAAGAAATTGTTCTCAAATCTCTGATTTTAGACATGCAGCCAAAGACTTGCAACTAACCGTGGTTATCCCCAATATGTTTTAAAACAGGCCTTCCAGTTTGAATCGTGAACAACTGCTGTATCTGAAAACAAGAGATCAGCAGGATAACACACTCACAATTATTGGGACTTATGACAAAGCGCATAAGGAAGTAAGGCAGATATTATCTGAGAATTGGGATATTCTGCAAAGTGATCCAGATATTGGCAGTATTGTTCCTGTGCATGCTGCCGTTACCTACCGCCGGAGTCAAAATCTACGGGATCGACTAGTTCATAGTTTATATCAAGGGTCTAGTCAACAAACATGGTTACAGAACAACTTGATTGGCACTTTTCCATGTGGTTCTTGCAAATTCTGCAGATACATACTTAGGGGTAAATCCTTCATGGGTAGCACTACTGATAGATAGTTTTTTATTAGATCATTTGTCAATTGCAAATCCGTGGGGATTATGTACCTATTGTTGTGTGTCTGCGGGATTAAATACGTTGGTAAAACCAAACAAATTGCGGCAACGTATTGGAGAACATATTTCGGATATAGCCAAATTAAATGACACACCGTTAGCCCGCCATGTCAGCGTGAGCCATGATGGCAAGGTTGAATCAATTCGTTTTCAGGGCATTGAATTGGTAAATAAGTAGCCGAGAGGTGAAAATTGGGACTTGCTATTGCTTCAAAAGGAAGCTCAGTGGATATTCAGGTTAAATAGAACTAAACCTATGGGTTTGAATGATGCAATTTTATTTACATCATTCATTTAGATATCCACTTAACTGTCCCTCAGTTATTTGCGTGTACTGTTTTCCCTATGTATTGCATTCGGGGACAAGGGCTTATCATCTTCCCCGTTGTTTTCATTGGGGCTTAAACAGGATGTATTTTTAGATCTATACTGTATATATCTTTACCTGCAATTCACTGATATATCCGCTATGATGTATCCCCAAATTTTTGTGTACAGCCACTGTGTAAGCTCCTCATATTTATGCTAAAAGCGTTTAGTGGCCTATTACAGTACAAAAAGAAAAATATATTTTCAGTTCGCTTCTGCAGTTATATGTGTTGAAAGCGTTTAGTGGCCTATTTCAGTATAGCAAGAAAAATATATACGCACTTCACTGGTGTATTTATTTCTGCTAAAAGCGTTTTTGTGGCCTATTTCAGTACAAAAATAAAAATATATTCTCAGTTCACTTCTGAAGTTATATCTTTTTAAAGAGTTTAGTTGCCTATTTCAGTACAGAAATAAAAATATATACGCACTTCACTGGTGCAGTTATTTGTGGTGAAAGCGTTTAGTGGCATATTTCAGTACAAGAAGAAAAATATTTTTGTTTCTTTTAGGGTTGTTTTAATTTGCTTTTAATTTATTTAGTTTTGGTATAAGTATGTCAGACAGAGAAGTGCCAGGCCATGCACAGAGCAGTGGCAGAGGTATAAATGTTTCTGGTGCATGCAGAGATCGAAACAGAGAAATGAGGCGTGGCATCAGGAGTCGTAGCGAGAGGCCTGAGCTCCCGGTGTCATCGAGCGGTCTTGTCTTGACAAGCAACCCAGCAGTTCTTGATTGGTAAACTCGTTTATCCACTTCATACCAAGTGGCATCAGACACCCCCAGCCAACAGTCGGTGGATTTGTAAGACACAAGCCTTAGTTGGCATGGCCCAGGAGCAGGCCCTGTGCCCTCAACCTGTCCTCAACCTGCCTCTGTCCTTTTATGTTCCCTCATCCAGAGAAGTATTATATGCTGTGAACTTGGCTCAACTTTTGAGGTAGAACGAGCGACTAGAGGAAAGTAAGCAGCTACTGGCCAGCCAAGATGTGGAGAAGACATTCACCGCTTCCTCTGCTAGGCGGGCAAGTAGTGATGAGGAGAGTGGCCTGTGAGCCAGCGACGGAGTCAGCAAGTCGCTAGGGTGGCCGGGAGTCAGCAGAGTGCCAGCAGTGGGAGGTCGGGAGACAATCGTGCCCGGAGTAGACCACCTGCTTCTCAGCAGCCTACCTGCCTGGGAATTGGTGGTGCAGGGGTTCATGGAGGCAGCGGCGGTAGCAGTCAGTCAGTGCGGACTGTTTGGGGGGGAATTACCTACTCAGCGGTGGCAGTTTTATGTTAAGCTGCCGGAGGAGTTAAACTTGGCCATATGTAGAATATGTGGGCAGAAGTTGAAGCGTAGCCAGGGTGCCAATGTTGACACTAAGGCCCTGAGTCAACATATGCAGCGTTGCCATACTGTGGCCTGGGAGAACCGTGGCTTCGATGTGGTGGTCTAGCCTGCCACAGCAAACTCTACATCACCCAGTGGCATGCACCTGGTTTCAGCCAGTCAAGGCTCAACCACCTTAGCCGAAGGGAGCTGTCTGTCATTCCCATCTTCTGCTGGTCCAGATGCTCCTGCTTATCCTCCTCCTACTCCTCGTCAGTCATTCCATCAGCAATCGATTACCAAAGCGATTGCCAAGAGACAGCAGTATGCGTACACGCCTCCAATGGTGCAGAAGCTGAACATGCTCCTGTCTAAGTTGCTGGTGCTGCAGTCCCTCCCTTTCCAAGTGGTGGACTCTGCACCTTTCAGAGAACTGATGGCTAGTGCCGAGCCGAGGTGGAGAGACCCAAGCCGTCATTTATTTGCAAAAAAAAACAGTACCAGCCCTGCACAACTATGTAGAACAGAAGGTGGGCCAGTCATTGAGCCTGTCGGTGTCTGCCAAAGAGCAAGGCAGCATCGACATGTGGAGCTGTAACTATGGCCAGGGACAGTACATGTCTTTTACGGCCCACTGTGTGAATGTGGTTCGTGCATAGCCACACCAGCAACTTGGCCAAGCCATGCTGCTTCCATCTCCATGTTGTCACGCCGTTGGTCCTGCGACAATGTCCGCCTCTGCCTCCTCATCCTCCACCATGTCCTCAGCGTCCACTGCAGGGACAAGTCACAGTGCCCCTCCAGCATACCACATGTGCAGGTCACAGCGGTGTCAAGCTGTTCTGCACCTCGTTAACAATTTCTTGATGATGCAAGAGGATAGGAGTACTACCCTGTGTAACTTCGATGTTAGCCAGTTGCAGCTCATGCATGACACCTACCGTTTGCTATGGCCTTTTAGAGGACGCCACATTATTTGTTAGTCGCTGACAAATGGGAGATGAACTGGAAGAGGAGGGTGAAGACATTTGAGCATAGGCAATGTGTAGCGAAATGGGTGTTTTTTCTATTCAGGTGACAGGAGAGGAGGAGCAGGAGCATCCAGAGGAGCTACAGGGCAATAAAGAAGATGAGACAGATGACCCAGACACACCATAGCAGTATGCAGTGGAGATGGAGGCAGGAAGTCCCTCTGAGTCACTTTCATAAACGGCCTGATGCATGCTCACTTGCTTGCGTAGTGACAGCCGAATTGTCACCATTCGGCAGATGGATGATTTCTCGCTCTTCATCTTGATGGACCCTTGCTACCGGTCCAGAATGGGGGCCTTTTTTACATCCACTGAAAGGAAGGACAAACTGAACTACTACAGAGACATTCTATGTAGTCAGTTGGCCGCTGTCTATCTGCACCATCATCCATTCTCTCACAGGCCTACCAGGGAGGCCCTCTGCGCTCACGTTCCACTGCCATAGCTGCTGGGGAGGGGTGGGGTGGTAGGAGCAGTAACAGGTCCATCAACAGAAGCCTGAGTCTACAGTCGCTGAGGAGTAGCTTTCTTCCCTCGCATAGTGAAGAAACTACTCAATAGCAGCAGCAGATAGACCTGGAGCAGGACCTGAACCAGCAGGTGGTGGCATACTTGGACAGCACCCTGCCAACCCACATTGAAGATCCACTAGACTACTGGGCAGCCAAACTTGATTTGTGGCCGCAACTAGCAGAGTTTGCCCTGGAAAAGTTGTCCTGCCCGGCCAGTAATGTGGCATCAGAGCTGGTGTTTAATGCAGCGGGGGCCATAGTTAGCCCAAGGAGAACTCGCCTGTCCACACAAAATGTAGAGAGACTGACCTTTGTCAAGATGAATCAGGTGTGGATCAGCCAGGATTTCCAACCACCAAATCCTGATGCATCAGACTAGATGATCCATGGTGCCGCACAAAAAAATTGACAAAAGAGAACGGTTTCTTCTGGCAACCTGCCTCAGCTACTACTCTGATGCTACCACCTGCCTGATGCCACACATCTGATGCCAAGTGCTCCTTCTTTTACCCACCTTCGTCAGCAGGTACTGGTATTGCTACCCACCACCCCACTCTGTCACCGGGTCACTTTATGGTCTCCTGATGCAGCTGCTACTGCCATCTTCACACTATGTCACCTTGCCATGCTGTGATAGCCTGATGCTGCTGCCATCTCCACACTATGTCACCTTGCTACTCTGTGGTCTACTGATGCTGCTGCCATCTCCATACTATGTCAACTTTCTAATCTGTGGTATCCTGATGCTGATGCTGCCATATCCACACTATGTCACATTGCCACTCTGTGGTCTCCTGATGCGGCTGCCATCTCCACACTATGTCACCTTGCCACTCTGTGGTATCTTCATGCTGCTGCTTCCATCGCCACACTATGTCACCTTGCCACTCTGTGGTACCCTGATGCTGTTGCTGCATCTATCTCCACTCTATGTCACCTTACCATTGTGTGGTATTCTGATGCTGCTGCTGCCATCTTCACACTATGAAAGCTTGCATCGCTCTCAAAGTGCAGCATTTCTAAGTGCACAAGAGATATTCAGGAGACCTTCAGCTGTGTTTTCGGTGGCTGCTCAGACACTCTGCTTCAAAACAGCAGAACTTCAGCTGTTTGTTTGGTGGCTACTCAGACACTCTGCTTCAAAACAGTAGAACATCAGCTGTATTTTGGTGGCTACTCAGACACTGCTTCAAAACACAGTAGTGCACAAGAGATATTCAGGAGGTAATCTGGAGGTGGATAAAATCTAAAAAAGTAAGATTTGTTTGTTTAAAATCTTTCCCCCCTTTAAAATAGCAGACATGGTTCTGTGCAGGAATTGTTGTGCTTTTATTTCATGTTCCACTCTTAGGAGGTTTGGATGCTGTCTGATCTCCAGACAGCTCTACTTAATGCTCTCCGTAGTCAGTGTGCAATTTAAGCTAGAAATACAGCCATCATTTTCTGGGGTTTTAAAAACACACTTTTTTGCCAAAAAATACTATTTTCTTGATCTGCAAGTGTTAAATTCAAGTTTAATATATATATCTTTCATATTCTGTTACAAAAAAACCCACTTTTTTGGCAATATACAACATCTGGATTAGTCAGTGTGCAATTTAAGGTAGAAATACACCCATCATTTTCTGGGGTTTTAAAAACACACTTTTTTGCCAAAAAAAACACTATTTTAAGGCCTTGCAGCATCAGCACCTGCAAAATTACAGGCTTATATACTGCTGTCAAATTCAGTTGTTAAACAAACACTCGTTTGGGCAAAAAAAAAATTGTTGGCAGCCTTTGATGCAAATGTCATTGTGAGATACACCATTAATACATTTGGGTTATATTCAGAGATTTGAAAAACCGCAATTTGGTGCACTAATTCAGGCCTACAGTAGTTCAGGTCGTGTGAGATACACCCTTTACATACAGGATTTTGATTCGGGCATTTGAAATACAGCCATTTTGGGGAAAGAAATCTTTAATTCAAGCCTAGACTGGTTCAGGACGTGTGAGATACACCCTTTATATACAGGGGTTTGAGTCAGGCATTTGAAATACAGCCATTTTGTGCAAAGAAATCTTTTATTCAGGCTTACACTGGTTCAGGTCGTGTGAGATACATCCTTTACATACAGGGGTTTGATTCAGGCATTTGAAATACAGCCATTCTGGGAAAAGAAATCTTTAATTCAGGCCTACACTGGTTCAGGCCGTGTGAGATACACCCTTTACATACAGGGGTTTGATTCAGGCATTTGAAATACAGCCATTCTGGGAAAAGAAATCTTTAATTCAGGCCTACACTGGTTCAGGCCGTGTGAGATACACTCTTTACATACAGGGGTTTGATTCAGGTATTTGAAATACAGCCATTTTGGGACAATAAATCTTTAATTCAGGCATACACTGGTTCAGGCCGTGTGAGATAGACCCTTTACATACAGAGGTTTGATTCAGGCATTTGAAATACAGCCATTTTGGGCAAAGAAATCTTTAATTCACGCCTACACTGGTTCAGGCCCTGTGAAATACACCCTTTACATACAGGGGTTTGATTCAGGCATTTGAAATACAGCCATTTTGGGGAAAAAAAATCTTTAATTCAAGCCTAGACTGGTTCAGGCCGTGTGAGATACACCCTTTACATACAGGGGTTTGATTCAGGCATTTGAAATACAGCCATTTTGGGAAAATAAATCTTTAATTCAGGCATACACTGGTTCAGGCCGTGTGAGATAGACCCTTTACATACAGAGGTTTGATTCGGGCATTTGAAATACAGCCATTTTGGGCAAAGAAATCTTTAATTCAGGCCTACACTGGTTAAGGCCGTGTGAAATACACCCTTTACATACAGGGGTTTGATTCAGGCATTTGAAATACAGCCATTTTGGCAAAGAAATCTTTAATTCAGGCCTACAGTGGGTCAGTCCGTGTGAGATACACCCTGTATATACAGGGCTTATATTATTTCATTAATAAAACACAATTTTTGTGGCAAAATACACAATATTTAAGGCCTTGCAGCATAAGCACGTTTTAAATTCCTGGGTTATATACTGCTGCCATATTGAGTTATTAAACAAACAAAAAAAGTTTATTTGGCAGCCTTTGCTGCATATGTCATTGTGAGATACACCCTTAATACATTTGGGTTAGATTCAGAGATTTGAAATACAGCCATTTGGTGCAACAATATTAAATTCAGGCCTACAGTGGGTCAGGCCGTGTGAGATACAACCTTTACATACAGATGTTTGATTTAGGCATTTGAAATACTGCCATTTTGGTCAAAGAAATCTTTAATTAAGGCCTAGTCTGGTTCAGGGCGTGTGAGAAAAAAAAACCTTTACATACTGTCGTTCTATTCTACTATTAATTAAACACCCATTTAGGACAAGATCCTAAATTCGAAAAATATGAGGAGAGCATCAAATAAGGGATGTTGCCCAGGTCGTGGTGCTGCTGGTGGAGCTCCTGTTGCAGGGAGAGGACGTGATTGATCTCTGCCAGCTACACGCACAAGTGAAACCCCTTCCTCAGGTGCGAGTAGGCGACAGAAACTGCAGCGGTATTTGTTCCGGCTCTAGGAATGGTGAGGCTTGAACAAGTACAGGCGATAGTAGATTGGGTTGCTGACAGTGGATCCAGTTCCTTCACATTGTCTCCAACCCAGTCTCCTGCTGAAAGACCACAGTTGGCACCTGCAGCCGATGTCCATCAGTCTTTCTCCTCACCCCCTTGCAAATCAGCCAAGCAGTCTAAGCCCCAAGTCATGCAGCAGTTTCTTCTGCTTTTTGATGACTCTGTTAGCAGAGTTTTCCAGGGCCTTCCACCTAGCCCTGCCGCCATAGATGTGGAAGATATTTAGTGCACCGATGCCCAACCACTAATCTTTCAAGATGAATACATGGGAGGACCATCGCAGCACGTCTCGGATGATGACGAAACACAGGTGCCAACTGCTGGAGCTTTCGAAAGTGTGCAGACCGACAAGGAAGTCAGGGGTGAAGACTAGGTGGAAGATGATGTGGAGGACGATGAGTTCCTCGACCCCACATCGAATCAAGGTCATGCAAGTGACCTGTTTAGTTCAGAAGAAGAGGCGGTGGTCACACAGAGCCACTAGCACAGCAGAAGAGGGTGCAAAGGCGGAGCGGCCAGCCTCGCCTGCTACTGCCAAATGCAGCAAAGGACCGAGCACACCAAAGCCAGCTCCAAGGAGTTCTTAGGCATGGAAGTTCTTCAGACAATGTGCTGATGACAAGAAACGAGTGGTTTGCATGCTGTGCAATCAGAGCCTGAAGCGAGGCATAAACGTTCTCAACCTGAGCACAACCTGCATGACCAGGCATTTAAGTGCAAAGCACGAGCTGCAGTGGAGTAGACACCTCAAAAACTAAGAAAGGTCTCTGGCTCCTCCTGTTTCCTCTTCTGCTGCAGTTTCGGCCTCTTCATCTACCTCTGGAGTGACAGTTCCTCCTGCCACCCCGCAAACAGTGGATCTGCCAGCAACACCAACATCTGGGTCACCAAGCATCTCCACAATGTCCCACGGAAGCGTTCAGCTCTCCATCTCCCAAATGCTGGAGAGGAAGAGGAAGTACCCCCCTACCCACCCGCGATCCCTAGCCCTGAATGCCAGCATTTCTAAGTTACTGGCCTTTGAAATGCTGTCATTCCTTCTGGTGGAGACGGATAGTTTTAAAGGCCAGACTGTGCTAGCAGCAGCAGGCGATAGTGGAGTTTCAACTACAGCACGCACAGGTGAGTCGCTCGGCGGAGCAGCACCACTTCACCATCAATGACTGGGACTCTATGCGAGACCTGTGTTTCGAGTACTCCACCAACATGGCCAGTGCCGATAAAGCCGTTCTCAGCGTTACTATCCCACTTCTATGCCTCCTTGAAAAAACTCTCCTGGCGATGATGGAAGAGGATGTGGCACAGGAGGAGGAGGAGGAAGAGGGATCATTTCGTAGGGTTTCCGGCCAGTCATTCTTATGTGGCTCCAAGGTTGGGTTCCTGCACCCACAAACCCAAGGTACACAATTGTCCAGCCATGGTACAGTTTTGGAGGATGACGAGGTGGAGGATGAGGAGGAGGAGATGGAGGAGGAGGATCCATGTCCACAGCAGGGTGGCACCCAGACCAGCTCATGGCCATCACTGGTGCGTGGATGGGGGGATACAGAGGACACAGACGATACACCTCCCACAGAGGACAGCTTTTTGTTGCCTTTGCGCAGCCTGGCAAACATGAGCGATTACATGCTGCAGTGTGTCCACGCTGGGTGGCCACGCTGCTGGATCCCCGTTACAAGGATAACGTACTGCCGGATCCCTGCTGTATCCACCAGCATCGGCGATAACGCCGATGCCGGTGGATTGACCCCTCATATGCCACGGTCAGCGCTGACCACGGCATATGAGGAGGTTTTCGCTCCCTCACCTCATGCATCGGGTCCCCGCGCTGCTGTGGCGGGGACTCGATAGTTGCCATAGCAGCCCCAAGCCATTCCGAGGAATGGGGCCTGTCATGTACGGAAGCCTAAGAGGCACAGCCAGGCTGGGTCTCCTAGGCAACTGTTAGCGTCTTACATGATTTTTTTTTGTTTCAAAAATGAAATCATTGTGTAAAACTTACATAAATAAAAAAAATTGTATACATATTAGGTATCACCGCGTCCTTGACAGCCTGCTCTATAAAAATGCCTCATATCTAACCTGTAAGATGAATGTTGTAAATAACAAATGTATTATGCTGTATTGAAACAAGGATCAGACCCTGTCCCATAGTGGGACAAAAAATAAAGTGAAAAAATAAAGTGAAAAAAAAATAAAAAATTTACTAAAAAATTAAAGTAAAAAAAAAAAGTAAAAAACAAATAGGGAAAAGACATATAGATATATTAGGTATTGTCACGTCCGTATAGACCAGCTCTATAAAAATATCACATGACCTAACCCCTCAAATGAACACTGTAAAAAAAAAAATTTAAACTGTGCCAAATAAACAATTGTTTTGTCACCTTACATCACAAAAGTAAAACAGCAAGCGATCAAAAAGGCATTCACCCACCAAAATAGTACCAATCTAACCATCACCTCATCCCGCAAAAAATGAGCCCCTACCTGAGACAATCGCCCAAAAAAAGAAAACTATGAATATGGAGACACAAAAACATCATATTTTTTGTTTTAAAAAGCTGTTATTGTGTAAAACTTAAATACATAAATAAAAAAGTATACATATAAGGTAAAGCCGCGTCCGTATCAACCGGCTCTATAAAAATATCACATGACCTAACCCCTCAGATGAACACCGTAAAAAATAATAAATAAAAAATAAAAACTGTGCTAAATAAACAATTTTTGGTCACCTTACATCACAAAAAGTGTAATAGCAAGCGATCAAATAGTCATATGCACCCCAAAATAGTGCCAATCAAACCGTCATCTCATCCCGGAAAAATCATACCCTACCCAAGATAATCGCCCAAAGACTGAACAAACTATGGCTGTTAGACTATGGAAACACTAAAACATGTTTTTTTTTTGTTTAAAAAATGAAATCATTGTGTAAAAATTATATAAATAAAAAAAAGTATACATATCAGGTATTGCCACGTCTGTATAGACTGGCTATATAAAAAAATCACATGACCTAACCCCTCAGGTGAACACCGTTAAAAAAAAAAAGTGTAAAAAAAGCAATTTTTTGTCATCTTACGTCACAAAAAGTGTAATAGCAAGCGATCAAAAAAGTAATATGCACCCCAAAATAGTGTCAATCCAACCATCATCTCATCCCACAAAAAATGAGACCCTACCTAAGATAATCGCCCAAAAACTTAAAAACTATGGCTCTCAGACTATGGAGACACTAAACCCAGAGCAGCAGAGCTGGGTCTATGTCATAAATAAATAGGCCATTTCCCAGCATAGTCCATTTTTTTTTTTTTTTTTGCTGAAACTGGACAGCCCTTGTAATCAGCATGTTTAGAGTATGCAACAAGCTCTTAGCAAGGTCCATAATTGAAACCAAGTATTTAAATAGGAAACAAAAGGGCCAAATTCTTTGTCTTCATTGGCCAAAATCCATCCAATCCAATGCAGGAAACATATCCACACTTTTCATACTAAAATGAAAGTAAATCAACGTTTTCCAAAAAAGATATACTGTAAATATATAGTAGGGCACTGCTAACACTATGAACTAGAAAGCTTCCAAATATGCACATTAAACTCTAATGTTGTTTTTACACAATTGATCCCAACAATTTTCCCATCTAGAGGTGCAGCCAATCACCTGATGAACGAGCAAAACGCTCATTCATAAGATGAAACTGTCGTTCATGCAGGCACCTAAATTATCGTTTCCAGGCAGTAGATCATGCTCTAAACAGCACTCTGCTGCCCAGAAACAAAGTAGCTGTATGAGGGCATGCAATTGCAATAGTGATCGCTCATCTTCATAATGTGGAGGAGATCGCTGCATGTAAATGCAGATCTTCACTCCCACCGAATTTGCAGTCAGTTGTCAGAAAGGAACGTTTCCTTCCTGATAATCAGCTGTTCTCGGAGCATGTAAACCCGCCATAAAGAAACTAATGATCCTGGTGAGTAAATAATCAATCACTGGCTAACAGTGAGACACACATGATTTAGAAAACGTTTTTGTTTCTATAATTGCCAAGTGACTTCCCAAACCACGAATAAAACGTAATAATTAGAAAGAAACCCACAGAATTTAATGAAGTAGAAAAAAATGCTTTTGACATCCCTTCACTGGAGAAAAATTAGTCAATTGTTTTTAGTTGTGACTCACAAAATTGATGTAATTTACATACAAACTTGGATTCAAACAATTGAAGACCAAGTATTTGTCTTTTAGAAAATACTTATATTAGGGTGAATCATCTATAGAACTGGTAATTACACATTTTGTGTTTGCTTAAAACCCACCAGAGGATATAATGTTAGGAGACATGTCAAGTGTACAAAAATAAACAAGACACATTGCAAACAACAAGCACGCTCCGGATATAAATTTCTGCTAGCAAATAAATGAGACCAAATCAATTTTCTTCCAAGGTTTCTCACTCCAGATGTCTGTGTAACAATGCACAGCTGTCTTTTAATTTTATCTAAATGGAGTGTGCATTTGTATAACAAACATGAAGCTTATCCTGATTAACAACTGTTCTCAGTCTGGAATAAATAAAATGTTGTGCATAATGAATTCCTTGTTAACCTTTTATTTGTATTGTGTGACTAAAGTAGCACTAAATCAACATTCTTCTTTTTTATACAGACACAAATTTATCAAATCCATACAAGCTCATTTATTTAGTTAAATTGGTTAAGCATTTTATGACTAAAATCTCTGCTTGAAGTTTTTATTTGCTGGGTATTAAAAAGCAAATATTGAATGTAGAGATGAGCAAACTTCTTGAGATTTGCTTTATGTTCGATGAATTTTTCAAAAAGTTAGGTTCAGTCCAAATGTTGTGAATCAAAGTTGCTCCAGTTGCCCTGTAAATTACACTATAACACCCTGTAGTCTCCTAAGACTAAGAAATTTTTGGAAAAAATGCTTTCCCTTTGTTAATTTTTTTAAACTTTTTGCTCTTTCCCTCCTTCCCACCCGTTTAAGCTCTTGCAAGCAATGACAGTGACATGGACATATATAGCTATGGGTAAATGTATGTATAACAGTGTTAATAAACAGCATGTTTAATAGCAGCTGGTGGCAGGCAGCATTGGTGGAATGATGCCGGCAGCAGCAGCCATATAGTACGGAACATGATGGTAGGCAGGAAGATAGTGGCATGATGGAGGCAGATGCGGCACATGATTGTAAGATTGCGGACAGCTGCAGTGGCATAATGGGACACTGTCAGCAAGATTATTATTATTCATTGGCCTCAGTCTGAGGAGTGTGGATGTCCTCATGGTTCTTGCTCATATTGACAAAAGTGGACACTGGCAATGGACAACTTTGTCCATTTGGGTGCAACCACGCCCATTGCAGCACTGAAAACCCTCTCTGAGATTACTGGGCAAGGCTAGGCAGGAGACAAAAGAGAGCGCCTGCTGAGCCGGTTTGGACCACTTTTACAGTCTGCCGTCCTAGAAGTCCAAGGGGTCAGGGAACATAGTATATTACAGAGAAAAGCCAGAGTCCAGGTAGGACTAAACCTGGGTGTTGAGGTGGTACGTCTCTGTTTGCTGATTTGCGCCAGCCTGGTATGGCACATGTATAAATGTTTCCATCATGTTGGTGATACTGAACTTCTACTTCTTGTGGAAGTGGACACAACAGGAGGTGGGTGACTCTGTGGAGGTAGAGAGGGACCTTAGAAACTCAGGCACCAGGTGTCTGCTCTATGAAAGCTGTGGCAAGCTGCGTATTCAATGTTTCCTGGTAATAAAGTAATTTGGCCTTCCTTTTTGGCAGAAGGTAAAACATTCCCCCATTTGCTTTGATAGCGAATGTCTAAAAGCATGGCTATCCAGTAATCATCACAGGGGTTTATGTGAATGATACAGCTGTCAAAACTTTACCCGAACTTGACCCGAACCCCTTTGAAGTCAATGGGGATCCGAACTTTGGAGAAATAAAATGGATCTAAAAAAGTAATGGAAAGGGCTAGAGGGCTGAGAATGGCATCAAAATGTGGTTAAGCGCATGGCTTCAAATGGGATATGGTGTCAAAAAACCAGTCCACCAAAATCTGCCTTTCAAAAACCATATGGCAGGGCCATAAATATTGAGTTTTGTTTGGCTGTTAACCCCTGCTTTGTTAATGGAAAAAATTGATTCAAATTGAAAATTTGCCAAAAAATTGAAATTCTGAAATTTAATCTCCATTTGCCGATAACTCTTGTGGAACACCTAAATGGTTAACAAAGTTTGTAAAATCAGTTTTGAATACCTTGAGGGGTATAGTTTCCAAAATAAGGTAACTTTTGTGGAGTTTCTACTCCAGGGGTGCATCAGGGGGGCTTCAAATGGGACATGGTGTAAATAAACCAGTCCAGCAAAATCTGCCTTCCTGTCACGACCCCTGGTCATGGTCGTGACTCCTTGGGAGCCGCATGCAGTTATCCGCGGTCTGGTGTTGTCGCAACCGCAGCTGGGGGCACTTAGTGGTTTGCCTCAGGTGCGGTTGCCGCGAATAACAGGCATGCGTGCGGTTGCCCTTGGCAACGTGTTTTGGTGTGCACGTCCTTCGTCTGTGTTTGTGTGCACTTCCTGGTCTGTTTGTTGTGCACAAGGTTGTATGCACTTGGACACCTCCCTTCACCTGCGGTTGTCCGCGGCAACGTCTGGTGTTGTGCATGTGGTGGCAGGGTCTCTGCCTGCTGGTTGTTCTGCAGGACACGGTGGCCACGCATGCCGTTGCCAGCGGTGACAGGTGAGTGAGTGTGTGTGCTATTCCCCTTTAAGTTGGTGTTTTCCCTTCTGTGGTGTAGGAAGGGTTAACTTCCTTCCCAGTGTGTGTGATGTCACTGGGTGTGGTTGACTGGTGGGTGTGGCCTTTTGGCCTATATAGCCTGAGTCTCTTGCAGGCTTCAGTAGGTTGCTCTCAGCCATGCTGGCTGGAGCAGCCTCCTGTCTCCTCCATCTGCCTGGTGGGGACCATCCTTCTGGTCATACTGTCACGGCTGGCGGAGGGGGAAACCCCCAGCCGTGCGGTGCCAGGAGATGGTAGGGTTACCCCTTGGCCGGGACCACAGAGTTAGGGAGCAGGTCACCTCCTATTGCGTCCCTAACGCTGACCCTGTCTCCTGTCAGTATGAGCCGACCTTGGTGGTAGGAGGGCTCATACACCCCGGAGGGAAAACACCAACTTAAAGGGGAATAGCACACACACTCACTCACCTGTCACCGCTGGCAACGGCATGCGTGGCCACCGTGTCCTGCAGAACAACCAGCAGGCAGAGACCCTGCCACCACATGCACAACACCAGACGTTGCCGCGGACAACCGCAGGTGAAGGGAGGTGTCCAAGTGCATACAACCTCGTGCACAACAAACAGACCAGGAAGTGCACACAAACACAGACGAAGGACGTGCACACCAAAACACGTTGCCAAGGGCAACCGCACGCATGCCTGTTATTCGCGGCAACCGCACCTGAGGCAAACCACTAAGTGCCCCCAGCTGCGGTTGCGACAACACCAGACCGCGGATAACTGCATGCGGCTCCCAAGGAGTCACGACCATGACCAGGGGTCGTGACACTTCCAGAAACTATATGGTGTTCCTTTCCTTCTGCGCCCTGCCGTGTGCGTGTACAATAGTTTACAACCACATATGGGGTGTTTCTATAAACTACAGAATCAGGGCAATAAATATTGAGTTTTGTTTGGCTGTTAACCCTTGATTTGTTACTGGAAAAAATAAATGGAAATGGAAAATTAGCCCAAAAATTTAAATTCTGAAATATCATCTCCATTTGCCAATAACTCTTGTGGAACACCTAAAGGGTTAACAAAGTTTATAAAATCTGTTTTGAATACCTTGAGGGGTATAGTTTCCAAAATTGAGTCATTTCTAGGTGGTTTCTATTATCTAAGCCTCACAAAGTGACTTTAAAGTGACTGATCTGGTCCTTAAAAAGTGGGTTTTGGAAAATTTCTGAAAAATTTCAAGATTTGCTTCTAAACTTCTAAGCCTTGTAACGTCCCAAAAAAATAAAATGGCATTCCCAAAATGATCCAAACATGAAGTATACATATGGGGAATGTAAATTAATAACTATTTTTGGAGGTATTACTATAAATTATAGAAGTAGAGAAATTGAAACTTGGAAATTTGCTAATTTTTCCAAAGTTTTGGTAAATTTAGTATTTTTTTATAAATAAAAATGATTTTTTTTACTCCATTTTACCAGTGTCATGAAGTACAACATGTGACTAAAAAAACTATCTCAGAATGGTCTGTATAAGTAAAAGCTTTTTAAAGTTATTCACACATAAAGTGACACTGGTCAGATTTGCAAATCTGAAGATGAAAATGAGCCCGGTCCTTAAGGGGTTAAATTAGGGTACACTCCAAAACATTGGAAAATATAACCTTTGATAACCCCTTCCATCCATGCTAAACAAACAATTAGACAATACACTGGTTGCAGGGCAGGCCAGCACCTCCAAGGCGTAAAGGGCAAGCTCAGGCCTTGTGCCCAATTTGGAGCCCAGAAGTTAAAGGGGGCAGACCCATCAGTCAGTACGTGTAGGTATGTGCACACATACTGCTCCACCATGTCGCACATACCCGTGATGTTCACGATCCAATTGGATATCTGCTCTATCAACGTTCAATGTTCTTTTCTGCACCTACCATGTTGATCACGGTTAGCGGCGAATCAGGGTTCCACCCCGGAGAGGGAGCGTGAGAAAGGGATACCACATCCAAGGGAGGTCAATGGCTGTAATGTGATCGAGCTGAAATGTGGGACAAGTTATTAAAGCGGAAGGATCGAATGAAAGGGCCAATTAAAGACGAATTTTACAAATTTAAGTCCCTGTTCTCTATGCAGAGCAGGGTTTTTTCATTGGCAGAAATGGGTTAATGTTAACCAGCAATGGAACTGATGATTTAAAAAAAAATCGGGCCCTGTCAACTATGTAGAGCAGTGGTTTATTTATGACAAAACTGTGTTCATGTCACCCACCAATTCAACAGACGATTTTACAAAAATTAAGGTCCCAGTAACCTATGCAGAGCATTGGTTTGTATATGGCAAAATTGGTAAAATGTCACCTGGCAATGTAACAGACGATTTTTTGCAATTTAGGTCCCTGTCACCTCTGAAGAGCAGGGGTTTATTCACGGCAAAAATTGTAAAATGTCACCCAAGAATGTAACAGACGAATTAATGAAATGTATTTCCTTGTCCACTAGGTAGAGCGGGGGTATATCACAGCCAAAAATTGGTGAATTTCACCCAACAATGTAACAGACCAATTAGTGAAATTTATTAATCTGTCCACTAGGTAGAGCAGGGGTATATCACAGCCAAAAATTGTTGAATGTCACCCAACTATGTAAAAGAAAAATGAGTGAAATATATTAACCTGTCTACTAGGTAGAGCAGGGCTATATCACAGCCAAAAATTGGTGAATGTCACCCGACAATGTAACAGACAAATTAGTGAAATGTATTAGCCTGTCCACTAGATAGAGCACGGGTATATCACAACCAAAATTTGGTTAATGTCACTCAACTATGTAACAGTAAAATTAGTGAAATTTATTAACCTATCTACTAGGTAGAGCAGGGGTATATCACAGCCAAAAATTGTTGAATTTCACCCGACAATGTGACAGACAAATTTGTGAAATTTATTAACCTGTCTACTAGCTAGATCAGGGGTATATCACAGCCAAAAATTTGTGAATTTCACCCGACAATGTAACAGAAAAATTTGTGAAATGTATTAACCTGTCCACTAGGTAGGGCAGGGGTATATCACAGCCAAAAATTGGTGAATGTCACCCAACTATTTAATAGAAAAATTTGTGAAATGTATTAACCTGTCTACTAGGTAGAGCAGGTTTATATCACAGCCAAAAATTGGTGAATTGCACCCGACAATCTAACAGACAAATCAATGAAATTTATTAACCTATCCACTAGATAGAGCAGGGGTATATCACAGCCAAAAATTGGTGAATTTCACATGACAATGTAACAGACAGATCAATGAAATTTATTAACCTATCCACTAGATAGAGCAGGGGTATATCACAGCCAAAAATTGGTGAATTTCACATGACAATGTAACAGACATATTAGTAAAAATTTATTAACCAGTCCACTAGGTAGACCAGGGGTATATCACAGCCAATAATTTGGGATATGCAACCAAACAATGTATCAGACAAATGAGTGAAATGACTTAAAATAAAATACATAAAAATTAACAATTTTTTTTTTTTATGTATGAGTTGGGAGGTCAATATGGAGTAGAAGGTTGAGGAGGCGGTAAACATAGCGGTGCATGTGGAAGCTGCGGTGGAGGAGGACGAGGTAGCCAACACTGGTTCTTGATTTAATTAAAAAAATACAACAATGAGCAATTGCGCTGTAGTATAACAATGGCTCGGTAAGACCATAATACATGTCTATTCTGCACAAGGTACGGACAAGTCCTGTGGGATCCATGCCTGGTTCATTTTAATGAACGTGAGCCTGTGGACAGGAGGCTGCACTTGTCTGTGATAACACCCCCTACCATGCTAAACACACGTTCAGACAATACACTGGCTGCAAGGCAGGCCAGCACCTCCAAGGCGTAAAGGGCAAGGTCAGGTCATGTATCCAATTTGGAGACCCAGAAGTTGAAGGGGGCAGACCTATCATCCAGTACGTGTAGGCGTGTGCACACATACAGCTCCACCATGTTGCTGAAATGCTGCCTCCTGCTAAGACGTTTAATATCAGCTGGTGGTGCTGGTTTTTGTGGCATGCTGACAAAGCTTTTCCACATTTCGGCCATGCTAACCCTGCCTTCTGAGGTGCTGGTGGTGCCCCAGCTGCGTTGGCGACCTCTTCCTCCTCCTCTGCCTTTGCCTTGTGCTTCCACTGTGGGCACGCTGTCAGGTGGGAATTCCACCAGCAGCGGGTCTACAAACATGCGCTTGTACCTCGAGCATCTTACGATCACGCTTCAGTGACGGAATTAAGGACGGTACGTTGTCCTTGTAACGGGGATCCAGCAGTGTGGCCACCTAGTAATCAGCACAAGTCAGAAGGTGGGCAACTCGGCGGTCGTTGCAGAGATACTACAGCATGTAATCGCTCATGTGTGCCAGGCTGCTCAAAGGCAATGAAAAGCTGTCCTCTGTGGGAGGTGTATCGTCTGTGTCTTCTGTATCCCCACAGCCACGCACCAGTGATGGCCATGAGCTGGTCTGGGTGCCACCCTGCTGTAAACATGGTTTCTCCTCCTCCATCTCCTCCTTCTCATCCTCCACCTTATCATCCTCCAGAACTGTGCCCTGGCTGGACAATTGTGTACCTGGCGTTCGTGGGTGCAGGAACCCACCCTCAGAGCCACTTGTGAATGACTGGCCTAAAACCCTATGAAATGATCAATCTTCCTCCTCCTCCTCCATTGCCACATCCTCTTCCATCATTGCCCAAAGCTTTTTTTTCAAGGAGGCATAGAAGTGGTATAGTAATGCTGAGAACGGCGTCATCATCACTGGCCATGTTGATGGAGTACTCGAAACAGCTCAACAAGGAACACAGGTCTCGCATGGAGGCTCAGTCATTGGTCATGAAGTGGTGCTGTTCCACAGAGCGACTCACCTGTGCGTGCGGTTTGTTGTTCAAGGCCCGTCCACAGCTCCTGTGTGGTGTGGGGTTTGTCCCCCAAACAGATAAGTTTCAAAACTGCCTGCTGTCATTTACCCCTGGCTGTGCTGAAGTTGGTGGTGAAGGTGTTACGCTGACCAGATGAGGAACTGGTAGAGGATGAGGAAGCAGAGTAGGAGGAGGAAGCAACAGGAGGCAAACTGAAGCGACCTGCAATCCTCGGTGGTGGAAGGACATGCGCCAAACTGCTATCCGCCTCAGGCCCAGCCGCCCCTGCATTTACCCAGTGTGCTATTATGGAGATATAACGTCCCTGACCGTGCTTACTGGTCCAGGTATCCGTAGACAGGTGCACCTTGCCACAGATGGCGTTGCGCAGTGCACACCAGATTTTGTCCCCTACTTAGTTGTGAAGGGAAGGGATGACTCACCTGGAAAAGTAGTGGCGGCTGGGCACGATGTACTGTGGGACAGCCACCACCATAAGGCCTTTAAAACTATCCGTCTCCACCAGATGGAATGACAGCATTTCAAAGGCCAGTAATTTAGAAATGCTGGCATTCAGGGCTAGGGATCGCGGGTGGGTAGGGGGGTACTTCCTCTTCCTCTCCAGCGTTTGGGAGATGGAGAGCGGAATGCTTCCGTGAGACATTGTGGAGATGCTTGGTGACCCAAGTGTTCGTGTTGCTGGCAGATCCTCTATTTGTGGGGTGGCAGGTGGCACTGTCACTCCAGAGGTGGATCAAGAGGCTGAGACTGTGGCAGAAGAGGAAGCAAGAGGAGCCAGAGACCTTTCTTGGTTTTTGAGGTGTCTACTACACTGCAGCTCGTGCTTTGCACTTAAAGAGGACCTTTCACTTGTATAAACTATGTGAACTGAGTATGCTGCCATATAGAGCGGCGCCCGGGGATCTCACTCCACTTACTATTATCCCCGCCGCTCCGTTCTCCCGTTATAGGCTCCGGTACCTTTGCTTCTTAAGTTATAGTAGGCGGGTCTTCCCTTGTCCTGTGGGCGTCTCCTTCTCCTAGGCTGCAGCGCTGGCCAATCGCAGCGCACAGCTCACAGCCTGGGAGAAAAAAAGCTCCCAGGCTGTGAGCTGTGCGCTGCGATTGGCCAGCGCTGCAGCCTAGGATGCCTGGTCATGCAGGTTGTGCTCAGGTTGAGAACGTTTATGCCTCGCTTCAGGCTCTGATTGCACAGCATGCAAACCACTCGTGTCTTGTGTTCAGCACATTGTCTGAAGAACTGCCATACCAGGGAACTCCTTGGAGCTGGCTTTGGTGGGCTCGGTCCCTTGCTGTGGTGGGCGGTAGCAGGCGTACTGTCTAGAGGACGGCTGCTCCACTTTTGCACCCTGCTCCCTCTTCTGCTGTGCTGGTGGCTTGGTGCGACCACCGCCTCTTCCTCTGAACTACATAGGTCACTCGCATGACCTTGATTCCATGTGGGGTCGAATCGTCCTCCACATCATTTTCCACCCAGTCTTCACCCCTGCCTTCCTTGTCCGTTTGCACACTTTCGAAAGCCCCAGCCCCAGTTGGCAACTGTGTTTCGTCATCATCCGAGACGTGCTGCTATGGTCCTCCCATGTACTCATCTTGAAAGATAAGTGGTTGGGCATGACTGCTGCATGACTTGGGGCTCAGACTGCTTGGCTGATTTGCAAGGGGGTGAGGTGAAAGACTGATGGACATTGGCTGCACGTGCCAACTGTGGTCTTTCAGCAGGAGACTTGGTGGGAGACAATGTGAAGGAACTGGATCCACTGTCAGCAACACAATCTACTATCACCTGTACTTGTTCAGGCCTCACCATTCGTAGAGCCGCATTAGGCCCGACCAAATACCGCTGCAGGTTCTGTCGCCTACTCGCACCTGAGGAAGGGTTTTCACTTGTGCGTGTAGCTGACACAGATCGACCACGTCCTCTCCCTGCAACAAGAGATCCACCAGGACCTGGGACACGTCCCTTATTTGATGCTCTGCTCATATTTCTCAAATTTAGGATCTTGCCCTAAATGGGTGTTTAATTAATAATTGAATAGAACTACAGTATGTACAGGGTGTATCTCACACGCCTTGAACCACACTAGGCCTTAATTAAATTTGTTTGCCCAAAATGGCTGTATTTCAAATGCCTAAATCAAACCCCTGTATGTAAAGGTTGTATCTCACACGGCCTGAACCACACTAGGCCTCAATAAAAGATTTATTTGCCCAAAATTGCTGTATATCAAATGCCTGAATCAAACCCCTGTATGTAAAGGGTGTATCTCACATGGTCTGACCCACTGTAGGTCTCAATTAAAGATTTATTTGCCCAAAATGGCTGTAGTTCAAATACCTGAATCAAACCCCTGTATGTAAAGAGTGTATGTCACACGGCCTGACCCACAGTAGGCCTTAATTAAAGATTTGTTTGCCCAAAATGGCTGTTTTTTAATTACCTCAATCAAACCCCTGTATGTAAAGGGTGTATCTCACATGGCCTGACCCACTGTAGGCCTCAATAAAAGATTTGTTTGCCCAAAATGGCTGTATTTTAAATACCTGAATCAAACCCCTGTATGTAAAGGGTGTATCTCACACGGCCAGACCCACAGTAGGCCTCAATGAAAGATTTGTTTGCCCAAGATGGCTGTATTTCAAATGCCTGAATCAAACCCCTGTATGTAAAGGGTGTATCTTATACGGCCTGACCCACAGTAGGCCTGAATTATAGAGTTTTTTGCCCAAAATGTCTTTTAAATGCCTGAATCTAACCCAAATGTATTAAGGGTGTAGCTCACAATGACATATGCAGCAAAGGCTGCCAAATAAACTATTATTTTTTTTGCCCAAACGAGTGTTTGTTTAACAACTGAATTTTACAGCAGTTTATAAGCCTGTAATTTCACACGTGCTGATGCTGCAAGGACTGAAAATAGTGTTTTTTGGCAAAAAAGTGTGTTTTTAAAATCCCAGAAAATGATGGGTGTATTTCTAGCCTAAATTGCACAATGACTAATCCAGATGTTGTATATTGGCCAAAAAGTTTTTTTTTGTTTTTTTTTTTGTAACAGAATATGAAAGCTGTATATATTAAACGTGAATTTAACACTTGCAGATCTGGAAAATAGTGTTTTTTGGCAAAAAAAAGTGTGTTTTTAAAACCCCTGAAAATGATGGCTGTATTTCTACCTTAAATTGCACACTGAATAATCCAGATGTTGTATATTGCCCAAAAAATTTGGGATTTTCAATGTCCCAAAAGCTCAGATGTAGTGCTGGTGCACTAAGCTTGCATAAAATTGCCCTCCGCCCACCTAACTGCTTTATTAAAGTAATTTTTTTCGGTCAATGGGCTCAGGGAAGGAAAAAAAAATTGTGGCCTGCACCCACAAAAAACAATGTATGTAGATCGCTGAGTTAGATTCAGATTTTGAGCAAAGACTCTCTCCTATTCTCTCCCTGAAATCACCAGCAGCATCCTCTCCCTACACTAATCAGAGCAGAGTGACGTGCAGCGCTACGTGACTCCAGCTTATATAGAGGCTGGGTCACATGCTACACTGGCCAATCACAGCCATGACATTAGTAGGCATGGCTGTGATGGCTTCTAAGGTCAGACAGTTAACCACTTGTTGATTGGCTGCTCTGCAGGCTTTCAAAAAGCGCCAAGAAAGCTCTGAACACCGAAACCGAACCCAAAATTTTACTGAAATATTCGGGTTTGGGGCTCGGGGTCCAAAAATTCTTAAGTTCGAGTTCGCTCAACCCTAGTATAGATGCAGACAAGGCCACAAATTAAGATTTTTGCCAAAATGGGTGTTTTTTTTTTATGCCAGAATAGCACATCAGTATCTAAAGAGTGTATCTCACATGTACAGATGCAGACAAGTCCACAAATTAAGATTTTTGCCCCAAATTATATATATTTTTTTTATTGCAGAATGTAAAGGGTATTTCTCACAATGTTTGTAGATCACCATTTGATGACACCCAGATTCTATTTGTATGCTACTATTTGAAACAATCTACCATTTATTGTTGCTATCACTTATATTGTGGTTATTAATTTACACTTTGGTTTCCTGTATACTTGCTGGTATTTTCAGGGTCGGCCGACTAATTGCAAGGAATTTTTATGTGTTATAGAATTTTTAATGTGACACTGAATTTTTAATGTGATATTGGATTTTATATCTATAGCAAATAAAATATATTCAATTAGTGTGAGTGCTCGCTTATACCTTTGATCATTTATCTACTTTGTTGATTGAAGCAGGGTGTCCTCAATTCAAGTTAGTAGCACCTTACCATTCACAACCAGAAGTGAGCCACCCCATGCAACCCTTAATTATTTCTCACAATGACAGATATAGCAAAGGCTGCAAAATTAAGATTTTTGTCCTAAATAGCACAGCAGTATCTAAGCGTGTATCTCACACAAACAGATGCAGACAAGGCCACAAATTAAGATTGTTGCCCCAAATGGGTGTTTATTTAATACCAGAATAGCACAGCAGTATGTAAAGGGTGTATCTCATAATGACATATGCAGCAAAGGCTGCAAAATTAAGATTTTTACCCTAAATGGGTGTTTTTTTTTAATAGCATAATAGAACAACAGTATCTAAAGGGTGTATCTCACAATGACAGATGCAGCAAAGGCTTCAAAATTAAGATTTTTGCCCTAAATGGGTGTTTTTTTTAAAACCTAGAAAATTATAGCTGTATTTATAGCTTAACTTGCACATTGACTAATGCAGCAGAGGCCCCAGATGGAGGGTATTGCAAAAAATTGGTGTTTTTTAAAACCCAGATAATTAAAGGTGTATTTCTAGCTTAACTTGCACATTGACTAATGCAGCAGAGGCCCCAGATGGAGGGTATTGCAAAAAATTTATGTTTTTTAAAACCCAGAAAATGATTGAAGAATTTAAAGCTTGTTTTAACAATAACAGATGCAGCAAAGGCTGCAATATTAAGTACTTTGCCCAAAAAGGGTGTTTTTTTAATAACAGAATAGGACAGCAGTATATAATGCTTGAATTTCACACATACAGATGCAGACACGGCAGCAAATTATTTTTTGGGCCCAAAATGGGTGTTTTTTTAAATAAAAGAATAGAACAACAGTAACTAACGCATGTATTTTACAATGACAGAGATCAGGGGCCGCGATTTGGGGCGCATTTGCGTTCCAGAGACTGGAAGGACAGCGCAGCACCGAATGTGCTAGTTTGCTGTGCCAATAACCGGAATATTCGCCCCGTGGAACGCATATGCGTTCCAGAGACCGGAAGTACGACGCAGCATTCACTGTGCTAACCTGGTTTGTGAATAACCGGAACATCCGCCCTGTGGAACGCATATGCGTTCCAACAACAGGAAGTAACATTAACCAGGAAGCCAGGTAGACTACCAATAGGGCTACAGGGTGCCAAGTGGCAGAACTTTAAATACAGCTGCAGCATCAGTAATAAACTGCCTACCAGGGGGAACATGAACACAGGGAAGGACTCCAGCATGTAAGTTATAAACACCTTGTCATTAGAACTACAAGTTTCTGGACCACTTAACTTTTATTCAACATGAGTACTATTTGTGACTATGATTTTAGATTTTAGTGTGGGTCTCACTAGGACTTCATGATGGGGGGACAACAGGAATAATCTTTTACTGGGATCTTCCCTACCATCTAAACTGTGAGTCCGCACTGATCTCTGTACTTATGCATATCTGGATGATAAACGTCAAACTGACTTGGGTGTATGATCATTTTCTGCCCCATAGGATGCGGAATATACTGTCTATCTCTGGAGGAGTCCGCTGCAGGCACGATCATCAAAATGTGCACATAATTAGCCGGATATGATGCTATCAAGCATATCTACTGGCCTGATTACGTTCCCCCTTAATCAATTTATGTAGAGCGACTATCTCACTTTATATGTGCGACCTGGCTTTATGCCGGTGTACATCGTTAGCACTTTTCTATGTGACCTGGCTATATGTATCTGTATGGTTGCATTTATTTTGTATAGACTAATGTTGTATTATACCTCCTGATGATCCCATAGCATTGCTTATGGGGGAAACGTGTCGAGGTAGTTCAGGTTTATGACTATCTAGTCAACCCTGACTAATTGTATTTTTGTATATGTCTGTACCACGTTATTGTTGTTTTTTCTTTTCTTTTCTTTTTTTCTGCATCCAGTGATTATAGGATACACTTTTCTGTTTATATATTATTTACGTTATAACAAGTGGACCCAAACGGGATCCCTTTTACGGTATACCAATAAAATTGTTATTTTACCGGTTACTCTATATGCTGGAATTATTTTACAATGACAGATGCAGCAAATGCTGCAAAATTAAGTTTTTTTCCCTAAATGGGTGAGGTTTTTTTTAATAGCAGAATAGAACAACAGTATCTAAAGGGTGTATCTCGCAATGACATATGCAGCAAAGGGTGCAAAATTAAGATTTTTTCCAAAATTAGTTTTTTTTTTATTATTGCAGAATAGAACAATAGTATCTAAAGGGTGAATCTCACAATGACATATGCAGCAAAGGCTGCAAAATTAAGATTTCTGCCCTAAATGGGTGATTTTTTTAATACCAGGATAGCACAGCAGTATCTAAAGGGTGTATCTCACACGTACAGATGCAGACAAGGTCGCAAATTAAGTATTTTGCCCAAAATGGGTGTTTTTTAAAAATACCAGAATAGCACAGCAGTATCTAAAGTGTGTATCTCACACGTACAGATGCAGACAAGGCCACAAATGATTTTTGACCAAAATTGTAGTTTTTTTTAAATATTAAAATAGCAAAGCAGTATGTAAACAGTGTATCTCACAATGACAGATGCAGCAAAGGCTGCAAAATTAAGATTTTTGCCCTAAATGGGTGTTTTTTTTATAGCAGAATAGAACAACAGTATCTGAAGGGTGTATCTCACAATGACATATGCAGCAAAGGCTGCAAAATTAAGATTTTTGCCCTAAATGGGTGTGTTTGTAATACCAGGATAGCAGAGCAGTATCTAAAGGGTGTATATCACACGTACTGATGCAGACAAGGCCGCAAATTAAGTATTTTGCCCAAATTGGATGTTTTTTTAATACTAGAATAGCACAGCAGTATCTAAAGGGTGTATCTCACAAGGACAGATGCAGCAAAGTAAGCAGAATTAAGATTTGTGCCCTAAATGGGTGTTCTTTTAAAACCCAGAAAATTATAGCTGTATTTCTAGCTTAACTTGCACACTGACTAATGTGACAGAGGCCCCAGATGGAGGGTATTGCAAAAAAATTGGTGTTTTTTAAAACCCAGAAAGTGAAAGCTGTATTTCTAGCTTAAATTGCACACTGACTAACACAGCAGAGGCCCCAGATGGAGGGTTTTGCAAAAAATGGGTGTTTTTTAAAACACAGAAAATTATTGAAGTATTTAAAGCTTGTTTTAACAATAACAGATGCAGCAAAGGCTGCAATATTAAGTACTTTGCCCCAAAAGGGTGTTTTTTTTAAAATAACAGAATAGGACAGCAGTATGTAATGCTTGAATTTCACACGTACAGATGCAGACACGGCTGCAAGTTTTTTTGCCAAAAATGGGTGTTCTTCAATAGCAGAATAGAACAACAGTAGCCAAAGGGTGTGTCTCACAATGACATATGCAGCAAAGGCTGCAAAATTAAGATTTTTGCCCTAAAAGGATGTTCTTTTAATAGCAGAATAGAACAACAGTATCTAAAGGGTGTATCTCTCACGTACAGCATGAAGAGGCCACAGAGTGGCAATGTGACATAGTGTGGAAGTGGCAGCAGCACAAGGAGACCACAGAGTGGCAATGTGACATAGTTGTGAGGTGGCAGCAACATGAGGAGACCACAGAGTGGCCCAATGCCAGAGTCTGGAGGTGGTGGCAGCTTCAGGAGGCCACAGAGTGACAAGGTGACATAGTGTGGAGGTGGCAGCAGCATGAGGAGAATACAGTTTGACCTGGTGACAGAGTGGGGAGATGGTTAGCAATACCAGTACCAGCTGGAGATGGAGGGTGAAGGAAGGAGCACTTGGCATCAGAAGTGTGGCATCAGGTGGGTGGCATCATCAGAATAGTAGCTGAGGCAGGTAGCCACTAGCCAGAATAAACCGGTCTCTTTTGTCAAAGTGTTGGTGTGGCACCATGGATGATCTAGTCAGGCATCAGGCATTGGTGGGTGGAAATCCTGGCTGATCCACGCCTGATTCATCTTGACAAAGGTCAGTCTCTCCACATATTGAGTGGACAGGTGAGTTCTTCTTGGGGTAACTATGGCCCCGCAGCACTAAACTCCCACTCTGATGTTACACTTCTGGCCGAGCAGGGCAGCTTTTCCAGGGCAAACTGAGCCAGTTGTGGCCACAAATCCAGTTTGGCTGCCCAGTAGTCCAGCGAATCTTCAATGATGGCTGGCAGGGTACACTCCAAGTATGCCACCAACTGCTGGTTCAGGTTCCGCTCTATGTCTAGCTGCTGGTGAGTAGTTTCTTCACTAGGCAGGTGAAGAAAGCTGCTCATCAGTGACTCTAGACTCAGGCTGCTGGTGATGTATCTGGTACTGTTCCTGCCACCCCACCCCTCCCCAGCAGCCATGGCAGTGGAAAGTGAGAGCAGAGGGCCCCCCCCCCCAGTCAGAACTGCGAGAGGATGGACGGTGGCACAGATAGGCAACATCCAACTCACTGCCATTAGCAGCAGACCACAAGTGCAGGATCTGCCGCCCCGGTATAGATGCACCACTGCATATGGGGTTGAGCACTTCCTGCTTTTTAATACCACACCAATCTGTAGTTTGTATATAGAATTTTTTGGAGGTGTAGAAACTCCTAGTCGTAATGTGCCTTTATTTCCATCCATAGGTAACATTCTGGTGCACATGTGAAGCCTGGGCTAATTGAGTCTTGGGTGGGGTTCAGAGATCTCTCCCTCCTCTCACTGTATACATGTTCACATGCTGGAGGTTACTGGGAGATTGCTGTGAGTCGGACCTTACGCTCCTGTAATTTTCCCACATGCTGCCGGTATTGCCCATATGGCCCAGGTAGGTTTAGCGCTAGGTCCTGAGCTACTTGAGAAACCTTGGCGTGGTGCTCGAGCTCAGACATGTCCTCCAAGCAGGATATGGTGGCTAATCTCTCAATTTTACACCAGTATGAGGGTTATTAAGACTGTAGAGTTCTCCTGTCTTTGTTAATGTTATACTATGTTAGAGACACCCTCAACCTATTTGAGACCCATTAGCAGTCAACAGGATCCAGAGAGGTTGGATTAAGGATTTAAGGGTCACTTGTATCTGAGATGTTTTTTACTATTTGAGAGACTGATAAGCTTGAAATAACATAGTCAACTACTGTTCAATCCCCTTCACGCTACACCTCCACAGCCTCTCTTAATAGGGGTATACAGTATGTGCCATAAGGTTAATAAAACTTCCTTTTCAGCTGCTGAAATAAGATCATCTGTTGCCAAGATAGTTACTTGCCCTGAAATATCTCCTGGCAATTTACGTCAGATGTGTAAGAACATACAAAGTTTCCAATTCTAACATTTAACACAAATGTTTGAGTAACTAGACAGTTATTTGAAGATGACGTTTATTGACCAATCATCCAGGTATAGAATCACAGATACAGTCCTGATCAAAAGTTTAAGACCACTTGAAAAATGGCAAAAAATCATATTTAGCATGGCTGGATGTTAACAAGGTTCCAAGTAGAGCTTCAACATGCAACAAGAAGAAATGGGAGTGAGACAAAACATTTTTTGAACATTCAATTTAATGAAAACAATGAATAAACTGAAACAGGCTGTTTTTCAGCTGATCAAAAGTTTAGGACCACGCCTCAAAAAAAAACCAAAAAAACAAAAAAAAAACATCTGGACAGATCAAGCGGCCGTTTGACTGCCCCTGCACTTCCTGAAGCTCCATTGTTCCACTGAAGGAAAAAGCACCCTAGACCATTATGGCGCCCCCTCCACTGTGGTGCATAGAAAACATCTCAGGTGGGATCAGCTTGTCATGCCAGTAACATTGGAAACCATCAGGACCATCAAGGTAAAAAAAATTCTCATCAGAGAATAAAACTTTCTTCCACCTTTGAATGTGCCCATGTTTGGTGCTCTCTTGCAAAGTCCAAACGAGCAGTTCTGTGGCGTTCAAGGAGACGAGGTCTTTGAAGATGTTTTTTGTTTTTGAAGCCCTTCAGTCTCAGATGCCGTCTGATGGTTATGGGGCTGCAGTCAGCACCAGTAAGGGCCTTAATTTGGGTCGAAGATCGTCCAGTGTCTTGACGGACAGCCAATTGGATCCTCCGGCTCAGTGCTGATGACATTTTTTGGGGTCTTCCACTTGACTTTTTTGTTCCATAACCCTCAGGATCATTTAAGAAATTCCAAATGACTGTCTTACTGCGTCCCACCTCAGCAGCGATGGCGCGCTGTGAGAGACCCTTCTTATGCAGTTCAACAACCCGACCACGTTCAAAAAGGGAGAGTTTTTTTGCCTTTGCCATCACAACGTGTGACTACCTGACAGAAAATGACAATGAATCCACATCTTTGCACAGATTTGGCCTTTTAACTCCTTAAGGACACAGCCTTATTTCACCTTAAGGACCAGGCCATTTTTTGCAAATCTGACCAGTGTCACTTTAAGTGGTGATAACTTTAAAATGCATTAACTTATCCAGACCATTCTGAGATTGTTTTTTTTTTTGTCACATATTGTAAATGAAGTACAATGGTAAAATGAAGTGAAAAATAGCAAATTTATTTTATAATTTCAATTTATCTACTTCTATAATACATACAGCTGTGTCCGCACAGAGCAGGCAGTTACACGGACACCTAGGCTGTGTCCGCACAGAGCAGGCAATTACATGGACACCTAGGCTGTAGTCCGCACAGAGCAGGCAGTTAGTTACACGGACACCTAGGCTGTGTCCGCACAGAGCAGGCAGTTACACGGACACCTAGGCTGTAGTCCGCACAGTGCAGGCAGTGCACGGGCAACTCAGGCTCACAGCAAGGACCCGGCGCAGGAAATTGGAAACTGTATCTCAGAGCCAGTGTGTAAAGCGGCCAGTGTGACACCAGCTCAGTGTTGCTCCTTCATTGCTGCCTGAGATGAAGAGCAGAAAACGTGCCCTGCAGCAGCCAGAAGAGTGCGGGTCTGGTTAGACGCGTCTCAGCTTAAAGGGAACCTGTCACCAGGGATTTTGTGTATAGAGCTGAGGACATGGGTTGCTAGATGGCCGCTACCACATCCGCAATATCCAGTCCCCATAGCTCTGTGTGCTTTTATTGTGTAAAAAACCAGATTTGATACATATGCAAATTAACCTGAGATGAGTCCTGTCCCTGACTCATCTCATATACAGGACTCATCTCAGGTTAATTTGCATATGTATCAAATCGTTTTTTTTACACAATAAAAGCACACCGAGCTATGGGGACTGGGTATTGCGGATGTGCTAGCGGCCATCTAGCAACCCATGTCCTCAGCTCTATACCCAAAATCCCGGTGACAGGTTCCCTTTAAGAAGAAATGCCACCAGATGGTGATCCCCTGCACGTCTTCAAGATTTAATCTACTTTCAAGAAGAAAATCTATGGATTCTGTGCAGGTTGACTTTACTCAGACAAAGTCGCCTCAGCTTTTCACCAAGCAGACTTCAATGTATTCCTTCTTCACTGCCGCTGGCAGTAGGAGCAAGCGGTCGCCCATTACTGATATTAATACATTGATTCAAGAAACTCCTGAGTGTGAGAAAGGAAACGCACACGAATATCTGAATATGATGGAACAGTCACCTGTTGAAACATCTAGGTGCTCGAAACCTGCTGAAATCCAGGAGAGCGTCTCTTTATGTAACCTACACAGAAATACTAGAGAGCCAGTAAGCTCAGGACAAAATGAAAACAATGACCGGAGCTGGGTGCTGGAGGAACCGGGCAACCATATTGGCAGCTTCTCCAATGTCTCCGTAGTCAGAACTCAAGACAAGTCTCCGAACCCTCCTCCGAATCATGGTTTTGCTTCTATAATACATAGTAATACCTCCAAAAATAGTTATTACTTTACATTCCCCATATGTCTACTTCATGTTTGGATCATTTTGGGAATGATATTTTATTTTTTGGGGATGTTACAAGGCTTAGAAGCAAATTTTGCAATTTTTCAGAAATTTTCCAAAACCCAATTTTTAGGGACCAGTTCAGGTCTGAAGTCACTTTGCGAGGCTTACATAATAGAAACCACCCAAAAATGACCCCATTCTAGAAACTACACCCCTCAAGGTATTCAAAACTGATTTTTACAAACTTTGTTAACCCTTTAGGTGTTCCACAAAAATTAATGGAAAATAGAGATACAATTTCATTTCCATTTTTTTTAAAGGGTTAACAGCCAAAGAACACTCAATATTTATGGCCCTGATTCTGTAGTTTACAGAAACACCCCATATGTGGTCATAAACTACTGTACGGGCACACGGCAGGGTGCAGAAGGAAAGGAATGCCATACGGTTTTTGGAAGGCAGATTCTGCTGTTTTTTTTTTATACCATGTCCCATTTGAATGCACCCCTAGAGTGAAAACCCCAAAAAAGTGACCCCATTTTAGAAACTACGGGATAGGGTGAAATTTTATTTGGTACTAGTTTAGGGTACATTGATTTTTGGTTGCTCTATATTACACTTTTTGTGAGGCAAGATAACAAGAAATAGCTGTTTTGGCACGGTTTTCATTTTTTGTTATTTACAACATTCATCTGACAGGTTAGATCATGTGGTATTTTTATAGACCAGGTTGTCACGGACGCGGTGATACCTAATATGTATACTTTTTTATTTATGTAAGTTTTACACAATGATTTCATTTTTGAAGCAAAAAAAATCATGTTTTAGTGTTTCCATAGTCTGAGAGCCATAATTTTTTCAGTTTTTGGGCGATTACCTTGGGTAGAATATGATTTTTGCAGGATGAGATGACGGTTTTATTGGCACTATTTTGGGGTGCGTGTGATTTTTTGATCGCTTGCTATTACACTTTTTTGTGATGTAAGGTGACAAAAAATGATTTATTTAGCACAGTTTTTATTTTACATTTTTTACGGTGTTCATCTGAGGGGTTAGGTCAATTGATATTTTTATAGAGCCGGTTGATACAGACGCGGCGATACCTAATATGTATACTTTTTTTAAATTTATGTAAGTTTTACACAATAATATAATTTTTGAAACAAAAAAAAACATGTTTTAGTGTCTCCATAGTCTGAGAGCCATAGTTTTTTCAGTTTTTGGGCGATTATCTTAGGTAGGGTCTTTTTTTTGCGGGATGAGATGACGGTTTGATTGGAACTATTTTGGGGTGCATGTGACTTTTTGATCGCTTGCTATTACACTTTTTGTGATGTAAGCTGACAAAAAATGGTTTATTTAGCTCAGTTTTTATTTTAAATTTTTTATGGTGGGGTTTTATCTGAGGGGTTAGGTAATGTGATATTTTTATATAGCCTGTCGATACGGACGCGGTGATACCTAATATGTATACTTTTTATTTATTTATGTAAGTTTTACACAATAACAGCTTTTTTCAAACAAAAAAATGATGTTTTAGTGTCTCCATATTCTGAGCCATAGTTTTTTTTTATTTTTTGTGCGATTGTCTCAGGTAGGGGCTCATTTTTTCGGAATGAGGTGACGGTTAGATTTGTACTATTTTGGTGGGCAATTGCCTTTTTTATCGCTTGCTGTTGTACTTTTTGTGATGTAAGGTGACAAAAAAATTGTTTCTTTAGCACAGTTTTTATTTTTTACGGTGTTTATCTGAGGGGATAGTTCATGTGATATGTTCATAGAGCCGGTCGATACGAACGCGGCGATACCTAATATGTATACTCCCCCCCCCCTTATTTTTTACCAATATTTTTTAACTTTATTTGGGGAAAATTAAGTTTTTGTTTATTTTTATTTGAAACTTTTAATTTTTTGGGGGGGAAACTTTTTTCTCACTTAATTTTTTTTCTCACTCAACTTTTTTTTCACTTAATTTTTTTGTCCCACTTTGGGACTTGAACTTTTGGGGGGTCTAATCCTTTACAATGCATTCCGAAACTTCTGTATTGGAATGCATTGGCTGTATGAGTAATACAGTGTGTATTACTCATACAGATTCCGGGGCCTGTGAGATCCTGGGGGCTGGATCTCACAGGCTCGTCACCGGAAGGCAGTGCAGATGCCTCAGGAAGGCATTGCGCTGCCTTCTATGCCAACGGGTCCCCCGCACAGCCCCATGGGGACCAGATGGCACCGCCCGCCGCCACCGCAATAGATAAAAGCCACAAACCGCAGGTCTGAATTGACCCCCCCCCCCTGGGCATTTAGCCGAAGTGCCTGCTCAATGACTTGAGTAGGCACCGGCATCCGATCACCGCCCGCTGCGTGGCGGTGATCGGAAATACACAGGGAGTACAGTTACGCCCTGTGTCCTTAGGTACCAGGACAAAAGGGCGTACCTGTACGCCCTATGTCCTGAAGAGGTTAAAGGCATGTGGTCCTAAAATTTGGATCAGCTGAAAAACAGCCTGTTTCAGTTTAGTGGTTATTTTCAATTAATTGAATGCTCAAAAAATGTTTTGTCTCATTCTAATTTCTTCTTGTTGCATGTTGAAGCTCTACTTGGAACCTTGTTAAGATCCAACAATGTAAAATATGATTTTTTGCCTATTTTTCAAGTGGTCTTAAACTTTTGATCAGGACTGTATTCCCTGTGTACTTAAATAGGCAGCTATAGCTATCACCATCTTATGTAAAGGTGTAGCTGATTGGATCATGAGCTTAAGAGCTATGTACTGCAAGTGTCCAACACTGTTTCTTTATTGTGAGATAGACGCTTTGATAAACAACCCTCAAGTCCAAAGAGGGGTCAATACCTATTCTTCAATGTCTAAAGGCTTAGGAGCTGCAATTAGAAGAGAATACGCTCTTGTTCCTCTCTGGGAAAGACACCCCTCCAGGGCCTTAATTTTCCTAAATGGAGTCTATCAGTAAGGCCTGATTTACAGGATCACACGTAGAGCCCAGGAAATTAAGTCATACTTTGTAAGCTCTGAAGAAAGTTGGTGGCTGAGAGCTGGCATCAGTCCAAGCGTTTAAGGTATTATGAATTACATTTAAACCCACTGTTAGTTTAGTGCAGAAATGTAGACTGCATAGCCATTCTGACTCAACTTGTCTGCCTCAGTATTGGCTTATATAAAGCCTGAAGGACTGTGGTAATGATTTTCATTATATATCAGATAAGGTCCCTGTGAGCTTATTTCTCAGCCAAAGAGTGGACCTGATTTATTCTCTAACAAACAGAGTTTGTGCCTGGAAGCCCAACAATTCAGGACAGTACTTACATGCAATGGACCAGCTAATAGAGTTGATCGGACACCTGGATGTTCGGGTTCGACGGGTTCAGCCGAACTTCACAAAAAAGTTTGAGTTCGGGACCAGAACTTGACCCCGAACCCCATTGAAGACAATGGGGACCGGAACTTTTGAGCACTAAAATGGCTGTAGAAATGTCATGGAAAGGACTAGAAAGCTGCAAATGGAATCAAAATGTGGTTAAGAGCATGGCAAGTGCTCTTCAAACAAATGTGAATGGGGAAATGACTTTAAATAACATAAAATACATAAACATAAAAAATAATAATCTTGATCTAGGAGGACGAGGTCCATATGGAGTAGGAGGTTGGGGAGGTGGTAGATATGGCGGTGTAGGTGGAGGAGGAAGAGGTAGCCTACACTGCTTTTTGGTTTTAAATGTATTCTTATTTTTTAAAATTAGGGTACACCCCCAAAAATTGGGAACTATAACCTGTGATAACCCCCTCCAGTCGTGCTAAACACACGTTCAGACAATACACTAGCTGCAGGGCAGGCCAGCACCTCCAAGGCATAAATGGCAAGATCAGGCCATGTGCCCAATTTGGAGACCCATCAGTCAGTTTGTGTCGGCGTGTGCACACATACTGCCCCACCATGTCGCACGTCACCATGACGTCCACGATCCATTTGGATATCTTCTCTATCAACTTTCGATGTTGTTTTCTGAGCCTCCCATGTTGATCATGGTTATCGGCGAATCAGTGTTCCACTCCAGAGAGGGAGCTTGAGAAAGAGAGACCACATCCAAGGGAGATCAATGGATGAAATTTAATTGTGAACGAGTGGAGATATTGGAAAAGTTATTAAAGCAGAAGAATCGAAGGAAAGGAGGGGGCGCGCGGCAACTACCCACTCCTGACTTGGGAAGCTAGTGACGATAAATAACAATACATGACTCTTAAGATGCCCTGTTATTGAAATAATTAATAAAAAATTATAGGGAATGTCACTGGGGTATTTAGGATTTGGAAACGTTAGACAAGAGAGGCCCTGCTGCCGCTTTATTGACTCTAGATAACTTTTGCCTGATCGCACGTCACTGTGGCATCCACGATCCATTTGGATATCTTCCCTTATCAACTTTCGATGTTCTTTTCTGAGCCTACCATGTTGATCATGGTTATCGGTGAATCAGGGTTCCACGCCGGAGAGGGAGCACGAGAGAAAGAGACCACATCCAAGGGAGGTAAAAAAAATAAAAATTAAATGTGATCGAGCGGAAAAGTGGGACAAATTATTGAAGTGCAAGTTATTAAACTTTAAGCATTAATGAAAGAAAATTTTTAAAAATTTTATTCCCTGTCACCTATGCAGATCAGAGGTTTTGTATACGGCAAAATTGGTAAAATGTCACCTTGTAACAGATGATTTTTTGAAATTTAGGTCCCTATCACCTATGCAGAGCAGAGGTTTAATCACGGCAGAAATGGTCAAATGTCACCCAAGAATGTAACAGACAAATTAGTGAATTTTTTTTTTACCTGTCTACTAGGTATAGTAGTGGTAAATCACACCTAAAAATTGGTGAATTTCACCCGAATATGTAACAGACAAATTAGTGAAATGTTACCTGTCTACTAGGTAGAGCAGGGGTATATCACACTCAAAAATTGGTTAATTTCACCCAAAAATTTAACAGACAAATTAGTGAAATGATATAAAATAAATAAAATAAATAAAATAAAAAAAACTTGATTTATGAGGTGAAGGTCCATATGGAGTAGGAGTTTGAGGAGGCAGTGGACGTAGCAGTGTAGGTCGAAGCGGCGGTGGAGGAGGACGAGGTAGCCAATAGTGTTGAGCGCGAATATTCGAATAGCAAATTTTTTGGGCGAATATCGGCATTTCGCTAATTCGCAAATATTTCGAATATAGCGCTATAAATTCATTATTTTTAATATTCTTTTTTTTTTTATTGTTATATTTTTTCTTTCCCACTTCCCAAAAGTACTTTTTACCTGTTGTGAGGATTCCTGGCTGCTCCAGTTAGTGCCTGTTGCTGCTTCTGCTGACTTCCGTGCTCATGGAGCGTCCCCATCACCATGGGAACACCTCTATATTAGAATGTACTGTCGGATGTGAGAATTAAGTTGAAATCGCAATGCGATTACTTTAAGTTTATTAATCGCATTGCGATTTCAACTTAGAGTTGGGTTTCTAATGGGTCAGCTTGCTAGAATTAACGAAGTTAACGAATATGGAATATAGCAGTGCTAAGTTGAAATCGCAATGCAATTACTTCAAGTTATTATAATCGCATTGCGATTTCAACTTAGCACTGCTATATTCCATATTTGTTAACTTCGTTAATTCTAGCAAGCTGGCCCATTAGAAACACAGCTCTAAGTTGAAATTGCAATGGGATTAATATAACTTGAAGTAATCGCATTGCGATTTTAACTTAGACCTGGTTTACTATGGTTGGCTTGGTAGAATTAGCGAAGATGACGAATATGACGAATGTATTCGTCACATTCCTCAAAACGAAGATAACAAAATATTCTCCATTTTCGTTTTAGCGCCATATTCTTCAACTTCGCTAGTTCTAGCAATCAAATATGAAAGTTGACTATAGAGACAGCTGTGTTTAATTCGCTATTCGATTATATTACTTTGCTTTTTTTTTCATAAATAGAATATATGTAATAATTGTCAAGTATTATAATTATTCTATTTATAAAAAAAAGCTAAGTAATATTATCGCATAGCGAATTAAAAACTTACCTGTCTCTAGTCAACTTTTCTATTTGATTGCTAGAATTAGCGAAGTTGACGAATATGGAGCTAAAACGAAGATGGAGAATATTTTGTTATCTTTGTTTTGAGGAATATGACGAATACATTCGTCGTATTCGTCATCTCTGCTAATTCTAGATATCAAACCAATAGGAAAGCTGCCTTAACGGAAACCTGTCACCATGATTTTGCGCATAGAGCTGGGGACATGGGCTGCTAGATGGCCGCTAGCACATCTGCAGTACCCAGGTACCATAGCTCTCTGCGCTTTTATTGTGTTAAAAAACTGTTTTGAGTGATATGCAAATTACCTGATATGAGTCCTGTAGCTGGAGATGAGTCAAGCGGAAAGGAGCCCAGCCCCGCCCCGCGTCCTCCGAATCTCCTCCTTGCCGGATGACGTCACAGAGCTGGAGCGCCGAAATCTCGCGATGCGCGAGCTAGCGCATGCGCAGTGTCGGCATCATGTTCATTCCCTGTACTGGCATCAGCACAGGGAACGAACTACGCATGCGCTAGCTCGCGCATCGCGAGATTTCAGCGCTCCAGCTCTGTCACGTCAGCCAGCAAGGAGGCGATTCGGAGGACGCGGGCCGGTGCTGGGCTCCTTTCCACTTGACTCATCTCCGGCTACAGGACTCATATCAGGTAATTTGCTTATCACTCAAAACTGTTTAACACAATAAAAGCGCAGAGAGCTATGGGACCTGGGTACTGCAGATGTGCTAGTGGCCATCTAGCAGCCCATGTCCCCAGCTCTATGCGCAAAATCATGGTGATAGGTTTCCTTTAAGTTAAACTCACAATACGTGATTATTTAAATAGCATATTAATCGCGATAACTAGAATAATGACGAATATTTGATTTCGATGAATATGAGATGAATATTCTAGCGAATATTCACAAATTTCGTTGAAATCGAATATGACACCTCCCGCTCATCACTAGTAGCCAACACTGGTTTTTGGTTTAAATTTATATATATATTTTTTTTAATAGGGTACACTCCAAAAGAGTGTGAAATATCCAAAATACAAGAATGAGCAATTGCGCAGTAGTATAACAATGTCTGGTTAATTCCGGAATACATGTCTGTTCTGCACAAGGTGCGCAAAAGTCCTGTGGGATCCATGCATGGTTTATTTTAATGAACGTGAGCTTGTCCACATTGGCTGTGGACAGGCGGCTGAGCTTGTCTGTGATAACGCCCCCTACCGTGCAAAACACATGTTAAGATAATACACTGGCTGCAGGGCAGGCCAGCACCTCCAAGACATAAAGGGAAAGCTCAGGCCTTGCCCCCAATTTGGAGACCCAGAAGTTGTAGGGGGAAGACCCGTCATTCAGTACGTGTAGGCGTGAGCACACATACTGCTCCACCATGTTGGTGAAATGCTGCCTCCTGCTAAGACGTTCCATATCAGCTGATAGTGCAGGTTGTTGTGGCGTGCTGACAAAGCTTTTCAACATTTCGGCCATGCTAACCATGCCTTCTGAAGTGTTGGTGGTGCCTTTGCCTTGTGCTTCCGCTGAGCCCCAGCTGTCAGACGGGAATGCCACCAGCAGCATGTCTACCAGGGTCCGCTTGTACTCGCGTACGATCACGCTCCAGTCAGGGAATTAAGGATGGTATGTTGTCCTTGTAATGGGGATCCAGCAGCGTGGCCATCCAGTAATCAGCACAAGTTAGAATGTGGGCAACTCGGCGGTCGTTGCATAGACACTGCAGCATGTAATCACTCATGTGTGCCAGGCTGCACAGAGGCAACGACAAGCTGTCCTCTGTGGGAGGTGTATCGTCTGTGTCCTTTGTATCCCCACAGCCAGGCACCAGTGATGGCCATGAGCTGGTCAGGGTGCCACCCTGCTGTGAAGAAGGGTACTCCTCCTCCATCTCCTCCTCCTCATCCTCCACCTCGTCATCCTCCAGAACTGTGCCCTGGCTGGACAATTGCGTACCTGGCGTTTGTGGGTGCAGGAACCCACCCTCAGAGCCACTTGTGAATGACTGGCCGGAAACCCTACGAAATGATCCCTCTTCCTCCTCCTGTGCCACATCCTCTTCCATCATCGACAGCAGTGGTTTTTCAAGGAGGCATAGAAGTTGGATAGTAATGTTAAGAACGTCTTTACCGGCACTGGCCATGTTGGTGGAGTACTAGAAACAGTGCAACAAGGAGCACAGGTCTCGCATAGGGACCCAGTCATTGGTGGTGAAGTGGTGCTGTTCCGCAGAGCGACTCAGCCATGCGTGCTGCAGCTGAAACTATACTATTGCCTGCTGCTGCTCGCACAGTCTGGCCAGCATGTGCAAGGTGGAGTTCCACCTTGTGGGCACGTCGCATATGAGGCTGTGAGTAGGAAGGCTGAAGTTATGCTGCAGTGCTGACAGGTGAGCAGCAGCAGGGTGAGAACCCCGAAAGCACGTACAGACGGCCAGCACTTTATGAAGCAGCTCTGACATATCGGGCCAATTTTTAAGGAATCTCTGCACCACCAAATTCAGCACATGCTCCAGGCAAGGGATGTGCGTCAAACTGGCTAGTCCCAGAGCTTCTGCAAGATTTTGCCCATTATCGCACACTACCAGGCCGGGCTTGAGGCTCACTGGCACCAACCACTCATCGGTCTGTTGTTCATGGCCCGTCCACAGCTCCTGAGCTGTGTGGGATTTGTCCCCCAAACAGATAAGTTTTAAAGCTGCCTGCTGTCGTTTACCCCTGGCTGTGCTGAAGTTGGTGGTGAAGGTGTTACACTGACCAGATAAGGAGTCGGTAGAGGATGAGGAAGCTGAGTAGGAGGAGGAAGCAACAGGAGGCAAACTGAAGCACCCTGCAATCCTCGGTGGTGGAAGGACATGTGCCAAACTGCTATCCGCCTCAGACCCAGACGCCACTGCATTTACCCAGTGTGCTGTTATGGAGATATAACGTCCCTGACCGTGCTTACTGGTCCACGTATCCATAGTGAGGTGCACCTTGCCACAGATGGTGTTGCGCAGTGCACACCTGATTTTTCCCCCCAATTGGTTGTGCAGGGAAGGGATAGCTCGCCTGGAAAAGCAGTGGCGGCTGGGCACGATGTACTGTGGGACAGCCACCGCCAAAAGGCCTTCAAAACTCTCTGTCTCTACCAGACGGAATGACAGCATTTCAAAGGCCAGTCATTTTGAAATGCTGTTATTCAGGGCCATGGATCGCGGGTGGGTAGGGGGGTACTTCACAGATCGACCACGTCCTCTCCCCCAGCAACAGGAGCTCCACCAGCAGCACCACGACTGGGGCCACGTCCCTTATTTTACGCTCTCCTCATGTTTCTCAAAAGTAGTATCTGGCCCTAAATGGGTGTTTTTTTAATAGCAGAAAAGAACAACAGTATTTAAAGGGTGTATCCCACATTGACATATGCAGCAAAGGCTGCAAAATTAAGATCTTTGCCCTAAATGGGTGGGTTTTTTTTTTAAATAGCAGAATAGAACAACAGTATCTAAAGAGTGTATCTCACAATGACATATGCAGCAAAGACTGCAAAATTAAGATTTTTGCCCTAAATGGGTGTTTTTTTAAAGGGATTCTGTCATCAGATTTAACCCCTCTAACCTAAACATATGCTCATGTCCAGACTAATAAGAAGAATCCTAAGCTGGCCTTATTAATCCTCACTGTGGCTCTATTTGCCCCAAAAAACTGTTTTTTGCAACATGTCAATCACTTACTTAACCACTTCAACCCCGCTAGCTGAAACCCCCTTAATGACCAGGCCACTTTTTACACTTCTGCACTACACTACTTTCACCGTTTATTGCTCGGTCATGCAACTTACCACCCAAATTAATTTTACCTCCTTTTCTTCTCATTAATAGAGCTTTCATTTGGTGGTATTTCATTGCTGCTGACCTATTTACTTTTTTTGTTATTAATCGAAATTTAACGATTTTTTTGCAAAAAAATGACATTTTTCATTTCAGTTGTAAAATTTAGCAAAAAAAAACGACATCCATATATAAATTTTTCGCTAAATTTATTGTTCTACATGTCTTTGATAAAAAAAAAATGTTTGGGAAAAAAAAAATGGTTTGGGTAAAAGTTATAGCATTTACAAACTATGGTACAAAAATGTGAATTTCCGCTTTTTGAAGCAGAACTGACTTTCTGAGCACCTGTCATGTTTCCTGAGGTTCTACAATGCCCAGACAGTACAAACACCCCACAAATGACCCCATTTCGGAAAGAAGACACCCTAAGGTATTCACTGATGGGCATAGTGAGTTCATAGAACTTTTTATTTTTTGTCACAAGTTAGCGGAAAATGATGATTTTTTTTTTTCTTACAAAGTCTCATATTCCACTAACTTGTGACAAAAAATAAAAACTTCCATGAACTCACTATGCCCATAACAAAATACCTTGGTGTCTTCTTTCCAAAATGGGGTCACTTGTGGGTTAGTTATACTGCCCTGGCATTCTAGGGGCCCTGATGTGTGAGAAGAAGTTTGCAATCAAAATATGTAAAAAATGACCAGTGAAATCCGAAAGGTGCACTTTGGAATGTGTGCCCTTTGCCCACCTAGGCTGCAAAAAAGTGTCACACATCTGGTATCGCCGTACGCAGGAGAAGTTGGGGAATGTGTTTTGGGGTGTCATTTTACATATACCCATGCTGGGTGAGATAAATATCTTGGTCAAATGCCAACTTTGTATAAAAAAATGGGAAAAGTTGTCTTTTGCCAAGATATTTCTCTCACCCAGCATGGGTATATGTAAAATGACACCCCAAAACACATTCCCCAACTTCTCCTGAGTACGGCGATACCACATGTGTGACACTTTTTTGCAGCCTAGATGCGCAAAGGTGCCCAAATTCATTTTAGGAGGGCATTTTTAGACATTTGGATCCCAGACTTCTTCTCGCGCTTTAGGGCCCCTAAAAAGCCAGGGCAGTATAAATACCCCACATGTAACCCCATTTTGGAAAGAAGACACCCCAAGGTATTCAATGAGGGGCCTGGCGAGTTTATAGAAAAAAAAATTTTGGGCATAAGTTAGCGGAAATTGATTTTATTTTAATTCTTTCTCACAAAGTCTCAATTTCTGCTAACTTGGGACAAAAATTTAAAACTTTCATGGACTCAATATGCCCCTCAGCGAATACCTTGGGGTGTCTTCTTTCCAAAATGGGGTCATTTGTGGGGTGTTTGTACTGCCCTGGCATTTGAGGGTCTCCGCAATCATTACATGTATGGCCAGCATTAGGAGTTTCTGCTATTCTCCTTATATTGATCATACAGGTAATGAGATTTTTTTTTCCGTTCAGCCTCTGGGCTGAAAGAAAAAAATGAACGGCACAGATTCTTCATTCACGTCGATCAATGTGGATGAAAAAATCTCTGCCCAAAAAAAAAAAAGGAGGGGAAAAACGTCTGCCAGGACATAGGAGCTCCGCCCAACATCCATACCCACTTAGCTCGTATGCCCTGGCAAACCAGATTTCTCAATTCACATCAATCGATGTGGATGAATAAATCTTTGCCGAGATTTTTTATATTTTTTATATATACAAAGTGTTTGCCAAAGCATATGAACACCGCCACCTCCTCAGCTCATATGCCTCGGCAAACGTATCTTTTACTGCAGAGGAGAAATCTCGTCTTGCAGCGCCGCATACACCGACTTGTGTGTAATCTGACAGCAGCGTAATGCTTCTGTCAGAATGCATATCAGTGCTGCAGCTAGTCGATCGGTTGGTCCACCTGGAAGGTAAAAAAAAAAAGAAAAAACCAGGCCGTAACGCAATAAATTTTATTAACTTTATAATAACTTTAGAACAGAACATATAAACTTTTTTTTAACTTTTGAAACTGAACTTTAACTTTTTTGCTTACTGGTGTTTTTTTTTTTTTTTTTTTTTTGTTTTACCTTTTATAGGACAAACCTCTCCTTCCCCATGGGACAATGTGCAAAGCGCAAATCGCCCAAAGATGTAGCAAAGTACATTATGCACTTTATCCCAGGTGAAAGGAGAGGTTTGCAGCAGCTCTGTGTGTAAATGGGCCCTAATAGTCCTGTGTGCCTGTCCTGGTGAGATGTGATCCCTATGCTAGGTGTACCTGTGTGTGGTACTTCCGGAAACACTATCCAAAGCATAGGGCAGGGTGGTCAGGGCAGTCAGGACAGAAATAGCGGGTGTCACGACTTATTCCACTCCTGCTACAGACACAACATCTTTTTTGGGGTGACGGTTGGGTTGAGGTACCAGGAACGACATTGGGGAAATGTCGCTCGTGTAGACGGCTAACTACACTGGTGGATGGGGCCACGGAACCTCCTGGATACAGGAGGTTCTCGATGATCTCTTCCTGAAATTTGAGGAAGGATCCTGTTCTCCCAGCCTTACTGTAGAGAACAAAACTATTATACAGAGCCAATTGAATCAAATATACAGACACCTTCTTATACCAGCGTCTGGTGCGTCGGGAAACTAAATACGGAGACAACATCTGGTCATTGAAGTCCACCCCTCCCATGAGCGCATTATAGTCGTGGACACAGAGGGGTTTTTCAATGACACGGGTTGCTCGCTCAATTTGTATTGTCGTGTCTGCGTGAATGGAGGAGAGCATGTAAACGTCACGCTTGTCTCTCCATTTCACCGCGAGCAGTTCTTGTTTACACAAGGCAGCCCTCTCCCCCCTTGCAAGACGGGTGGTAACGAGCCGTTGGGGGAAGCCCCCGCGACTAGTTCGCGCGGTGCCACAGCAGCCAATCTGTTCTAGAAACAAATGCCTGAAGAGGGACACACTTGTGTAGAAATTGTCCACATAAAAATGGCACCCCTTGCCGAATAAGGGTGACACCAAGTCCCAGACTGTCTTCCCACTGCTCCCCAGGTAGTCAGGGCAACCGACCGGCTCCAGGGTCTGATCTTTTCCCTCATAGATCCGAAATTTGTGGGTATAGCCTGTGGCCCTTTCACAGAGCTTATACAATTTGACCCCATACCGGGCGCGCTTGCTTGGGATGTATTGTTTGAAGCCAAGGCGTCCGGTAAAATGTATAAGGGACTCGTCTACGCAGATGTTTTGCTCAGGGGTATACAAATCTGCAAATTTCTGGTTGAAGTGGTCTATGAGGGGCCGAATTTTGTGGAGGCGGTCAAAAGCTGGGTGGCCTCTGGGACGGGAGGTGGTGTTGTCGCTAAAGTGCAGGAAATGCAGGATGGCCTCAAATCGTGCCCTGGACATAGCAGCAGAGAACGTGGGCATGTGATGAATTGGGTTCGTGGACCAATATGACCGCAATTCATGCTTTTTGGTTAGACCCATGTTGAGGAAAAGGCCCAGAAAAATTTTAATTTCGGAAACTTGGACTGGTTTCCACCGGAAAGGCTGGGCATAATTGCTTCCCGGGTTGGCGGATATAAATTGAGTGGCATACCGATTTGTTTCTGCCACAACTAAGTCCAAGAGCTCCGCAGTCAAGAACAGCTCAAAAAATCCCAGGGCCGAACCGATCTGAGCTGTCTCAACCCGAACTCCAGACTGGGCGGTGAAAGGGGGAACTACAGGTGCGGCTGAAGTTGGGGACTGCCAATCAGGGTTTGCCAGCACCTCTGGGATTCTAGGGGCTCTACGTGCCCGTCTGTGCGGTGGCTGCAACGGGGTAACTACTGCACGTGCCACCGTACCAGCTTCAACTGCCCTTCTGGTGCTCGCCACTTCACCATGTTGTACGGCAGTGCTGGTACTAGGTCCAGGGAGGGCTGCGCTGCTGGTGTATGCCTCACCACGTAATCCGACAGCGCCAGCCCCACTCTGCTGCCCTTGAAGCGGATCCTGCACAACCTTTGGTCTAGCGACACGGGGCCGGGTACGCCTGTTGGTATCAGGGACCTCAACCTCCTCGTCCAAACTTTGGGTCAGAGTGCCACTGCTTTCTACAGGTTCATATTCTGACCCGCTAGATTCATCAGATGAGGGTTCCCATTCCTCATCCGACTGGGTCAGAAGCCTGTAGGCCTCTTCAGAAGAATACCCCCTGTTTGACATTTGGGCAACTAAATTTAGGGGTATTCCCTGAGACTACCCAAGAAAAAAAGCAAGCCTGTCTTACAAATGGGAGGCTAGCGAAGTACCGGAGGCCGCTGCGGTTGATAAAAAATATCAAAACTGATTTTTTTATCGCCGCAGCGCGTGTAAAGTGATTGTGCAGTGATAAAAAAAAAATTATTATTTTTGTTACTGCGGCAGGGCGGGCGTGGGCGAACGCACGTGTGGGTGATCGATCAGGCCTGATCGGGCAAACACTGCGTTTTGGGTGGAGGGCGAACTAAAGTGACACTAATACTATTATAAATCTGACTATGATCACTTACAGATACTATAAAAGTACAAAAGCTGATTAGTGATACGCTAATCAGCGAATAAGTGACTGCGGTGCGGTGGGCTGGGCGCTAACTTATCCCTAAACTACCTAACCAAGGGACCTAAACCATCCCTAAAACCTAACAGTCATTACCAGTGAAAAAAAAAAGTTACAGTTTGCACTGATCACTTTTTTCACTTTCACTAGTGATTGACAGGGGCAAGAAGGGGTGATCAAGGGGTTAATTGGGGTGCAGGGGGGTGATCTGGGGCTAAGTTTAGTGTTTGGTGCTACTCACTGTGAAGCCTGCTCCTCTGCTGAGACCAACCGACGAAAAGGACCAGCAGAGGAGCAAGGAAGCCATTTAACACATCATATTTACTAATATGATGTGTTATATGGCTTCTGATTGGATTTTTTAAAAATCAACAACCTGCCAGCGACAATCATTGGCTGGCAGGTTGCTGACGTGACCCCCCTCTAACTTTTGCCGGCCCGCGATGCGCATGCGCGGGCCGTAAAAGCGCGTTACCTCGCGTCTCGCGAGATGACGCGTATATGCGGGACTCTGCGCAGCGCTGCCACCTCCGGAACGCGAATCTGCGTTAGGCGGTCCGGAGGTGGTTAAACAAATAAACAAAAGAGAAGCAGAGTGGATATACGAGATGGGCACCCTCCTACCACACGGCCTTAACATAGAATGGGATATTAAGGCAGCTTGCATGTTATTATCGCAGGCTGTATATTTTGAGCAAACTCTGTCATATTTTAACTTTTTCGTATTGCCCATGCGAAGCGCATGTGGATAATGTTTGCAATTTGTTGCTTTTTATTTGATATTGTGTATGTTTTTTTGTATTATGGATGTTTTTAGTGTTGTTTGTATTTAACACATGTCACCCGCCCTCCGGACAAAACGGAAGTTGGGTGTGGCCCTAGAGCAATTTAGGAAGGATATTTAACATCGAGTGAGGGAATTCAGTTCCTCAACCCCTGACGAAGCCTAAGGCGAAACCCGGGTTGGGTGTGATTTTATGAAATGTCTTTTATCACATGGACTTTGTAAGTACAATAAATTGGATACTTACTTTTACCACTTGGGTATTGCGCTATGTGTCACTTTATTTTGTGAAGGAATTGGTGCCGCACATTGAAGTTTTTGGTTGGTATCAAGACGCTGCAGGAGACGTCCATAGGAGTGGAATGATAACAGCTGCCTGCTGGAGCGTGTGTTAAAGTCAGCATTGTGTCTATTACTGCTGGTATCAGCGCGGTCCCTGCAATTACTTGTGGATTTGATTGGAAGATTTTTGCCCTAAATGGATGTTTTTTTTTTAAATACAGAAAATTATTGAAATATTTAAAGCTTGTTTTAACAATAACAGATGCAGCAAAGGCTGCAATATTAAATACTTTGGCCAGAATGGGTGTTTTTTTAAGTAACAGATTTCGACAGCAGTATATAACGCGTGAATTTCACACATACAGATGCAGCAATTGAGTATTTTATATATACAGTACAAAAGTTGGACACACCTTCTCATTTAAAGAGTTTTCTTTATTTTCATGACAATGAAAATTGTAGATTCACACTGAAGGCATCACAACTATGAATTAACACATGTGGAATTATAAACATAACAAAAAAGTGTGAAACAACTGAAAATATCTCATATTCTATGTTCTTCAAAGTAGCCACCTTTTGCTTTGATTACTGCTTTGCACACTCTTGGCATTCTCTTCATTTTGAATAAAATCCCCAACAGTCTCACCAGCAAAGCACCCCCACACCATCACACCTCCTCCTCCATGCTTCACGGTGGGAACCAGGCATGTAGAGTCCATCCGTTCACCTTTTCTGCGTTGCACAAAGACACGGTGGCTGGAACCAAAGATCTCAAATTTGGACTCTAATGTCCATTCCTTGTGTTCTTTAGCCCAAGCAAGTCTCTTCTGCTTGTTGCCTGTCCTTAGCAGTGGTTTCCTAGCAGATATTCTACCATGAAGGTCTGATTCGCACAGTCTCCTCTTAACAGTTGTTCTAGAAATGTGTCTGCTGCTAGAACTCTGTGTGGCATTGACCTGGTCTCTAATCTGAGCTGCTGTTAACCTACGATTTCTGAGGCTGGTGACTCGGATGAACTTATCCTCCGCAGCAGAGGTGACTCTTGGTCTTCCTTTGCTGGGGTGGTCCGCATGTGAGCCAGTTTCTTTGTAGCACTTGATGGTTTTTGTGACTGCACTTGGGGACGCTTTTAAAGTTTTCCCAATTTTTCGGACTGACTGACCTTCATTTCTTAAAGTAATGATGGCCACTCGTTTTTCTTTACTTAGCTGCTTTTTTCTTGCCATAACACAAATTCTAACAGTCTATTCAGTAGGACTATCAGCTGTGTATCCACCTGACTTCTCCACAACGCAACTGATGGTCCCAACCCCATTTATAAGGCAAGAAATCCCACTTATTAAACCTGACAGGGCACACCTGTGAAGTGAAAACCATTTCAGGTGACTACCTCTTGAAGCTCATCAAGAGAATGCCAAGAGTGTGTCACGGCGGACGTGCACTCAGTATAACAGATAATGCATTAACCGGGTCCTGGACGAGAAACAGGGGAAGGGTCACCTCCTAGCTAATCCCTGACCTCTTTCCCTGCACTGCTCAGCCCACATGCAGACCTTGAAGGTAGGTGTGATGTGTCCTCCAGCCTGGGCTGACAAAACCCTGAATTCCCTGAGATGGTGAAGTGGGGAAATAGAAGCAGCCTGCTCGCACAGAACCTGGAAGGGATAGATGACATAAACAACCAAACTAGAAATGACACTTATCTTCCAGAGCAGGAACAGACAGCCAACCTTCTCTCCAAGCTTCCCAGACCACAATGATTAGTATAATCCGCTCAGAGCACTTAGCTGTAGGCCATTTAAACTAATGACTCCACCCAGTGCACCTGATGAGAGGCGGATCCAGCACGGCACCAAAACAAACACTAAACTCGTGCTGCTATCCTGGTCGACCTCCGCACATCGTCAGAGTGGGGCATGACAGAGTGTGCAAAGCAGTATTCAAAGTAAAAGGTGGCTACTTTAAAGAACCTAGAATATGACATATTTTCAGTTGTTTCACACTTTTTTGTTATGTATATAATTCCACATGTGTTAATTCATAGTTTTGATGCCTTCAGTGTGAATCTACAATTTTCATTGTCATGAAAATAAAGAAAACTCTTTGAATGAGAAGGTGTATCCAAACTTTTGGTCTGTACTGTGTATATATATATATATATATATATATATATATATATTCATACTAGGTCACGCCTCTAACTCTGCCCAAAGCCTAACTATACACACCCAGTCCCCTTAATGCCCCTACATAGTAATTATTCCCCCTTTGTGCCAGTACATAGTAGTTTTCCAGATATCTGTTCCCTCACAGTAGTATTGGTCAGATATGTGCTCCCTTCTCAGGAAGTTAAAAAAAAATATACTCACCTAGTTTCTCATGATCACAGTTAAGCCGCTGGTGCTCCACAGCAGTAGCAGGATGTAGTGTCACACATTGCTTTGCTGGTCGGTGTAGGAGGAGCACAGCAGATTCCAGGCCGCACCGCTCCTCCTCATACACAGACCAGCAGTGTGATGTGTGATACTACATCCTGCTACTGCTGTGGGGCCAGGTTTATATTTAGATTTGATGCTGCCCTAGGCACTTTAGTGCCAGATTTCTCCCCAAAATGAAGTCCATAGCTGATGGTAAAATGCTCCCTACTCCTTCAGCTATCCCTCAGGACGCCCTCATACACTTGGACAATTAAAGGACTGACCTGTTATGTGTGCGCTTGGCAGCTGAAGGCATCTGTGTTGGTACCATGTTTTTATGGGCCTGCATTGCTGAGAAAAATTATGTTTTATTATATACAAACGGGTGCGTTACCATTACACCAAGAGGCTTTGCTCTCTTTGTAACTGCCCTCTGCACTTTAACATGGCCAGTGATGATATTTTAACTGCCAGGCCCTGTCAAAGTAGACAGGGAACCGCAGTTACAGAGACAGCAGAGCCTTTAGGTGTAATGGTAACGCCCAGTTAATCCTAGGGCATCATTTGCATATATTCAAATATTCATTTTTTTCTCAATAATGCAGGCATATATGAATATGGGCCCAACACAGACCGGCATTGATGGGTGGCTTTAGTGCTGCCCTAGCCATTTTACAGTTTTAAAGGCAACTTGATTGTTGGCTATCCCTACCTAACGAATCCACTGGGCATACCCTTCACATCCTCTTCACTTGCAGTGGCGACAACTTATCTCTAATAGATAAGCTCCCGGTTTCAGGGCTTATGATAGTACCCCGGGAATCATCTTACCCTATCTCTGTACGGCATCATAGTTGGGAGAGAGAATCGCGTTGAATGGCATTTCCCTTTGTTCTTCCTCATTGTAGAGAAGCATGATAGGTTGCTCTTCAGTTTTCATTCTTCTCGAAAGGCGGGTCACACACTAATGTATATCACCAGTAGTATTAGGGCTACCTGTAATATTCCTTAGACAATTCTCATGAGCCAACCCCCAATACCTTTAAACCAGTTGGCAGGGTTAAGGAAGGAGAAGGTATCAGACCACCATGTATCTTTATCAGCTTTATTTGCGTCCAGCAATTTATCCCTTAGATCCGCCATTTTTTCTAGACTCACCTTAACTTGAAAATTACCCTGTGGGTCTATGTAATGGCAACAAGAGGGTCCCACAACCTGGCACATACCTCCAACTTTAGCTGTAACATAGTCTAGAACTAATGTGTGTTGGTTTGTGACAACAATCAACTGATTCTGCACAATGTTCGAGGTATTCATAAGTCCCATCATTTCCCATATTTGATCATCCAGATAATTAGTTGCTACCACCAAATGATCCCACATCTGCACTAACATGGGATATATGAAAGGGTACTGAGAACTTTATTGGGAATGCTCATTTCTACAACATACTGTTTGGTCTAGGTATGTTATCTTTGGCCCTATGGTACAAGGTGTGTTTAGGAATAGCATTTATGTCAATTTCATAGTGTGGTACTATAAAGGTGGCAGGAGTAAGCCTGGTGATGTTGCACAGTTCTGTGACATTCTCGGATAACCATTTGTACGCTTTGTGTCCGCAAACTAAGTATATGTCCTCTGGAACTGATCTGTTTCTCATGAGCTATTGGGCATCTGCCTACCCTGCAACAGGAAAGGTAACTTCCCTGTCCTTGTCTTTACTGGATTTAACTTGGTATATGGGTCAAAGTCATGATAAGTAGGTGGATCGTCCTGGTTTATTGTTCCAGGGTCGTCAGGATGGCCTTTACTCTTTTACAATGTGAGGTGTGGATCCAGGTGGGTCTCCCTTTGAGTTTCATGGAAGTTGGGGTAGTCAACAGCACTTGGTAGGGTCCCTCGTATCGTGGCTCGAGGGTGCTTCTGAAGTGTATCTTGACTACCACCCACTCTCCAGGTTTCAGAGTGTGGCTTCCTTCTAGGGAGTCAGGATCTGGAATAGAAGAGAGAACTTGTGCATATATGTTAGACAATTGTTTGCTCATTGCTATCTCATATTTTGAGACAGATTCATAATGCATTTGTAGCTGCTGCGGTAAATACTGTCCCATTCTTGGCCCTGTCCCAAATATGATATCAAATGATGTTGGTAAGGGGTGTGAAACGCTAGGTGTGACCCTATCACCTTCCAGACCTCTTGGGTTAGACTAGCAATGAATGCTGGGCACTGATCACTCTCAATGAACTCAGGCACCCCAAACCTAGTTTCCTGCATTAGTTTCTTAGCAGTGGTGGTTGCTGTCTGGTTTCGGGTGGGGCAGGCTTCTGGCCACCCAGAGAACAAGTCTATCAATACTAGCACATATTGAAACCCTTGGCACATTGGCATCTGGATATGAAAGCCTACTACCAATTAAGCATATTAGGTGATGTGCATCTCTGTAATGAGTGTGTGGGTGTGGTCTAATCTGGGTGTGGTCTAATGACATCAACACCCTATATCAGGTGTGCATAATTATTAGGCAAAATGGGTCAAAAGAAGGACTTGACAGGCTCAGAAAAGTCAAAAATAGTGAGATATCTTGCAGAGGGATGCAGCACTCTTAAAATTGCAAAGCTTCTGAAGCGTGATCATCGAACAATCAAGCGTTTCATTCAAAATAGTCAACAGGGTCGCAAGAAGCGTGTGGAAAAACCAAGGCGCAAAATAACTGCCCATGAACTGATAAAAGTCAAGCGTGCAGCTGCCAAGATGCCACTTGCCACCAGTTTGGCCATATTTCAGAGCTGCAACATCACTGGAGTGCCCAAAAGCACAAGGTGTGCAATACTCAGAGACATGGCCAAGGTAAGAAAGGCTGAAAGACGACCACCACTGAACAAGACACACAAGCTGAAACGTCAAGACTGGGCCAAGATCTCACTCCTGATAGCTGCTGCCAGACTACTACTACCGACTTGTTGGCTGTCTTCTGAAGTTCCTAGTTTGGAACAATGGATTAGAAGAGTTGACCAGATCCACAGAATGGAGGAGATCTCCCATTGGGAATCTCGCACCAGACACACATTTCTCCAGATTTGGTCCCCCTGGAGAGCCTATAGGAACTTCTCCTAAGCTCTCCTCCCCCACTCCAATGTCCCTGGGCCAATACCTTAACTCTACTCTAACGCTTCTCATACTTACACCATGTCGGTTCTATCTTAGTACCCTGTCACAAAGTTAATTTAACTTAATGTTTTTGTTCCCCTTTATATGATATTTGCCTTTACATGGCCATATAGGCCTCTCTCTGCGTTTACAAATGCACACTGTACTTTTGACTGTTAATCATAACTATCGCATATGTATATCTTTATACATTGTATACGAGTCAATGCTCTTATTATGACTATGTATATGAAAATTAAAAAACAATAAAAATTGTTAATATAAAAAAAGAAAAAAAATAGCTCTCAGAACATGAAAAAAAAAAAAAAAAAAATAAAAGACTGGCCCAAGAAATATCTCAAGACTGATTTTTCTAAGGTTTTATGGACTGATGAAATGAGAGTGAGTCTTGATGGGCCAGATGGATGGGCCCGTGGCTGGATTGGTAAAGGGCAGAGAGCTCCAGTCCGACTCAGACGCCAGCAAGGTGGAGGTGGAGTACTGGTTTGGGCTGGTATCATCAAAGATGAGCTTGTGGGGCCTTTTCGGGTTGAGGATGGAGTCAAGCTCAACTCCCAGTCCTACTGCCAGTTTCTGGAAGACACCTTCTTCAAGCAGTGGTACAGGAAGAAGTCTGCATCCTTCAAGAAAAACATGATTTTCATTCAGGACAATGCTCCATCACACGCGTCCAAGTACTTCACAGCGTGGCTGGCAAGAAAGGGTATAAAAGAAGAAAATCTAATGACATGGCCTCCTTGTTCACCTGATCTGAACCCCATTGAGAACCTGTGGTCCATCATCAAATGTGAGATTTACAAGGAGGGAAAACAGTACACCTCTCTGAACAGTGTCTGGGAGGCTGTGGTTGCTGCTGCACGCAATGTTGATGGTGAACAGATCAAAACACTGACAGAATCCATGGATGGCAGGCTTTTGAGTGTCCTTGCAAAGAAAGGTGGCTATATTGGTCACTGTTTTGTTTTTGTTTTGTTTTTGAATGTCAGAAATGTATATTTGTGAATGTTGAGATGTTATATTGGTTTCACTGGTAAAAATAAATAATTGAAATGGGTATATATTTGTTTTTTGTTAAGTTGCCTAATAATTATGCACAGTAATAGTCACCTGCATACACAGATATCCCCCTAAAATAGCTAAAACTAAAAACAAACTAAAAACTACTTCCAAAAATATTCAGCTTTGATATTAATGAGTTTTTTGGGTTCATTGAGAACATGGTTGTTGTTCAATAATAAAATTAATCCTCAAAAATACAACTTGCCTAATAATTCTGCACTCCCTGTAGAGTCTTTTGCTATGAGGCAGGCTTCAGTGAGGGCAAGGAGTTCAGCCTCCTGTGCTGACTGGTCTGGGTGCAATTGTCTTGCACACAGCACCTCATGCTCACTAGTGACCGCCATGCCTATATTGGACTTCCCTTTCCCCAGTCATCTCTATGATAGCACACACTGAGATTGCCTTCCTCTGATAGGACAGGAAAAAGCACAAAGAGAGGTTAAAAACCCCACCCCACCCCTCATTGCCAGTGTTTTTTCCTGTCCTGTCAAGGAAGGAATGCCAGAGAGGTGCTGGGGGCTCTTCTGGGTTCCCTAGTCCTTTTTTCTGTTTTTTATTTATTTATTTTTCCTATGACGCCCTGCCGCGACGGGGCGTAACCTGATAGACCGGAGGTCGGTTCCGGGGTCTAGCTCTTCCCTCCTCCAGACATGGTCTATGCCCGGGTCTCCCTTATTCATGGTGACCCCGGCGAAGTTTCCTCTGTGGCGGCCCAGGCAGGTTGTACAGGCGGCTGGAGCGATGCTATGACGCTCTTCCTTCCAGTTGCCGGGTGATGATGTCGGACGTCAGGACATTGTGACGTCACGGAGGCCGCTGCCAGCGCCAAATTCAAAAGGACGCCGATTCTGACCGCTCTTAGGCCTACACATTTCACCCTGCCTGCTGGCAGCAACACAAGTGGACGGGAGCTGAGAGGATGAGCGCCCCTACCACCACTGGCTCGGGTCCTGAGCCCCATACCACTCTGGGCGGTGTGAGTAGCCTGCTGGCACCTGGTCATATTATGTATTTACCCTGCTGTGGTTGACCCTTTCCTCCCTTGTGTTTTACAGGGAGAAAAGGAGTCTACCTCCTCTGTTAAATCCAGACGCAGGAAGTGCGGCATCTGCTCTAAGCGCCTTCCCTCCTCCAAGCTGCTGTGTAATGCCTCTACGGTGGTGAAGGCGGAGTCCTCTAGTTTTATGGAGTTTTATGGAGACGCTGGTCAGAACGGAGGTCCAATCAGCGTTGGCCGCTAGGGACCCCCCTGCCTCCCCTAAACCCCAGCCTCAGCAGGGCCACAGACCACCCTCCTCCAGAGGCTTTGACTACTCTGGTAGTGACCTGGACTCGGCCGACTCTTAATTATCAGATGTGGAAACTACTGCTAGATCTCTAGAATCGGAGGAAAGTAGTGAGTACAGGAGATTCCTGTTTAACCCAGAGGATTTTGACGGATTGATCCGAACCATCACGGCCACTATCAGGATGGAGATCCCTAAGAAGTCCAAGTCAGTCCAGGAGGAGATTTTCAGGGGTTTAGGGGAGAGGCACAAGTTGGTGTTTATGGTCCCAGACAATGTCCAGAAGATGATACGGGCAGAATGGGAGAAGCCGGAGAAGGGTTCCTTTATCCCACGGGGTCTTAAGAGACAATACCCCTTCGACGAAGCAGACTCTGCCGATTTGGAAGCCATTCCCAGGGTGGACGCTCCCGTTGCCAACGTAGCAAAATGGACGGTCGTACCATTTGAGGACGTGGCGCAGCTCAAGGACCCTCTAGATAGGAAAGCCAAGAGCCTTCTCAAGAAGACATTGGAGGTTGCAGCAGCTCTCCTAAAACTGGGGGTAGCAGCAATGTGCGTTGCTCGTACACTCACCGTGTGGTTTGAACAGCTAGAGTGCCATATAGCGAATAAGGCCCTTGGGAGGAGATCCTGGACAGTCTTCCTCTTTTAAAGTAGGCCATTTTCTTCCTTGCCGATGCCGCCGCAGAATTGGTTAGATTATCTGCCCGCACGGCGGTCCTTTCCAATACTTCCAGACGGGTACTGTGGCTTAAGGCCTGGTAGGATGATACCATCTCAAAGAACAGGCTGATATCTCTACCTTTTCATGGTCAGAATGTATTTGGGTCCGACCTGTAGACAGTTTTTTCGGAGGCCCCAGCAGGATCCCAGGGCCAATAGGAGGAGTCGCTTGGGTCGCAGATTTACGAGAGGCGGGAGAGGAAACGTTTTTTCCTCAATCCCAACAGGGGAGATCCCTCTACCTCTTTGTCAAAACAATGACATCACCCTGGTCGGAGGAAGGCTCAGCTGCTTTCTAGGGGTTTGGGAACAAACCATCATGGATCCATATATATAAGGCATCGTAGAACATGGCTACACTATAGAACTGAATACCCTTCCTCCACAGTGGTTCGTCCTGACCAAGCTCCCCAGGGGCCTCGAGGCTCCCTTATCCGAGGGCGTAAGAAACGTATTATGCCTAGGGGCAGTAGAAAGGGTCCCTGCCGGAGAATTGGGGAGGGGTCACTACTCCCCCTTATTCCTGGTCCGGAAATCAAATGGCAATTTTTGGACCATCATAAATTTTAAACCCCTAAACAAACATATCACTTACCACAAGTTCAGGATGGAGACCATCAAGTCAGCGGTGAAGCTCATCAAAAGATGGGCTATGATGGCTACAATAGACCTCTCTGACGCATACTTCCATATCCCAATACAGGTCCGTTCCAGAAGATACCTGAGGTTCGCGGTGGAGCAAGGTGGGACAGCCCACCACTATCAATTCAAGTGCCTCCTGTTCGGCATATCATCGGCACCCCACATATTCACCAAGGTTATGGCGGAGGTCGTAGCCTCCCTAAGCTAGGAGGGGATAATAATTGTCCCTTACCTGGACGACCTGCTAATAGGCAACCTCAGATCTCCTTCACAGGCACATCCAAGTGGTTCTCTTGCACCTCCAGAACTTGGGATGGTTAGTCAACCGGGAAAAGTCCGACCTGCTCCCAGACCATCGGAAGATCTTCCTGGGTATCCTCTTGGATTCTACTCTTCAAAGATCATTTCTCCCCCCGCTAAAGGTACAAAAGCTGAAGTTAAGGGTCCTCCACTTCACCAAGCAGTCCTGTTGCTCAATAAGGCAGGGCATGGAAATGCTGGGCCATCTCACCTCCTGCATCCCAGCGGGAGACTGGGCTTAATTCCATATGAGACCCTTACAATAGCCTCATTTGTCCTAAGTCAATGGAACATGTTTCAATTATCCCTGGACCGAAGGTTGTCAGTGTCCCGGGAAGTGAAGGCTTCACTGGACTGGTGGCTCAAGTCCAAGAACCTGGAAACGGGAGTTCCTTGGAGGCAGGAGTATGTGTTTTCCCTCACAATGGACGCCAGCTCCCAGCGCAGGGGGGCCCTCGCGGACTCAGAGGCCTTTCAGGGGATTTGGTCCGAGGACCAGAGAAGGATGTCCTCCAACTACAGAGAACTCCGTGCGGTATGGGAGGGCCTCAGGTCCATCCAAGTACAGGCCAAGAATTGCCACGTCCTGGTCTATTCGGACAACTCCACAGCTGTGGTGTTTATCCAGCACCAGGGAGGAACAAGACACGGTCACCTCCAGAGGCTCTCAGACCGAATCTTCCTTTGGGCAGAAAGGAATCTACAATCCCTCGCAGCAGTACATCTGAAGGGATCCCTGAATCTCCTGAAAGATTACCTCAGTCGGCAAAGTCTGCATCCAGGCGAATGGTCCTTTTCCCAGAGCAATTTCCAAAAGATTTGGGATCGATGGGGGAGTCCCATCCTAGATCCGTTCACAAAGTACAGGATTTCTTCTCCTTCAACCGAAGAGACCGATGTGTGGCAATAGACGCTTTTACCCAGAGCTGGACGTCGAGCGTTGTCTACGCCTTTCCCCTGATACCAGTAATCCCAAGAGTGCTCCAAAAGTTTCAGTCCGAAAGGTGCAGACTGATTCTGGTGGTCCCATTCTGGCCCAGGAGAGACTGGTTTGGGCTCCTCAGGTCCCTCAGCCCGGAAGATCCCATCTGATTCCTTCCGGAGGAGGGCCTTCTAACCCAGAGTCCCATCCTGCACCCCAATACCAACCTCCTCAAGCTGTCCACCTGGATTCTGAGCAATCCCTCTTGTTAGGGTTAGGGCTCTCTGAAAGAGTAGTTAAGACCCTCTTACTCAGTAGAAAGTCCAACACCTCCAAAGCGTATCTCAAAGTTTGGAGGAAGTTCACCTCCTGGGGCGGAGTCGGGTTCAACCAGTCCACCCCTAATATCCCTCTTATCCTGGAATTCCTCCAGGATGGGTTGGATTTGGGCCTTGCTCCCAACACACTGCGAGTCCAGGTGTCGGCCTTGGGGGCCCTCTATAATACCAGCCTTTATGAGGTCCCCTGGGTAGCAAGATTCCTGAAAGCGGCGGATCGACTAAATCCCCGAGACCTTAACACCGTCCTGTCAGGGCTGTCGGATGTACTGTTTGAGCCTCTTCTCTCCATATCCATCAAGTGGCTCACTCTGAAAACCATCTTCCTAGTGGCCATATCCTCCGCAAGGAGGGTTTGCGACCTCAAGGCCCTGTCCATACAGGAGCCTTTCCTTGGGGTGCTGGAGGACAAGTTAGACCCCTGTTTTCTTCCCAAAGTGGGCTCCTCCTTCCACAGGTCACAAGATATAGTTATCCCGTCTTTTTTTCCTAACCCTAAAGACCAGCAGGAACTAGATTCCACAATTTAGACGTTAGGCGTTGAGTTCTTGATTATTTACACGCCACAGAGGAGTGGCGTATCAACAAAAATTTATTTATCCAGTTTGCAGGTCCAAATAGGGGTAAGAAGGCAGCCAAGAGCTCTATATCCCGCTGGATTAGATGCACCATCTCCGAGGCCTATAAAGCTTCCGGTAAGGTGGACGTATTATAGGGTGGACGTATTTGCCGACAAGGACTTGGCCTTTGGACGTAAGGTCCTAGGTGCTGTAGTCCCCACCTAAGTTACTTTGTTAGTTCTCAGTTTGTGCTGTCATGGAGACGACTGGGGAAATGAGTATTACATTCACCGGTAATCCGGTTTCCTTGAAGTCTCCATGACAGCACACTTCTGTCCCACCCTTGTTTTCTTTGTCAATAGACTAAATTGACTAGTTATGTTCTACCCCTTGTCCTAGTCCTGTTATAATACACTGGTGATGAGGGGTGGGGGTGGGGTTTTTAACCTCTCTGTGTGCTTTTTCCTGTCCTATCAGAGGAAGGCAATCTCAGTTTGTGCTGTCATGGAGACTTCCAGGAAACATCCACAAAGAGAGTCCAATGTGAGTTTGTCAGATTAGTGTCTTGTAGCGGTGAGTCGACCAGCACACGCTGAGATGCACGCCGCGCGGCATAGGACCGATTCCACGTGCAACCAAATAGAAAATCCCAGCAGACGTGACTTGATCTTCAAGGAATTTTATTGTCACAAATCAATATGTCCCATCGTCTAGGACACGTTTCGGCAACTGCCTTTTTCAACAAGTAAATTTACATGGTCAGAAGCAGATATATATACAGACATCAATGATTAAGGATAGGGAACCTCCCAGTGACATCCCCGCCCATAAGGGGCGGTACATTTCGAATTGATATACAAATAAAGGGTTAATCAATCAAGTGGACGGCACTGGTGTTAGAACACATACTGATGGTATAAATAATAGATGGTAAATACCAGTGTAGCTGAGAAAATTCTTCAATGGATAGTGGATGTCTAAAGAATAATAAATGACAAACAAAAAGTGCATAAGTAAACAGAACCAGAACTTAAATATGCATAATTTCATAATCTCTATTGAGACCCCTTGGATGAAGGGTGTCCAGGGTGTGGATCCAGTAGGCCTCCCGACGCAATAAAAGTTTTTTAATATCACCTCCCCGCCTGGGCCTAATGACCTGTTCTATGACCTGGAACTTTAGTTGGGCAATTGTGTGATTATGTTTCTCAAAATGGGAAGGGATAGGCAAAAGTAAATTTTTGGTCCTGATGGTTGACTTGTGCTTCCCAATGCGATCCCTAATACTCTGTATTGTTTCGCCAATATATAGCAACCCACATGGACATTTGATCAAATAGATAACGTTAGCTGAATCACATGTAAAAAAGCCGTTCACCGGGTATGTACGTCCAGTGTGTGGGTGATATATATTGGGCCCTTTGATTATATTGGAGCACTGGAAGCAATGCAGACACGGAAAAGTCCCCTTCCGCTGTGTGGCCAGTACACTCTGTTTGAGGGCACCACGAGTACTCCCAATATCCGCGCGTACTAGTTTATCCCTATAGCTTTGATTCTTTCTATTACAGATGAGGGGTGGATTTTTGAACTCCCCAATCTGGGGGTACGCTTTCTCTAGCAAGTGCCAATGTTTCCTTATGACATTATCCAATTTCTTATTGAACGGGTGGTATTTGTGGATCAATGCCACTCTTGGGTTTTTAGTTTGTTCTTTGTCAGAACTGGCAGGGGTTTCTAATCCATCTAGAGTCTTTGTCAGGATTGAGGTGGATACCCTCTTTCTTTGAACCTCATGGTCATTTGATCGGTTCTGAGTTCCCGTATTGAGGGATCAGACACAATTCGTCTGACCCTCTGGTACTGGGATTTAGGAATGGCTCTTTTTAGAGAGGGTGGGTGTGCACTGGTGAAGTGGAGGATACTGTTCCTGTCTGTCTCTTTACGGTGTAAATCAATAGAGAGATTGCCTATAGGATCCTTAATCACCCTAGTATCCAGAAAACTGACTGTGTGATCATCACATGTAACCGTGAACTGTAGACCAATGCATGCTTGGTTCAGATGTGAGGTGAAGGATGCAAGGGCCTCCTGTGACCCCGCCCATATGCAAAAGACATCGTAGATAAATCTTTTCCACAACAAAATGTGGTTGTGGTACCATTGGCTATTGTATACAAATTCGTCCTCGAATTTCGACATATTTGCATTTGCATAGGGCGGGGCCACATTCAACCCCATCGCGGTCCCCCGCTTCTGCAGATAGTAGGAATCTTCGAACATAAAGTAATTCTCGTACAGAACCAGGTGAAGAAGTTCTATAAAAAATTCTCGTTCAATAATAGAGTAATCGCTTTTTTCCAAAAATGTTTTGACGGCCTGTATACCTCAACTGTGTTCAATGGAGGTATACAGGCTAACCACATCAATTGTCACCAACAAACTGTCCGCCGGTACCGAACCTAATTCAGAAATAGTACTGAGAAAATGCTGTGTATCAGCTAAATATGATGGGATATCTCTAATCAAGGGTGTGAGTATTTTCTCAAGTACTATTGCCAACGGGGATAAGATAGATCCCACTGAGGCCACTATTGGGCGGCCTGGGGGGTCTATTAAGGTTTTATGGACTTTGGGGAGCACGTAAAACACAGGTGTTATTGGTGTTTGATTTATCAAAAAAGTATACATATTTTTATCAAGAATACCTAATGTGGCAAAGTGATCCACAACCCTCAGTATTTTTTCTTTAATGCGAAAAACCGGATCAGTGGTCAAAGGCTCATATGTATTATGATCTGAGAGTTGTCGATTCACCTCTGCCACATATTTTGTCCTATCCATAAAGACAATAGCGCCCCCTTTGTCGGCTGGCTTTAAAACAACCCTCTTATCATCCATCAAAGATTTAATTGCAGTTCGTTCTTGTGGTGTCACATTGTGTGTGAGTCGCAATTCACCTTTCTTGATCCCATCTAAATGCTTCTTAATGTCTTTATAGACCAGTTCTATATAAGTCTCCACCGGGTGATAAAATTTGGGGGGCATAAATTTACTTGGATTCTTTAAACCCAAATCATGCAAACGGAGGACACACGGTCCCCCACCATCGTCCGGACCAGCTGTCCTATTGCCTTGATCCAGGAAATGAACTTTCAATCGCAATTTGCGGAAAAAATGATTCAGATCAATATCATATTGGAAGGTATCAAAGTGGGTAGAGGGACTGAATGAGAGTCCCTTCTGAAGTGCCGACATTTGTATGGGACTTAGAATCTGGGAGGAGAGGTTGATCAGCAGTGACTGATCCTTACCTGCGAGCGGGTTTGGATTGCTTGACTCGATCCCGGTCTTGCTGCGGTAGTTGCGGTGTTTGCGTCCCGCGCGCCTCCTCCTCCTCGTGGACGCCGGCTGTCTCTCCGAAAAAAAGAAGAAGAAGAACGGGTGTCTTGTGGACCAACGGATTCGCTTCCGGAACTGGAGGTAAAAGATCTGGGTCTGGCGGGCCTTCTGTAACTTGGTTTTTGGTACCATGTGGGATCCTGCCACTTGTATATCCGGTTTAGATGATAATCTTCGTTATCATGCAGGAAATTTGACCTCTTCTTTTCCTCTGTCTCTTTCCGGTATGTGGAAATATAGTTGTCCACGGACTCCTTCAGTTTACTAAATTCTTCAGATGTTAGTGAATCTCTCAGCTGTTGTTCCGTCACTGATATTTGTGTCTGTAGTTCATTGACCGCCGTATGAATGCGTTTAATTGTCAGCAGGATAAGGTCGTATGAACATTTGTTGATGATTTTTTCAAAGTCACTGGTATACTCGGGATCATTAGAGAAAAAGGTTGGGCGTAGATGAACCCTCAAACCTCTCGGGATCCTCTTGACCTTAAAGTATTCTGCCAGGGTAGTTGCATGCAATTCATATGACGTGAGTCTCCTCCGTTCGCGTTCCCAGTGCCGCTTCTGGAATTCACTTGTGGGAATGTTCAGAAATTCGGAGGTGGATGTCACCTGGGAGAGTATCCTCTCAGCATCGGTGTCTGCAAAACTCAATGTTGAGGTATCGGAAGTCATCTGTAAATAGCGGTGCACGATCCAATGGATGAATGTAGCGGTGAGTCGACCAGCACACGCTGAGATGCACGCCGCGCGGGATAGGACCGATTCCACGTGCAACCAAATAGAAAATCCCAGCAGACGTGACTTGATCTTCAAGGAATTTTATTGTCACAAATCAATATGTCCCATCGTCTAGGACACGTTTCGGCAACTGCCTTTTTCAACAAGTAAATTTACATGGTCAGAAGCAGATATATATACAGACATCAATGATTAAGGATAGGGAACCTCCCAGTGACATCCCCGCCCATAAGGGGCGGTACATTTCGAATTGATATACAAATAAAGGGTTAATCAATCAAGTGGACGGCACTGGTGTTAGAACACATACTGATGGTATAAATAATAGATGGTAAATACCAGTGTAGCTGAGAAAATTCTTCAATGGATAGTGGATGTCTAAAGAATAATAAATGACAAACAAAAAGTGCATAAGTAAACAGAACCAGAACTTAAATATGCATAATTTCATAATCTCTATTGAGACCCCTTGGATGAAGGGTGTCCAGGGTGTGGATCCAGTAGGCCTCCCGACGCAATAAAAGTTTTTTAATATCACCTCCCCGCCTGGGCCTAATGACCTGTTCTATGACCTGGAACTTTAGTTGGGCAATTGTGTGATTATGTTTCTCAAAATGGGAAGGGATAGGCAAAAGTAAATTTTTGGTCCTGATGGTTGACTTGTGCTTCCCAATGCGATCCCTAATACTCTGTATTGTTTCGCCAATATATAGCAACCCACATGGACATTTGATCAAATAGATAACGTTAGCTGAATCACATGTAAAAAAGCCGTTCACCGGGTATGTACGTCCAGTGTGTGGGTGATATATATTGGGCCCTTTGATTATATTGGAGCACTGGAAGCAATGCAGACACGGAAAAGTCCCCTTCCGCTGTGTGGCCAGTACACTCTGTTTGAGGGCACCACGAGTACTCCCAATATCCGCGCGTACTAGTTTATCCCTATAGCTTTGATTCTTTCTATTACAGATGAGGGGTGGATTTTTGAACTCCCCAATCTGGGGGTACGCTTTCTCTAGCAAGTGCCAATGTTTCCTTATGACATTATCCAATTTCTTATTGAACGGGTGGTATTTGTGGATCAATGCCACTCTTGGGTTTTTAGTTTGTTCTTTGTCAGAACTGGCAGGGGTTTCTAATCCATCTAGAGTCTTTGTCAGGATTGAGGTGGATACCCTCTTTCTTTGAACCTCATGGTCATTTGATCGGTTCTGAGTTCCCGTATTGAGGGATCAGACACAATTCGTCTGACCCTCTGGTACTGGGATTTAGGAATGGCTCTTTTTAGAGAGGGTGGGTGTGCACTGGTGAAGTGGAGGATACTGTTCCTGTCTGTCTCTTTACGGTGTAAATCAATAGAGAGATTGCCTATAGGATCCTTAATCGCCCTAGTATCCAGAAAACTGACTGTGTGATCATCACATGTAACCGTGAACTGTAGACCAATGCATGCTTGGTTCAGATGTGAGGTGAAGGATGCAAGGGCCTCCTGTGACCCCGCCCATATGCAAAAGACATCGTAGATAAATCTTTTCCACAACAAAATGTGGTTGTGGTACCATTGGCTATTGTATACAAATTCGTCCTCGAATTTCGACATATTTGCATTTGCATAGGGCGGGGCCACATTCAACCCCATCGCGGTCCCCCGCTTCTGCAGATAGTAGGAATCTTCGAACATAAAGTAATTCTCGTACAGAACCAGGTGAAGAAGTTCTATAAAAAATTCTCGTTCAATAATAGAGTAATCGCTTTTTTCCAAAAATGTTTTGACGGCCTGTATACCTCAACTGTGTTCAATGGAGGTATACAGGCTAACCACATCAATTGTCACCAACAAACTGTCCGCCGGTACCGAACCTAATTCAGAAATAGTACTGAGAAAATGCTGTGTATCAGCTAAATATGATGGGATATCTCTAATCAAGGGTGTGAGTATTTTCTCAAGTACTATTGCCAACGGGGATAAGATAGATCCCACTGAGGCCACTATTGGGCGGCCTGGGGGGTCTATTAAGGTTTTATGGACTTTGGGGAGCACGTAAAACACAGGTGTTATTGGTGTTTGATTTATCAAAAAAGTATACATATTTTTATCAAGAATACCTAATGTGGCAAAGTGATCCACAACCCTCAGTATTTTTTCTTTAATGCGAAAAACCGGATCAGTGGTCAAAGGCTCATATGTATTATGATCTGAGAGTTGTCGATTCACCTCTGCCACATATTTTGTCCTATCCATAAAGACAATAGCGCCCCCTTTGTCGGCTGGCTTTAAAACAACCCTCTTATCATCCATCAAAGATTTAATTGCAGTTCGTTCTTGTGGTGTCACATTGTGTGTGAGTCGCAATTCACCTTTCTTGATCCCATCTAAATGCTTCTTAATGTCTTTATAGACCAGTTCTATATAAGTCTCCACCGGGTGATAAAATTTGGGGGGCATAAATTTACTTGGATTCTTTAAACCCAAATCATGCAAACGGAGGACACACGGTCCCCCACCATCGTCCGGACCAGCTGTCCTATTGCCTTGATCCAGGAAATGAACTTTCAATCGCAATTTGCGGAAAAAATGATTCAGATCAATATCATATTGGAAGGTATCAAAGTGGGTAGAGGGACTGAATGAGAGTCCCTTCTGAAGTGCCGACATTTGTATGGGACTTAGAATCTGGGAGGAGAGGTTGATCAGCAGTGACTGATCCTTACCTGCGAGCGGGTTTGGATTGCTTGACTCGATCCCGGTCTTGCTGCGGTAGTTGCGGTGTTTGCGTCCCGCGCGCCTCCTCCTCCTCGTGGACGCCGGCTGTCTCTCCGAAAAAAAGAAGAAGAAGAACGGGTGTCTTGTGGACCAACGGATTCGCTTCCGGAACTGGAGGTAAAAGATCTGGGTCTGGCGGGCCTTCTGTAACTTGGTTTTTGGTACCATGTGGGATCCTGCCACTTGTATATCCGGTTTAGATGATAATCTTCGTTATCATGCAGGAAATTTGACCTCTTCTTTTCCTCTGTCTCTTTCCGGTATGTGGAAATATAGTTGTCCACGGACTCCTTCAGTTTACTAAATTCTTCAGATGTTAGTGAATCTCTCAGCTGTTGTTCCGTCACTGATATTTGTGTCTGTAGTTCATTGACCGCCGTATGAATGCGTTTAATTGTCAGCAGGATAAGGTCGTATGAACATTTGTTGATGATTTTTTCAAAGTCACTGGTATACTCGGGATCATTAGAGAAAAAGGTTGGGCGTAGATGAACCCTCAAACCTCTCGGGATCCTCTTGACCTTAAAGTATTCTGCCAGGGTAGTTGCATGCAATTCATATGACGTGAGTCTCCTCCGTTCGCGTTCCCAGTGCCGCTTCTGGAATTCACTTGTGGGAATGTTCAGAAATTCGGAGGTGGATGTCACCTGGGAGAGTATCCTCTCAGCATCGGTGTCTGCAAAACTCAATGTTGAGGTATCGGAAGTCATCTGTAAATAGCGGTGCACGATCCAATGGATGAATGTAGCGGTGAGTCGACCAGCACACGCTGAGATGCACGCCGCGCGGGATAGGACCGATTCCACGTGCAACCAAATAGAAAATCCCAGCAGACGTGACTTGATCTTCAAGGAATTTTATTGTCACAAATCAATATGTCCCATCGTCTAGGACACGTTTCGGCAACTGCCTTTTTCAACAAGTAAATTTACATGGTCAGAAGCAGATATATATACAGACATCAATGATTAAGGATAGGGAACCTCCCAGTGACATCCCCGCCCATAAGGGGCGGTATATTTCGAATTGATATACAAATAAAGGGTTAATCAATCAAGTGGACGGCACTGGTGTTAGAACACATACTGATGGTATAAATAATAGATGGTAAATACCAGTGTAGCTGAGAAAATTCTTCAATGGATAGTGGATGTCTAAAGAATAATAAATGACAAACAAAAAGTGCATAAGTAAACAGAACCAGAACTTAAATATGCATAATTTCATAATCTCTATTGAGACCCCTTGGATGAAGGGTGTCCAGGGTGTGGATCCAGTAGGCCTCCCGACGCAATAAAAGTTTTTTAATATCACCTCCCCGCCTGGGCCTAATGACCTGTTCTATGACCTGGAACTTTAGTTGGGCAATTGTGTGATTATGTTTCTCAAAATGGGAAGGGATAGGCAAAAGTAAATTTTTGGTCCTGATGGTTGACTTGTGCTTCCCAATGCGATCCCTAATACTCTGTATTGTTTCGCCAATATATAGCAACCCACATGGACATTTGATCAAATAGATAACGTTAGCTGAATCACATGTAAAAAAGCCGTTCACCGGGTATGTACGTCCAGTGTGTGGGTGATATATATTGGGCCCTTTGATTATATTGGAGCACTGGAAGCAATGCAGACACGGAAAAGTCCCCTTCCGCTGTGTGGCCAGTACACTCTGTTTGAGGGCACCACGAGTACTCCCAATATCCGTGCGTACTAGTTTATCCCTATAGCTTTGATTCTTTCTATTACAGATGAGGGGTGGATTTTTGAACTCCCCAATCTGGGGGTACGCTTTCTCTAGCAAGTGCCAATGTTTCCTTATGACATTATCCAATTTCTTATTGAACGGGTGGTATTTGTGGATCAATGCCACTCTTGGGTTTTTAGTTTGTTCTTTGTCAGAACTGGCAGGGGTTTCTAATCCATCTAGAGTCTTTGTCAGGATTGAGGTGGATACCCTCTTTCTTTGAACCTCATGGTCATTTGATCGGTTCTGAGTTCCCGTATTGAGGGATCAGACACAATTCGTCTGACCCTCTGGTACTGGGATTTAGGAATGGCTCTTTTTAGAGAGGGTGGGTGTGCACTGGTGAAGTGGAGGATACTGTTCCTGTCTGTCTCTTTACGGTGTAAATCAATAGAGAGATTGCCTATAGGATCCTTAATCACCCTAGTATCCAGAAAACTGACTGTGTGATCATCACATGTAACCGTGAACTGTAGACCAATGCATGCTTGGTTCAGATGTGAGGTGAAGGATGCAAGGGCCTCCTGTGACCCCGCCCATATGCAAAAGACATCGTAGATAAATCTTTTCCACAACAAAATGTGGTTGTGGTACCATTGGCTATTGTATACAAATTCGTCCTCGAATTTCGACATATTTGCATTTGCATAGGGCGGGGCCACATTCAACCCCATCGCGGTCCCCCGCTTCTGCAGATAGTAGGAATCTTCGAACATAAAGTAATTCTCGTACAGAACCAGGTGAAGAAGTTCTATAAAAAATTCTCGTTCAATAATAGAGTAATCGCTTTTTTCCAAAAATGTTTTGACGGCCTGTATACCTCAACTGTGTTCAATGGAGGTATACAGGCTAACCACATCAATTGTCACCAACAAACTGTCCGCCGGTACCGAACCTAATTCAGAAATAGTACTGAGAAAATGCTGTGTATCAGCTAAATATGATGGGATATCTCTAATCAAGGGTGTGAGTATTTTCTCAAGTACTATTGCCAACGGGGATAAGATAGATCCCACTGAGGCCACTATTGGGCGGCCTGGGGGGTCTATTAAGGTTTTATGGACTTTGGGGAGCACGTAAAACACAGGTGTTATTGGTGTTTGATTTATCAAAAAAGTATACATATTTTTATCAAGAATACCTAATGTGGCAAAGTGATCCACAACCCTCAGTATTTTTTCTTTAATGCGAAAAACCGGATCAGTGGTCAAAGGCTCATATGTATTATGATCTGAGAGTTGTCGATTCACCTCTGCCACATATTTTGTCCTATCCATAAAGACAATAGCGCCCCCTTTGTCGGCTGGCTTTAAAACAACCCTCTTATCATCCATCAAAGATTTAATTGCAGTTCGTTCTTGTGGTGTCACATTGTGTGTGAGTCGCAATTCACCTTTCTTGATCCCATCTAAATGCTTCTTAATGTCTTTATAGACCAGTTCTATATAAGTCTCCACCGGGTGATAAAATTTGGGGGGCATAAATTTACTTGGATTCTTTAAACCCAAATCATGCAAACGGAGGACACACGGTCCCCCACCATCGTCCGGACCAGCTGTCCTATTGCCTTGATCCAGGAAATGAACTTTCAATCGCAATTTGCGGAAAAAATGATTCAGATCAATATCATATTGGAAGGTATCAAAGTGGGTAGAGGGACTGAATGAGAGTCCCTTCTGAAGTGCCGACATTTGTATGGGACTTAGAATCTGGGAGGAGAGGTTGATCAGCAGTGACTGATCCTTACCTGCGAGCGGGTTTGGATTGCTTGACTCGATCCCGGTCTTGCTGCGGTAGTTGCGGTGTTTGCGTCCCGCGCGCCTCCTCCTCCTCGTGGACGCCGGCTGTCTCTCCGAAAAAAAGAAGAAGAAGAACGGGTGTCTTGTGGACCAACGGATTCGCTTCCGGAACTGGAGGTAAAAGATCTGGGTCTGGCGGGCCTTCTGTAACTTGGTTTTTGGTACCATGTGGGATCCTGCCACTTGTATATCCGGTTTAGATGATAATCTTCGTTATCATGCAGGAAATTTGACCTCTTCTTTTCCTCTGTCTCTTTCCGGTATGTGGAAATATAGTTGTCCACGGACTCCTTCAGTTTACTAAATTCTTCAGATGTTAGTGAATCTCTCAGCTGTTGTTCCGTCACTGATATTTGTGTCTGTAGTTCATTGACCGCCGTATGAATGCGTTTAATTGTCAGCAGGATAAGGTCGTATGAACATTTGTTGATGATTTTTTCAAAGTCACTGGTATACTCGGGATCATTAGAGAAAAAGGTTGGGCGTAGATGAACCCTCAAACCTCTCGGGATCCTCTTGACCTTAAAGTATTCTGCCAGGGTAGTTGCATGCAATTCATATGACGTGAGTCTCCTCCGTTCGCGTTCCCAGTGCCGCTTCTGGAATTCACTTGTGGGAATGTTCAGAAATTCGGAGGTGGATGTCACCTGGGAGAGTATCCTCTCAGCATCGGTGTCTGCAAAACTCAATGTTGAGGTATCGGAAGTCATCTGTAAATAGCGGTGCACGATCCAATGGATGAATGTAGCGGTGAGTCGACCAGCACACGCTGAGATGCACGCCGCGCGGGATAGGACCGATTCCACGTGCAACCAAATAGAAAATCCCAGCAGACGTGACTTGATCTTCAAGGAATTTTATTGTCACAAATCAATATGTCCCATCGTCTAGGACACGTTTCGGCAACTGCCTTTTTCAACAAGTAAATTTACATGGTCAGAAGCAGATATATATACAGACATCAATGATTAAGGATAGGGAACCTCCCAGTGACATCCCCGCCCATAAGGGGCGGTATATTTCGAATTGATATACAAATAAAGGGTTAATCAATCAAGTGGACGGCACTGGTGTTAGAACACATACTGATGGTATAAATAATAGATGGTAAATACCAGTGTAGCTGAGAAAATTCTTCAATGGATAGTGGATGTCTAAAGAATAATAAATGACAAACAAAAAGTGCATAAGTAAACAGAACCAGAACTTAAATATGCATAATTTCATAATCTCTATTGAGACCCCTTGGATGAAGGGTGTCCAGGGTGTGGATCCAGTAGGCCTCCCGACGCAATAAAAGTTTTTTAATATCACCTCCCCGCCTGGGCCTAATGACCTGTTCTATGACCTGGAACTTTAGTTGGGCAATTGTGTGATTATGTTTCTCAAAATGGGAAGGGATAGGCAAAAGTAAATTTTTGGTCCTGATGGTTGACTTGTGCTTCCCAATGCGATCCCTAATACTCTGTATTGTTTCGCCAATATATAGCAACCCACATGGACATTTGATCAAATAGATAACGTTAGCTGAATCACATGTAAAAAAGCCGTTCACCGGGTATGTACGTCCAGTGTGTGGGTGATATATATTGGGCCCTTTGATTATATTGGATTAGTGTCTTGGACTGATGGTGGTGTACCTACTTCGGCTTCCACCATTGTGATGCAATCGTGATCTTGTTCCTTGTAAAGAGAGTCGGTTGAGGCCCATAGTTCATCTTCCTGAAGATCTTCTTTAGCATGTAGATCAATAAAATCTTCTGAATCTCCAGTATACTCCCCTCTTGGAAGACGAAGGAGTGCAGCAGGTTTGATGACGTGGCATCTCTGAATGGTGACATTATCTGTTAGGAGCAGACTACACTGGAGCTGGAAGTGGCGCTGTGCAGTGAGGTTTTTAGGTTAAGTCTGCTGGAGGATGGCAGAAATGTGATAGGGAGCCAGAAAAGTGAGGGGATGACCAAGCACAAAGTCAGATGTGACATCCAGAAGAGAGCTGGCAGCATGGACGGCTCTGACACATGAAGGGGCGACTCTGGCTACCGGGTCAAGGCGCTTAGAATAGTAACTCAGGGGTCTATTGCGGCCACCATGAGTTTGAGTAAAAACTCTAGTCACGTGGCCCTGACGTTCCATGATATACAGTCGGAAAGGAAGGTTGTAGTTGGGGATGCCAAGAGCAGGGGCAGATGCAATGGTGGCCTTCAATGTCTAAAAGGCTTCTCCGGCCTGCATGATCATCAGGAAAGGAGTAGTAGCATGGCGGGGTATAGAGTCATATAGGGGCTGCATTAGGACTGAAGAAGCAGAGATCCAGGGTCTGTAGTAGGAGATGAGCAGCTGATGAGGGGGGTCCGGGAGTTGGATGTCAGAGATGGCCTTTTTCCTGGCATCAGTAAGGTGCTTGCTACATTGAGAGATGCAATGACCTAGGAAGACAACTTTGGGGAGACAAAGCTGCAATTTGGCTTGTGAGACTCAACAGCCAGCTGGATAAAGGAGGGCCTGCATTTGGAGTGTAATAGCATCCTGTTGTGAGACAGAGAGCGGATATTGCTCTTTGTATGGCAGGACCTTGGAGTCCTTCAGAGTCACAGTGACTGGTGGGACATTGAGGCGTCCGATATCCTGGGGTCCTTTGGCCCAGAGGGTATTGGGGATGAGGTGTAAAATGGTTTGCAGCAAATCCCCTAGCTCATATGAATCAGTGACCTGAAGAGCTGTTAATGCCATGAGGAGGCAAGTTTCTTCAGAGTATAGGGCTGTACCGAGGGTGACCGTTCCATCCTCTCTGAACTGTATGTTAGCTTGGATTTTCTGAAGAAGATCAGAGCCTAGCAGATTGAAGGGGCATGTTTGGCTGACAACACATTGCGACATGACTCCTGCTGGAAGGTGGAACCGAGGGGTTTTGGTCTAGGAGAATCCAAGGGAAGTGACTGAGAGTGGCTTGGTAATTGGTTATGCTACATGACCCCTTCTAGTCCAGAACAGGGCAATTAAATGTTAGTGAGCCAGGAAGGAGGTAAGGCAGTCTCACATAAAACACTGTGGGCTGCACCAGTGTCTACAAGGAATGAGAGTTCCTTTCCTGCCACCTCGAGGGTTGAAGGTCAGATCCCTTAGGATAGGGGTGGGGATATGGTCCATTATTAGTGAAGAATATTCCCTTGTCTTGTTTTCCACAATACTCTGTAGGTCTGACCATGTATATGCATACGTTTGATATACCTGTGACAGTTTCCTGAAAAAGGGCATGGGATGGGTTTCAGGATCTGGCAGCAGGTTCACTAAGGTGAATAACTGCTGCGGGGTAAAGGATACATATTTTGGAGGTCCTTGTGGTCAGGTAAGAGCTAGGGCTTCCTTTACAACTTTGAATTGCCCCTTTCTTAAGCTTGCACATTCCTTTGTAATTCATTAATCTGTTCCTGGAGCAGAGTTAGTCTGGGCAGGCTCAAGGGTTGGGTGCCAGAGCCACTATAGTCTATTGAGGGTGGTCGCTTAGGAGTCTCTGTGTCTGAGTCTACAGGACCAACAACACTGTCCGGATTCTCTAGTTCAAATGCTTCTGACTGTCCCCCTATCATGATTGAGGCAGGAGGTGGATTACTAGGGGCTATAAACGTGACGTCTATATTTCCATGGGATATATCTGAGCCACTGGTAAGACTACCGTGGCGACGGGAGGATCAGGGCTGAAGGAGATTAATGGTCCAGCCGTGGGCATCGGCTGGGAATAAGATGGCGCCATAGCAGGGACTGGGAGGATATGCTTGGGGCTAACAGGGGTGTGACTATGTGGGCGTGGAGCACCACAGGCAAAACACATCTCTTGGGAGGTGGGATTTTGATGACAACATACATTGCAGACCCACCAACTTCCTTTTTTCTCAGCGCCATTATAGGGTGGTGGCTGGCCCAGCCCAAGATTACCAGGTTTACAATAATATCTGCCACTAGCTTCATCAAGATTTTGCTCTCCTCCCGTCTGTTCAAATTCCTTGCTACAGTCCAGTCACACACTAGGACTGTATCCACTAACTTCTCATCTTTTAATCTACCTTTCTTTTCTGTCAGCAAAGTTTGCCATGTCGTACAACACAAAGTACCACCTTTACTCTCCCCCCTTCTGTGATCGAGTCAGACAACCGGGCTGCACTCCGATACAGGAAAATAGGAGAACTCTCTGTCTCTCAGTCAGTGATACTTGTCAACAGAGTCTTCACAGTTTTTAAACACAGTACATCAAGACTTTAAAACACATGGGGTTCTTACTTTCATGCCTTTGAGGACTCCCCAAGCTGACATGGCGCCCCTCCCTCAGGCAGTCACGGATGGACTACACCAATGGACACATGGAGGTAAGATGAGACAGTTTTCTTAACTCTTATCACGGGCCTGCAGTGCCGGTGTCCATTAGTGAGGTCCTCCTCGTCTGGTCATCGGGGGTGCTGGATCAGGGGATCCTATTCTCAAACCTCACGTTGGGCACCAACTGTTTTGGTTCTGGTCAAGATACCAGGTAGGTTAGAAACATTGAATGTGTCGGCAGATAATAACCATTTGGCCCATCTAGTCTGCCCAATATACTGAATTCTATGAATAGCCCTTGGCCCTATCTTATATGAAGGATGGCCTTATGCCTATCCCATGCATGCTTAAACTCCTTCACTGTATTTGCAGCTACCACTTCTGCAGGAAGGCTATTCCATGCATCCACTAATCTCTCAGTAAAGTAATACTTCCTGATATTACTTTTTAACTTTTGCCCCTCTAATTTAGGCTACTTTCACACTTGCGTTTGGGGTTCCGCTTGTGAGATCCGTTTGAAGGTTCTCACAAGCGGCCCCGAACGGATCCGTACATCCCCAATGCATTCTGAATGGATGCGGATCCATTCAGAATGCATCAGTTTGGCTCCGTTCCGCCTCCATTCCGCTCAGGAGATGGACACCCAAACGCAGCTTGCAGCGTTTTGGTGTCCGCCTGGCCGTGCGGAGCCAAACGGATCCGTCCTGACTTACAATGCAAGTCAATGGGGACGGATCCATTTGACGTTGACACAATATGGTGCAATTGCAAACGGATCTGTCCCCCATTGACTTTCAATGTAAAGTCAGGAGTCCCTATTAATATACCATCGGATCGGAGTTTTCTCCAATCCGATGGTATATTTTAACTTAAAGTGTCCCCATCACAGCCCCCCTCCCTCCCCAGTATTAGCATTGGTGGTTAGTGCGGCCCTCCCCTCCCTCCCCAGTATTAGCATTAGTGGCCAGTGCGGAGCACCCCCTCCCCCCATCATTGGTGGCAGCGGAGCGGCATTTCCGATCGGAGTCCCAGTTTAAATGGCCATGTGAATAGCTCCATAGACTTTAATTGGTGCTAAAAATGGCCGTGTTATGGCCGTTACTGAAATGGCTGTTGCACTGCCATTTTTAATGTTCATGTGCACGTAGCCTTAAGGAGCAGAATATTGCAGAATTAAAATATATAGGGGAACATTTATTAAGACCAGCGTTTTAGATGGCTGGTGGAGGATCCGCTAAAGTTATGAAGGGGGCTCTCCATAACTTCGGCGCATCCTGCGCCAGTTCTAAAAAGCATTCTAGCTGTCTTACATTTATACCTTTTTTCTACGCCTAAACCAGGCATACAAATAGGTAAATGGGATCCCGTTGCCTTCCCCAGCCACACCACAGCCGCAATTTTAGACCTGGCATGAGCAGGTAGAAATGCACCTAATTTAGGCATATTTCAGCTTGATAAATGACCCCCATAATCTGACAACTCCATTACAGATCATTTTTAAGAGAGAACTCAGGGAGTCTGCAAAGAAGTAGACTTTACCTGAACGGAGGACAGCTGCCGAGTTGCATGGTCAACCTACTGAGGGAACAGCTTATCATGCCTCGTCATGAAAACCCTAGTATTCTACAAGCTCATATGGCCCAAGTGTCATTTTTTTCTTTTTTCTCTCAATGAGAAGATGTACTTTGTATGGTCTGCCTTGGCCCTCAATAGCAAAATGTTTTTCAATAATTTATATAAATAGATCAACTCTTTAGCCTTGAACTTTAATATCAGTATCTAAGAATTTAAATTTAATAAAGTTAAGAAGCAATGTAAAAAATAATCTAGGCAGAATGGAATGCTTGACTTTTAAATTAATTTCAGAATTATCTTTATAAAGTCTAAGCTTTTCACATACAACAATTAAAATCTCCAGATAAATCAAACATACAAATTGTCTGGTTTATTTACAATCTTCTTCTCATTATTGAAGCTTGATCGCTTTGTCATATCCTCTAAAATGTCACGAGCTTTAGAGTTTATAATCTTCTCCATTGTTGAAAAGGTCAAGCACTTTTCAGAAGTCATTCCATTTCCATGAAGAGCATCAGCAGATTTGGCAATGACTTCTCCAATCCATAAGTAAGGGTGGTTTTGGCTGCTTCAGGCAAAAAAACTCATGTCTGTCAGTGATAGGACTTTTGCCTGCAGCGACTGTGTTCAGCTGCTCCATTGCATATAAAATACATTCAGTTCAGGACATTAAACTGAATAGTTTGATACCACTTTTAAACAACACCCAAGTACAATTTAGTAGACAAATGTTTTCAACCCCATATGAGTTAAATTGGCAAAATAACACCGAGCTTTGTAACCAGCTATGACATTTTCAAAGTATATTAACTAAAAATATATATATATTTTTTAAATAGGCACTGTTTCAATAAACTTTGCATAAATCAATAATAAAAGTGAATATAAGAAACTTTTTCTCCCTCGTACCTCTTACATTGACCATTTACAACCAATTCACAGCTAAAATCTGTCTTGGGAGATGGGATGGATTATTAGCTCACGGAAGGATCAGTCTTTATGCACCCGATAGAGTTATGTTGAGCCAAAAAAATTAAGAAATAGCACGCCTGGAGCTAAAGGGGCTGCAGAAGTAGCAGTCGACACTGGTGCCTGAAGGGGCAAAAACCCCCTCTGCCTCATAAGAAGATATAGTATGGTATTATATATGGCACATGTTTTTCACTGGGACAATCTTGCAATTAAATCTGATGGTGTTCCTGATAACTTATGTACAGTAAGATATGAGAATGCAGGAGAAGTCTATAACACAAAAAGCAGAGTTAAGACAAAAGATTGCACATAGTTAGGGTATGATCCAATGTGGCATCCTCAGGAGGCTGAAAACCATGTGGACATGCAAGTCTGTGCCATTTTCAATGTGTCTGTTATTGATAATTGATTGTTCATTGATAATAGTCTTTAACAATGAACAATCAATTAATAATGAACTTTTAGCAATTTAATTTGAAAAACTATGCACATATCATCCTTAGCTTAGGTGCCTAGTGGATGCAAGTGGGTTTGTATTAAGGATGAGCAAACTAACTGGTTCTACTGGTTTGTGATCCAAATTTTTATAAAAGTCCAGATCTGCACAAAACAAAGTTTTTGGTTGTTTGTTTTGGGCGAACCAACAAGAGAGAGAGAGAGAGACTAGTCTACAAATCTTATGTCAGCAGATGTTAGACATGATAAGGTTCATATATTTTATCCAGAAAACAAAAGGAACTTTGTCTAGTCTACATAAGTAATTACATATATTAACCGATCTCCATTAAAGAACCCACCCAGAGGTTCCCCTTAAGGACTTTCAACTAGAAAAGCTGTTCTCATCTGCTTTACTCTGATAAATGTCTTTTGTCCTGAAAAAGCTAGTTGCAGATGTGAGGCTTAGCTATTTTCCTAGCTTTTCTACTTAAGCCTGTTTGAAAGGCTGGAAAAAATTTCTGCCAATCCACTGGGTGAAAATATAAGAAATCAGTACTCATATGGATACTGTGTTCCTCTTGCAGTTTACTGTAACAGTTAATTGCTGTGCAGTTGCTAAAAGTTATCTAGAAGTTATACTTATAACTCTTGATATCCCAATTCACCTCACGGCTACTTCCTATTCACCTAATGATACATAATCAGTTTAGCAAAAATAGACAGCGCTTTTAGCAATTCTATTTCACCACTTCGGATCAACTTCAGATGAACCAGAGAGACCTCCAAAGTAACCTTCAACTGAAAGTGAAACAAAAGAATTACTACACACCACAAAGCTTGCATTTGTATCAATAAAACATGCTAGCTAGTCCTCTTTCTAAAAGGACAAGAGAATCAGAATGTCTAATATAAATTTTCCATACTTGGTTGAGTGGCCTTGTGGGGTACTCTGAGGTTTTCTTTATCATTATGGAGACCAAAAATTATGTATGAGTATTGTATGAAAGACAACACTACTCTTGGTTTCTAGGAAGAGTATATTCAAATTCCATATCTTAATTTTTTTTTGCATTATATAGTATACCCCCTCTTTTCTTTTTTGTCAGGCAAGCTAATTTGCATACCTTTTCTTGTGCCAGCCAATTTTTCCTTGTAAACTCAGCTAATTTTGTGCCACACGTCTGCCTTTAGTTTCAGTCAGAAGCTGCTTCATATTAGGAAAATTAAAATCCAGCCATGGCTGGCCTTAGCGCTGTGCAACCTGTGCAGTCTCTTAGGATACATCACTCCCTGGCATGTATTTGACCCCTTTCTACTCCAAACTGTGTTTCCTCTCTCTCGCATGTGATGTCTTTCCCCCATATCCAACACCAAGCCATCCCTCTCCTCCACTCATTCCCATAGCTATATGGACTGGAGTGTGGGGCGGGACTATCAGCCTGTACATTCTAGGCACAGCTCAAGATGTACATCAAGCAGAAGGCTGTAGGACCTTTTGTCATGTCATAGTCATGTGATCAAGGTTCTTCACCCAAGCAGTGCACAGGAGGGGGCTAAATTGTGTAAATAGGATAAGTGTAATTTATCTGGTATGTGTGTATAAGGTATCATCTATATAGTGTGTGGTGTGCTTATATAGTGTCATCTATATGGTGTGTATATATGGTATAATCTATATAGTGTGCGTGTGTGTATATACAGTAGTATAATTTATATACTGTGTGGTGTGTGTGAATAAGGTAAGTGTGACTATATAGTGTGTGCATATTGTCAGTAAAGTCTATATAGTGTATGTATAGGGTAACTCTAGTCTACGTAGCGAGTGCATAGGGTTAGTATAGGCTGTATAGTATGTGTATAGGGTAAGTGTAGTTTACATAGTGTGTGCATATAGTTAATAAAGTCTATATTGTAATTACATAGGGTTAGTAATAGAGCGCATATAGGGTAAATGTAGTCTATACAGTGTTTGTATAGGGTAACTGTAGACTATATAGTTTATATAGGGTATGTGTAGTCTATATAGTGTTTGTATGTGGTAAATGTAGTTTATAAAGGGTTTATAAAGTGTAGTCTATATAGATTGTATATGGGGTAAGTTCAGGGGCGGATTGGCAATGTATTCTAAGTGGGCCATTTGCCTTCTGTATAATGTGGGCCAGCAGTGATTTTTCCTTCACACATTGTGGCATGATAATGAGATTGCAGTGCAATACACAAAGGCAGCCCTGTTGCAAACTCATTATTATGTCACTGGCATAATAATGACATTGCAGCATATTGTAGTGAGGGCCTGGGTCGCAGCATCCATGCTGCAATTTTGTCATGTTGCCCCTGATGAATGTGCACACCTCTGACACTCTGCTCCAACCTCCTCCTGTTCCAGGATGCAGGCTATAGACAAAAAGAGGCCTGAGGCCTCCATCACAGACTGCAATAGAGAACGGGACTCAGGTGAGATTTTTTTTTCCCTTTGCTATAACTGGGAGCAGTGGGAATGAACATTACTGGGGGCAGTGGGGATGGATATTGCTGGGTGCCGTGTGGGGGTATTATGACTAGAGGCACAATAGCGGACACTGTGGGGGCCTTATTTTTACTGAATAAGGGGCATCATTATTATCAGAGACACTATAAGGGGAATTATTATTACTAGGGGTAGTATAGGCAAGCATTATTATCACTTGAAACTATTGGTTGTATTATTATTACTATTATTATTATTATTACTATTAGGGCACTATAGGCGCATTATTTTCATGAAAGGGTAGAAAACAGTGCAGCCCTGTGCTCCACCTGCCCCTACCTACTTGTACAATCTGTCCTAAGTGATGAATTCTCCTGTACATATCCATGATAGTGCTGGCTGAAAGACCAAGCTGGATGCTGATGGTAGGGCTGGCTTTGTGCTGTGGCCTATGTCTCACTTTCTCATCTCCTTCCTCTATAACTAAGAGACAACTTGGGGAGGAGCGCAGAAAACATCAACTGACACTGGCCACCACAGAGGACAACTTCTAGAGAGGAATTTTGGGCAAATGGAGCACTATATTGTGCACTTCGGTATTTGGTTCTGCTGCAGAACCAAATACCAATGTGTACCACAATATACTATCTCAGAAGAAGGTCGCTAGAACAGTATATTGTGCTTCACTGTGGTATTTGTTTCTGCTGGGACAGTATAATATACTGTATTGCACATTAGTTCTGCAAGAAAACCAAATACAACTGTGCAGCACAATATACAACCCATCAGAACCAAATACAAATGTGCAGAAAAATATACTGTACCAAATACCACAGTGCAGTACATTACGACAGTGTAGCATAATACACTGCCCCAGCAGAACTTCTGCTGGGATAGTATACTGTGCCGCACTGTGTTTTTTTGTTATTTTGCTGGGGCAGTATATTATGCGGCACAGAGGTATCTGGATCTGTTGTAATATATTGTGCTGTACTGTGGTATTTGGTTCTGTTGGGGTGGTATATTTTGCTACACTCTGATATTTGGATCTGCTGCGGCTGTATATCGTGCTGCACTGGTATTTGGACCTGTTGGGCTAGTATATTGTACTACAGTCTGGTATTTGGTTCTGCTAGGGCAGTCAATTGTGGTACAAACTATATTGCCCCATTATGGTATTTCAGTCCCCGACTACTTCAGTTGATGCTGCCTAGTTGTGTTGGCCCCACCTTCTCTAAATCTTTGCCCGCCTACAACATAGGGCTACTTTAAGTTTTTTCCAGGGCCTCTTTAATTTCTCAGTCTCGGCCTGGGTTAGTTTTATCTATATAGTATTTGTGTAGTGTAAGTGTAGTCTATATAGTGTATGTATACGGTAAGTGTAGTCTACATAGTATTGTCACGGAAGGTGTACAGGAAACAAGACAACACAAAATGAATATACGACTCACTGGATCCCAATGGTAGATGATCGCATATCCTCGTACCTCGACTGTATAACACCTGAACACCCTATAATAGTGAGGGGACACGACCACCGGCTCCCTACACTAGATACGGAGGGAGTCAGGGTCACCTGGGATCCAGCAAACAGAAAATCACAAATTAATGCACAACACTTATCTTGTAGAAGACTGGAAAGTAGGATCAGCATGCACACACACTCCAGGAAGAACTATAAACCGCACACTAATGCACTATGGGGAGGAATTTAAAGGGATGCAATCAGTACAACTACATGACAGCTGAGAGAGGCTAACGAGATGAGGAACTGAAAGCAAAACAAAGGAAGCTCAAGGAGGAGGTTCTGAAAGGTACCTGTCAGAGCTTCTCAGATGTCTGATGGTGACAGTACCCCTCCTTCTAAGAGTGGACTCCGGACACTCAGAGCCCACCTTCTCAGGATGAGACCTATGGAAAGCCCTGATGAGACGGGTGGCCTTAATGTCCGTCACTGGGACCCACATCCTCTCCTCAGGACCATAACCCTCCCAATGAACGAGGTACTGGAGAGAACCGCGGACAACACGAGAATCCACAATCCTAGAGTCCTGAAATTCAAGATTACCATCAACCATAATCGGAGGAGGAGGCAAAGACGAGGGTACAATGGGTTGGACATAAGGTTTTAATAAGGACTTATGAAAAACATTATGGATCTTCCAAGTCTGAGGAAGATCAAGACGGTAGGCAACAGGATTGATGACAGACAAGATTTTGTAAGGCCCAATAAACTTAGGACCCAACTTCCAGGAGGGAACCTTCAATTTGATATTCTTAGTAGACAACCACACCAGATCACCAACATTCAGGTCCGGACCAGGCACACGTCTCTTATCCGCCACACGCTTATATCTCTCACTCATGCTCTTTATCCTGAATCTTTTGCCAAATAGATGACAAAGACGAGGAGAATCTGTCCTCATCAGGTAAACCAGATGACCCCTCTCCAGAGAATGTCCCAAATTGCGGATGAAACCCATATGCACCAAAAAATGGTGACTTATCAGAGGACTCCTGATGACGGTTATTTAAAGCAAACTCAGCAAGGGACAAAAAAGAACACCAATCCTCCTGATTCTCTGCCACAAAACAGCGCAGATATGTCTCCAGATTCTGATTGACGCGCTCTGTCTGGCCATTCGACAGCAGGTGGAAAGCAGAAGAGAATGACAACCGAACCCCCAAGCGAGAACAGAAAGCCTTCCAGAATCTGGAAACAAACTGCGTGCCCCTATCAGAGACTATGTCTGAAGGAATACCATGCAATTTGACAATGTGATCAATAAATGCCTGCGCCAGCGTCTTAGCATTGGGCAAGCCAGGAAAAGGGATGAAATGCACCATTTTGCTAAAACGGTCCACCACCACCAGAATCACAGTCTTCCCCGAGGAACGAGGCAGGTCCGTTATGAAGTCCATGGACAGATGTGTCCAAGGACGGGAAAAAATGGGTAAGGGAAGGAGAGGACCTGATGGCCGTGAATGAGGGACTTTGGCACGAGCGCAGGTCTCGCAGGCTGCCACAAAACCCTCAACCGACTTACGAAGCGCCGGCCACCAGAATCTCCGAGCGATGAGATCCACTGTGGCTCTTGCCCCCGGGTGCCCAGCAAGGACCGTATCGTGGTGTTCCTTAAAAATCTTGTGTCTTAAAGCGAGAGGCACAAACAACCTCCCAGGAGGACAAAGATCAGGAGCCTTTGACTGGGCTACCTGCACCTCTGCCTCCAATTCAGGATAAAGAGCAGAGACCACCACACCTTCAGCCAAAATGGGACCCGGGTCTTCAAAATTCCCACCTCCCGGAAAACAACGCGACAGGGCATCTGCCTTCACATTCTTAACCCCAGGGCGGAACGTGACAACAAAATTAAACCTTGAAAAGAACAAAGACCATCTGGCCTGTCTCGGGTTCAGACGCTTGGCTGACTCCAAGTAGGCCAGATTTTTATGGTCAGTAAACACGGTAATAGGGTGTCTGGCTCCCTCTAACCAATGGCGCCATTCCTCAAAAGCCAACTTGATGGCCAACAACTCCCTATCTCCCACATCGTAATTTCTCTCTGCGGAGGAGAGTTTCTTCGAGAAAAAGGCACACGGTCGCCATTTGGCAGGAGAGGAACCCTGAGACAATACCACACCCACACCCTCCTCAGAAGCATCAACCTCAACTATGAAGGGTAGAGAAATATCAGGTTGTACCAAGATGGGAGCGGAAGCAAAACTCTCCTTGATATTAGAAAAGGCCTTACGCGCCTCTACCGACCAGGAAGAAAAATCTACCCCCTTTCTGGTCATATCAGTGAGTGGTTTAACAACAGAGGAATAATTCAAAATAAACTTCCTGTAATAATTGGCAAAGCCCAAAAAACGCATCAGCGCCCTTCTGATTCTCAGGAAGCTCCCACTCAAGCACAGCGCGGACCTTCTCGGGGTCCATGCGAAAACCAGAAGCGGAGAGAAGAAACCCCAGAAATTTAATTTCTGGAACCGCAAACACACATTTTTCCAGTTTCGCGTACAATTTATTCTCCCGCAGGATGAGCAAGACCTGACGTAAGTGTTCCTTATGAGTTTTGAAATCAGGAGAAAAAATCAAAATGTCATCCAAATACATACACTAATACAAATTTCCCCATTAAATGATAAAAAATGCTGTTCACAAAATGCTGAAAAACGGCTGGAGCATTCATCAAACCAAAAGGCATAACCAAATTCTCAAAATGGCCCTCAGGGGTATTGAAGGCCGTCTTCCATTCGTCTCCTTCTCTGACCCTGACCAGGTTGTATGCCCCTCTTAGATCTAATTTGGAAAAAACTTTAGCCCCAACAATCTGGTTAAACAGGTCCGGGATCAGAGGAAGCGGATAAGGGTCACGAATTGTGATACAGTTCAGCTCCCTGAAATCCAGACAAGGTCTTAAAGAACCATCTTTTTTCTTAACAAAGAAAAAACCAGCGGCAACAGGTGACTTCGAGGGTCGTATGTGTCCTTTTCTCAGACTCTCAGAGATATAAGCACGCATAGCGACCCTTTCATGTTGGGAAAGATTGTATAAACCAGATTTAGGCAGCTTGGCGCCTGGGATGAGATTAATAGGGCAGTCATACTCCCTGTGTGGGGGCAAATCCTGAACTCCACTCTCAGAGAAGACATCCGAAAATTCAGAGAGAAAGGATGGTACAGTCTTAGTAGAAACCTCAGAAACAGATGTCGTGAGGCAATTCTCTCTGCAAAAGTCACTCCAACCATTTATTTGCCTCGCTTGCCAATCAATGGTGGGGTTATGTTTAGTGAGCCAGGGTAGCCCCAACACTAGAGGAGTAGGCAATCCGCTAAGGACGAAACATGACACATCCTCAACATGAGCATCACTCACAATTAAGCGGATATTGTGAACTATGCCCTTTAATGATTTCTGAGAAAGTGGAGCGGAATCAATAGCAAAAACAGGAATATCCTTTCCCAAAGTGCATACCTGGAAGCCATGAGTTATCGCAAATTGATTATCAATGAGATTGACAGCTGCTCCACTATCTACAAAAATCTCACAAAACATGTTCTTGCTCTCTAGCGCCACCCTGGCAGGCAGGACAAAACGGGAACTACAAGCAAACGGTAAACCTTCAATTTCCGCCTCAACCCTGCCAATGGTAACAGATGGAACATTTTTTTATTTTTGAAAATCTCTTTTTATTGTTTCAGAGCTTACAAGAACAAAAAATTACATTTCCATATTGTAATACAGTATGCATTTCAGTATACATCTTTGTTCAAGTACATTTTCAATACAAATGTTTAACAAGTACGGGAAAAAGAGGTAGGGGAATAAGGAAAAACACAATATTGAAAAAGGGAACAAAATAATATAAGGGTAAATGAACAGGTTGGCTCTATGACTTCAGTTAGTTAATACTCTAGTATCTGTTAAGTCACGGATAATATATAAGGTTACATACTACCCATTATATTGCCACTATATAATGAGTTAGGCTAGCTTATGAATGAACTCATCTAATTCACACAATGGGAACCTAAACTTATTCGTGGGCCAGTGACGTCTATGAGAGTCCTACCCCCAGCTCGTCTAGAGCTTCCGCGTCTCTAGCTTCCTAAGATTGTTTCCAGGGAAGCCAAGTCTTTAAATATCTGGACCTATTACCATGAATCCATCCTACTATCTCCTCCATTCTGTGGAGTTGGTGCATTTTGTTGAACCACATCTTCAAATCTCGTGGGGAAGAATCTCTCCACTTTGTTGGGATAAGTAATTTTGCTGTGGCGATCATATGCGTAATTAGATCCGCTTTTGATGGCTTAAAGTTGGGGATCCACAAAAGCACCAGCTCAGGGGTTAACGTTATATCTGTTGAGTAGAGTTGAGCGAACACCTGGATGTTCGGGTTCGAGAAGTTCGGCCGAACATCCCGGAAATGTTCGGGTTCGGGATCCGAACCCGATCCGAACTTCGTCCCGAACCCGAACCCCATTGAAGTCAATGGGGACCCGAACTTTTCGGCACTAAAAAGGCTGTAAAACAGCCCAGGAAAGAGCTAGAGGGCTGCAAAAGGCAGCAACATGTAGGTAAATCCCCTGCAAACAAATGTGGATAGGGAAATGAATTAAAATAAAAATTAAATAAATAAAAATTAACCAAAATCAATTGGAGAGAGGTTCCATAGCAGAGAATCTGGCTTCCCGTCACCCACCACTGGAACAATTCTAGTAAGAAGCAGGGCGGCAATACCAGAGGGTTAGACGGATCGTTAGTGATAGGGATATGTGTCAAACAAGATTAGACGATATGACCAATAAATTTAGAGAGCGAGGCTACCCCCCTGATCTATTGAAAATACAGCGTAATAAAGCTGAGATTACACCACCAGATAGAACTAAGAAAGAAACAAGGATCCCCTTAGTGATTAAATACCATCCCTGGTCCCAGCGCCTTAGGACTATTGTTAATCAACATTGGCACATATTATCTAAGTCCTATCCACGGATAGGAGAGTTCCAGAGGCCACCCATGATATGCTATAAACGGGCAGAAAATATTAGGGATAAAATAGTCCGGGCGGATGTGGGAAGTAATAAAATAGAAAGAGGACAGAGTACTTTATCTACACCTAGACGGGGCACTTTTCCTTGTTTAAACTGTGTCAATTGTTCCAGCGTTATAAAGGGTTCATGTTTCTCCCACCCTCACTCAGGTGAAAATATTCCAATAAGGGGCACGTTCACTTGTGATAGTAGATTTGTGGTTTACATTCTTAAATGTCCATGTGGATTACTATATGTGGGGGAAACCTCAATGAGAATGAAGGACAGACTAAGTAAACACAAATCTACTATCCGTAAACAGAATTTATTACTCCCAATACCCCTTCATTTTTATGATAAAAAACACAACATCTCGCAGTTGAGGTATCAGATTATTGAAGGTGTATCATTACCCCGTCGAGGGGGTGACAGAAATAAATTGTTATTGAAAAGGGAGGCTTACTGGATCCATCGTCTTCAGACAATGGAGCCCAGGGGCCTCAATCGTGAGTACAATGTGTCCTGCTTCCTATAAGGCATTCGGCCTTATGCAATCTGATAAATATATTTCTTTTTTTCTTCAGCGTGATTAATCACTGCAAGAATGGACTATGTGACTGAAAATCTTCGCCAGTATAGAGTGGATATGTTTTTTGCGAATTTTCAATTGCGAATTTTCAGTTGCGAATTTTTAGTTGCGAATTTTCAATTGCGAATTTTCAATTTTCAATTGCGAATTTTCAGTTGCGAATTTTCAATTGCGAATTTTTCAATGCGAATTTTTCATTGCGATTATTTGATATGCGAATTTTATTTAATGAGGGAGGCGGAGCTTCTTTGATGATGTCAGTTCCTTTGTGTTTCATTTATGTATAAATAGCTGGAGTGTAAGATGTTTTATGCAGTCTGATGAAAGCACATCTGTGCTGAAACGCGTCACTATGCCATTTTGAATATGTGACTGAATAAATCTACATTGTGATCTACATCAGCGAAGTGCCGGTCCTTTCCTTTGAAACCACCACTGGAACAGTCCATTCTCAGATATTTAGGCCCCGGCACCCAGGCAGAGGAGAGAGGTCCCGTAACAGAGAATCTGTCTTCATGTCAGCAGAGAATTAGTCTGCATGTCATAGCAGAGAATGAGGCTTCACGTCAGCCACCACTGCAACAGTCCATTGGCATATATTTAGGCCCAGCACCCAGGCAGAGGAGGGAGGTCCCGTAACAGAGAATCTGTCTTCATGTCAGCAGAGAATTAGTCTGCATGTCATAGCAGAGAATGAGGCTTCACGTCAGCCACCACTGCAACAGTCCATTGGCATATATTTAGGCCCAGCACACACACAGGCAGAGGAGAGAGGTCCCGTAACAGAGAATCTGGCTTCATGTCAGCAGAGAATCAGTCTGCATGTCATAGCAGAGAATGAGGCTTCACGTCAGCCACCACTGCAACAGTCCATTGGCATATATTTAGGCCCAGCACACACACAGGCAGAGGAGAGAGGTCCCGTAACAGAGGATCTGGCTTCATGTCAGCAGAGAATCAGTCTGCATGTCATAGCAGAGAATCAGGCTTCACGTCAGCCACCACTGCAACAGTCCATTGTCATAAATTTAGGCCCAGCACCCAGGCAGAGGAGAGAGGTCCCGTAACAGACAATCTGGCTTCATGTCAGCAGAGAATTAGTCTGCATGTCATAGCAGAGAATGAGGCTTCACGTCAGCCACCACTGCAACAGTCCATTGGCATATATTTAGGCCTAGCACACAGGCAGAGGAGAGAGGTCCCGTAACAGACAATCTGGCTTCATGTCAGCAGAGAATCAGTCTGCATGTCATAGCAGAGAATGAGGCTTCACGTCAGCCACCACTGCAACAGTCCATTGGCATATATTTAGGCCCAGCACACACACAGGCAGAGGAGAGAGGTCCCGTAACAGAGAATCTGGCTTCATGTCAGCAGAGAATCAGTCTGCATGTCATAGCAGAGAATGAGGCTTCACGTCAGCCACCACTGCAACAGTCCATTGGCATATATTTAGGCCCAGCACACAGGCAGAGCAGAGAGGTCCCGTAACAGACAATCTGGCTTCATGACAGCAGAGAATCAGTCTGCATGTCATAGCAGAGAATGAGGCTTCACGTCACCCACCACTGCAACAGTCCATTGGCATATATTTAGGCCTAGCACACAGGCAGAGCAGAGAGGTCCCGTAACAGACGATCTGGCTTCATGTCAGCAGAGAATCAGTCTGCATGTCATAGCAGAGAATGAGGCTTCACGTCAGCCACCACTGCAACAGTCCATTGGCATATATTTAGGCCCAGCACACACACAGGCAGAGGAGAGAGGTCCCGTAACAGAGGATCTGGCTTCATGTCAGCAGAGAATCAGTCTGCATGTCATAGCAGAGAATCAGGCTTCACGTCAGCCACCACTGCAACAGTCCATTGTCATAAATTTAGGCCCAGCACCCAGGCAGAGGAGAGAGGTCCCGTAACAGACAATCTGGCTTCATGTCAGCAGAGAATTAGTCTGCATGTCATAGCAGAGAATGAGGCTTCACGTCAGCCACCACTGCAACAGTCCATTGGCATATATTTAGGCCTAGCACACAGGCAGAGGAGAGAGGTCCCGTAACAGACAATCTGGCTTCATGTCAGCAGAGAATCAGTCTGCATGTCATAGCAGAGAATGAGGCTTCACGTCACCCACCACTGCAACAGTCCATTGGCATATATTTAGGCCTAGCACACAGGCAGAGCAGAGAGGTCCCGTAACAGACGATCTGGCTTCATGACAGCAGAGAATCAGTCTGCATGTCATAGCAGAGAATGAGGCTTCACGTCACCCACCACTGCAACAGTCCATTGGCATATATTTAGGCCTAGCACACAGGCAGAGGAGAGGTTCATTCAACTTTGGGTAGCCTCGCAATATAATGGTAAAATGAAAATAAAAATAGGATTGAATGAGGAAGTGCCCTGGAGTCCAATAATATATGGTTATGGGGAGGTAGTTAATGTCTAATCTGGACAAGGGACGGACAGGTCCTGTGGGATCCATGCCTGGTTCATTTTTATGAACGTCAGCTTGTCCACATTGGCTGTAGACAGGCGGCTGCGTTTGTCTGTAATGACGCCCCCTGCCGTGCTGAATACACGTTCAGACAAAACGCTGGCTGCCGGGCAGGCCAGCACCTCCAAGGCATAAAAGGCTAGCTCTGGCCACGTGGACAATTTAGAGACCCAGAAGTTGAATGGGGCCGAACCATCAGTCAGTACGTGGAGGGGTGTGCACACGTACTGTTCCACCATGTTAGTGAAATGTTGCCTCCTGCTAACACGTTGCGTATCAGGTGGTGGTGCAGTTAGCTGTGGCGTGTTGACAAAAGTTTTCCACATCTCTGCTATGCTAACCCTGCCCTCAGAGGAGCTGGCCGTGACACAGCTGCCTTGGCGACCTCTTGCTCCTCCTCTGCCTTGGCCTTGGGCTTCCACTTGTTCCCCTGTGACATTTGGGAATGCTCTCAGTAGCGCGTCTACCAACGTGCGCTTGTACTCGCGCATCTTCCTATCACGCTCCAGTGCAGGAAGTAAGGTGGGCACATTGTCTTTGTAGCGTGGATCCAGCAGGGTGGCAACCCAGTAGTCCGCACAGGTTAAAATGTGGGCAACTCTGCTGTCGTTGCGCAGGCACTGCAGCATGTAGTCGCTCATGTGTGCCAGGCTGCCCAGGGGTAAGGACAAGCTGTCCTCTGTGGGAGGCGTATCGTCATCGTCCTGCCTTTCCCCCCAGCCACGCACCAGTGATGGACCCGAGCTGCGTTGGGTGCCACCCCGCTGTGACCATGCTTCATCCTCATCCTCCTCCACCTCCTCCTCATCCTCGTCCTCCTCGTCCTCCAGTAGTGGGCCCTGGCTGGCCACATTTGTACCTGGCCTCTGCTGTTGCCAAAAACCTCCCTCTGAGTCACTTCGAAGAGACTGGCCTGAAAGTGCTAAAAATGACCCCTCTTCCTCCTCCTCCTCCTCCTCCTCCTGGGCCACCTCCTCTTCCATCATCGCCCTAAGTGTTTTCTCAAGGAGACATAGAAGTGGTATTGTAACGCTGATAACGGTGTCATCGCCACTGGCCATGTTGGTGGAGTACTCGAAACAGCGCAACAGGGCACACAGGTCTCGCATGGAGGCCCAGTCATTGGTGGTGAAGTGGTGCTGTTCTGTAGTGCGACTGACCCGTGCGTGCTGCAGCTGAAACTCCACTATGGCCTGCTGCTGCTCGCACAGTCTGTCCAGCATGTGCAAGGTGGAGTTCCACCTGGTGGGCACGTCGCATATGAGGCGGTGAGCGGGAAGGCCGAAGTTACGCTGTAGCGCAGACAGGCGAGCAGCAGCAGGATGTGAACGCCGGAAGCGCGAACAGACGGCCCGCACTTTATGCAGCAGCTCTGACATGTCGGGGTAGTTGTGAATGAACTTCTGCACCACCAAATTCAGCACATGCGCCAAGCAAGGGATGTGCGTCAAATTGGCTAGTCCCAGAGCTGCAACGAGATTTCGCCCATTATCACACACCACCAGGCCGGGCTTGAGGCTCACCGGCAGCAACCACTCGTCGGTCTGTTGTTCAATACCCCGCCACAACTCCTGTGCGGTGTGGGGCCTGTCCCCCAAACATATGAGTTTCAGAATGGCCTGCTGACGTTTACCCCGGGCTGTGCTGAAGTTGGTGGTGAAGGTGTGTGGCTGACTGGATGAGCAGGTGGAAGAAGAGGAGGAGGAAGCCGAGAAGGAGGAGGTGGCAACAGGAGGCAAAGAATGTTGCCCTGCGATCCTTGGCGGCGGAAGGACGTGCGCCAAACAGCTCTCCGCCTGGGGCCCAGCTGCCACTACATTTACCCAGTGTGCAGTTAGGGAGATATAGCGTCCCTGGCCGTGCTTACTGGTCCACGTATCTGTGGTTAGGTGGACCTTGCTACAGATGGCGTTGCGCAGTGCACACTTGATTTTATGGGATACTTGGTTGTGCAGGGAAGGCACGGCTCTCTTGGAGAAGTAGTGCCGGCTGGGAACAACATACTGTGGGACAGCAAGCGACATGAGCTGTTTGAAGCTGTCTGTGTCCACCAGCCTAAATGACAGCATTTCATAGGCCAGTAGTTTAGAAATGCTGGCATTCAGGGCCAGGGATCGAGGGTGGCTAGGTGGGAATTTACGCTTTCTATCAAATGTTTGTGAGATGGAGAGCTGAACGCTGGCGTGTGACATGGTTGAGACGCTTGGTGACGGAGGTGGTGGTGGTGGTGTTGGTGGTACATCCCCTGTTTGCTGGGCGGCAGGTGCCAACGTTCCTCCAGAGGCGGAGGAAGAGGCCGAGGCGGCAGCAGCAGAATAGGCCGAGGCGGCAGCAGCAGAAGAGGTAGCAGGGGGAGTCTGAGTGACTTCCTTGGTTTTAAGGTGTTTACTCCACTGCAGTTCATGCTTTGCATGCAGGTGCCTGGTCATGCAGGTTGTGCTCAGGTTCAGAACGTTAATGCCTCGCTTCAGGCTCTGATGGCACAGCGTGCAAACCACTCGGGTCTTGTCGTCAGCACATTGTTTGAAGAAGTGCCATGCCAGGGAACTCCTTGAAGCTGCCTTTGGGGTGCTCGGTCCCAGATGGCGGCGGTCAGTAGCAGGCGGAGTCTCTTGGCGGCGGGTGTTCTGCTTTTGCCCACTGCTCCCTCTTTTGCTACGCTGTTGGCTCGGTCTCACCACTGCCTCTTCCTCCGAACTGTGAAAGTCAGTGGCACGACCTTCATTCCATGTGGGGTCTAGGACCTCATCGTCCCCTGCATCGTCTTCCACCCAGTCTTGATCCCTGACCTCCTGTTCAGTCTGCACACTGCAGAAAGACGCAGCAGTTGGCACCTGTGTTTCGTCATCATCAGAGACATGCTGAGGTGGTATTCCCATGTCCTCATCATCAGGAAACATAAGTGGTTGTGCGTCAGTGCATTCTATGTCTTTCACCGCTGGGGAAGGGCTAGGTGGATGCCCTTGGGAAACCCTGCCAGCGGAGTCTTCAAACAGCATAAGAGACTGCTGCATAACTTGAGGCTGAGACAGTTTCCCTGGTATGCATGGGGGTGATGTGACAGACTGATGGGGTTGGTTTTCAGGCGCCATCTGTGCGCTTTCTGCAGAAGACTGGGTGGGAGATAATGTGAACGTGCTGGATCCACTGTCGGCCACCCAATTGACTAATGCCTGTACCTGCTCAGGCCTTACCATCCTTAGAACGGCATTGGGCCCCACCATATATCGCTGTAAATTCTGGCGGCTACTGGGACCTGAGGTAGTTGGTACACTAGGACGTGTGGATGTGGCAGAACGGCCACGTCCTCTCCCAGCACCAGAGGGTCCACTAACACCACCACGACCATGTCCACGTCCGCGTCCCTTACTAGATGTTTTTCTCATTGTTATGGTTCACCACAACAACAAATATATTATTTGGCCCAATGTATTGTATTCAAATTCAGCGGGATATAAATTTGAGGCCTAGTATTTAGGCGCTGGGTGACCGGTATGGATTTAGTGACAGAATTAGACTTGGAAATGCACAGAAGCGTGTGTGTGTGAAGTTATTCTGAATGACCCAATGTGCACCTTGAATATTATATACCCTTTTAGGGATAGATTTCAAATAGCTCTGATATAGCAGAAACCACTAAATTATGAAATTGCTAAATTGGGAATTGTATTTCAACCCAGAACAAGAAATGTGCTTGAACGGACACTAAATAACTCGCCCAGCTACAGCACTAACGAGAGATTTAGCAGGATATAAATTTGAGGCCTAGTATTTAGGCGCTGGGTGACAGGTATGGGTTTAGTGACAGAATTAGACTTGGAAATACACAGTAGCGGGTGTGTGTGAAGTTATTCTGAATGACCCAATGTGCACCTTGAATATTATATACCCTTTTAGGGATAGATTTCAAATAGCTCTGATATAGCAGAAACCACTAAATTATGAAATTGCTAAATTGGGAATTGTATTTCAACCCAGAACAAGAAATGTGCTTGAACGGACACTAAATAACTCGCCCAGCTACAGCACTAACGAGAGATTTAGCAGGATATAAATTTGAGGCCTAGTATTTAGGCGCTGGGTGACAGGTATGGGTTTAGTGACAGAATTAGACTTGGAAATACACAGTAGCGGGTGTGTGTGAAGTTATTCTGAATGACCCAATGTGCACCTTGAATATTATATACCCTTTTAGGGATAGATTTCAAATAGCTCTGATATAGCAGAAACCACTAAATTATGAAATTGCTAAATTGGGAATTGTATTTCAACCCAGAACAAAAAATGTGCTTGACGGACACTAAATAACTTTCCCAGCCACAACAGGACAGCGTTAACGAGAGATTTAGCAGGATATAAATTTGAGGCCTAGTATTTAGGCGCTGGGTGACAGGTATGGGTTTAGTGACAGAATTAGACTTAGAAATACACAGTAGCGGGTGTGTGTGAAGTTATTCTGAATGACCCAATGTGCACCTTGAATATTATATACCCTTTTAGGGATAGATTTCAAATAGCTCTGATATAGCAGAAACCACTAAATTATGAAATTGCTAAATTGGGAATTGTATTTCAACCCAGAACAAGAAATGTGCTTGAACGGACACTAAATAACTCGCCCAGCTACAGCACTAACGAGAGATTTAGCAGGATATAAATTTGAGGCCTAGTATTTAGGCGCTGGGTGACAGGTATGGGTTTAGTGACAGAATTAGACTTAGAAATACACAGTAGCGGGTGTGTGTGAAGTTATTCTGAATGACCCAATGTGCACCTTGAATATTATATACCCTTTTAGGGATAGATTTCAAATAGCTCTGATATAGCAGAAACCACTAAATTATGAAATTGCTAAATTGGGAATTGTATTTCAACCCAGAACAAAAAATGTGCTTTGACGGACACTAAATAACTTTCCCAGCCACAACAGGACAGCGTTAACGAGAGATTTAGCAGGATATAAATTTGAGGCCTAGTATTTAGGCGCTGGGTGACAGGTATGGGTTTAGTGACAGAATTAGACTTAGAAATACACAGTAGCGGGTGTGTGTGAAGTTATTCTGAATGACCCAATGTGCACCTTGAATATTATATACCCTTTTAGGGATAGATTTCAAATAGCTCTGATATAGCAGAAACCACTAAATTATGAAATTGCTAAATTGGGAATTGTATTTCAACCCAGAACAAGAAATGTGCTTGAACGGACACTAAATAACTCGCCCAGCTACAGCACTAACGAGAGATTTAGCAGGATATAAATTTGAGGCCTAGTATTTAGGCGCTGGGTGACAGGTATGGGTTTAGTGACAGAATTAGACTTAGAAATACACAGTAGCGGGTGTGTGTGAAGTTATTCTGAATGACCCAATGTGCACCTTGAATATTATATACCCTTTTAGGGATAGATTTCAAATAGCTCTGATATAGCAGAAACCACTAAATTATGAAATTGCTAAATTGGGAATTGTATTTCAACCCAGAACAAAAAATGTGCTTGACGGACACTAAATAACTTCCCAGCCACAACAGGACAGCGTTAACGAGAGATTTAGCAGGATATAAATTTGAGGCCTAGTATTTAGGCGCTGGGTGACAGGTATGGGTTTAGTGACAGAATTAGACTTGGAAATACACAGTAGCGGGTGTGTGTGAAGTTATTCTGAATGACCCAATGTGCACCTTGAATATTATATACCCTTTTAGGGATAGATTTCAAATAGCTCTGATATAGCAGAAACCACTAAATTATGAAATTGCTAAATTGGGAATTGTATTTCAACCCAGAACAAAAAATGTGCTTTGACGGACACTAAATAACTTTCCCAGCCACAACAGGACAGCGTTAACGAGAGATTTAGCAGGATATAAATTTGAGGCCTAGTATTTAGGCGCTGGGTGACAGGTATGGGTTTAGTGACAGAATTAGACTTGGAAATACACAGTAGCGGGTGTGTGTGAAGTTATTCTGAATGACCCAATGTGCACCTTGAATATTATATACCCTTTTAGGGATAGATTTCAAATAGCTCTGATATAGCAGAAACCACTAAATTATGAAATTGCTAAATTGGGAATTGTATTTCAACCCAGAACAAGAAATGTGCTTGAACGGACACTAAATAACTCGCCCAGCTACAGCACTAACGAGAGATTTAGCAGGATATAAATTTGAGGCCTAGTATTTAGGCGCTGGGTGACAGGTATGGGTTTAGTGACAGAATTAGACTTAGAAATACACAGTAGCGGGTGTGTGTGAAGTTATTCTGAATGACCCAATGTGCACCTTGAATATTATATACCCTTTTAGGGATAGATTTCAAATAGCTCTGATATAGCAGAAACCACTAAATTATGAAATTGCTAAATTGGGAATTGTATTTCAACCCAGAACAAAAAATGTGCTTTGACGGACACTAAATAACTTTCCCAGCCACAACAGGACAGCGTTAACGAGAGATTTAGCAGGATATAAATTTGAGGCCTAGTATTTAGGCGCTGGGTGACAGGTATGGGTTTAGTGACAGAATTAGACTTGGAAATACACAGTAGCGGGTGTGTGTGAAGTTATTCTGAATGACCCAATGTGCACCTTGAATATTATATACCCTTTTAGGGATAGATTTCAAATAGCTCTGATATAGCAGAAACCACTAAATTATGAAATTGCTAAATTGGGAATTGTATTTCAACCCAGAACAAAAAATGTGCTTTGACGGACACTAAATAACTTTCCCAGCCACAACTGGACAGCGTTAACGAGAGATTTAGCAGGATATAAATTTGAGGCCTAGTATTTAGGCGCTGGGTGACAGGTATGGGTTTAGTGACAGAATTAGACTTGGAAATACACAGTAGCGGGTGTGTGTGAAGTTATTCTGAATGACCCAATGTGCACCTTGAATATTATATACCCTTTTAGGGATAGATTTCAAATAGCTCTGATATAGCAGAAACCACTAAATTATGAAATTGCTAAATTGGGAATTGTATTTCAACCCAGAACAAGAAATGTGCTTGAACGGACACTAAATAACTCGCCCAGCTACAGCACTAACGAGAGATTTAGCAGGATATAAATTTGAGGCCTAGTATTTAGGCGCTGGGTGACAGGTATGGGTTTAGTGACAGAATTAGACTTAGAAATACACAGTAGCGGGTGTGTGTGAAGTTATTCTGAATGACCCAATGTGCACCTTGAATATTATATACCCTTTTAGGGATAGATTTCAAATAGCTCTGATATAGCAGAAACCACTAAATTATGAAATTGCTAAATTGGGAATTGTATTTCAACCCAGAACAAAAAATGTGCTTTGACGGACACTAAATAACTTTCCCAGCCACAACAGGACAGCGTTAACGAGAGATTTAGCAGGATATAAATTTGAGGCCTAGTATTTAGGCGCTGGGTGACAGGTATGGGTTTAGTGACAGAATTAGACTTAGAAATACACAGTAGCGGGTGTGTGTGAAGTTATTCTGAATGACCCAATGTGCACCTTGAATATTATATACCCTTTTAGGGATAGATTTCAAATAGCTCTGATATAGCAGAAACCACTAAATTATGAAATTGCTAAATTGGGAATTGTATTTCAACCCAGAACAAGAAATGTGCTTGAACGGACACTAAATAACTCGCCCAGCTACAGCACTAACGAGAGATTTAGCAGGATATAAATTTGAGGCCTAGTATTTAGGCGCTGGGTGACAGGTATGGGTTTAGTGACAGAATTAGACTTAGAAATACACAGTAGCGGGTGTGTGTGAAGTTATTCTGAATGACCCAATGTGCACCTTGAATATTATATACCCTTTTAGGGATAGATTTCAAATAGCTCTGATATAGCAGAAACCACTAAATTATGAAATTGCTAAATTGGGAATTGTATTTCAACCCAGAACAAAAAATGTGCTTTGACGGACACTAAATAACTTTCCCAGCCACAACAGGACAGCGTTAACGAGAGATTTAGCAGGATATAAATTTGAGGCCTAGTATTTAGGCGCTGGGTGACAGGTATGGGTTTAGTGACAGAATTAGACTTGGAAATACACAGTAGCGGGTGTGTGTGAAGTTATTCTGAATGACCCAATGTGCACCTTGAATATTATATACCCTTTTAGGGATAGATTTCAAATAGCTCTGATATAGCAGAAACCACTAAATTATGAAATTGCTAAATTGGGAATTGTATTTCAACCCAGAACAAAAAATGTGCTTTGACGGACACTAAATAACTTTCCCAGCCACAACAGGACAGCGTTAACGAGAGATTTAGCAGGATATAAATTTGAGGCCTAGTATTTAGGCGCTGGGTGACAGGTATGGGTTTAGTGACAGAATTAGACTTGGAAATACACAGTAGCGGGTGTGTGTGAAGTTATTCTGAATGACCCAATGTGCACCTTGAATATTATATACCCTTTTAGGGATAGATTTCAAATAGCTCTGATATAGCAGAAACCACTAAATTATGAAATTGCTAAATTGGGAATTGTATTTCAACCCAGAACAAGAAATGTGCTTGAACGGACACTAAATAACTCGCCCAGCTACAGCACTAACGAGAGATTTAGCAGGATATAAATTTGAGGCCTAGTATTTAGGCGCTGGGTGACAGGTATGGGTTTAGTGACAGAATTAGACTTAGAAATACACAGTAGCGGGTGTGTGTGAAGTTATTCTGAATGACCCAATGTGCACCTTGAATATTATATACCCTTTTAGGGATAGATTTCAAATAGCTCTGATATAGCAGAAACCACTAAATTATGAAATTGCTAAATTGGGAATTGTATTTCAACCCAGAACAAAAAATGTGCTTTGACGGACACTAAATAACTTTCCCAGCCACAACAGGACAGCGTTAACGAGAGATTTAGCAGGATATAAATTTGAGGCCTAGTATTTAGGCGCTGGGTGACAGGTATGGGTTTAGTGACAGAATTAGACTTAGAAATACACAGTAGCGGGTGTGTGTGAAGTTATTCTGAATGACCCAATGTGCACCTTGAATATTATATACCCTTTTAGGGATAGATTTCAAATAGCTCTGATATAGCAGAAACCACTAAATTATGAAATTGCTAAATTGGGAATTGTATTTCAACCCAGAACAAGAAATGTGCTTGAACGGACACTAAATAACTCGCCCAGCTACAGCACTAACGAGAGATTTAGCAGGATATAAATTTGAGGCCTAGTATTTAGGCGCTGGGTGACAGGTATGGGTTTAGTGACAGAATTAGACTTAGAAATACACAGTAGCGGGTGTGTGTGAAGTTATTCTGAATGACCCAATGTGCACCTTGAATATTATATACCCTTTTAGGGATAGATTTCAAATAGCTCTGATATAGCAGAAACCACTAAATTATGAAATTGCTAAATTGGGAATTGTATTTCAACCCAGAACAAAAAATGTGCTTTGACGGACACTAAATAACTTTCCCAGCCACAACAGGACAGCGTTAACGAGAGATTTAGCAGGATATAAATTTGAGGCCTAGTATTTAGGCGCTGGGTGACAGGTATGGGTTTAGTGACAGAATTAGACTTGGAAATACACAGTAGCGGGTGTGTGTGAAGTTATTCTGAATGACCCAATGTGCACCTTGAATATTATATACCCTTTTAGGGATAGATTTCAAATAGCTCTGATATAGCAGAAACCACTAAATTATGAAATTGCTAAATTGGGAATTGTATTTCAACCCAGAACAAGAAATGTGCTTGAACGGACACTAAATAACTCGCCCAGCTACAGCACTAACGAGAGATTTAGCAGGATATAAATTTGAGGCCTAGTATTTAGGCGCTGGGTGACAGGTATGGGTTTAGTGACAGAATTAGACTTGGAAATACACAGTAGCGGGTGTGTGTGAAGTTATTCTGAATGACCCAATGTGCACCTTGAATATTATATACCCTTTTAGGGATAGATTTCAAATAGCTCTGATATAGCAGAAACCACTAAATTATGAAATTGCTAAATTGGGAATTGTATTTCAACCCAGAACAAGAAATGTGCTTGAACGGACACTAAATAACTCGCCCAGCTACAGCACTAAGGACAGATTTAGCTGGATATAAATTTGAGGCCTAGTATTTAGGCGCTGGGTGACAGGTATGGGTTTAGTGACAGAATTAGACTTGGAAATACACAGTAGCGGGTGTGTATGAAGTTATTCTGAATGTCCCTATGTGCACCTTCAATAAGATCTACCCTTTTAGGGATAGATTTCAAATAGCTCTGATATAGCAGAAACCACTAAATTATGAAATTGCTAAATTGGGAATTGTATTTCAACCCAGAACAAGAAATGTGCTTGAACGGACACTAAATAACTCGCCCAGCTACAGCACTAACGAGAGATTTAGCAGGATATAAATTTGAGGCCTAGTATTTAGGCGCTGGGTGACAGGTATGGGTTTAGTGACAGAATTAGACTTGGAAATACACAGTAGCGGGTGTGTGTGAAGTTATTCTGAATGACCCAATGTGCACCTTGAATATTATATACCCTTTTAGGGATAGATTTCAAATAGCTCTGATATAGCAGAAACCACTAAGTTATGAAATTGCTAAATTGGGAATTGTATTTCAACCCAGAACAAGAAATGTGCTTGAACGGACACTAAATAACTCGCCCAGCTACAGCACTAAGGACAGATTTAGCAGGATATAAATTTGAGGCCTAGTATTTAGGCGCTGGGTGACAGGTATGGGTTTAGTGACAGAATTAGACTTGGAAATGCACAGTAGCGGGTGTGTGAAGTTATTCTGAATGACCCTATGTGCACCTTGAATATTATATACCCTTTTAGGGATAGATTTCAAATAGATCTGATACAGCAGAAACCACTAAATTTTTAAATTGCTAAATTGGGAATTGTATTTCAACCCAGAACAAAAAATGTGCTTTGACGGACACTAAATAACTTTCCCAGCCACAACAGGACAGCGGTAACGAGAGATTTAGCGGGATATAAATTTGAGGCCTAGTATTTAGGCGCTGGGTGACCGGTATGGATTTAGTGACAGAATTAGACTGGGATATGGCCAAAAAATAACCACACTATTGCTGGTTAAATGCACTTGGTGATGGGCGCAGCTTGCCCCTGATGTAGTATATGGCCAAAAAATGAACAGACTATTGCTGGTTAAATGCACTTGGTGTCACAGCTTGACCAACCACACTACTGAGGGTTAAATGCACTTGGTGACGGGCGCAGCTTGCCCCTGATTTAGTATATGGCCAAAAAATGAACAGACTATTGCTGGTTAAATGCACTTGGTGTGATAGCTTGACCAACCACACTACTGAGGGTTAAATGCACTTGGTGTGACAGCTTCACCCTGATGTAGGCTTTAGCCAAAAAACAACCACACCATTGAGGGTTAAATGCACTTGGTCGCAGCTTGTGCTGGCGCACCACAAGACACAAAATGGCCGCCGATCACCCCAGAAAAATGTGACTGACAAACGGTCTGGGCAGCCTAAAAACAGTGAGCAATTGAGGATCAGCAGCTCAATGATCCACAGCTGCAGATCGATCAGTTAATCAAGTCCTTTGGAGGAGTTAATCTGCCTAATCTCGCCCTACTGTCGCAGCCGCAACCTCTCCCTACGCTAATCAGAGCAGAGTGACGGGCGGCGCTATGTGACTCCAGCTTAAATAGAGGCTGGGTCACATGGTGCTCTGGCCAATCACAGCCATGCCAATAGTAGGCATGGCTGTGATGGCCTCTTGGGGCAAGTAGTATGACGCTTGTTGATTGGCTGCTTAGCAGCCTTTCAAAAAGCGCCAAGAAAGCGTCACAAAAGCGCGAAGAAAGCGACGAACACCGAACCCGAACCCGGACTTTTACGAAAATGTCCGGGTTCGGGTCCGTGTCACGGACACCCCAAAATTCGGTACGAACCCGAACTATACAGTTCGAGTTCGCTCATCCCTACTGTTGAGCATATAGAATTTATAGTCTTTTCGACATCTTTCCAAAACTGTTTAACTCTGGGACATGACCACCAAATATGGATAATAGATCCTACCCCGGATTGGCATCTCCAACATTGATCTGTGGGCAGTGGCGACTCTAGGAACAATATATAGGGGGGGCACAAAGATACCACAGTCAAAAATGGGGGGGCAAAAACAAAATAAGTATATAGAAATAAGATTACAAAATACGATAGAGTTGCGGTCTGCAGGGATACATTTATAATAAAACAATTTACTTACAAAAGAAGCTGTTCAGTCGTCTGCTGTGCCGTCCTCTGCTTGCTTCCGCGGATTCTTTCCCCTTCTTTCTGTCTCTCGTCAGTGCACAGGCGCACTGTTATGGTGGATCTGTGGAAGACACACTGTTATGGGGGCATCTGTGGATGACACATTATGCCTCTCATTAGCCCTCATTATGCCTCTCATATCAGCCCCCATATCAGCCCTTATGCCTCATTAGCCCCCATTATTCTTCTTATTAGCCCCATTAGCCCCCATTATGCCTCATTAGCCCCCATTATGCCTCATTAGCCCACATTATGCCTCTAATTAGCCCCCATTATGCCTCTTATTAGCCCCCATATGCCTCCAATTAGCTCCATATGCCTCCAATTAGCCCCAATATGCCTTCAATTAGCCCCCATATGCCTTCAATTAGCCCCCATATGCCTCCTATTAGCCCCCATATGCCTCCTATTAGCCCCCAATTAGCCCCTATATGCCTCCAATTAACCCCATAGACCCCATATGCCTCCAATTAGCCCCCATATGCCTCCAATTAGACCCATATGCCTCCAATTAGCCCCCATATGTCTCCAATTAGCCCCCAATTAGCCCCCATATGCCTCCTATTAGTCCCCAATTAGCCCCTATATGCCTCCAATTAGCCCCTATATGCCTCCAATTAGCCCCCATATGCCTCCTATTAGCCCCCATATGCCTCCAATTAGCCCCATATGCCTCCTATTAGCCCCATATGCCTCCAATTAACCCCATATGCCTCCAATTAACCCCATATGCCTCCAATTAGCCCCATAGACCCCATATGCCTCCAATTAGCCCCCATATGCCTCCAATTAGCCCCCAATTAGCCCCCATATGCCTCCTATTAGCCCCCAATTATCCCCCATATGCCTCCAATTAACCCCATAAGCCTCCAATTAGCCCCATAGACCCCATATACCTCCAATTAGCCCCCATATGCCTCCAATTAGCCCCCTTATGCCTCCAATTAGCCCCCAATTAGCCCCCATATGCCTCCAATTAGCCCCATAGACCCCATATGCCTCCAATTAGCCCCCATATGCCTCCAATTAGCCCCCATATGCCTCCTATTAGCCCCATATGCCTATTAGCCCCCATATGCCTCCAATTAGCCCCATATGCCTCCTATTAGCCCCATATGCCTCCTATTAGCCCCATATGCCTCCTATTAGCACCCAAATATGCCTCCAATTAGCCCCCAAATATGCCTCCAGTTAGCCCCCAAATATGCCTCCAATTAGCCCCATATGCCTCCAAATGCCCCCATATGCCTCCTATTAGCCCCCATATGCCTCCTATTAGCCCCCATATGCCTCCTATTAGCCCCCATAATGCCCCAAGCAGCCACATTTTTTATAAAATAAAATTAAAAAACACTTACCTCTCCTGCTCCTGGACGGACGCCGCCTGCCATTTTCTCCCTCCTCAGTCGACTGTGCTATAAACTGGCACGCACAGCGTGAGGTAACAGAGCGACCTCACGCTGTGCGGAGCCCTGCACAGCATACAGCCGAGGACCAGGAAGTGGTAAGTACAGAGCGTTCACCACTTCCTGGTTCTTCGGTACTAATGAGCGCTTCCATAATGGAAGCGCTCATTAGTATTCACTCGGGGGAATCAGCGGGGGGGCACCCGGGGGGGGCAAGGAACAACATAGGGGGGGCAATTGCCCCCCCTCGCCCCCCTCTAGCGACGTCACTATCTGTGGGTGAAAGGCCTATAGAGTGTAAATACTCAGGGGTTCTGTACCATCTGGTAATGGTTTTATATGAGTTCTCCTGATAACGAATGCAAGAGGAAAAACCCTGCGCATGGGATAGAATATAAGTAGATTCACTATCTGAAAGGGTCTTGCCCAGGTCTCTCTCCCACTGATGTAAATAATATGGCTTGGGAATGTTAAGATCAGATAGTAGGTTATTATATGTAACCGAAAGCGACTTCTTTAACAGATGGAACATTTTTAAAGGATTTTTTCCTTTTTGTTTCTTTATTACTCCCAAAAAACTGCCTGTATCTCCTAGAGGGACAAACATTTGCCAAATGATTTATACCTCCACAACAAAAACAAACCTTCCCATGCGGGCTGAATCTTCTATTGTCAGAGGCAATCAACCCCAGCTGCATGGGCTTCTGCTCAGAAGGGGTTGACAGCGACTGAGACCCCTGCGCACAGAAAGAGACCGCTGCACTGTCCTGGGATTGAGTATGACAGGAAGGAGTGATCTCTCCTCTCTCTCTAAGACGCCTGTCAATACGAACGGCCCAAGACATAGCAGAGTCCAAGGAAGTAGGCCTCTCATGAAAGGCAAATGCAACTTTCAATCCCTCTGAAAGACCATGGCAAAATTGACTTCGGAGTGCAGCATCATTCCAACCAGTATCAGCTGCCCATCTCCGAAATTCTGAGCAGTATATCTCTGTGGATTGTTTACCCTGGCATAACAGACGTAGTCTAGACTCAGCCAAAGCAATACGATCCGGATCATCATATATCTGACCCAGGGCTAAAAAGAATTCATCCACTGAACGGAGGGGCCGTGCCCCCACCGGCAGCGAAAAGGCCCACGACTGAGCGTTACCCCTGAGCAGCGATATAATGATCCCCACCCTCCGTTCCTCATCACCAGAGGAATGGGGAAGAAGGCGAAAATGGAGTTTGCAAGCCTCTCTAAAACGCACAAAATTCTCACTACCCCCAGAGAACGTATCCGGGAGCGAGATCTTAGGCTCAGAACAAACTCCATGAACGCAAGCTGAACCGGTCACTTGAAACTGAGAAAGAGTCTTACGGAGATTAGCTACCTCCAATGAAAGACCCTGGAAGCGTTCAGTCAAAAGTGAAACCGGATCCATGCTTGAGACAGTTTTGGCAGTTTATAATGTCACGGAAAGTGTACAGGAAACAAGACAACACAAAATGAATATACGACTCACTGGATCCAAAACTAAGGAACAAAAAAGGAAACCCCTGCATCAGACCTGGCATACTCCCTGACTGCTCAGCCTATGCAAAAATCCCAATGGTAGATGATCGCATATCCTCGTACCTTGACTGTATAACACCTGAACACCCTATAATAGTGAGGGGACACGACCACCGGCTCCCTACACTAGATACGGAGGGAGTCAGTGTCACCTGGGATCCAGCAAACAGAAAATCACAAATGAATGCACAACACTTATCTTGTAGTAGACTGGAAAGTAGGATCAGCATGCACACACACTCCAGGAAGAACTATAAACCGCACACTAGTGCACTATAGGGAGGAATTTAAAGGGATGCAATCAGTACAACTACATGACAGCTGAGAGAGGCTAACGAGATGAGAAACTGAAAGCAAAACAAAGGAAGCTCAAGGAGGAGGTTCTGAAAGGCATCTCTCAGAGCTTCTCAGATGTCTGATGGTGACAAGTATGTGTATACGGTAAGTGTAGTCTATATAGTGTGTATATAGGGTAAATGTAGTTCATATAGTGCTTGTATAGACTAAGTGTAGTGTAGGGTACGATATAGTGTGAGTGTAGGGTAAGTATAGTGTATATAGTGTGCATATAGGGAAAGTGTAGTATACGTAGTGTGTGTATAGGGTATGTGCAGTCTGTATAGTGTTTGCATACAGTAAGTGCAGTGTATATAGTGTTTGTATAGAGTAAGTGCAGTCTATATAGTGTTTGTATAGAGTAAGTGCAGTCTATATAATGTTTGTATAGGGTAAATACAGTCTATATAGTGTTTGTATAGAGTAAGTGCAGTCTATATAGTGAGATAGACAATACTGGGCACTCTCTCTATAAGTAGAACCATGCGAAAAACAGGTATATATGGTGATAGATTGTTTATTATCATATACAATTTATATAAAGATTACATTCAATTTATTACTTAAAAATATGGATGTATAAAATATTAGCTTAAAATACCCAATTAATACATATAAGATATATAAGATAGTGGAACTACCTAAAACCATAAATAGGCATCAGTGCAACAATATATTACATACAGATATACGAATAAATAGTAAAGCGTCAATGCAACATAAGGTGTTCTCCACTCTGCAACTTGTAGCAGTTAGGTCCCAATAATGGCTAGACTAGTGGAAAAATAGGAGTATTCTTGGGGTCTAATTGTGTCCTCTGTATTCACTTCCCAAGTGTATCCCAATCTCTTAGTAAGAGCAAAGTTCCTGGATCTTTATGTAGATGAATCACAGTGAGTTTTTAGAGCGGCGTCCCGCTATTACTCACTGCTTGATGTCTGCTGGTGAAGCTCTGGTCCACTGTAAGTATAGAGATTCTCTCACAGGTTGCTGCTGTCGCCGGTCTAGGCTTCTCTGGGCACCGCTCCGTTACGCTGAAGAGCCGGTGTCCTCCGAGAACCTAGCCGCCTGCTACCGCTCTGGATTTGGACTGCAGTTGCGGTCTGTGATGTCCTTTTGCTGTGGTCTTAGTTATCCAGCGTGCCAGGTCTCCGTTGTTTGCAGGATATTCCGGTATTTATCACAGTCAACCTAGGGTTATTACAGCTTAGAATCGGCAGAAGTTCATATAGGGGTCTTGGACCAAACGCGTTTCGGGGCTAGACGTTGCCCCTTCATCAGTGGTGATCAAACCCCCTCAAAATGTTCCTTTTATATGAGATCTTTGCTGATTCCAATTTCCCATTTGGGGATTACTCCTCCCATTTTTCAGGGTGTGGTACAAATCCTTTGGTTGTTATTAGCATATTCAAGGTGTTCCCACACTCTATGCTTTTAATTATAAGTTGCTTTCCTCTCCTTATAGAATCACAATCTATGTACCAATCTATATAACTTTAAAAAATAATACGATCGTAAAATTCCAATGTGATCAAAATTAACAACTGTTGTGTTCATTCCTATAGCATGGATAAAACATATCTCATTTTATTGTGATATCCAGGCAATTTAACCCTTTCCCTGCTGTCCAATATATTAAATCTAACATTTCCATTAAAATGCACTACTATGTATCCTTTTTCTATGTATCCTAATTGTTGTATAAATATAATATCCGTATGTCCCTTTGTCTATTGCAGATCAAATTTATAAATATAATAAAAAATCTCAACTTATTAAATTATTTTGTAACATTATTTTTTAAATATTGATCTGGAACAATATTGCTGCTAGACTGAATATTCTTCCGATCAGGATATGTGGTGGGTGGGTGGAAGTACCTCGCGAAGGGCCGAACCCCCCCAGATACTATTAAACTGGGAGGGGTTTTGCCGTCCACGGGGCACATCCACCATATTTACAGAAACCCGAACAGTTCGAATTCTGCATTCAACCCACCCGGCATCAATGTATTCAATTCGTAAATGCGTTGGGTCTCCAGCCTTGACATTTTACTGATGTGGTCTCCTCCCCTCCATTCTTGATCTACTTTGTCAATTGCCGCAAATTTCATACCTGTCGGATTCTTATTATGTTTCACTTTAAAATGTTTAGACAGAGCATGTGTCTCTAGGCCCTTTCTGATGTTAGTGACATGTTCAGAAATGCGCTTTTTTAAAGTTCTTTTTGTTCTTCCCACATATTGACGTCTGCATGGGCACTCTATGATGTATATGACGTTGTCAGAATTGCACGTAAGAAAATCTTTTATTATATGCTTATGTTTATTTGTCTTAGATATAATTTCTTTCGTTTTGTGGGGAAATTAGGTTTCTCTACAATTTCTACATTTACCGCATCTGTAAAATCCTTCCATATTTAACCATTTTTGTATACACTTATTGCTCTTATCATTTCTTTTTATCGTGGGGGCCACCAGACTGCCCAAATTAGAGGCTTTAGTGAAGGAAATCTGTGGTCTTTATAGTGTTTGTATAGAGTAAGTGCAGTCTATATAGTGTTTGTATAGAGTAAGTGCAGTCTATATAGTGTTTATATACCATATCTAGTGTGTGTATAGGGTAAGTAGTACATTCTATGTATGTGTGCAGGGTAAGTGTAATCTTTGTAGTGTGTGTGTGTAATCTTTACAGTGTGTATATAGGGTCAGTATAATCTATGTAGTGTGTGTGTAGGGTAATTGTAGTCTATTCTATGTAAGAGTGTAGGGTAAGTATAGTCTATGCAGTGTGTTTAGTGTAAGTGTAATCTATTGTATGTATGTGTGCAGGGTAAGTGTAGTCCATGTAGTGTGCATGTAGGGTATGTGCAGTTTCTATAGTGCGTGTGTATACAGTACAGAGTAATTGTATTCTATACAGTATTTTTTTTTTTCCTCTTATGATGGGGGGTGGGGGGGGGCTATAGAAAATTCTGCACAGGTTGCCATTTATGTTAAGGCCAAACCTTCCTCCAGTTATATCTACAGGCCAAGATAAACACATAAAATCTAATTTCTCCCTCTCTCAGCTTATTCCCTAATAATATGGCACCTGGACCTCGGAACTATGAACTGTGTAACTATGAATGTCAACATTTAGCCAACACTGCTCACTTTAGATCACATTGAAAGTGTGTTTCAATGTGAGGTATCATACAGAGGAGCACATATTACTTCAATAGTCTCTAAAGTGTGGATCTTGTGGAACTGTCTGTCTAATGCGGGGGTGGGGGGGGGTGTTGAAGTTCCTTATATACATTCAGCCCATGTCATCAAATAGGCTGAAAAGTTCAGAAAAGAATCATGAAAGTACACTCCTGTATGTCTACAACATTATGCTGTTGGATCAAGAATCCAGAAATGCTTTGATATTCTACTTGAAAGACATCTGATATTCTCACAGACAGATAATCAAGGATGAAAAGTAACATTATTTACAATAAGACCATATCAGAATTGTGTAATATTCTTTTCAAGTTTGGACAAACACGACCTTGAAAAGCAACCTACAAGATGAATAGTGCTACTGCAATGTCACACACGTCTAGCTCCTACTGTCCTATCACACACTGGTAATCTTCCCATTAAATCTCAGGCATTGCCAAATAAAAATGTCAATATTGGCTTATCCAGTATCTGTTTTGACATATTACCTGCTTGAAGACTAAAGCCTGCAATTATTGGAATTAGATCAAACTCCGCTGCTGCTGAGACATTTATCTATATGGCAGAAGCAGCAGCTGCGGTTACGTTATTATCCTGCTTACGTTCTCAGATAAGACTTTTTGGACCTTGATGATAATTGTGAATGATTAAATAATGACTACTGTTTTCTTAAGATTCTAGTCTTCTGAGCAACACAAGCTTTCAAAGTCATGCTTTTAAATAATATTCTGGTTTCTGGAAAAGGGAAATCATAATGCAAATTGAGCTTTGTATGATAAATATATATATATATATATATATATATATATGTACGTGTATAGCAAGAAAATTTAGACATTTAGACTAAAACCTTCAGGATCACAGGTGCATATCCATGAAGCAAACATAATTACAAAAAACAAAATGGCTGCACACCATTATATATATATATATATATATATATATATATACAGACGTGGACAAAATTGTTGGTACCCTTTGGTCAATGAAAGAAAAAGTCACAATGGTCACAGAAATAACTTTAATCTGACAAAAGTAATAATAAATTAAAATTCTATAAATGTTAACCAATGAAAGTCAGACATTGTTTTTCAACCATGCTTCAACAGAATTATGTAAAAAAATAAACTCATGAAACAGGCATGGACAAAAATGATGGTACCCCTAGAAAACACAGAACATAATGTGACCAAAGGGACATGTTAATTCAAGGTGTGTCCACTAATTAGCATCACAGGTGTCTACAACCTTGTAATCAGCCATTGGGCCTATATATATGGCTCCAGGTAATCACTGTGTTGTTTGGTGATATGGTGTGTACCACACTCGACATGGACCAGAGGAAGCAAAGGAAAGAGCTGTCTCAAGAGATCAGAAAGAAAATTATAGACAAGCATGTTAAAGGTAAAGGCTATAAGACCATCTCCAAGCAACTAGATGTTCCTGTGAGTACAGTTGCACATATTATTCATAAGTTTAAGATCCATGGGACTGTAGCCAACCTCCCTGGACGTGGCCGCAGGAGGAAAATTGATGACAAATCTAAGAGACGGATAATCCGAATGGTAACAAAAGAGCCTAGAAAGACTTCTAAAGAGATTCAAGGTGAACTTCATGCTCAAGGAACATCAGTGTCAGATCGCACCATCCGTCGTTGTTTGAGCCAAAGTGGACTACATGGGAGACGACCAAGGAGGACACCATTGTTGAAAACGAATCATAAAAAAGCAAGACTGGAATATGCCAAACTACATGTTGACAAGCCACAAAGCTTCTGGGAGAATGTCCTGTGGACAGATGAGACAAAAATCGAAGTTTTTGCCAAGGCACATCAGCTGTATGTTCACAGACGAAAAAATGAAGCATATCAAGAAAAGAACACTGTCCCTACTGTGAAACATGGAGGAGGCTCTGTTATGTTCTGGGGCTGCTTTGCTGCGTCTGGCACAGGGTGTCTTGAATCTGTGCAGGGTACAATGAAATCTCAAGACTATCAAGGAATTCTAGAGAGAAATGTACTAGCCAGTGTCAGAAAGCTTGGTCTCAGTCGCAGGTCATGGGTCTTGCAACAGGACAATGACCCAAAACACACCGCTAAAAACACCCAAGAATGGCTAAGAGGAAAAAATTGGACTATTCTAAAGTGGCCTTCTATGAGCCCTGACCTCAATCCTATTGAGCATCTTTGGAAGGAGCTGAAACATGCAGTCTGGAAAAGGCACCCTTCAAACCGGACACAACTGGAGCAGTTTGCTCATGAGGAGTGGGCCAAAATACCTGCTGAGAGGTGCAGATGTCTCATTGACAGTTACAGGAAGCGTTTGATTGCAGTGATTGCCTCAAAAGGTTGCGCAACAAAATATTAAGTTAGGGGTACCATCATTTTTGTCCATGCCTGTTTCATGAGTTTATTTTTTTACATAATTCTGTTGAAGCATGGTTGAAAAACAATGTCTGACTTTCATTGGTTAACATTTATAGAATTTTAATTTATTATTACTTTTGTCAGATTAAAGTTATTTCTGTGACCATTGTGACTTTTTCTTTCATTGACCAAAGGGTACCAACAATTTTGTCCACGTCTGTATATATATATATATATATATAAACAATAGAGCTAAGAAATGGGGTCATTCTAGATAAAAGTGGTACAATACCGACTATAAATGAGTATAAATGAATAATGGAAGCTCATATACCAGGTGTCAAAGTGGCTTCTGCAGATGGGTCCCTATCACTAAAGAAACTGCCTCACTTTGGACTTACTTAAGCCTACAATATTCAGGGCAGTGAAGGAATCAGCTACAAGCGTACTCTGCTCAGAAGTCCCAGGTAGATTAGCATGTCCAGTCTAAAAGGGGTGCCACCCCGAATATATTGCAAGAAAATTTAGACTGGTGGAGAAAGAAGCAAACACTGTTTCTGTTTTTCTATTTTAAATGAGTCTGTTAATTCTGTGTGTGACCTTTAGCCATTTTTTGTGGTGCGGCAGGTATACTTCTCTACTCTGCCAATATAAGACATAATAATCTTGAACCAGTAGGCGGAGGTCCGAGTGAAGGTGGACGTGGCGGTTTAGGCGAAAGATGTGGACGTGGCAGTTCAGGCGGAGGAGGCAGGCGAGGTGGACGTGGCGGTGCAGGCAGAAGAGGCAGAGGAGATCATAGACCTTTTTATTTTATTTAGCTTTTTTTTTGTTTTGTTTTTTGTTTTTGTTTGTGGAGGCCCCAAAACATTGAGAAATAGCAATGAGAATGCACTCATGCACTCAAACTGTACTGTTCCATCATGTTGCTGAAATGCTGCCTCCTGCTAAGATGTTCCGTATCAGATGGTGATACTGGATATTGTGGCGTGCTGACAAAGCTTTTCCACATTTTGGCCATGCTAACCCTCCCTTCTGAGTGAGGTTCTGACTGTCCCCCAACTGCATTGGCAACTTCCTCCTCCTCCGTCTTGTGCTTCCACTGAACCCCCGCTGTCAGTTGGGAACGCCATCAGTAGCGCCTCTACCAGAGTACGCTTAAACTCTCGCATCTTCAGATCACGCTCCAGTGATGGAAGTAAGAATATCATGTTGTCCTTGTAGCGGAAATCCAGCAGGGTTGCCACTCATTTATCAGCACTGGTAAGAATAAGGAAAGTCGGCGGTCGTTGTGCAGGCACTGCTGCATGTAGTCGATCATGTGTATGGTCTGTGTCTCTGTATCCCCCCCCCCCCCCAGCCACGCTCCAGTGATGCCTGTGAGCTCATGTGGGTGCCACCCTGCTGTGAACATGGTCAACTGGTGTGATATATCAGTTTTCCCCCAAAAAACTGATTGAAGCAGGGTGTTATATACCAATATACTTTCTTTATAGTGCATTTGGGTACTGTATAGTGCATTTGCGCATGCGCGTACGCGAAAAATATATTGCCGATATTTCGCATTGAAAAAAATAATGAATGGAGATTGCAAATTCAAATAATACATCTTGTATTTCACTGTCCATGTTGTGGGACTATTTGTGCACTTCTAGTAATTATTTCTTGGCTGCAAATATGAGCTGAAGGTTTTTCAGGTTCGCCTGCCATTAAAACGAACTTGCGGAACGAGAACATTTGATCGCGTTTGCGAACCGTCCCGGCATATGTTTGTCTATCACTACACACATCTACTACATTATCTGTACTCGGAGAGTTATCACTGTGTTATCTGTGGTGTTACATATGACTGCAAGTGATATCTACTGCATTATCTGTTAAAAGGGGCATGGCCACAGGTGGGTGCAATACTTGGCTTGTCCTGGGTGCTGGCAAACCACGCTACGCCACTGGCTGATGTGCCCTAGTCTAGCGTGTCACATAAGATAATTGCTCCAGAATGTTGAGGAGACTGAAGTGGCTGCTGCTGTGGCTTCTGATGCTTGTGGTAGCAGGGACAACAAGAGGTAGGTGACTCTGTGGGGGATAATATAGGGGACTCAGATATTCTGCAACAGGTGTCTACTAACTAAAAGCTGCAGTAAGCTGCATAGAAAGGGTTTCATCGTAATAAAGTAGTTTAGGCCTCCCTTTTGGCAAGTGGAAAACATTCCCCTTCTTTGCTTTGATATCAAGGGTCTAAAAAGTATGGCATGTGAATTATACACAAGCCAGTATGTAAGCAAGTCCCAGTTTTTTCCAGCTCCTCATCCTACTGAGATTATTGGTCATTGTGACAGCTGTCATCATCATTCTCCTCCACTGCCAACTACTTTCTCCAGTGACATCTCCTCCTCCATAGGAATTTCTCCTTCTTGGTCCTCAACAGTTACACGGTGACCAGTAAGATATGTAAGATGGTCTTTTTCCTCTATTGTCCTTTTTTTACATCAGCGTGAGCATCTTTTCCAAGATGGATATAAGGGGGATAACCGTTTATCTAGTTTGGATGTGAGGCGGCTGACTCACTGTAACCACAGTTTGGTGCCTCTGTCTGGTTTGAATCACCCTTTCAAAATCGGCATAAAATTGCTAAAAATGGAGACCGGCACTCATTCTCTGGGGGTCACGTGAGAAATTAAGTAAAACGCAGTTTTAATAACTTGATCAAATATAAAGTACAGCGTAAATAGAACAACAAAACTGTAATAAAAATGAAATAATTAAGTGGATAAAATCTGAGGGAATAGTAGCTATATATAAAACCTAACAGGCATAAGTATATGTCTTAGACAACAAAACTGTCATTAATACAATTTCTGTTCTGGTTGAACAGTTCTTCCTATTTTCTGATATAGTCTTCCACTATAAATTAGTAGTTTAGTATTTATAGATACAATTTGTATAAATCTTCCACTGTATGTTAGTAATTCGTTTTTGCAGAATATAATTTAATGTGGGGTACCTCAGGGGTCAGTATTGGGCCCTATTCTCTTCAATATATTTATTAATGATCTTGTAGAAGGTTTGCATAGTAAAGTATCAATTTTCACAGATGACACTAAACTGTGTAAAGTAATTAACACTGATGAGGACAGTATACTACTACAGAGGGATCTGGATAGATTGGAGGCTTGGGCAGATAAGTGGCAGATGAGGTTTAACACTGATAAATGTAAAGTTATGCACATGGGAAGGAAAAATGCAAGTCACCCGTACATACTAAATGGTAAAACACTCGGTAACACTGTGTCATGGTCTTACCTTCTTGCTGTTCTCCTTCGTTTGACATGTGCTGGCGGCCATCTTGGTTTCTGGGTTTCTTGTAGCCTCCCACCCTGCGGCTTCTCCTTCCCACTGGGAGGAGCTGGATGCCTAGCTCATATATATAGGAGGTCTGTGGCTTCAGTTCCTTGCTTGGTCCTCCTGTGTTCACATGCTTCTAAGACTGCTGCTGCTTCTGATTCCTGATCCTGGCTTCGTCTGACTACCCTGCTGGTTCCTGATCCAGGCTTCGTCTGACTACCCTGCTGGTTCCTGATCCAGGCTTCGTCTGACTACCCTTCTGGTTCCTGACCTCTGGCTTCGCAAGACCCTGCTTCGGTTTAGCCATCCGTTTGGACTTTGCCTTACAGCTTTATTTTCAATAAAGCCTTCTTATTTCCACTTATCTCTTGTTGTACGTCTGGTTCATGGTTCCATGACATTAGGACCAAGCCATGAATTCTGACGGTACAGGGCCATCCTCGCTACCTACGCTGGTTGCCAGACTTGATCAGCAGGATCACCTGTTGGGTCGGTTCGCTGTGACGTTGCAAACCCTGCTTGAACGCACGGCTCATTTAGCTTCCGTTGCCGATGGGTCGGTTGTCGCTCCTGGGCCCGCTCCTACTGCCGCTCCGGTTGTTGCGCCAGAGTCTACCCCGACACCTGTTGCTGCGCCTGCGGTGTTTCGGGGTATGACCGGTTCTGCCCCCCTTCCACAGCGCTTTGGGGGAGAGCCAACTCAGTGCCGAGGTTTCCTTAACCAGGTGGGCATTTATTTCGAGTTGCTGCCACATGCCTTTCCTACTGAGAGATCAAAGGTGGGCTTCTTGATCTCGCTGCTCTCGGACAAGGCCTTGGCCTGGGCCAGCCCTTTATGGGAGAACAACAATCCGGTGGTTGCCGAGTTTTCCGGTTTTGTTGCTTCTCTTCGGAAGGTATTCGATGTGCCGGCTCGTGCTGCCTCTGCTGCGAAGCTCCTTATGTCCATCAGACAGGGTTCACGATCCGTAGCTGAATACGCCATTGAGTTTCGTACCGTGGCAGCAGAGGTGGGCTGGAATAATGAGGCTCTGGTCGCTGCTTTCTCTCATGGTCTCTCGGATGCCTTGAAGGATGAGGTTGCAGCTAAGGACCTACCAGTGGAGCTCGAGTCTCTTATTTCTTTCCTGATTTTGATTGACACCAGACTCAGGGAGAGACCTTCCTTTAAGGAGAGCCTGCGGAGGTCTTCTAACAGATTGGCGCCTACGTTTGCTGTCCCACCCGTGACTCCCTCTCCTCCCACGCCTCCTGGGGATGACTTGTCTGGGGGTGAACCCATGCAGCTGGGGTTTGCTCGCCTGTCCGAGGGGGAGAGGGTACTCCGGAGACGCGAGGGCCGATGCATGTACTGTGGTCTCGGTGGGCATTTTCGGTTGGCATGCTCGAACCGTCCGGGAAACGCTCGCACCTGAGATCCTGTCGGGGGCAGATCTTGGGTGGAGTCTCCTCGTCCCCGGTTTCCCGTGTTGACAAACCACTGATTACTGTTGTCCTCCCCTTAGTCGGGGGCTCGGTGACGACCCAGGCGTTGGTGGACTCTGGTGCTGGTGGTTTGTTCATTGATAGTGTGTTCGCTGCCGCCAATTCCATTCCTCTGCAGCCTCGAGGTTCCCCACTGGCTCTTGAGGCGATAGACGGCAGACCCCTTCTGCCGCCACACGTGACTCAGGAGACCCTTCCAGTGGGGATGGCCATTGGTGCCGTTCACAGAGAGTCGGTCTGTCTCCAGGTTATTTCGTCTCCACACTACTCGGTGGTCTTGGGGTACCCCTGGCTCCAGAAGCATAATCCGACTTTCGATTGGAGATCGGCCGAGATCCTCTCGTGGTCACCGCAGTGTGGGGCTAGTTGCATCCATGGGCCTGTCAAGTTGCTGTGTACTTCCTCGGACTCTCTGTTGCCTCCTGAATACGAGGAGTACCGGGATGTATTCGATAAGGTGCGTGCGGTTGCCCTACCTCCGCACCGCCCATACGATTGTGCCATAGAGTTACAATCTGGTGCCGTTCCTCCTCGTGGCAAAGTCTATCCACTGTCGGTAGCGGAGAATGAGGCCATGGAGGAGTACGTGAGGGAGGCGCTTTCACGCGGACACATTCGCAAATCCTCGTCCCCGGCAGGGGCTGGATTTTTCTTTGTGAAAAAGAAGGGCGGTGAGTTGAGGCCTTGCATCGACTACAGGGGTCTCAATCGCATCACGATCAAGAACGCTTACCCGATACCCTTGATTTCCGAGCTGTTCGATCGCCTCAAAGGGGCCACGGTCTTTACCAAACTCGACCTGAGGGCGGCATATAACCTGGTAAGGATCAAGGCGGGCGATGAGTGGAAGACCGCGTTTAACACCCGGACCGGTCATTATGAATCCTTGGTTATGCCCTTTGGGTTGTGCAATGCGCCCGCAGTCTTCCAGGAATTCATCAACGATGTTTTCCGTGACCTGTTGCAGCAGTGTGTGGTGGTCTATTTGGATGACATCTTGGTATATTCTGAATCCATGGAGGCCCACATTCTGGATGTCAGACGAGTGTTGCAACGGTTACGAGAGAACAAGCTGTTCGGTAAGCTTGAGAAATGCGAATTTCACCGATCCCAGGTAACCTTCTTAGGTTACATCATTTCCGCTGAGGGGTTCTCCATGGATCCTGAGAAGGTTTCGGCTGTCTTACAGTGGCCCCAGCCCAGTGGTCTTCGTGCCCTGCAGCGCTTTTTGGGCTTCGCCAATTATTATCGGAAGTTCATCAGGGACTTTTCCATGCTAGCCAAGCCTCTCACGGATCTGACCAGGAAGGGCAGTAATCCCCAGGTCTGGCCGCTCGAGGCCATCCGAGCTTTTGAGGCTCTAAAGTCCGCCTTTGTGTCGGCTCCGATTCTGTCGCATCCCAACCCTGGGTTGCCTTTTGTCCTCGAGGTGGACGCGTCTGAGACGGGAGTAGGCGCCCTTCTGTCTCAGCGTAGAACACCAGAGGGTCCTCTGCTTCCTTGTGGGTTTTACTCCCGGAAACTGTCTTCCGCGGAGTGCAACTATCAGATTGGTGACAGGGAGCTATTGGCCATCGTGCAGGCCCTTAAAGAATGGAGGCACTTGCTCGAGGGCTCGGTGGTTCCGGTTCTCATCCTGACGGACCACAAGAATCTGACCTACCTCTCTGAGGCCAAGAGATTGACACCACGTCAGGCCAGATGGGCTCTGTTCTTGTCACGTTTTAATTACGTGGTCTCCTACCTACCCGGTTCCAAGAACATCAGAGCGGATGCCTTATCACGGCAGTACTCCGAGCTGTCCGGGGAGGAGTCGATTCCGACTTCGGTCATACCTCCGAATCAGATCCTGGCCACCATTCGCACCAGCCTGACCTCTTTCCTGGGTGAGCAGATTTTGGCGGCTCAATCTGGTGCTCCCTTTGGGAGACCAAACGGCAGATGTTTTGTGCCTGAGGAGTTGCGCACTCGGTTGTTGCGAACCTATCATAACTCCAAGGCCGCGGGGCATCCTGGAAAGAATCAGCTGTCCTGGGAGGTTTCACGTCTGTTCTGGTGGCCTTCTCTACGTTCCGACATCGCCGCATACGTAGCGGCATGCTCCGTTTGTGCCCAGAGTAAGTCCCCTCGTCACCTTCCGTTGGGCCTTTTGCAACCCATAGGCACCGGGGAGCGTCCATGGTCACACCTGGGGATGGATTTCATTGTGGACCTCCCTGCATCCCGAGGCCATACGGTCATTCTTATGATTGTGGATCGGTTTTCCAAAATGTGCCACTGTGTTCCTCTCAAGAAGTTACCCTCTGCACAAGAGTTGGCCTCGATTTTTGCCAGGGAGGTCTTCCGGTTGCACGGTTTGCCCAAGGAGATTGTGTCGGATCGGGGGAGTCAGTTTGTGTCCAGGTTCTGGCGCGCCTTTTGCTCCCAGTTGGGGATTCATCTCTCTTTCTCCTCGGCCTACCACCCTCAGTCCAATGGGGCCGCAGAACGATCCAATCAGGCCTTGGAGCAATTCCTTCGTTGCTATGTCTCCGATCACCAAGACAATTGGGTTGACCTCCTGCCTTGGGCTGAGTTTGCCAGGAACACGGCGGTGAACTCTTCCTCTGGGACGTCTCCCTTCATGGCCAATTATGGGTTCCAACCTGCCGTGTTACCGGAGGTATTCTCTCCCCAGGATATTCCGGCTGTGGAGGATAACCTTTCCGTCCTACGTGCTTCTTGGGTACAGATCCAGAGGTCCCTTGAGGTCTCTGCGCAGCGCCAGAGACTCCAGGCTGATCGCAGACGAGCGCCCGCTCCTTCCTACCAGGTCGGAGACCGCGTATGGTTGTCCACCCGCAACCTCAACCTTCGAGTGCCCACTCCCAAGCTGGCGCCTCGCTTTGTTGGTCCCTTCCGAGTGCTTCGCAGGGTAAACCCGGTAGCCTATGCCCTTGCGCTTCCTCCTGGCATGCGGATCTCCAACGTGTTTCATGTCTCCCTGTTGAAGCCACTGGTGTGTAATCGTTTCACTTCCTCGGTTCCTCGGCCTCGTCCGGTCCGAGTGGGCAATCGTGAGGAGTATGAGGTGAGCAATATCCTGGACTCACGCCTGGTCCGCGGTCGGGTGCAGTTTTTGGTCCATTGGCGTGGTTATGGTCCAGAGGAGCGTTCCTGGGTTCCCTCCACAGATGTCCATGCTCCTGCCTTGCTCCGAGCCTTCCACGCACGCTTCCCTCAGAAACCGTTCTTTACTCCGCGGAGGAGGGGCCCTTGAGGGGGAGGTACTGTCATGGTCTTACCTTCTTGCTGTTCTCCTTCGTTTGACATGTGCTGGCGGCCATCTTGGTTTCTGGGTTTCTTGTAGCCTCCCACCCTGCGGCTTCTCCTTCCCACTGGGAGGAGCTGGATGCCTAGCTCATATATATAGGAGGTCTGTGGCTTCAGTTCCTTGCTTGGTCCTCCTGTGTTCACATGCTTCTAAGACTGCTGCTGCTTCTGGTTCCTGATCCTGGCTTCGTCTGACTACCCTGCTGGTTCCTGATCCAGGCTTCGTCTGACTACCCTGCTGGTTCCTGATCCAGGCTTCGTCTGACTACCCTTCTGGTTCCTGACCTCTGGCTTCGCAAGACCCTGCTTCGGTTTAGCCATCCGTTTGGACTTTGCCTTACAGCTTTATTTTCAATAAAGCCTTCTTATTTCCACTTATCTCTTGTTGTACGTCTGGTTCATGGTTCCATGACACACTGACATGGAAAAGGATCTAGGAATTTTAATAAACAGCAAACTAAGCTGCAAGAACCAGTGTCAGGCAGCTGCTGCCAAGGCCAATAAGATAATGGGTTGCATCAGAAGGGGCATAGATTCCCGTGATAAGAACATAGTCCTACCACTTTACAAATCACTAGTCAGACCACACATGGAGCACTGTGTACAGTTCTGGGCTCCTGTAAACAAGGCAGACATAGCAGAGCTGGAGAAGGTCCAGAGGAGGGCATCTAAAGTAATAACTGGAATGGGGCAACTACAGTACCCTGAAAGATTATTAAAATTAGGGCTATTCACTTTAGAAAAAAGACGACTGAGGGGAGATCTAATTAATATGTATAAATATATCAGGGGTCAGTACAGAGATCTATCCCATCAGCAATTTATCCCCAGGACTGTGACTGTGACGAGGGGACATCCTCTGCGTCTGGAGGAAAGAAGGTTTGTACACAAACATAGAAAAGGATTCTTTACGGTAATAGCAGTGAGACTATGGAACTCTCTGCTTGAGGAGGTGGTGATGGTGAGTACAATAAAGGAATTCAAGAGGGGCCTGGATGTATTTCTGGAGCGTAATAATATTACAGGCTTTAGCTACTAGAGAGGGGTCGTTGATCCAGGGAGTTATTGTGACTGCCTGATTGGAGTCGGGAAGGAATTTTTTAATCCCCTAAAGTGGGGAAAATTGGCTTCTACCTCACAGGTTTTTTTTTTGCCTTCCTCTGGATCAACTTGCAGGATAACAGGCCGAATTGGATGGACAAATGTCTTTTTTCGGCCTTATGTACTATGTTACTATGATGAATGGATAGTGAAAGGATCAGCTGGAATACAGTAAGTTCAATTAATACTCCAGTTATCAACATCCAGTTGTCATCAGATCATCCTTTTTTTCTTATTAGTACAGTCCATATTCCATAGGATGTGTAGAGGTAAATGGCAATGTGAACAATAGCTTTTTTGTACTCACTGTTTGGTAGCACGCATTTCGTGGCATCCCACGTGTGAGAGCGCTTACCTGAATACAGAGTGGGTCATCTACATATGGCTAAAAGGGGGTTCTCAGTGTCTCGCTAGCAGGATAGGGCAGTGAGGTAGATCAAATGTCCTCAGAGTGACGTCAACTCGCTCATGTTATCGCGAGATGGGCGGTTGCCTTGCTCCGTCAGATTCCGTGTGTAGAATGACTTCAATATGCCGTAAAATCTCGCTCACATTATCACGAGGCAGGGGGTTACCTTGCTTGAAATTTTGCCGTAGCGTCAACAAGATCTTTAACATATATTCATTCAATGTTGTATGGCCATGCTAATAGTACTGGACTCATTGTAAGTACATTTTTGTTCCAGACACGTTTCGAAGTAGAACCCTACTTCTCTCTGCGGATTTACTCATATTGCGGAGTCCAAATAGTTATATACCCACCGATATCAGTACTAGTAGGTGGGGAGGATCCTGTTGTGTCAAACCAAAGATAAGGGATGGATCACTCAATTCTGCATATCCATTTATCCATGTTGCGGTATTGGTGCATTTTTGCTGCGTTATTTGGGGTATATAGGCATTTTTTTTTTTTTTTCTGTGATTGCCCCCAGGACATCCCATTTTTTCAGGGATAGGTTCTTTAACATCAAACCTATCCCAATATGTTGATACCCTTCTACAGCCAGTGGTGAAAGGTATTAGGTCCTATATAAGGGACACCACACATATTATTCAAACACTTGAGGGCATGGACGTCCAAACCCATAGGATTATGGGAACATTGGACGTCCAGTCCCTCTATACTATTATTGATCATAGTCGTGGTACCTCTGCAATGAAATCACAACTTGAGATGAACAGCAGTCTCTGTGGTGAACAGATTGACTTCTTGGTGGAAGGAGTTAATTACATCCTATATCATAATTGCTTCAATTTTGAGGGTGATCATTATTTGCAACAATGTGGGACCGCCATGGGGACCAGGTTCACCCTTAGTTATGCCAAAATATTCCTGGCATAATGGGAACACTTAAATATTGTTCCAAAACTTGGGGCAGACCTGGTCCTATGGTGGCGTTATATAGACGATATCCTGTTCCTTTGGAATAATGGAGAAACCCAACTAAAATCCTTTTTGGAAAACATCAATGAGAATCCGGACAAGTTAATTTTTACATCAAATATCAACAAAGAATACACTGAATTTTTGGATATACAAATCAGTACAAAGGGGAATACATTTATCTGCAATACCTACCAAAAGCCAACCACGAAGAACAGTTTTATTTTAATTTACGAGCTGTCACTTACCAAGATGGCTTCAAAATATTCCAATAATGTAACTTTCGAAGACGAGGCTGCAAAAATGAAAGATCAATTTAAATGCAGAAATTACCACAATGATATTATAGACAATGCACTAGATAAAGTAAGAAATATGCAAAGACAATGCTTCTTTTCCCCGGGATCCAATCACAATGCAAAAACACAAAAAGAAATAGAATTAAGGATGATCCTACCTTATAGTTCACAATCCAAACAGGCACGACACATTATCAATCAACATTGGCACTTTATTTTGAAGGATAAGACTATTGGGCCCCTATTACACACATCACCCCTCATCACTTTCGCTAAAGCACCCAATTTAGGCTTAAAGTTGGCACCTACAGTTAAAAATCACCAGAAAAATATAGTATTATTACATATTTGGGTACAAATGAGCGGATTTTATAGGTATGGTAGGCGTGTAGGGGTACGACATTTGCAAGGAAGACAGATAGGATTTCGTCCACACAGAATCAATTCTTCTTTGAAATAAAAGACTGTTCCTCCAGTGTCATCTACATTATCTAGTTCCCATGACAAAAACAATATATTGGCAGAACTAAACGGCCTCTCAAAGTGAAATTGGCGGAACATATTAATAACATACAAAAAGGGACTTGCTAATCATCCACTGTCCAACCATTTTAGGGACCACCACCAGGATCATAGGGGTCTGACATTTGCGGCACTGGAGAAGGTAGAGAGACACTGGAAGGGGGGCAATCATATCTCAAAGATGTCAAGGACAGAGTCCAGATGTATTTATGACTTCGGTAGCCTGTCGACTGCAGGGCTTAATGCTGAACTTGAAATTTTTGGTTTTCTATAGAACATTGAGGGGGGGAGGGGGCGCCTTGCTGACGGGGGATCGCATTTCCGGCTGCTTATCAGCACTGCGATGTCCCCTTGTTTCCATGTCAATACGTTTCCATCTATGTCAATATATCTACTTTTTAATATATGAACCTGTTTTCATTTATATCAATATATCCTTATTAATATATGAACCTGATATATCTACTTATCAATATATGAATCTGTTTTTATCCATATCAATATAACTATTTATTAACATATGAACTTGTTTTCATCTATATTTTCATTTCAATTTATTAATATATGAACTTGATCTACTAATATATGAACCTGATCTTATAGTTGACTCCAGTGATATCATTTATGTGTTTTTATTGAGGTTGTTGCCATATATTTGATGGTTTACTCCATTATATGTGTGCTAGTCACATTTTTATACATATGTGATAGGGAAAACCATTAGATTTAAATATCATAACATTTAGAAATCACTGACAAAAACCCCACACATATATGCCCCAAAAAACGCTGCAAAAACGCACCAATACCCCAACATGGATAAATGGATATGTGGAATTGAGTGATCCATCCCTTATCTTTGGTTCGACATGACAGGATCTGCCCCACCTATTAGTACTGATATCGGTGGGTATATAACTATCTGGACTCCTCAATACAGGGAGTGCAGAATTATTAGGCAAGTTGTATTTTTGAGGATTAATTTTATTATTGAACAACAACCATGTTCTCAATGAACCCAAAAAACTCATTAATATCAAAGCTGAATATTTTTGGAAGTAGTTTTTAGTTTGTTTTTAGTTTTAGCTATTTTAGGGGGATATCTGTGTGTGCAGGTGACTATTACTGTACATAATTATTAGGCAACTTAACAAAAAACAAATATATACCCATTTCAATAATTTATTTTTACCAGTGATATATGTTGAAGGCTGCTTGCAGCCTGTAATTGTGGGAGGAGCGTGCTCACCCTTTATAAACCCCCTCCTACAAGCAGGAGGGCGCCCGTTGTTGCTTACTTTTTCGTTTGATTGAGCAGCAGCAGCCCAGCGCCTGACATCACTTCCGGTCGCCTCGTCGGTGTGTCTTCGTGCAGCCAGCCGCACTCCCTGTGGTAAGTATGGCCGCGCTACGGCTGGCCAGGCGCGCCGCCACCGGCACCTCGTCCCCTGGGTCGGCAGCACCCTGCCCGTCAAGCCCCGCTCTGCCCGCCGCTGCTGCCCCGGTTGGTGCTCATTGCGGGGCTCCCCGCTCCCCGCCCCCCGGTCCCTGTGCTGTTCCTCCGGCGCTCGGCGTCGCGAGATGACGCGCCGCCTGGGGGCGGGGGGAGGGCGGCGAGGCTGGCCGGCTGGCGGGGACTGCTCACGGCAACCCGGGCCGATTCTTCCATGCAGTGTGGAACTTACTGTTGAGCTGAGGAATCGCTCCTCCAGTTACAAGTTGTGCTATGAGCCCAGTGCGGGGGTCAGGGGCGCCGGGACTGGCAGCGGCCGGCGTCCGGGTGCCGGCCTGCTGCATATTAACCCCCGCACTGCTGTGGTTAAAAAAAAAAAAAAAAAAAGGGATAAAGGTTCTTGTTTCAGCAGGCTTGTTCGGGCCATGCTCCGGTTAACCCCCGCAATGCTGAAAAAAAAAGAAAAAAAAAAAAAAGGGTTCCAATGCCAGGCCGGCCAACTGCTGCCCACGCCAGTGCATTGTCCGGTCTCACCCCCTGGGTGATTGGGGACGGTCGTTCCGGGGGTCAGGGGTCCGGCTGTGCCTGGGCCTCCCGCCGGTGCGGCCGCCCTTAAGTCACCCAGGGGAGGATAGGGGGGGGGCGTTTCCCTGATTCCTGCATCTTTCCAGTACGGGTCTCCCTGGTCGCTCAGGTGTAATGTCTACCTGGTCACTCAGGGTTGATGTCTCCCCGGTTCGCTCTGGGTGTAATGTCTTCCTGAATCGCTCAGGTGCAGTGTCTTCCTGGTTTGCTTAGGTGCAGTGTCTTCCTGGTTTGCTTAGGTGTAATGTCTTCCTGAATCGCTCAGGTGTAATGTCTTCCTGAATCGCTCAGGTGTATGTCTTCCGGGATCGCTCAGGTGTAATGTTTTCCGGGACCGCTCAGGTGTAATGTCTTCCTGGATCGCTCAGGTGTAATGTCTTCCTGAATCGCTCAGGTGTAATGTCTTCCTGAATCGCTCAGGTGTAATGTCTTCCTGAATCGCTCAGGTGTAATGTCTTCCTGAATCGCTCAGGTGCAATGTCTCCCTGAATCGCTCAGGTGCAATGTCTTCCTGAATCGCTCAGGTGTAATGTCTTCCTGAATCGCTCAGGTGTAATGTCTTCCTGAATCGCTCAGGTGCAATGTCTCCCTGAATCGCTCAGGTGCAATGTCTCCCTGAATCTCTCAGGTGCAATGTCTCCCTGAATCGCTCAGGTGCAATGTCTCCCTGAATCGCTCAGGTGCAATGTCTCCCTGAATCGCTCAGGTGCAATGTCTCCCTGAATCGCTCAGGTGCAATGTCTCCCTGAATAGCTCAGGTGCAATGTCTCCCTGAATCGCTCAGGTGCAATGTCTCCCTGAATCGCTCAGATGCAATGTCTCCCTGAATCGCTCAGGTGCAATGTCTCCCTGAATCGCTCAGGTGCAATGTCTCCCTGAATAGCTCAGGTGCAATGTCTCCCTGAATCGCTCAGGTGCAATGTCTCCCTGAATCGCTCAGATGCAATGTCTCCCTGAATCGCTCAGGTGCAATGTCTCCCTGAATCGCTCAGGTGCAATGTCTCCCTGAATCGCTCAGGTGCAATGTCTTCCTGGTTTGCTTAGGTGCAGTGTCTTCCTGGTTTGCTTAGGTGTAATGTCTTCCTGAATCGCTCAGGTGTAATGTCTTCCTGAATCGCTCAGGTGTATGTCTTCCGGGATCGCTCAGGTGTAATGTTTTCCGGGACCGCTCAGGTGTAATGTCTTCCTGGATCGCTCAGGTGCAGTGTCTTCCTGGTTTGCTTAGGTGCAGTGTCTTCCTGGTTTGCTTAGGTGTAATGTCTTCCTGAATCGCTCAGGTGTAATGTCTTCCTGAATCGCTCAGGTGTATGTCTTCCGGGATCGCTCAGGTGTAATGTTTTCCGGGACCGCTCAGGTGTAATGTCTTCCTGGATCGCTCAGGTGTAATGTCTTCCTGAATCGCTCAGGTGTAATGTCTTCCTGAATCGCTCAGGTGTAATGTCTTCCTGAATCGCTCAGGTGTAATGTCTTCCTGAATCGCTCAGGTGCAATGTCTCCCTGAATCGCTCAGGTGCAATGTCTTCCTGAATCGCTCAGGTGTAATGTCTTCCTGAATCGCTCAGGTGTAATGTCTTCCTGAATCGCTCAGGTGCAATGTCTCCCTGAATCGCTCAGGTGCAATGTCTCCCTGAATCGCTCAGGTGCAATGTCTCCCTGAATCGCTCAGGTGCAATGTCTCCCTGAATCGCTCAGGTGCAATGTCTCCCTGAATCGCTCAGGTGCAATGTCTCCCTGAATCGCTCAGGTGCAATGTCTCCCTGAATCGCTCAGGTGCAATGTCTCCCTGAATAGCTCAGGTGCAATGTCTCCCTGAATCGCTCAGGTGCAATGTCTCCCTGAATCGCTCAGATGCAATGTCTCCCTGAATCGCTCAGGTGCAATGTCTCCCTGAATCGCTCAGGTGCAATGTCTCCCTGAATAGCTCAGGTGCAATGTCTCCCTGAATCGCTCAGGTGCAATGTCTCCCTGAATCGCTCAGGTGCAATGTCTCCCTGAATCGCTCAGGTGCATGTCCCTGAATCGCTCAGGTGCAATGTCTCCCTGAATCGCTCAGGTGCAATGTCTCCCTGAATCGCTCAGGTGCAATGTCTCCCTGAATCGCTCAGGTGCAATGTCTCCCTGAATCGCTCAGGTGCAATGTCTCCCTGAATCGCTCAGGTGCAATGTCTCCCTGAATCGCTCAGGTGCAATGTCTCCCTGAATCGCTCAGGTGCAATGTCTCCCTGAATAGCTCAGGTGCAATGTCTCCCTGAATCGCTCAGGTGCAATGTCTCCCTGAATCGCTCAGGTGCAATGTCTCCCTGAATCGCTCAGGTGCAATGTCTCCCTGAATCGCTCAGGTGCAATGTCTCCCTGAATCGCTCAGGTGCAATGTCTCCCTGAATAGCTCAGGTGCAATGTCTCCCTGAATCGCTCAGGTGCAATGTCTCCCTGAATCGCTCAGATGCAATGTCTCCCTGAATCGCTCAGGTGCAATGTCTCCCTGAATCGCTCAGGTGCAGTGTCTTCCTGGTTTGCTTAGGTGCAGTGTCTTCCTGGTTTGCTTAGGTGTAATGTCTTCCTGAATCGCTCAGGTGTAATGTCTTTCTGAATCGCTCAGGTGTATGTCTTCCGGGATCGCTCAGGTGTAATGTTTTCCGGGACCGCTCAGGTGTAATGTCTTCCTGGATCGCTCAGGTGTAATGTCTTCCTGAATCGCTCAGGTGTAATGTCTTCCTGAATCGCTCAGGTGTAATGTCTTCCTGAATCGCTCAGGTGCAATGTCTCCCTGAATCGCTCAGGTGCAATGTCTTCCTGAATCGCTCAGGTGTAATGTCTTCCTGAATCGCTCAGGTGTAATGTCTTCCTGAATCGCTCAGGTGCAATGTCTCCCTGAATCGCTCAGGTGCAATGTCTCCCTGAATCGCTCAGGTGCAATGTCTCCCTGAATCGCTCAGGTGCAATGTCTCCCTGAATCGCTCAGGTGCAATGTCTCCCTGAATCGCTCAGGTGCAATGTCTCCCTGAATCGCTCAGGTGCAATGTCTCCCTGAATAGCTCAGGTGCAATGTCTCCCTGAATCGCTCAGGTGCAATGTCTCCCTGAATCGCTCAGATGCAATGTCTCCCTGAATCGCTCAGGTGCAATGTCTCCCTGAATCGCTCAGGTGCAATGTCTCCCTGAATCGCTCAGGTGCAATGTCTCCCTGAATCGCTCAGGTGCAATGTCTCCCTGAATCGCTCAGGTGCAATGTCTCCCTGAATCGCTCAGGTGCAATGTCTCCGTGAATCGCTCAGGTGCAATGTCTCCGTGAATCGCTCAGGTGCAATGTCTCCCTGAATCGCTCTGGTGTAATGTCTTCTCTGGTTTGCTCAGGTGGTATCTGCCCTGATTCGCTCTGGCGTTAATGTCTTCCCTGAATCGCTCAGATATCATGTTTTCCCTCAGTCATTCAGGTGCGGTGTCTGCCCGGCTTCGTGTGGGTGTTGCGTGTTCACTGGGTCACTCGGGGGTCATGTGTCCCTTGTTCATTCGGGGGACGTGGTTCCCTGTTCGCGCGGGTATCATGGATCCCCCTTGGTTGGCCGGGCGTCTTGTGTTTCCTGTGCGTTCAGGGATCATGTGTTCCCTGTTCATTCGGGGGGCATGTGTTCCCCGTGTTGGTCAGGTGTCATGTGCAGTATAAACCCGGGTGTCATGTGTTCCCTGAGTCCCTCGGGCACGGTTCCGGTCCAGGTTCGTATGGGTCAGGGTCACGCACCCGTTCGCTGCATGAGGGACTAGCTGTTCGCATCCCTCGCCGGGTATCGGTCCGAACACAGCTTATTTCTTCACATAAACAGGGCCTCGGCCACCAGAGCTGCAAGCAAGCCACCATCGTTGCGCCAAAGTTTCCTCCTTGTCCAGGTAAGATCCAGCCACGAGGCTGCTGTTACACCCTGTCACTGCGTTAAGTATTTGTCTTCACGAGCTCCCGTTCATAGGTCTTCATCTCACTGCAGAAGTCAGTAGCATGGTTTTCTTCCCTGATTCGCTCAGGCGCCATGTTTTTTCTCCAAATCGCAGGTGTCATGTTCCCGGAAATCGCATGTGTCATGTCTTCCCTGAATCGCTCAGGGTTATGTTTTCTCCAAATTACAGGTGTCATTTACCCAAGAATCGCAGGTGCCATGTCTTCCCTGAATCGCTCAGGGTTATGTTTTCTCCAATTCACAGGTGTCATGTTCCCAAATTGCATGTGTCATGTCTTCCCTAGGTGACTCAGGGGCCAGGTTCCCTGGATTGCTCTGGTGTTATGCCTCCCCTTACTCACTTAGGGGTAGGGATGAGCGAACTCGAACTGTATAGTTCGGGTTCGTACCGAATTTTGGGGTGTCCGTGACACGGACCCGAACCCGGACATTTTCGTAAAAGTCCGGGTTCGGGTTCGGTGTTCGTCGCTTTCTTGGCGCTTTTGTGACGCTTTCTTGGCGCTTTTTGAAAGGCTGCAAAGCAGCCAATCAACAAGCGTCATACTACTTGCCCCAAGAGGCCATCACAGCCATGCCTACTATTGGCATGGCTGTGATTGGCCAGAGCACCATGTGACCCAGCCTCTATTTAAGCTGGAGTCACATAGCGCCGCCCGTCACTCTGCTCTGATTAGCGTAGGGAGAGGTTGCGGCTGCGACAGTAGGGCGAGATTAGGCAGATTAACTCCTCCAAAGGACTTGATTAACTGATCGATCTGCAGCTGTGGATCATTGAGCTGCTGATCCTCAATTGCTCACTGTTTTTAGGCTGCACAGACCGTTTGTCAGTCTCATTTTTCTGGGGTGATCGGCGGCCATTTTGTGTCTTGTGGTGCGCCAGCACAAGCTGCGACCAAGTGCATTTAACCCTCAATGGTGTGGTTGTTTTTTGGCTAAAGCCTACATCAGGGTGAAGCTGTCACACCAAGTGCATTTAACCAGCAATAGTCTGTTCATTTTTTGGCCATATACAAAATCAGGGGCAAGCTGCGCCTGTCACCAAGTGCATTTAACCCTCAATGGTGTGGTTGTTTTTTGGCTAAAGCCTACATCAGGGTGAAGCTGTGACACCAAGTGCATTTAACCAGCAATAGTCTGTTCATTTTTTGGCCATATACAAAATCAGGGGCAAGCTGCGCCTGTCACCAAGTGCATTTAACCCTCAATGGTGTGGTTGTTTTTTGGCTAAAGCCTACATCAGGGTGAAGCTGTCACACCAAGTGCATTTAACCAGCAATAGTCTGTTCATTTTTTGGCCATATACAAAATCAGGGGCAAGCTGCGCCTGTCACCAAGTGCATTTAACCCTCAATGGTGTGGTTGTTTTTTGGCTAAAGCCTACATCAGGGTGAAGCTGTCACACCAAGTGCATTTAACCAGCAATAGTCTGTTTATTTTTTGGCCATATCCCAGTCTAATTCTGTCACTAAATCCATACCGGTCACCCAGCGCCTAAATACTAGGCCTCAAATTTATATCCAGCTAAATCTGTCCCTAGTGCTGTAGCTGGGCGAGTTATTTAGTGTCCGTTCAAGCACATTTCTTGTTCTGGGTTGAAATACAATTCCCAATTTAGCAATTTCATAATTTAGTGGTTCCTGCTATATCAGAGCTATTTGAAATCTATCCCAAAAAGGGTATATAATATTGAAGGTGCACATTGGGTCATTCAGAATAACTTCACACACACCCGCTACTGTGTATTTCCAAGTCTAATTCTGTCACTAAACCCATACCTGTCACCCAGCGCCTAAATACTAGGCCTCAAATTTAAATCCCTCTAAATCTCTCGTTACCGCTGTACTGTTGTTGCTGGGCAAGATATTTAGTGTCCGTCAAAGCACATTTTTTGTTCTGGGTTGAAGTACAATTCCCAATTTAGCAATTTCATAATTTAGTGGTTTCTGCTATATCAGAGCTATTTGAAATCTATCCCTAAAAGGGTATATAATATTGAAGGTGCACATTGGGTCATTCAGAATAACTTCACACACACGCTTCTGTGCATTTCCAAGTCTAATTCTGTCACTAAATCCATACCGGTGACCCAGCGCCTAAATACTAGGCCTCAAATTTAAATCCCTCTAAATCTCTCGTTACCCACCGCTGTACTGTTGTTGCTGGGCAAGATATTTAGTGTCCGTCAAAGCACATTTTTTGTTCTGGGTTGAAGTACAATTCCCAATTTAGCAATTTCATAATTTAGTGGTTTCTGCTATATCAGAGCTATTTGAAATCTATCCCTAAAAGGGTAGATAATATTGAAGGTGCACATAGGGTCATTCAGAATAACTTCACACACACCCGCTACTGTGTATTTCCAAGTCTAATTCTGTCACTAAACCCATACCTGTCACCCAGCGCCTAAATACTAGGCCTCAAATTTAAATCCCTCTAAATCTCTCGTTACCGCTGTACTGTTGTTGCTGGGCAAGATATTTAGTGTCCGTCAAAGCACATTTTTTGTTCTGGGTTGAAGTACAATTCCCAATTTAGCAATTTCATAATTTAGTGGTTTCTGCTATATCAGAGCTATTTGAAATCTATCCCTAAAAGGGTATATAATATTGAAGGTGCACATTGGGTCATTCAGAATAACTTCACACACACGCTTCTGTGCATTTCCAAGTCTAATTCTGTCACTAAATCCATACCGGTGACCCAGCGCCTAAATACTAGGCCTCAAATTTAAATCCCTCTAAATCTCTCGTTACCCACCGCTGTACTGTTGTTGCTGGGCAAGATATTTAGTGTCCGTCAAAGCACATTTTTTGTTCTGGGTTGAAGTACAATTCCCAATTTAGCAATTTCATAATTTAGTGGTTTCTGCTATATCAGAGCTATTTGAAATCTATCCCTAAAAGGGTATATAATATTGAAGGTGCACATAGGGTCATTCAGAATAACTTCACACACACGCTTCTGTGCATTTCCAAGTCTAATTCTGTCACTAAATCCATACAGGTGACCCAGCGCCTAAATACTAGGCCTCAAATTTAAATCCCTCTAAATCTCTCGTTACCCACCGCTGTACTGTTGTTGCTGGGCAAGATATTTAGTGTCCGTCAAAGCACATTTTTTGTTCTGGGTTGAAGTACAATTCCCAATTTAGCAATTTCATAATTTAGTGGTTTCTGCTATATCAGAGCTATTTGAAATCTATCCCTAAAAGGGTATATAATATTGAAGGTGCACATAGGGTCATTCAGAATAACTTCACACACACGCGTCTGTGCATTTCCAAGTCTAATTCTGTCACTAAATCCATACCGGTGACCCAGCGCCTAAATACTAGGCCTCAAATTTAAATCCCTCTAAATCTCTCGTTACCCACCGCTGTACTGTTGTTGCTGGGCAAGATATTTAGTGTCCGTCAAAGCACATTTTTTGTTCTGGGTTGAAGTACAATTCCCAATTTAGCAATTTCATAATTTAGTGGTTTCTGCTATATCAGAGCTATTTGAAATCTATCCCTAAAAGGGTATATAATATTGAAGGTGCACATAGGGTCATTCAGAATAACTTCACACACACGCTTCTGTGCATTTCCAAGTCTAATTCTGTCACTAAATCCATACCGGTGACCCAGCGCCTAAATACTAGGCCTCAAATTTAAATCCCTCTAAATCTCTCGTTACCCACCGCTGTACTGTTGTTGCTGGGCAAGATATTTAGTGTCCGTCAAAGCACATTTTTTGTTCTGGGTTGAAGTACAATTCCCAATTTAGCAATTTCATAATTTAGTGGTTTCTGCTATATCAGAGCTATTTGAAATCTATCCCTAAAAGGGTATATAATATTGAAGGTGCACATAGGGTCATTCAGAATAACTTCACACACACGCTTCTGTGCATTTCCAAGTCTAATTCTGTCACTAAATCCATACCGGTGACCCAGCGCCTAAATACTAGGCCTCAAATTTAAATCCCTCTAAATCTCTCGTTACCCACCGCTGTACTGTTGTTGCTGGGCAAGATATTTAGTGTCCGTCAAAGCACATTTTTTGTTCTGGGTTGAAGTACAATTCCCAATTTAGCAATTTCATAATTTAGTGGTTTCTGCTATATCAGAGCTATTTGAAATCTATCCCTAAAAGGGTATATAATATTCAAGGTGCACATAGGGTCATTCAGAATAACTTCACACACACGCTTCTGTGCATTTCCAAGTCTAATTCTGTCACTAAATCCATACCGGTGACCCAGCGCCTAAATACTAGGCCTCAAATTTAAATCCCTCTAAATCTCTCGTTACCCACCGCTGTACTGTTGTTGCTGGGCAAGATATTTAGTGTCCGTCAAAGCACATTTTTTGTTCTGGGTTGAAGTACAATTCCCAATTTAGCAATTTCATAATTTAGTGGTTTCTGCTATATCAGAGCTATTTGAAATCTATCCCTAAAAGGGTAGATAATATTGAAGGTGCACATAGGGTCATTCAGAATAACTTCACACACACGCTTCTGTGCATTTCCAAGTCTAATTCTGTCACTAAATCCATACCGGTGACCCAGCGCCTAAATACTAGGCCTCAAATTTAAATCCCTCTAAATCTCTCGTTACCCACCGCTGTACTGTTGTTGCTGGGCAAGATATTTAGTGTCCGTCAAAGCACATTTTTTGTTCTGGGTTGAAGTACAATTCCCAATTTAGCAATTTCATAATTTAGTGGTTTCTGCTATATCAGAGCTATTTGAAATCTATCCCTAAAAGGGTATATAATATTGAAGGTGCACATAGGGTCATTCAGAATAACTTCACACACACGCTTCTGTGCATTTCCAAGTCTAATTCTGTCACTAAATCCATACCGGTGACCCAGCGCCTAAATACTAGGCCTCAAATTTAAATCCCTCTAAATCTCTCGTTACCCACCGCTGTACTGTTGTTGCTGGGCAAGATATTTAGTGTCCGTCAAAGCACATTTTTTGTTCTGGGTTGAAGTACAATTCCCAATTTAGCAATTTCATAATTTAGTGGTTTCTGCTATATCAGAGCTATTTGAAATCTATCCCTAAAAGGGTATATAATATTGAAGGTGCACATAGGGTCATTCAGAATAACTTCACACACACGCTTCTGTGCATTTCCAAGTCTAATTCTGTCACTAAATCCATACCGGTGACCCAGCGCCTAAATACTAGGCCTCAAATTTATATCCCGCTAAATCTCTCGTTACCGCTGTACTGTTGTTGCTGGGCAAGATATTTAGTGTCCGTCAAAGCACATTTTTTGTTCTGGGTTGAAGTACAATTCCCAATTTAGCAATTTCATAATTTAGTGGTTCCTGCTATATCAGAGCTATTTGAAATCTATCCCAAAAAGGGTATATAATATTGAAGGTGCACATTGGGTCATTCAGAATAACTTCACACACACCCGCTACTGTGTATTTCCAAGTCTAATTCTGTCACTAAACCCATACCTGTCACCCAGCGCCTAAATACTAGGCCTCAAATTTAAATCCCTCTAAATCTCTCGTTACCGCTGTCCTGTTGTAGCTGGGAAAGTTATTTAGTGCCCGTCAAAGCACATTTTTTGTTCTGGGTTGAAGTACAATTCCCAATTTAGCAATTTCATAATTTAGTGGTTCCTGCTATATCAGAGCTATTTGAAATCTATCCCAAAAAGGGTATATAATATTCAAGGTGCACATTGGGTCATTCAGAATAACTTCACACACACGCTTCTGTGCATTTCCAAGTCTAATTCTGTCACTAAATCCATACCGGTCACCCAGCGCCTAAATACTAGGCCTCAAATTTATATCCCGCTGAATTTGAATACAATACATTGGGCCAAATAATATATTTGTTGTTGTGGTGAACCATAACAATGAGAAAAACATCTAGTAAGGGACGCGGACGTGGACATGGTCGTGGTGGTGTTAGTGGACCCTCTGGTGCTGGGAGAGGACGTGGCCGTTCTGCCACATCCACACGTCCTAGTGTACCAACTACCTCAGGTCCCAGTAGCCGCCAGAATTTACAGCGATATATGGTGGGGCCCAATGCCGTTCTAAGGATGGTAAGGCCTGAGCAGGTACAGGCATTAGTCAATTGGGTGGCCGACAGTGGATCCAGCACGTTCACATTATCTCCCACCCAGTCTTCTGCAGAAAGCGCACAGATGGCGCCTGAAAACCAACCCCATCAGTCTGTCACATCACCCCCATGCATACCAGGGAAACTGTCTCAGCCTCAAGTTATGCAGCAGTCTCTTATGCTGTTTGAAGACTCCGCTGGCAGGGTTTCCCAAGGGCATCCACCTAGCCCTTCCCCAGCGGTGAAAGACATAGAATGCACTGACGCACAACCACTTATGTTTCCTGATGATGAGGACATGGGAATACCACCTCAGTATGTCTCTGATGATGACGAAACACAGGTGCCAACTGCTGCGTCTTTCTGCAGTGTGCAGACTGAACAGGAGGTCAGGGATCAAGACTGGGTGGAAGACGATGCAGGGGACGATGAGGTCCTAGACCCCACATGGAATGAAGGTCGTGCCACTGACTTTCACAGTTCGGAGGAAGAGGCAGTGGTGAGACCGAGCCAACAGCGTAGCAAAAGAGGGAGCAGTGGGCAAAAGCAGAACACCCGCCGCCAAGAGACTCCGCCTGCTACTGACCGCCGCCATCTGGGACCGAGCACCCCAAAGGCAGCTTCAAGGAGTTCCCTGGCATGGCACTTCTTCAAACAATGTGCTGACGACAAGACCCGAGTGGTTTGCACGCTGTGCCATCAGAGCCTGAAGCGAGGCATTAACGTTCTGAACCTGAGCACAACCTGCATGACCAGGCACCTGCATGCAAAGCATGAACTGCAGTGGAGTAAACACCTTAAAACCAAGGAAGTCACTCAGGCTCCCCCTGCTACCTCTTCTGCTGCTGCCGCCTCGGCCTATTCTGCTGCTGCCGCCTCGGCCTCTTCCTCCGCCTCTGGAGGAACGTTGGCACCTGCCGCCCAGCAAACAGGGGATGTACCACCAACACCACCACCACCACCTCCGTCACCAAGCGTCTCAACCATGTCACACACCAGCGTTCAGCTCTCCATCTCACAAACATTTGATAGAAAGCGTAAATTCCCACCTAGCCACCCTCGATCCCTGGCCCTGAATGCCAGCATTTCTAAACTACTGGCCTATGAAATGCTGTCATTTAGGCTGGTGGACACAGACAGCTTCAAACAGCTCATGTCGCTTGCTGTCCCACAGTATGTTGTTCCCAGCCGGCACTACTTCTCCAAGAGAGCCGTGCCTTCCCTGCACAACCAAGTATCCGATAAAATCAAGTGTGCACTGCGCAACGCCATCTGTAGCAAGGTCCACCTAACCACAGATACGTGGACCAGTAAGCACGGCCAGGGACGCTATATCTCCCTAACTGCACACTGGGTAAATGTAGTGGCAGCTGGGCCCCAGGCGGAGAGCTGTTTGGCGCACGTCCTGCCGCCGCCAAGGATCGCAGGGCAACATTCTTTGCCTCCTGTTGCCACCTCCTCCTTCTCGGCTTCCTCCTCCTCTTCTTCCACCTGCTCATCCAGTCAGCCACACACCTTCACCACCAACTTCAGCACAGCCCGGGGTAAACGTCAGCAGGCCATTCTGAAACTCATATGTTTGGGGGACAGGCCCCACACCGCACAGGAGTTGTGGCGGGGTATTGAACAACAGACCGACGAGTGGTTGCTGCCGGTGAGCCTCAAGCCCGGCCTGGTGGTGTGTGATAATGGGCGAAATCTCGTTGCAGCTCTGGGACTAGCCAATTTGACGCACATCCCTTGCTTGGCGCATGTGCTGAATTTGGTGGTGCAGAAGTTCATTCACAACTACCCCGACATGTCAGAGCTGCTGCATAAAGTGCGGGCCGTCTGTTCGCGCTTCCGGCGTTCACATCCTGCCGCTGCTCGCCTGTCTGCGCTACAGCGTAACTTCGGCCTTCCCGCTCACCGCCTCATATGCGACGTGCCCACCAGGTGGAACTCCACCTTGCACATGCTGGACAGACTGTGCGAGCAGCAGCAGGCCATAGTGGAGTTTCAGCTGCAGCACGCACGGGTCAGTCGCACTACAGAACAGCACCACTTCACCACCAATGACTGGGCCTCCATGCGAGACCTGTGTGCCCTGTTGCGCTGTTTCGAGTACTCCACCAACATGGCCAGTGGCGATGACACCGTTATCAGCGTTACAATACCACTTCTATGTCTCCTTGAGAAAACACTTAGGGCGATGATGGAACAGGAGGTGGCCCAGGAGGAGGAGGAGGAGGATGAGGAAGAGGGGTCATTTTTAGCACTTTCAGGCCAGTCTCTTCGAAGTGACTCAGAGGGAGGTTTTTTGCAACAGCAGAGGCCAGGTACAAATGTGGCCAGCCAGGGCCCACTACTGGAGGACGAGGAGGACGAGGATGAGGAGGAGGTGGAGGAGGATGAGGATGAAGCATGGTCACAGCGGGGTGGCACCCAACGCAGCTCGGGTCCATCACTGGTGCGTGGCTGGGGGGAAAGGCAGGACGATGACGATACGCCTCCCACAGAGGACAGCTTGTCCTTACCCCTGGGCAGCCTGGCACACATGAGCGACTACATGCTGCAGTGCCTGCGCAACGACAGCAGAGTTGCCCACATTTTAACCTGTGCGGACTACTGGGTTGCCACCCTGCTGGATCCACGCTACAAAGACAATGTGCCCACCTTACTTCCTGCACTGGAGCGTGATAGGAAGATGCGCGAGTACAAGCGCACGTTGGTAGACGCGCTACTGAGAGCATTCCCAAATGTCACAGGGGAACAAGTGGAAGCCCAAGGCCAAGGCAGAGGAGGAGCAAGAGGTCGCCAAGGCAGCTGTGTCACGGCCAGCTCCTCTGAGGGCAGGGTTAGCATGGCAGAGATGTGGAAAACTTTTGTCAACACGCCACAGCTAACTGCACCACCACCTGATACGCAACGTGTTAGCAGGAGGCAACATTTCACTAACATGGTGGAACAGTACGTGTGCACACCCCTCCACGTACTGACTGATGGTTCGGCCCCATTCAACTTCTGGGTCTCTAAATTGTCCACGTGGCCAGAGCTAGCCTTTTATGCCTTGGAGGTGCTGGCCTGCCCGGCAGCCAGCGTTTTGTCTGAACGTGTATTCAGCACGGCAGGGGGCGTCATTACAGACAAACGCAGCCGCCTGTCTACAGCCAATGTGGACAAGCTGACGTTCATAAAAATGAACCAGGCATGGATCCCACAGGACCTGTCCGTCCCTTGTCCAGATTAGACATTAACTACCTCCCCATAACCATATATTATTGGACTCCAGGGCACTTCCTCATTCAATCCTATTTTTATTTTCATTTTACCATTATATTGCGATGCTACCCAAAGTTGAATGAACCTCTCCTCTGCCTGTGTGCTAGGCCTAAATATATGCCAATGGACTGTTGCAGTGGTGGCTGACATGAAGCCTGATTCTCTGCTATGACATGCAGACTAATTCTCTGCTGACATGAAGCCAGATTGTCTGTTACGGGACCTCTCTCCTCTGCCTGGGTGCTGGGCCTAAATTTATGACAATGGACTGTTGCAGTGGTGGCTGACGTGAAGCCTGATTCTCTGCTATGACATGCAGACTGATTCTCTGCTGACATGAAGCCAGATCCTCTGTTACGGGACCTCTCTCCTCTGCCTGGGTGCTGGGCCTAAATTTATGACAATGGACTGTTGCAGTGGTGGCTGACGTGAAGCCTGATTCTCTGCTATGACATGCAGACTGATTCTCTGCTGACATGAAGCCAGATCCTCTTTTACGGGACCTCTCTCCTCTGCCTGGGTGCTGGGCCTAAATTTATGACAATGGACTGTTGCAGTGGTGGCTGACGTGAAGCCTGATTCTCTGCTATGACATGCAGACTGATTCTCTGCTGACATGAAGCCAGATCCTCTTTTACGGGACCTCTCTCCTCTGCCTGGGTGCTGGGCCTAAATTTATGACAATGGACTGTTGCAGTGGTGGCTGACGTGAAGCCTCATTCTCTGCTATGACATGCAGACTGATTCTCTGCTGACATGAAGCCAGATCCTCTGTTACGGGACCTCTCTCCTCTGCCTGGGTGCTGGGCCTGAATATATGCCAATGGACTGTTGCAGTGGTGGGTGACGTGAAGCCTCATTCTCTGCTATGACATGCAGACTAATTCTCTGCTGACATGAAGCCAGATTGTCTGTTACGGGACCTCTCTCCTCTGCCTGTGTGTGTGCTGGGCCTAAATATATGCCAATGGACTGTTGCAGTGGTGGCTGACGTGAAGCCTCATTCTCTGCTATGACATGCAGACTGATTCTCTGCTGACATGAAGCCAGATCCTCTGTTACGGGACCTCTCTCCTCTGCCTGGGTGCTGGGCCTAAATTTATGACAATAGACTGTTGCAGTGGTGGCTGACGTGAAGCCTGATTCTCTGCTATGACATGCAGACTGATTCTCTGCTGTCATGAAGCCAGATTGTCTGTTACGGGACCTTTCTCCTCTACCTGGGTTCTGGGCCTAAATTTATGAAAATTGACTCTTACAGTGGTGGGTGACGTCAAGCCTGATTCTCTGCTATGATATGAAGACTGATTCTCTGCTGACATGAAGCCAGATTGTCTGTTACGGGACCTTTCTCCTCTGCCTGGGTTCTGGGCCTAAATTTATGAAAATTGACTCTTACAGTGGTGGGTGACGTGAAGCCTGATTCTCTGCTATGATATGAAGACTGATTCTCTGCTGACATGAAGCCAGATTGTCTGTTACGGGACCTTTCTCCTCTGCCTGGGTTCTGGGCCTAAATTTATGAAAATTGACTCTTACAGTGGTGGGTGACGTGAAGCCTGATTCTCTGCTATGATATGAAGACTGATTCTCTGCTGACATGAAGCCAGATTGTCTGTTACGGGACCTTTCTCCTCTGCCTGGGTTCTGGGCCTAAATTTATGAAAATTGACTCTTACAGTGGTGGGTGACGTGAAGCCTGATTCTCTGCTATGATATGAAGACTGATTCTCTGCTGACATGAAGCCAGATTGTCTGTTACGGGACCTTTCTCCTCTGCCTGGGTTCTGGGCCTAAATTTATGAAAATTGACTCTTACAGTGGTGGGTGACGTGAAGCCTGATTCTCTGCTATGATATGAAGACTGATTCTCTGCTGACATGAAGCCAGATTGTCTGTTACGGGACCTTTCTCCTCTGCCTGGGTTCTGGGCCTAAATTTATGAAAATTGACTCTTACAGTGGTGGGTGACGTGAAGCCTGATTCTCTGCTATGATATGAAGACTGATTCTCTGCTGACATGAAGCCAGATTCTCTGTTACGGGACCTCTCTCCTCTGCCTGGGTGCTGGGCCTAAATTTATGACAATGGACTGTTGCAGTGGTGGCTGACGTGAAGCCTGATTCTCTGCTATGACATGCAGACTGATTCTCTGCTGACATGAAGCCAGATTCTCTGTTACGGGACCTCTCTCCTCTGCCTGTGTGTGTGCTGGGCCTAAATATATGCCAATGGACTGTTGCAGTGGTGGCTGACGTGAAGCCTCATTCTCTGCTATGACATGCAGACTAATTCTCTGCTGACATGAAGACAGATTCTCTGTTACGGGACCTCTCTCCTCTGCCTGGGTGCCGGGGCCTAAATATCTGAGAATGGACTGTTCCAGTGGTGGGTGACGGGAAGCCAGATTCTCTGCTATGGAACCTCTCTCCAATTGATTTTGGTTAATTTTTATTTATTTAATTTTTATTTTAATTCATTTCCCTATCCACATTTGTTTGCAGGGGATTTACCTACATGTTGCTGCCTTTTGCAGCCCTCTAGCTCTTTCCTGGGCTGTTTTACAGCCTTTTTAGTGCCGAAAAGTTCGGGTCCCCATTGACTTCAATGGGGTTCGGGTTCGGGACGAAGTTCGGATCGGGTTCGGATCCCGAACCCGAACATTTCCGGGATGTTCGGCCGAACTTCTCGAACCCGAACATCCAGGTGTTCGCTCAACTCTACTTAGGGGTAATGTTCCCTGGATCGCTCGGGTCTTGTGTGTTCCCTGGATTTCTGTTTTCCGTAGGTTTGTTGCATGCGGCGCGACTTCGGGCTCTTATTCTGGCTGTCCAGGGTTACCCAGCAGTTGGCCATGGCGCCCAGGCTGCATCCCGGTTCTCTGTCGCCTCTTCCAGTGCCACCAGATCGCACCTCTCTCCGGGTCTCGTACTAACGCAAGCTTATTTTCGGGTAAGCAAGGCCTCAGGCCACCGGAATTTCGATCCATCATCAATTGTGTCGCAGGGCTCCTCCATGCCCGGTCACTCCACGGGGCCGGGTTTCAGGTAAGTTCCAGCCGAGTAGCGGCGTGACGCTTCTCCGCAGATCGGAGCCTTCCTTCGTTCTTCACGAGCCGCCATTCCTAGGTCTTCAGTATCGCCGGAGTCTGCAGCACTGTCCGTTGATTCGGTTAGGTTGTGATCCTGTTTCCTTCTGATTCTCAGGTTCATGTATTTCCCGGATTAGCTCAAAAATTCACGTATTTACCCATTCACTCAGGTTTAATTCCCCGGAGTCGCGCGGGTTTACGTGTTTCCTGGATCGCTCGGGTTCATGCATTTCCCTGAAACACTCAGGTTCATGTATTTACCTGAATCACTCGGGTTATGTTTCCAAATTCGCCTGGGTTCATGTTTCTGGATCGCTCAGGTTCATGTAGGTGCCCAATCACTCAGGGTTCACAATTTCCCTGAATCGCTCAGGTTTTGTATTTTCCTGTCTCTGTCAGGTTGCCGGTATTTCCAGGTGGTATGTTTTTTTCTGATTCACCCAGGTTACGTATTTCCCTGAATCACTCAGGTTTGGTATTTTCCTGTCTCTTTCAGGTTGGCGGTATTTCCAGGTTGTGTGTATTTCCTTGATTCACTCAGGTTACGTATTCCCTGAATAGCTCAGGTCTTTCTTCCCACAGGTTGTTCGCATGTGCCTGAATCACTCAGCTCTTTTTCCACAGGTTTGCATTTGCCTGAATCGCTCAGGTCTTTTTCCCGCAGGTTGTTCGCATTTGCCCGATTCGCTCAGGTCTTTTCCCGCAGGTTGTTCATATTTGCCTGAATCGCTCAGGTCTTTTCCCACTGGTGGTACACATTTGCCTGAATCACTTTGGATCCGTTATATTTGCCTGAAACTCTCTGGGTTTTTCCGGCAGTATCCAGTGGTTCCTGTTTACCCGGTTCGGGTTCCGCATGTGTGAATCCCTGATTGCATGGGATCCGGGTGCATCACGGGGGTTTGGACATGGTCACCCATTATCTTGACAGTTGGTATTACATCAGGTATTGTACTCTGCTCCCACTCAAGCGGCCTTCTCCTGTTCTTTGCTACGTCATGGTTTGCTCAGTCTCACCTGGGCAGTCTGCACCCTGATTCCTGATCATCAGGGGACCTCAGGGCGTCCCCTTGGTCTGGGCTAGTTGCTCCAGCTTTCGCCAGGCTTGAGGCCCCCGTTCCAGGGTCCTGTCCAAGTGGGAGCTCCAGTCCCTGTTAGGGTTCCTCAACTGTGCGTTTACGATCATGCCCAGGGCAGGTCTGTCACTTCCCAGCTCCTCAGTCTCAAAAAAAAAAAAAAAAAAAAAACCCATCCTCGGGGGGAGGTGGACATCAGGGTTAGCGCGGCGGTCCAGGTGCGTAGGCAACCCGTGTTAGGCGAGCTTTCCGCAGATTGTCCGTAGCCCTAGACGGTCTCCCTTTTGGGCACTCAACAAGCATCATCACAAAGCAGCCATGTACCAGGGTTCTATGGGTTCTTAGACCCAGGGAGTTCACGTGCGGCACGGTCAACCGTGCAACCCTGCGCGGCATCCGGGCAGTTCTTCCCTACGGCCAACTGTTGGTGTCCCGTCAAGGCGCTCCAAGAGCTCCTGGCCTCACTCCAGTCTCCCGCGTTAGACGACCCGTTGCTCCCGATCAACGGTAGGCCCCCTTCTTCGGCCCAGTTGTCTCCGATATCCGCCCCCTGGCGGCTGGGTTGGGGTTCAACCCTAGCACGGCATCCGGGCACTCCCCACACGTAGGGGCCGCTTCCGCAGCATCCAGTCATCAGGTATCGGCCACGTCATCCGCAATGGGTCGTTAGCGGTCGTCCTGCTACGCTAGGTTCATTCCCAATCCGCGAATTGAGATTGTCAGAGCCTTTCGTTCTTTGGGCTTCATGGGTCCATGATGCTCCAATAACACATTGCACCCTACTCCATGGGTTCCTCAGGCCCGGGGAGTTCACCTGCAGCGCCATCTCCCGCACAACACTGCTCAGGCGACATCTCACCTGGCACTCTGATCACTTCATCCTATCCATCCCATCCTCAAGACCAGTCAGACCGGTCCTCCCACAGAGGTGGACTTTTCCCTACGGCCACCTGCTGGTGTCCTATCAAGGTGCTCAAGGAGCTCCCGGCCTCCCTTCAATCTTCCGATCTAGACGACCCGTTGCTCCCGATCAACGATAGGCCCCTGTCTTCAACCCTGTTCATCTCCAACATCCGTACCCTGGCCGCAGGGCTGGGTTTCAACCCTAGCACGCTATCCGGGCACTCCTTCCGCATAGGGGCCGCATCCGCAGCATCAAGTCACCAGGTACCGGCGCATGTCATCCGCAAGATGGGTCGTTGGCGGTCGTCCTGCTTCACAAGGTACATTCGGAATCCACGGGCGGAGATCTCCAGAGCCTTTTGTTCTTTGGCATTATAGTTCACACTATGCTTCAATAAATGCTTCACTCCCTGCTACGTACCGGTTCTCTTTTGGCCACTATTCAGGCCTTACCTCGTCACTGGCGCCGGGCACACTCCAGCCAGTTGGTTTAGGACAGTCCGTAGGCATGCCTATTCTGTTCCTCGCTTAGCTCCTCCCACAAATATAGATATACCAATATAACATCTCAACATTCACAAATATACATTTCTGACATTCAAAAACAAAACAAAAACAAATCAGTGACCAATATAGCCACCTTTCTTTGCAAGGACACTCAAAAGCCTGCCATCCATGGATTCTGTCAGTGTTTTGATCTGTTCACCATCAACATTGCGTGCAGCAGCAACCACAGCCTCCCAGACACTGTTCAGAGAGGTGTACTGTTTTCCCTCCTTGTAAATCTCACATTTGATGATGGACCACAGGTTCTCAATGGGGTTCAGATCAGGTGAACAAGGAGGCCATGTCATTAGATTTTCTTCTTTTATACCCTTTCTTGCCAGCCACGCTGTGGAGTACTTGGACGTGTGTGATGGAGCATTGTCCTGCATGAAAATCATGTTTTTCTTACCTTGCAAACTTCTTCCTTCCACTGCTTGAGGAAGGTGTCTTCCAGAAACTGGCAGTAGGACTGGGAGTTGAGCTTGACTCTATCCTCAACCCAAAAAGGCCCCACAAGCTCATCTTTGATGATACCAGCCCAAACCAGTACTCCACCTCCACCTTGCTGGCGTCTGAGTCGGACTGGAGCTCTCTGCCCTTTACCAATCCAGCCATCTGGCCCATCAAGACTCACTCTCATTTCATCAGCCCATAAAACCTTAGAAAAATCAGTCTTGAGATATTTCTTGGCCCAGTCTTGACGTTTCAGCTTGTGTGTCTTGTTCAGTGGTGGTCGTCTTTCAGCCTTTCTTACCTTGGCCATGTCTCTGAGTATTGCACACCTTGTGCTTTTGGGCACTCCAGTGATGTTGCAGCTCTGAAATATGGCCAAACTGGTGGCAAGTGGCATCTTGGCAGCTGCACGCTTGACTTTTCTCAGTTCATGGGCAGTTATTTTGCGCCTTGGTTTTTCCACACGCTTCTTGCGACCCTGTTGACTATTTTGAATGAAACGCTTGATTGTTCGATGATCACGCTTCAGAAGCTTTGCAATTTTAAGAGTGCTGCATCCCTCTGCAAGATATCTCACTATTTTTGACTTTTCTGAGCCTGTCAAGTCCTTCTTTTGACCCATTTTGCCAAATGAAAAGGAAGTTGCCTAATAATTATGCACACCTGATATAGGGTGTTGATGTCATTAAACCACACCCCTTCTCATTACAGAGATGCACATCACCTAATATGCTTAATTGGTAGTAGGCTTTCGAGCCTATACAGCTTGGAGTAAGACAACATGCATAAAGAGGATGATGTGGTCAAAATACTCATTTGCCTAATAATTCTGCACTCCCTGTATAACTGAGATTTGGGCAATTTTGCTCTGGGAATGAGATTGATCGGACAATAATACTCTCGGTGGGTGAGCAACTCCTGACCTCCACCCTCCGAGAATATGTCCGAAAAATTTGAAAGAAACCGAGGTAACACATTAGTGGATACCCCAGAAATAGATGCGCAGAGACAGCTGTCCATACAAAAATCACTCCAATTACTGATTTGTCTAGTTTGCCAGTCAATGGTTGGATTATGTTTGGTAAACTATGGTAAACCCAGAACCAGCGGACAGGCAAACCTTTAAGAACAAAATAAGAAATAGATTTAACATGAGAATCACCCACCCTCAAACGAATATCCTGCACAATATGAGTAAGACTTTTTTGCGAGAGAGGAACAAAATCTATAGAAAACACTGATATTTCTTTGTTTAATGCGCTAGTTCTAAAACCATGACTCTGAACAAATTGATAATCAACAAGATTAACCCCTGCGCCACTGTCAACAAATACTTCTAATTCAATATTTTCAGAGTCTAGTGCCACTGTGGCAGTCAGGAGGAATCGGGTACTGCAGGTAGAATACACATATACCTATTCTGATTCCTCGTTCATGCTACAAAGAGTAAGGGAACTTGTTTTTTTTGTTTTTTGTTACCATTATGAGCTTAATAAAAGGACACACATTAAAAAAATGTCCTTCTTTACCACAGAAATAACAAAGTCTTCTCTGCACTCTAGAGTTCCTATTACCAAGGCAAGAAGAGACCTGACCTAACTGCATAGGTTCCTCTCCAGTTCCAGGTTCAAGTGTCACTGTACCCCAAGGGACCATGGGGACCGATTCCCCAGTGCCAGTGCCTCCTGCCTGAGGGGAACCCTGCATCTCTACCTCAGACATCTATCAACCCTTACAGCTAGAGCCATGGCCGCCTCCAAAGAATCAATATTTTCATGAAATGCAAGGGAGTCTTTTAGTTTCTCCGACAGCCTGTGACAGAACTGACTACTGAGTGCAGGGTCATTTCACCCCGAGTCAGTCGCCCATCTTCTAAACTCAGCAAAATATTACTCAGCCGTATGTTCCCCCTGACACAAGCTACGCAGCTTTGATTGGGCCAGAGAGACGCGGTCCGGGTCATCATAAATCAGCTCTGAAAAACTCATCCACCAATCAGAGGAACTGCGAACCAATCGGCAGAGAAAAAGCCCAGGACTGAGCATCACCATTCAGCAGAGAAATTATAATTCCCACTCTTTGATTTTCGTCTCCAGATGAAATAGGACGCAGATGAAAATATTATTTACAAGACTCACTGAACCGAACAAAGTTATCACCTATCTGGGAGAGCGACCTTTGGTTCAAGGCTGACCTGGTTCCCACCAGCGGCGACAGATGCCAGAGGTCTCTGACACAGTGCAACTGAATTACGGAGATCTGCTACCTCCCAAGATAATTCCTGCATGCGATCAACCATCATGAGTATCAACAGCTTACATTTTGCATGGAGCAAGGGAAAAAAATGATGGTATGGGCAGTTTATAATGTCACGGAAGGTGAGTGAAGGGAAGCAAACAAAACACAACAAAATTACACAAAACAGCAGGCTAGGCCCCCACAGCTAGGGAACAGGGAAAGGTCACCACCTGATAGTCCCTGAGCCTTTCTCTGGCTGCTACCAACATGAACAAATCTCGATGGTAGAAGTGTTCATGCACTCGAACCTAAGTCCTGCTGCAACTGATACAAACCCTCAGCTAGGGAGCAGGAGAAAAGACAACCATTACCTTGCACCAAATGAAGGAACCTGTGTCTACCTAAGGCCTAGCCCATACAAACAACAGAAGGGAAGGAAGGAGGACTAATCTGAAGACAAACTCGGAGCAGGAGATCCACAAAAACACCAGCAGCGAACTCCAGGAGAAACTATAAACCGCAACAGCTATAGTGAGAGGCAGGTATAAATAGCATCACTAACAAACTAATGAGCAGAACCTGTTAGGGGGTGGGATCCTGCCTAAAGCCACAACAAAGCAATCTGTCAGATAGAATCAGGTGCAGCAAGTCTGACAGATCTTCTCAGATCACTCACAGGGCAGGGCGTGACAGGCGGTGACAGCCTCTGCCATCAGGCTGCGGAAAGCCTCAGTGTCCACAAGCCTAAATGGCAACATTTCCAGGGCCAGCAATTTGGAAAGTTGCACATTTAGTTCTATATCATGTGGATGGGTGGCTGGGTATTTATGCTTTCGTTCCGGTATGGACCTCTGTACGCTGTGCTGGGACACAGAAGTGGATGTGCTAGCTGATGGTACTTGCGAAAGTCCAGGTGCAGGGCGAGAGGCATCAGTGCCTGCTTCTTGGACATGGGATTGGCCAGTACGTAACACAGGGGAAGAGGAGACAGTGGTGTTACCTGCAGACACTGATTGTGGACCAAGCCGTTTAGCCCACCTATTAGGGTGCTTTAATGCAATGTGGCGGATTATGCTGGTGGTGGTGAGGTTGCTAGTGTTCACGCCCCTGCTCATTTTGGTACAGCACAGGATGCAAATGACAATTCTTTTATCGTCCGCACTTTCATCAAAGAAAGCACCAGACTGCGGAACACCTACCCCTTGGCAAGGGAGATTTCCGCAAGGGGGTGCTCTGGGGAACAGTTGCGGTCCTGTTTGGTGTGGCTGGCCTTCTACTTTTTGCCACCCCACTGCCTCTTCCAGAATGTTGCGGTGCTGCAGATCCCTCCCCCTATGTACTGCTGTCCTCGCTCGGCTTGCCACCTTCCCAGGTTGGGTCAGTGATTTGATCGTCCACCACCTCCTCTTCCAATTCCTCACTCTGGTCATCCTTCTTACTTGTTGACCTCACAACAACCTCACTTATTGACAACTGTGTCTCATCCTCATCATCAACCTCTTGAGACAGTAATTGCGGTTGACTTATTGGCAACTGTATCTCATCATCATCATCAATCTCGTGAAACACTAATTGCCATTCCCCACCGCCATCTTCTTCTGACTGTGGATGCTCAAGAGTTTGGGAATCAGGGCACAAGATCTCCTCATGTCCCTCTTCAAGTGGGCTTGGCGAGAGGCCCAAATTAAGGAATGGTGATGAAAAGAGCTCCTCAGAATATCTGAGTGTGGGGTCACTTGTTTGCAAAGACTCTCCATGGTAGGAGGAAGGAGGATCAGGGCGAGGATTCTGTTGACCAGACTCTTGGCTACTGAGACTGGACTTTGTGGCAGAGTGGTGGTTAACCGACTGGAAGCATTATCTGCTGAAATCCAACTGACCACCTGTTCGCACTGGTGTGATGTCGAGAGTGGTGTCCTGTGCCGCCCTGCAAACTGGGACATGAAGCTAGGTATCGTGGATGAGTGTGTTTCTTGTGATCTGGCAGCAGGCACAGTTTCACAGCGCACAGGGCCACGGCCTCTGCGTGCACAATCAGCAGCACGCCCACTTACCCGTCTCTTATTGCTCGCCTTCCACATATTAAATGGTTTATATGCTTGCAAGTATGTCACAGGCACAGTAGCGCAGGTTTTGTAAGTGTATGCGCAAATAAATTAGACTGAATGTCACTGATATTTAGGATGGGCAAACGTTATACAGGAGATGTAGCACAGATAATGTCACTGCCACCAGCAGCGAAAAAATTACACTGAATTTCACTGATATTTCGGATGCGCTAACGTTATACTGGAGATGTAGCATAGGTAATGTCGCTGTCACAAGCAGCAAAAAAATTACACTGAATGTCACTGATATTTCGGATGCGCTAATGTTATACTAGAGATGTAGCGCAGGTAATGTTGTGGTGGTAATGCAGCGACCAAACAATTGCATGCAATTTTAGCGCAGGTTGCACTAAAAATATATATTGCTGCCTGATACAACAATAGTCCTTTAAAGGACTTTTGGGTCTCTAACACCAACGGTGCCTAACAAAAAAAATTAATTCAATTCCCTACACTATCTGTCCCTTCTACAGCACAACTCTCCGTGACTAAGACTGGCCAAACCACGTGTCATTGGGTGCTTTATAGCACCCGATGAAGCGTTCAGGCCAGCCAATCACTGTAATGCCAGTAACAAAGAAGGCTACGGCATTACAGTGAGTGGCATTACTTACCTGCATGTTTATTGGCTGCGTAGCAGGCAACAAACGCGTGGGGAGGAGACTCGAGCATCGCGCTAAAGCACATGCGGTATTCGGCTGAACACTGCGATGTGCCAAGCATCACGATGCTCAAGCTGAACTGGTGTTCAGCCGAGCATGCTCGAACACTATTCATCACTAATTTCACCCTCACCTGTCTCTTGAGCATGTTCCTGACCTCTCACAATATGTGCTCCCATCCGAGTGTTATCATCGATAATTGCACAGCTAGAGGATTCCGCGGCAGACCTCACCTACATGTCTGTGCCGGACTGTAACTGCTGACTCTCTCGCTGAAAAGTGGAGCAGAGTCGGCGGCTTACATTACTTGGCTAGCAGACAGAACAGCAAAAGCAAGAGGCAGGTTTAGGACAGGCGAAGGCACAGAGGCAGTTCTTGGTCCATGCCAACTAAACATTTCAGAGGAACCCACCGATTCCTGGCTGTGTGTATCCATTGTCTTCTGAGATGATGTTAAAGAGCGAGTCAACCTTCCATTACAGCTGGATTGTTGGTCAAAACATGAGTGCTGGTTGACAGTGGCTCTAGCCTCTGACATGTTACTGCTGCTGCTGCTACCACCAGCCCTTTCTCTGCAGTTACTTGTGTCGGCTACAGCAACATTTTTGCCAATGCCCATTCTTTGGGAGGGCCCAGGCAACTGTCTGTTGGCCGTAGTGTACAGTAACTGAATTGGTAATAAAACTGATTAATTATGAATAGCGAAGCAGGTGAACAAGATATATTAAACCGTCTGTTGAGGCTGAGTCCAAAGGACAGTAAAAAAATAAGTAAATATATATATATATATATATATATATATACAGTCAGGTCCATAAATATTCTCTGGATAGGTCATTAATATCAGATGATCAGGGGTCTGACAATTGGGATCCCCGCCTATCAGCTGTTAGAAGAGGCTGAGCACTCCATAAGCGCCGCAGCCTCTTCCTAGGCCATGTTACGTGTCACATCAGTCACATGGCCTAGTTTCACCGCAGCCCCATTTAAGTCAATGGGGCTGAGCTGCTATAGCAAGCACATCGGCTATGATGTATGGCACTGTGCTAGGAAAGCTGCCAGAAGACTGCAATGCTTTGCAGAGCTGTGGTGAATGCTTGGTCCAAGAGTGGTTAATGTGCCTTAATATGTACATAATTTTTTAATGCCGCCATGTTGAATGTGACAACTGGTCAAACCAACCATAGTTGACTCATTGTGATCTCCTACCAGCCGGACCCCTCTGACTCATAAATCAGTATATATCCCAGACAAGAGGCACATTGCATGGGGGTATTGTTGATGGTGTAATAAGGATGTGCTGCAAAAAATTGAAGTATTTGATGAATATGCTGAAAAAGGATGATGATTTTTGAAAAAGGGGAGGAGAAGGGTTTACTGCAAAGTGGGAAGGAGAAGTATGAATGACAATTACTTTTCATATGAATACCATGGTCACTGAATTACTTAGTATCTTAGTAATATCTTAATATTTTCTTTTGAATACACTTTCAGGTTTCTTTGTTATTTTTAATCTAATTAAGATCACAATTCTGTGCTAATTCTTTTTTTTATTATATGTTTAACCTCTTAAGGACCGGGCCATTTTTCACCTTAAGGACCGGACTGCTTTTTGCAAATCTCACATGTGTCACTTTGTGTGGTAATAACTTTAAAACTCTTTTACTTATCCAAGCCATTCTGAGACTGTTTTCTCGTCACATATTGTACTTCATGACACTGGTAAAATGAAGTAAAAAATAATAATTTTTATTTATAAAAAAATACCACATTTACCAAAAATTTGCAAATTTCCAAGTTTCAATTTCTCTACTTCTATAATACATAGTAATACCTCCAAAAATTGTTATTGATTTACATTCCCCATATGTCTACTTCATGTTTAGATCATTTTGGGAATGCCATTTTAATTTTTGGGGATGTTACAAGGCTTAGAAGTTTAGAAGCAAATCTTGAAATTTTTCATGACAATTTCCAAAACCGACTTTTTAAGGACCAGTTCAGGTCTGAAGTCACTTTGTGAGGCTTACATAATATAAACCACCCAAAAATTACCCCATTTTAGAAATTACACCCCTCAAGGTATTCAAAACTGATTTTACAAACGTTGTTAACGCTTTAGGTGTTCCACAAGAATTAATGGAAAATGGAGATGAAATTTCAGAATTTCACTTTTTTGGCAGATTTTCCATTTAAGTCCATTTTTTCCTGTAACAAAGCAAGGGTTAACAGCCAAACAAACTCAATATTTATTGCCCTGATTCTGTAGTTTACAGAAACACCCCATATGTGGCAGTAAACTTCTGTATGGGCACACTGCAGGGTTCAAAAGGCAAGGACCGCCATATGGCTTTTGGAGAGAAGATTTCGCTGGAATAATTTTCAGGTACCATGTCACATTTGAAGACACCCTGAGGTACCCCCACAGTGGAAAACCCCAAGAAGTTACCTCATTTTGGAAACTACACCCCCAAGGAATTCTTCAAGGCATGTAGCGAGCACTTTGACCCAACAAGCGAAACCAACATATTTGGCTGTGAAAACATTTTTTTTTATTTTTTACAAGAAAATGTCCCTTTAGGCCCACATTATTTATTTTCACAAGGGGTAACAGAGTAAATTACACCCACAATTTGTTACCCATTCTCTCCTGAATATGGCAACACTTCATATGTGGCCGTAAACTGCTGTATGGGCAGACTGTCAAGTTCAGTGTACTGATAAGCATCACCTGATGTATTCGGTATCCTACAAATTTTATATATATATATATATATATATATATATATATATATATAAGCTTTATATGGTAGGACATAGTCGCCAAATATAGCAGCTAAAAGAAACAAGTGTCTCAAATTATATCAAATAAATATGTTGTATATTATATGTCATCAAATTGCAGAGGCACTGAGCTTCCAGAACATACAAAGTACTAGTTCCCTTTTGTAAAACAACACCCGTCAAGGTATTCATCTAGGGGTGTAATGAGAATTTTTAGCTTTGTTATGGATTTTATTAGAATGCCAATTGAAATGTGGAGAAACTGGAAATTTGAATTTTTGCCAGCATACAGTTTCAAGGGGGTGTTTTATAAAATGATCAAAGGGGGTTTAGTTAAAAGTCAATAGAGGTGTGGTAGATTCTAAAACAATCTTATATGCAAAGACCCGGCTCTGAGGGGCACATCTCACAATGATGAATTGTGTCTTTCCTGATTCCATTTCTGGAGCATACCCAACACCTTTTTTGTGGCCTTCTCCGTGTCTCTGTGGGGGGAACTACCCCAGGGAAATGCTGTCCTCGTAGTATTCTGCTCTCACTTCCTGTGGCCCTGTTCCCTTCCCCTTCCTGTTCCTCAAATAAAAAGTTCTTTTTTACTTTTTCTTGAAAGTGCAGGAATTTTCCTCTGTTTCCTGCACTTCTGTATATTACAACAGCATTATAGAGGGCAATTTGCGTCAGGTGCAATGCCAATTTTTTTATACCATGCCCGAGTTTTGCGGAGGGCAGTGTATGGTTGCAGTACCTGGTCTGACAGATCCACCCCTCCCATAAACTTATTATAGTCCTGGATGCACACAGGTTTGGGGACTGATTCTGTGGATTCACAAACTGGAACAGCGGTGGATCTGTCATTATGTATGGTAGTAAGTACAAAGACGTCACGCTTGTCTTTGTACTTAACAAGCATCATGTTATCATTGCAAACTGCCCTGCTTTCCCTCACTATTATCCTTTGGTCTATAAAATTTTAAGGCAGATGTTTTTGGTTTCGTCTGATAGTTCCGCATGCAACAGTGTCTCTGGAAAACAGGCATTTCAGTAGTAGGACACTTGTGTAGAAGTTGTCAAGGTACAAGTTGTACCCTTGACCTAGCAGGGGGTGAATCAAGTCCCATACTATTTTTCCTGCTATTCCAAGGAGAGGGGGGCACTCTGGGGGTTAAATTTTTGAATCTTTTCCCTCGTAAACTCTAAATTTATGTGTATAACCACTTTGGCTTTCACATAGTTTGTAGAGTTTGATGCCATATCCGGCCCGTTTGTTGGGCAGGTATTGGCAAAAATGCAGTCTGCCCTTGAAGTGCACAAGGGATTTATCAATGGACAGATGCTTTTGGGGGGTGTAGACCTGGGCAAACTTGAGATTATAATAATCTATAATGGGACGAATTTTGTATAAACAATTGTATCTAGGATCATTAGGGGGTGGACAATCTGCATTATTGTTATAATGTAGAAATTTCAGGAGACTTCCGAATCGGGTCCTGGACATAATGGTGTGGTATATTGGCGTGTGATGTAAAAGGTCATTACTCCAATATGACCGTAGTGATGTTTTTTTATTATCCCCATATTAAGTATTAGACCCCCCAAAATTTTCATCTCCAAAGGGGTCGTGGGAGTCCACTGAAGGGGTCTTGCATAGTATGAGTTGGGGTGGGTGGCTAAAAATTGATTGGCATAAAGATTAGTTTGCTCCACCATCATGTCTATCAATTCATCAGAAAAAAAAAAGGTGGAAATAATCAGCTTCCGTAAATATTGCAGTGTTCACATGAATGCCTGTAGTGGCCGTAAAGTCCAGCACCTGAGGTACAAAGTTAGTAGCAGAAGTCCAGCTTGGGTCATTTGTAGAAGCTGATGCGCTGCTAACTCTACTGCGTCTGTGAGGGTTCGTCAACTGATGAATCAGAAGAAGAGCTATACACAAGAAAAGATTCTTCTTCTCCACTGTCAGAGTCAGACTCTGAGGCTAGTATGGCATAAGGCGCTCCTCGGCGCTGTACACCCGTTTTGTAAAATTTATTTATATATATATATATATATATATATATATATATCTCTATTCAGAAAAAATTGAAAAATAAATTAGTCACTGCTGGCAAATTCAGTGACAAGGACTGGTCACAGATAGAAGTTCAGAGGTATGGGGGGTTTGAAATGGAGTATTTATAATCGGGGACAAGTACGGACGTCCCCAATATTATTATTATTTTTTTATTCCGAAAATAATTGAAAAAAGAAAATTGCTCCAAAAGCACCGGAGCTTTATGTCACTGGTGACAGAAATTTTTCACTGCTGGCAAATTCAGTGACAAGGACTGGTCACAGATAGAAGATAGAGGTTTGGAGGTATGGGGGGGGGGGGGGTTGAAACTGAGTATTTATAATCGGGGACAAGTACGGACGTCCCCAATATATATATATATTTTTATATATATTTTTTTTCAATAAACGTCTAACTTACCCTAATACAAGAGCTCTAACTCTAATAACTCCCTAACTAACCCTAATGATTTGCCTAAAACAGGTTACTGACAGTATGGATGACAGGGACTGGGGTGCTGATGTACTGTCACTATTGTCAGACACCACACAGGTACAGGGGACAAATGAGGGTCACAGGGGACTAGTGAGGGGTGATGAAGGGCACAGTGGACAAATGAGGGGTTATTAGGGTCACAGGGGACAAATGAGGGGCACTTTTAGAGTGTGTGTGTGTTTTTTTTTTTCACAGGTCTAACTTTGCTCTGCCTCCGATCACTTCTCTGACTGAAATGAGAGGATCGAAGGTGAGAGATCCTCTCATTTCAGCGACAGCCGGATACCAGAAGAGGAGGAGATGTGTGCGCACATGCGCACACATGCAAAATCGCTCGTTAGGACAAGATGATGTGCGGCGGTGATCTGCGGCCAGACCAACTGCTGATCGGTCCCTGGCCGTCAAGGGGGAGCTGTTCGGTCCCCGACACAGCAAGGTAATTTGCACTTCAGGTGCGCGATCTCGGCAGGGGAGCATTTAAATGAACGCTGTGCATGTACGGCGTTCTGCGCTAAGGGGTTAAAGACGTAAAATCTTTTCTCTGACACAGAGCTCTAAGTACCAGTTAAAGAGATCGATGCAAGCTTATGGACTGAAGTCACCACTAGAGGGAGCTTAGGAGCTTGATGCATACTGTTAGGCCTCTTGCACACAAGCAATACTGATTGTGTCACGATTTGTTTAGGGAAAAACTGATCGTTTTGTAGGCAAGTTGAATCAGTTTTTTTTCTGCTATTGCATTTATTGTTTTAATGTTTCTGCCAGATTGTATCCAGATTGCATACATTTCTCATACACATGAAGAAAAACTGAAAAATAACAATCCACATCTCCCAGCAGCCATCAGTGAAAAACGCATTGCATCCAGATGCCTTCCATTTTTTGATCACTTACTGCAGGAAAAACACCCAATATAGAACATGCTGTGATTTTTCCTGAACACGAAGATGATGCGTGAAAAACTCCAATGTGCTTATGTGCACAGACCCAGTGAAATGAACAGGTCAGGATTCAGCCCAGATGTGTTCAATACACGCATTGCACGAACATGTGAAGCCCGTGCTCGTGCCATAGACAGACACCGTCCATGGGGTAGGCGCATGGGCATCGTGGCCCCATTCACTTAAATGGAACCGCGATCCTTCCGTTCCGCAAAAATATGGCGCAAGTTCTATCTTTTTGTGGTGCAGAAGCACGGAACGGAACCCCAGAAAGCACTCCGCAGTGCTTCCGTAGTCTTCCGTTCTGCATCTCCGGATTTGCGTACCCATTGAAATGAATGGGTCCGCATCTGTGATGCGGAATGGCCACAGAACGATTCCCCTGTATTGCGGATCCGCAAATGCGGTCCGCAATATGGCAACGAGCATCACACTTTCGTGTGAACGAGCCCTTAGGGTTTAGAAAGCGGCTACTTGTGGCCACGCCATATATGATACAGTGATTGGTGGGCATGCTGCTAAAATCAGAATTGATGACAGCGAAACCAGTCGTGCTGAAATCCTGCAGTCAGTATTTCTGGCAATGTGGTCGCTGTATCAGTAATGTGTGGGTCACAATGTACCCACATTCACTATTAGTTGCTATGTTGCAATATTATGTAGCACAAGTCATCATATACCCCTGGCCTTATTCATTGAACTCAATATATACAGAAAGCTTGTAAGTTCCTGTAGTGTTCTTCTGGTGCTACCTGCAGGTAGCTAGTATGTTATCTTTCAAATCTCTGGTTTTGCAATGGATTTGAAGCCTGGGATTTTCTATCAAAGCAAATCTCCAACCATTATGACGATATATTAAATGCTATTTTTACTGAACGCTGAGAAAAGTTATTAACATTTCGATTCAGTTGCTTTGCCGAATTTCACAAAGAAATTCGGCACAAATCGCATTCCATGGTATGTAGCGGGTGCAATAAGGAGGAATAGCGATCACTTCCTCCCCTTCATTGAACCGCTCAGATGCCACATTCATTGCCGATTGCGATATCTGATAATAAAATCGAGGCCTTTCAGGGGTTAATCAGGGTTAAGGAAAAAAATGCTCATGGAGAGGCTGTTACAGCCATTTTATTTGAAGAAACTGCGCAAAATCTGATGACATCACCACTAGGGATCGACAGATTATCGGAAGTACCGATATTATCAACCAATATTCAGGATTTTGCACATTATCGGTATCAGCATCTAACCTTGCTGATATACCGATAATGCGTATAAAGTGAATACTAGTGAGAACTTCCATTATGGAAGCGCGCACTAGTATGCATTGGGATTGGGGAAGAAGCGCAGCAAGCGCTTCCGATACTCACCCTCCCTGGTCTTCTTTGATGGGGCCCACACTGCAGTGTCCTGACCCCACACAGCGTCAGGACGTAGTGCGCACACCATGACCTGACGCTGCATGCTGTAAGGTGACAGTGCAGCGCGGGTCGGAGAAGACAGGGGAGTGAGACACCGGACCTGGAGATGAAGAGGAGCCGCAGCGCAGACGAGGTGAGGAGTTATTTATTTTATTCATCTGAGTTCTCATAGGGGTTAAAAGAGGTCTGATCTAAGGTCTGATGGGGTTAATAAAGGTTTGATATGGGTTAATAAAGGTCTGATCTGAGGTCTGATAGGGGTTAATAAAGGTCTGATCTGAGGTCTGATAGGGGTTAATAAAGGGCTGATCTGAGGTCTGATAGGGGTTAATAAAGGTCTGATATGAGGTCTGATATGGGTTAATAAAGTAAGTGAGGAGGGGGGATGGTGTGGAAATTGGCATTTGGCACTAGTATATTATAAATGAAAATTATAAATTGACTACCAACTAAGGGCTTTATTAATTAATAATTTACATTTATAATATACTAGTGCCAAATGCAAATTTCCACCACCTCAGTGACTACCAACTAATATAATATATATTATGAGATATCAAATATCGGTATAAATTATCGGCCTAAAAGTTCATAGATTATCGGTATCAGCTCTAAAAAATCAATAACGGTCTATCCCTAGTCACCACCACATGTTACCGTGCGCAAGCTTTTGTGCAGTTTCTTCAATCAAGATGGCCGCAACGGACTCTCTGCGAGCAAATGGATGAGGTTAGTATGTTTGTTTGTTTTTTAAACCATTTCAGGAAAAATTGTTTTGTTACCACAAAGCGCAAGTAAATTCAGCTTCATGATGAATTAAAATGTTTCTGAAATTTGGATTGAAGTCAATTAGTTTCACTTTGATTCGCTCAACACTAGTCAGATCTCCTGACAAGTTTTTTTTTTGGTAACTACTTTCATTCCACATGTAAAATCTATTTTGGAGCATCTATTCTTATGGCTCTATGTTGTGCTATTCATCTCTTATTCTTAGTATAAACTTATGAATAATTTGACAACTGGGTGTTACAATTTTGCCTTGTGTCCATACTCAATCTACCCGGCACTGATTGGATAGTGTCAGACTGTACAGGGACATACTCCACTGGTAACATCCAGTTGTCAATGTGAGGAACGGCATAACATAGAGTCACTAGAATAGATGTTACACAGTTGCTATTTTATATGAAATGAAATTAACCAAAACATATCGATAATGAAGTGAAAGATTTTTAGGAAATTAATCAGCACAGATTTTAGACCTAAAAGCATCATGATGAAAGGAGGAGATACCAAGTATATACTGTTGTTTGCCTACTGCAGGGCATAGAGATGTGATGCCCAACCCCAGAGCCCCTGCACTACGCATAAAACACAGTATGTTTAACCTAGAATGCTTCTTTAAAATAAATGCAGCATCAGCTGTAAACCAATGGACCAGGAAACCATTACCGACAAGGGCGGCAACCCCTACACACTGCCGGGCCCGATGGCGAAACTCCCCTCCAGGTTCCAGATACGCACCACTCCTCCTGAGGGACAACAAACCCACTGGTAGGAACCTGCAGATCACAACGGCGCCATCTTGGACGTCTCCCTCCATGAGCCCCACCAAACAATGACAGCGTCTACAGCCAAAGGAGAAGGGAGCAAGAGACTCTCCAGCCTCCCATGAATTGGAACCCAGAGGATCCACATCCCTATCAGTGATTTGCCTCTCTTCCCACCTCAGATGAACAGGCCTCTGGCTCATTGCTAAAAGAGCTAATACAGGCATTCAGTCAGTCGCTTCAATAAAGTATCACCCAGCTGGTATCTCCCCTGAAAGCATTAATCTCAGATTTGGACCACCGGATGACCCATATAGAAACCAAGATGGGTGAATTTGTGGGCTCCCATAATAAGTTAATTGACTCACATCAGGCGCTAGAGGAAGAAGTGAGATTACTGCAGGCTAAGGTGGTAGACTTGCAGGATCGATCCCACAGAACCAATATAAAGTTCAGGGGCATCCCTGAGGAGATCACCCAACAAGAATTGGTTCCCTACTTGCAAAAACTGCTCCTACTGCTCTTACCAAATAGCATTCCACTAGATCAGGGATGGCCAACCTGAGGCTCTCCAGCTGTTGCAAAACTACAACTCCCTGCATGCCCACACTGCTTATAGCTTTCAGCCTACAGCAGGGCATGATGGGAGTTGTAGTTTTACAACAGCTGGAGAGCCCCATCCCTGCACTAGATCTTACTCTGGATAGAGCACACAGAGTGGATCGAAAAAAAACCCCCACCAGTCTGAAAAGACGCCAACAGATGTCCTGGCAAGAGTGCACTATTTCAGTGTTAAAGAAGGGGCCATGCTTGACACACACAAGTCCAAGAAACTACCTGTTCCTTACCAACAAATTAAGTTGTACACAGATGTATCAGCGATGACCCTGAGACTCAGGAGGTAGCTTCTGGCGATCACTGCTGTGTTGCATGAGAATAATATCCCTTACTGCTGGGGATACCCAGTGAAATTCATCTTCATAATTTGCGGGAGATGGCATAAAACTTCTTAAAGGATGGAACATGGCAGTCACCCAGTCTCCTCCATAGTCCAACGGTGCTCCAGCCAGAGTAAGTTTCTAGATGAGAGTTGTTATGGTTATGGACTGTTAGCTTTCCACAGTTTGACTTTTCTAGATATGGCATGTTCACTATGGAAGTTACCCTCTTTCACTCTGCTGCTCCAACAAAAATGTAGAGCTTTTCCTCTGTTTGCATTATGGCTTATTTTTGTTTATGTTTTTGTTCTTCTTTAGATATTAATCTCCTTCACTCCTCCAGGAATGATTCCTAGTTCCCTCAAGTGACCCTCTCAGCCTCTCCAGCCTTATCTCTCCCATCTATTCCATTTACTGCAATATCAATACGGAACAGCTTTTGGTATATATACACTATGGGTATTAAAATAACATCTTTCAATGTTAGGGGTCTAAATAGCCCATACAAAAGATCCTTCATGTGGAAAGAAGCAGTGTTAATTAAGTCAGACATTTTCTGTGTCCAAGAGACACATATAGTATTCTCCAACGGGATGCACCAAGAATTAGACATCCTCAACTCTCCCATATTTATCAAGCATATTTCAACAGGTAACAAAGGGGGGATTTGTTGTCTATTAGAAACACTGTAACATTTTCTATGACTTCTCTAGTGACTGACCCAAAGGGGAGATATATCATAGTCATAGGACTTCTAAACAATGTTATGTATAGATTGGTCATGCTCTATGCACCAAATCGCAGACAAATTCACTTTCTCAATCAAGAGTTCCATAAAGTAAATGAGATCAAGCAGGGAAATTTGATAGTTTGAAGAACTTTACTTTCCACTCTCACCCCTTTAACACCTACTATAGAATAGATCTATTCTTAACTGGCAGATCTCTGCTCCACAACATTTCTTCCTCTACAATTGAATCAATAATATGGTCTGACTATATTACCATTATTATTTCCTTTGAAGAGACCCAGGCCGACCACGCTTCATCTCTGTGGAGAGATAACGCTTTTCTCATGGCCCATACAGAGAGGAGATACATTATGGAATAATTGATGATTTCCAGATTAATACTGGCTCAGTGTCAAAATCATGCCCATAAGGCATATGTAAGGGGCATATTTATCAAACTGGGTCACCAAGAGAAAAAGGAAAGGGACAAACTTTTCACAGAGAGGCACTATAAACTGCAAAGGATAGAAAGATTGAACAAACAAAAGCCTTCTCCCAACCATCACGCTCGGATACGCCAATTAAGAATAAAACTGAATGACTGCCTTCTGTACTCTTATGAAAAACAGATGCGGTCATTAAATGCACAATATTATTCTCAAAACAATAAAAGTAGTAAGCTTCCAGCCAGACGGATCAAACAGAGAGCCCAGAAATCGAGAATTCCATTCCATCGGCTCCCATAATTTATAAGACCCTAAAGATATAGCTAACCATTTCCGAGAATACTACTCATCTCTCTATAGTTTGCAAGCTAATGGCATTACATCCCATTCTAAATCAAACATTTCTTCTTTCTTAGGGATCGAAAATTTCTTCTTTCTTAGGGTACTTTCACACTTGCGTTTTTATTTTCCGGCTCAATGCCAGAAAAGCACTGATCAGGTATATCCTCATGCATTCTGAATGGAGAGTAATCCGTTCAGGATGCATAAGGATGTCTTCAAATCAGTCATTTTGACTGATCAGGCAAAAGATAAAACCGTAGACTTGTATGAATGCCGGATCTGGCATTTTTTTCCATCAAAATTGATGACACCGGAAAGATGGATCCGGCATTTCAATGCATTTTTCTGACTGATCAGGCATTTTTAATACTGGCATACGTTTTGCCGGATTGACGGAACTGCTTGCCGGATCACTCTGCCGCAAGTGTGAAAGTAGCCTTAAACAAATTGTCCCTTCTAAAGCTAAGCTGACCATCTCTATGTATTAAATGCCCCTATATCAGACAATGAAATATTACACACTATTAAAAGATCTTCCACTTCATAAAGCCCCAGGGCCCAACAGCCTATCAAACTAATTTTTTAAAACATATAAAGATATTTTGACTCCACATTTGCTTACTACTTTCTCAGAAGTGGTTTCCAGAGGCTTTTTTGATTAAGAAATCCTCACTGCCACCATAATTATCCTCTCTAAACCTGGAAAAGACCGGATCTGTCCCCAAAATGTCTTTAGATTGTACTGCATCTTACTTTATCTCGTACACTCTGACCAAGCAGGCTTTGTCAAAGGAAGGCAGGCACCAGACAATACCAGACGCCTCCTAAACCTTATTGACAAAGTAGAACACTCTAAAATCCCTGTGCTTTTGGTCACAATAGGCTTTTAACCACATCACTTGGTCTTCCACATTTTCAGTTTTAGGTAACAGCGCATGTTTCCAGGTGTTTCTACAGAGTGCTGGAAATTCTGCGGGGGTCGAGGAAATATAGTCCACATTTTATGGCACTGTCCCAAATTAGTCCAACTATGGTGAGATGTTTTTTCTTTAGTTACTAAATTTGCTGGGAAAAACAGTCTCATCCTCACCATCAATGGCACTCTATTTATAGGTTTATCAAGGTTATATCAGTGCCCATTTATATCTTGCTACTAAGTTGGCAATAGCCCACCAGTGGAAATCACCTGAAATATCTTCCTTAGTAGAAATCACATGAAGATTAGATAAGACATGCTCCTATCGGATCTTGGCCCTTAAAAACCACTGTATATTAAGCACATTTGAGAGAAGCTGGTCGGCTTGGATTGAAAATAGGAGAACCTCTATTGTATAACCTACTTAGGTTCTTATCATGCCTGGAGATGTTATCTGTTAACTGTGATGTGCACAGTACTGTACATGACATATAGTTTGTACAATCCTTGTTATGTTCTGCTTTTATCTTCAAAGATAATGAAAAATACGAGACCAACCTGTACAATGAAATAGCTGATCCAATGGCAATATCATATATAATGTGATATATTTCTGTACAAGAAGGTCTCCAATGAAAAAAAAAGAAAGGAAGAAAAAAAATAATGGTCACAGGCTCAAGGTAACTAGCCTTACAATAAGGTTGTGCAATCTGGGCAATAACCATACCCTTAAAGGGGTTGTCCTGCCATTTATATAGATGACCTATTTTCAGGATAGGTCATCAATTTCTGATCGCCCGGGGTCCAACATCTGGGACCTCCACTGATCAGCTATTTGAAGAGGGGGAGGTGCTCCATGAGAGCGCTGCTTCCTGCCTGTCGTCTGGGAAGTTTTGGCAGTGCAGTGTTATGACAAGTACTCACTCAATTCACTTAAATGGAGTGACTACTTGTAATTACTCTACCTCTCCACAGGAAATGACATGTAGTGTAATGACCAGGAATGGGCGCTCGCACAGAAAACCTCGTCAAACAGCTGATTGGCTCGAACCCCCCACCTACTAGATATTGATGACCTATGAAAAAAAAAAATGTATAAAAACTCAGGGTCACCCCGGTTGCACAGGGTTGGGACCCTTAAGTGCAGGTCACAATAATAAAGAGACTAGCTGTTGCAGTTCTCTCTAACTGGGTGAGCCCCAGTTTATAAGGTCACTACTATACCCTGCTGGGATTTGTACTGGGCTCTATTCCCATACTATAAAAACTGACCCTACACCTGTTCTCAAGACCTGGGTGCCCGTTTATTATTGTGCCTTTCAGTGATATACCAGCCTACCCTTATCATGGAAGATACCCAGAACGTCCCTGTGGACTTCCAAGCCGTGATTAACGCAGCTGTCGCTGCCTCTGTGGAGAAGGCACTCTCCAAGGCCCGAGCCTCGTCTCCTGACGTACCTAAAACCCGCAGACGTCCACGTCACGAGTCGGACTCCGATCGATCCGACTATCAGACAGGAGATGAATCCCGCCCTACAAAACGCCATGACAAAGGCGAGGACTATGCACCCAAACTACCCAAGGGTAAGGCACATGCCAAGCGTAAATCTGCCAAGCCACACACCCCGGCCCCGCGTCAGGAGTACTCTTCAGATGAAGAGCAGGGCTCGGCCCAGTCCATGTCAGTGCTGGATGAGTGGCAAGCTGATGCTTCTGAGTGGAATTACGACGCATGGGGCTCGGACGATAAGTCTGTCTCCGCTTTCATGCGGGAGACCCTCCTGGGTGCGGCCCAGCCAGAGGTATTGAAAACACTGCGGACGCAGAGCCTCCTCTTGACTCAGACACCATTCTGGACCCCTCAGGTCAAGCGATGTTCGACCCCCGCAACATACGGCACCCCAGATCGGGTGACTGGTCGCCTCCAGAACACCTTTCCAAGTTCATGCACCTGTGGCTCCGCAAACCTCTGGAGAAAGAGGTCCGCAACCGACTCAGGTCTGAATGCCCACGCCCTTCCCTGCCGGATAAGGTCGCTCAGATCCCAGAATTTGACAAGGTTATGACGACCTTTATGATGTGCAGTGGCAGAGACCCTCGACGGGGGTAGAGAAAGGCCTATGGGGCGCCCAAGATAACCTGTTGGATTCCGTAGGCCCCCTCGCTCGCATTATGTATCTGGCGGATGACGCCTATGCCAAAGCTGATTCCTTCTCCATCGAGGACATCAGGGAATGGGCACATGACATTCGAGAGTGGGCACAACGGTGTTTTTGTTTCATCGGAAACACCAATGTTACGCTCTCTTCGGAGAGACGAAAAGCAGCGTTATACCGTATTAATGGTAAATTGGCAGACCTTGGCACAAAGGAGATTGGGCCCCAGGCACAAGGAAAACTTTTCGGTGAACCATTCCTCAAGGAACTAAACAAACACGTCAACGTGTTCACCTCCCTTAATAAGGCGCAATCCTCAATGCGCAGTGTTTTCAGGAGCAACCCTACCAGAGGGGTTTTTGGAAGGGCTGGCCGGCAACGGGGCCGTGCCGCCAGCCGCTTTTGGCCTTCAGGCCCCCGTACTCAACCAACACAATTTTATCCCACAAGAGACTATCAGCAACGACCCTTTTCTAGAGGCTCGGATAGAGGCCGTGGACCCCGCGGACGTTCCCGTTTTGCTGCAGGTAAGGACCCATATTCCTCCGTTGTTACCATGTACCCGCACTGCGGGCCGTATTTCCCTTTCTTTCCACAATTGGGCCGCCCTATGCTCAGACACATGGATTCTACAAACAGTGCAGGGATATATCTTAGACCTAGTGGGGACCCCCTTTCAGGTTCGGCCCCCTCGCCCCATCCGCATGTCGTTTTCCGACCACAACCTTGTCAACACGGAGCTACGCGAGCTTCGAGACAAAGGCGCTATGCAGCCGGTCCACGACGAGGGAGGTTACTTCAGCAACATCTTCCTGGTTCGTAAAAAGTCGGGAGAATACTGTCCCGTCATCAATCTACGCGCCCTCAACGCATACGTGGTCTACCGCCACTTAAAGATGGAGGGCATCCACCTCCTGCGGGACCTTCTTCGGAGCAACGACTGGTTCACCAGGCTCGATCTGAAAGATACATACCTGTCAGTCCCGGTGCACCCGGACTGTCGAGCACTCCTACGTTTCCTCTGGCGCGGACGCCCTTGGCAATTCACTTGCCTCCCTTTCGGGCTCAGCTCAGCCCCATGGTGTTTCACCAAACTCCTAAAACCGGTGGTGGCCCACCTGAGGTCCAGGGGCATTCGATGCATCATCTACTTAGACCACCTCCTCCTGTTCTGCTCCGACGAACGCAGACTACGCCAACACACTCATCTGACAGTATCCCTACTGGAATCTCTGGGCTTCGTGGTGAATCAACAGAAATTGGAGCTCCTCGGCTTTGAGATCGACTCGACGACGTGCACTCTGAGGCTTTCAGCCTCAAGGATCGCAACCATTCGCAAGGAGATTCGCAGAGTTCTCCGGCTCCAGTCGATCCCCCTACGCAACCTGGCTAGGATTGCGGGACTCCTCTCTGCTTCCATTCAAGCCATATTTCCGGGTCCTCTCCACTACAGGGCCATGCAACGTCTCAAGGCGAAATACCTACGCCACAGTCCTACTTACGACCAACCCGTCCCTGTGACGAAGGAAGTTTGCGAAGAGCTGTCATGGTGGCTGGACAGCATGCAAGCCTGGAACGGCAAGGCCATATTCGGAGACACTCGAGATTTAGTTTTGGAATCAGACGCCAGCTTGTGGGGATGGGGTGCCACCAACGGAACCATCTTCACAGGAGGAACATGGACGACGCAGGAGCTCTCCATGCACATGAATTGCCTCGAACTCCTGGCAGGATCCTTCGCGATCCGCAGCCTGGCCCGGGAGAGCTCCAATTGTTGCATCCTCCTACGCATGGACAATGTCTCCGCAGTCCAGTACATCAACCGCCTGGGAGGCGCTCGCTCTCGACTGCTGTCGGATATTACGAGCGAGACATCTTCGACTACTGCCTCCCTCGCAACATCACGTTACGAGCGGAATACCTGCCGGAAGAAATCAACCTCACAGCCGACTGGTTCTCTCGCCGCTGGAAAGACGTCAGCGACTGGAAGCTAGACACAAGAATCTTCAGGGCCCTGGCAGCCCGGAGGGGTCCCTTTCATCTGGATCTGTTCGCCTCTCGCAACAATCACCAGACCCCGGAATTCTTCAGCTGGCTCCCGGACCCGAAGAGCAAGGCGACAGACGCATTTCTCCAACAATGGCCGGTGACAGGAGCCTACGCCTTTCCCCCATTCTCCATGATTGCGAGAACACTACACCAGATGCGGACGCAACAAATCAAACTGGTTCTCATAACGCCCTTGTGGCAGAGCCAACCGTGGTTCCCGGACCTCCTGGCCTCCTCCTGCATGGATCCTCTCCTCCTTCCATCCTCCCAGGACCTGCTCACGGATCCCAAAGGGCGTCTCCACCCTCTCCTCCTGGAAGACCGGCTACCCCTGGTGGCTTTGTTTCTTTCCGGGGTTCCTGGCGAGTCTGCGGACTATCGCAGGCTGCTAGGGACCTCTTATGGGACTCTTGGGCCCCAGGAACTAGACGCTGCTACCTTTCAGCTTGGGCCTCCTGGTCTACTTGGTGCATGGAACGGGACTCCGATCCATTTACAGCACCTGTTCCCATGATTCTTAATTTTCTTTCCTCCTTGTTTTCTTCTGGCCGCTCTTATCGTTCTATCAACGTTGTTCGCTCCCCGATTTTGGCAGCCCACACCCCCGTCGGGGATCTCCTGGTCGGCAAAGACCCTCTGGTCTGCCGCCTACTTCGCGGCATGCGGCTCTGCCGGCCCCCAAATACCATCAACTATGGGACGTGCGACTGGTTCTCAGTTTTTTCAGGGAATGGCTTCCGAATGACCGCCTCTCCCTTCGCCAACTATCCGCTAAATGCGCTTTTCTCCTTTGTCTGGTGTCTTTCCGACGCGTTTTGGACGTTCGGGCCTTCGATGTTGATGCCTTTGAGGTGGCCCCTGAAGGAGTCACATTCCATATCTCTCGTCGCACTATGTCGGGTTCGGCGTTGGTCTTTTACCCCTTTTTTCCAGACGACCCGCAGCTCTGCGTCGTGTCCACTCTCCGCAGATACGTTTCGGTTACCTCCTCACTCCGTTCCTCTTCGTCGGGTCAACTCCTAGTTTCCTAAGTGCGCCCTCACGCTCCAGTCTCGGTCACTACGCTGGCCCGTTGGATCCGCTGGATCCTTTCCCTCGCAGGTATAGTCCCCGCTTTTGGCGCCCACTCCGTTCGTGGAGCGGCGGCTTCTTCAGCCTTCCTGGCAGGGGCGTCCCTTTCGGATATTCTCCGAACGGCGGACTGGTCTAGGGAATCTACTTTCCGTACCTTTTATTTTCGCACTCCCCCTTCTGCGGGGACGTCTCTTCTTCAGCGTTAAAATTGCAAAATAGGAAGCCTCCTGTCATGTTATAAAATTGAAGATTATGCTAGCTTTAGTGTACTAATAATCTTAATTTTAATAAGGACAGGAGGCGACTATTTTCCCTCCCTTATGTTCCCTACCCTGACTCCTCGGGGGAGTGGATCTCAAGGTGACGGATATGGGGTTTGATTTTAATAATCTCTCTATTTTGGGACATATTCGGAATCTCTCACCCTCATGTTGCCTTCTAGACGGACAGATTTTAATTGTAACTACATGCTTACACCTGCCATATATTTAGCCACTAGACAATTTGCACTCTGTTTGTAATTATTTAACTTTACACCATTCCGTTAAGGCCCACAGGCGTGAACAGTTACGGTTCATTACCTAACCTATATTTTATACTCTCCTTTCAGTGTAACGCTCTTCAGGACCTGGTTTGTTAACCTCACGACTCCATAAGATGGGTTGAAGGCTTTGTTTGGTCTTACCTCCAACCTCGTTACTAGGATTCTCCTCAAGTTCCGCTCGCCAGAAACCGCTGTTGTAGTTTTCGTTGTATTTCTGGATGTTCGAGCTCAATCGGGACCTGGATGTCGCTTCTAGAAAGAGGAAGTGTACACGCAGCATGACCCTTATATACTATACTGCGCAGTGATTTACTTGTTACTCTTTTCGTTTTTTCTTTACTGCTGTGGAGTTAGTAAAGAGAGTTAATGTAAAATAGTCGCCTCCTGTCTTTATTAAAATTAAGATTATTAGTACACTAAAGCTAGCATAATCTTCAATTTCTGCATGGAGTGAAAAGGCAACCCTGGATCCATGTTTTGTTGATCCACAATTTATGGACAGCAAAACACATACCACCGAGAGCATGAACCCCTGGGGCTCATGCAAACAAACGTATTTTTGGGCTACATCTGATCTGCATTATTTGAGGATCAAAGGCGGACCCATTCACTTTAAAGGGGCCGCAAAAGGTGAGGACAGCACATCTATGTGTTGTCCACATCCGTATGTACGTTCAGCGGCCCCACAAAAAAATAGAACATGTCCTATTCTTATTTGTTTTACAGACAAGGATAGAGGTCAGGATGTTCCATTCCAGAACATACAGAACTCACATGGCAAGTATCCGTGTTTTGAGGATCCGCAATTTATGCCCCATAAAAACGGCAACAGCCGTGGGCATGAGCCCTAATGCTGTGGTTCTTCTTAATGAGAATCTATGTGGAAAAACCATGTGTAATCTGCAACATGTGCAGGGAGCCTTAAAGGGAGTCTTTCACCTAATATGAGCGTTTTAGACCACTCAGATCAGGTTATAGACTCTTTGACAGTCATTACAATGTTACCTTTGTTTTAAGTGTCCCTCGTCCAGATATTGAAAAAAAAACACTTTTTAAACGTATGCAAATGAGCTTCTGAAGGTTCCCAGTGGCGGCGTTACTGAATGATGTGCCCAGAAAAACACACCTCTTTCTGCCCTCTGGCCGCCCTTCTGTTTTATTATTACCTCCTCCTCTGCCTCCAGCCGGCGGACGTCACTAGCGGCAAGAGAAGAAGTCAGGCTGGGAAGTGGCAGGCACCTGCACACTGCTCTGCCCATTATGGGCAGAGGAACAGCTTTTTATATTGCGCATGCGCCGGTCGGCTGTCTTTAGTTGGCCGTCACATGAGCAATATGAAAAATCTAAATTCTTTTAAGTGCTCCTAACACGCCTCACCATCCATACATGTGCCCCAATACCTGTTTTTCATGTCTGTGCTTTCATTCTGACTGTCTGGGCAGAATTAGATTATCATGCCTCCCAAGTGTCCCTCTTTTGGAGGGACAGTCCCTATTTTTGACCAAAGTCCCTCTGTCCCTCTTTGATCCTTAAATGTCTCTCTTTGTGACCTGGGGAATTAATTCTTAAATGTACAATAATAAAATTACTCCTTACTAAACTATCTGTATGGTTTCTATCTGTATATTAGACCCTATCTTCATTATTTTGTGCAATTTGGACCTTAAAATATATATAATTTGATGATTTATTTGCTAATATTTAAATGGATATTAAAGGTGCTCCTTAGTGGTGGAGTTAGGCCTCATGCACACGGCCGTTGTTTTGGTCTGCATCTGAGCCGCAGTTTTGGCGGCTCGGATGCGGACCCATTCACTTCAATGAGGCCGCAAAAGATGCGGACCGCAAAACACCCAATGGTTGTGTGCATGAGGCCTTAGTATGAGAAAAAAAAAGAGTGGGATAAACAGCTTGAATCAGCAAGCACATCAAGTCACATGTATATCTAATCCACGCTCGGACTGTTCCAGAGGTACAGGTGAATCCCCTGGTGGCCCCTGAGCAAGGTGAGCCCTTGTCTTTCACCCCCTGTACAAGTGGCTCATAAGGGTACTTTCACATTCGCGTTGTTGGATTCTGGCAGGCAGTTCCGTCTCACAAATGCCGGATCCGTCTCTCCGGTTGTCATCTGGAAAAACGAATCCGATATTTATCTTTTTTTACATTTTTAAAGGTCTGCGCATGCGCAGACCACAAAACCGGATCCATTTTTCCGGAACACATGGGGCCGGATCTGGCATTAATGCATTTCAATGGAAAAAAATGAAAATAAAGTAAGTGTTCTGGAATTTTGGACGAAGAAAATACAGCAGTATGCTATTTTCTCTGTCCAAAAACCATACAGTGACTTAACTGAAGACATCCTGATGCATACTGAACGGACTGATCTCCATTCAGAATGCATTAGGATAAAACTGATCATTTTTTTCCGGTATTGAGCCCCTAGGACGGAACTCAATACTGGAAAAGTTTAACGCAAGTGTGAAAGTACCCTAACACTGTAGACTTACTGCACTACATATCAAAAGGCAGTGTGCAGCACCTCAACTGGCCTAAGTTCATGTAAAATCTGGATAAAATATTTAATAAACTCCCCAGTTTATTATTATAGACACGTTCATGTGGCTGAGATAACTTCTAGGTACAGAGGCAGGACTGCCAGGATACTCCTTCCAGGGGCGTAGCTAACGGCGCTAACCCGTCCCTCAGTGCATTGTGTGTCTTCTTATGTGGCACAAGGGTCTTTGGGGCCCCTCAGGCTCCTGGGCCCGGTAGCGACTGCTACCTCTGCACCCCCTATAGCTACGCCCATGCTCCTTTCCCAGGGACTTCCCTTCTCAAAGTTGCTGCAGGGACCACCATAATCAATCATCTGCTAGCATCTTGCTGCTGTGTGCAGGTAATATCTGAATGTATCCACAGGTGGGCCACCAAAATTAATTTTACTGCGGGGCCCTAAACAGCCCACTCCAAAACTGATCTAAAACCTATCATGTATGTGTGCCTAATACACATCCTGTTGTGTGTGGTACTGCCTGCTGAGCTGTGTATCTAATCCCATCTTGTATGATACAGCCTGCTGAGTTGTGTATCTTATCCTATATTGTATGATCCTGCCTGCTGAGCTGTGTATCTAAACCTTTATGCACACAACCGTATACATTTTGTGATCCACATTTTTGCAGTCTCATTGAGTTCTATGAATTAGAGGTCCTCATTTTGAGGACCAGAATAGGACATGTTCTATCTTTACTGGCACACGGCTACATACGGATGTAGAAAACACACTGATGAAGTCCCTATGTTTTCCACATCTGTATGTCAGTTCTGCCATAGATAGAACATGTCCTAGTTTGGTCCTCATAATGCAGATATATAACCCATAGAACTCAATGGGACTACAAAAAAAAAAGTGAATTGCACCCGGACAATATACTTATTTAGTGGATCCGTGACTTGCAGACCACAAAATGGATACGGTTATGTGCCGGGGCCCCCTGCTCCTGGGGGGGCCCACTGTGCCCGCTCACTCCTGCAGCTGTGTCCTGCCCTTTTTGAATTCTAGGGAAGCTTACCCCAGCAATGCAGACAATTTTTGCCATGTGCACTGCTGGGGTAAGCGGCCCCAGAACTCAGAACAGGGTAGATGGAGTTTCGGTAGATCGATCCTATGCTAGAATGTAGTTGTTAGAAGGAGGTCTGTGACATCACTGGTCACATGCTCCTTCATGATCACATGACTAACCCTCAGCAGCAGCAGCAGCTTGTTGAAGGAGGAGGGGCTGTGTGTGCCTGCAAAATGCAGAGTGAGGTAGGATGTGCTGCTGGAGAACCAGAACTTTATAAGGGGAAGCATATGAAGCTCATATATGAGTAGGCAGGTGAAGCACAAATATGAGGGGGCAGTGGGGTTCAAGTGGAATGGAATCTGGTGCAATTAAGGGGGTTTATCATACAGATCCGGGTGTATTCTGAGGGCCATGATGTGTGCGTGTGTCAGTCTGTCTGTCCCTGTGTGTGAGCCCCTTTCTGTGTCTATGGCCTCATGCACACCGGCCGTGTACATCACGGATGCGGACCTATTCACTTGAATGGGTCCTCAATCGCTCAATGGGAAGCATTCCTTAGTGCTTCCGTGGTGTTTCCGTCCATGCCTCCGCACTGCAAAAAAATAGAACATGTTCTATTTTTTGTGCGGTGCGGACGGATCATGGACCCATTCAGGTTGAATGGGTCTTAATCTGTCCCGGCCACCGCACAGACGTTGCCAGTGCATTGGGGACCACAAATCGTGGTCCCCAATGCATGGAACGGACGTATAACGGCAGTGTGCATGAGGCCTGAGGCATTGCTTAGACTCCATCCCACAGTCTAGCCAGTGCCTAATGGGTTACGGTTTAGACCACCTTTTTGTACATGTTGATAATTCCCTTTTAAACCCCAGTCTATGTCCCCTCAGTACTGGGAATCAGTGGGAGTCATATTATAAAGGTAACAAAAGGTTGGAGCATAACTAAAGGTGGCATTCCCTTTTAATGCCCCCTTAAGGTGGCCACACATTAGATAGAAGTTGATTGATGATCGCACAGGTGTCTGTCCCCGTGTGTGTGTGTGTCTGTCCCCGTGTGTGTGTCTGTCCCCGCGTGTGTGTGTCTGTCCCCGCGTGTGTGTGTCTGTCCCCTCGTGTGTGTCTGTCCCCGTGTGTGTGTCCCTGTGTGTATGTCCCCGTGTGTGTCCCTGTGTGTATGTGTGTCTGTCCCCGTGTGTGTGTGTGTGTGTCTGTCCCCGTGTGTGTGTTCCCGTGTGTGTCTGTCCCCGTGTGTGTGTGTCTGTCCCCGTGTGTGTGTGTCTGTCCCCGTGTGTGTGTGTCCTGTCCCCATGTGTGTGTGTGTCAGTCCCCGTGTGTGTGTGTGTGTCTGTCTGTCCCCGTGTGTGTGTGTGTCTGTCTGTCCCCGTGTGTGTCTGTCCCCGTGTGTGTGTGTGTCTGTCCCCGTGTGTGTGTGTGTCCCCGTGTGTGTGTGTCTGTCCCCGTGTGTGTGTGTCCGTCCCCGTGTGTGTGTGTCCGTCCCCGTGTGTGTGTGTGTCTGTCCCCGTGTGTGTGTGTCTGTCTGTCTGTCTGTCCCTGTGTGTGTGTGTGTCTGTCTGTCCCCGTGTGTGTGTGTGTCTGTCTGTCCCCTTGTGTGTGTGTGTCTGTCCCCGTGTGTGTGTGTGTCTGTCTGTCCCCGTGTGTATGTGTGTGTCTGTCTGTCCCCGTGTGTGTCCCAGTGTGTGTGTGTCTGTCCCCATGTGTGTGTCACCATCACCATGCCCACAGTGTTCCCTTTGTCTTGACACAGCTGCATCAGGACATTCTGTGCGGGGCAAGATGAAGAAGGAAGAGGAGGCAGCACCGCCAGCATGGAGTCCGTGGTAGAGGCACTGGGAGGCACACTAAGGACGCAGGTAACACTACTACATGATCTAAACTAGTGTTATCTGTGGTTTACATAGGACTACAGGTAACACTATCACATTATCAGCACTAGTGTTATCTGTGGTTTTACATAGGACTGCAGGTAACACTATCACATTATCAGCACTAGTGTTATCTGTGGTTTTACATAGCACTGCAGGTAACATTACTACATTTTCTGTACTCAGATAGCCATGACTGTGTTATCTATGCTGTTACATAGGACTGCAGGTGATATCTACTGTATTATCTGTACTCAGAGAGTTACCACTGTGTAAGGGGGCCCACTGAGACTTTATCGCCCAAGGGCCCACATGATCCTGGAGCCGGCCCTGTGCATGAGCCCTATTACTCATACTTAGTGCCCATAACAGTAGCGTCCACAGTGCTCCTATAACAATGACATCCACAGTGCTCCCATAAGAGTGACATCCACAGCGCCCTCATAACAGTGATATCCATGGTGCCCTCATAACAGAGACCTACACAGTGCCCTCATAACAGTGACCTCCACAGTGCCCCTAGTGCCATCCAGTGACCCCTTGTGCTATCCAGTTCCCCCATTGTGCCATCCAGTGCCCCCTGTTTGCCATCCCTTGCCCCCTTATGCCATACAGTACCCCCTTGTGCTATCTATTGCCCCCTTGTGCCATTTAGTTCCATCCTTGTGCCATCCATTGCCCCCTTGTGCAATTCAGTTCCCCTCTTGTGCAATCCAGTGTTCCCTTGTGCCATCCAGTCACTGCCGGCGTTGAGGGGGACAAACTGAGCAATTGCCCTGGCCCCCGATCCTCTAAGTTTCCCCCTTCTTCAGTCTGACTTACAGAACAGTCCAGTCTCCAGAGTGGGGAATTCCCCAGCTAAGGGCTCTTTCACACTTGCGTTCTTTTGTTCCGGCATAGAGTTCCGTCGTCGGGGCTCTATGCCGGAAGAATCCTGATCAGGATTATCCCCATGCATTCTGAATGGAGAGAAATCCGTTCAGGATGCATCAGGATGTCTTCAGTTCAGGACCAGATCTTTTTTATTTTTTTATTTAAAGTAATCGCAATTGTACAATCATGAGAGGAAAAGGATTCGTACATAGTCAATAATAAGTTGTACAAGGTATATAATAGATATAAACAGTAACAACACAGTGAAACTGTGATGAAGACGTAAGTATCACGGCTACGGATGGGGAAAACCCTCAGCCGTGCGGTATCAGCAGATGGGTGGTCAGAGCATGGCCAGGACAGGAATAAGGGAGAAGGTCACCTCCTACACATCCCTAATTCTGACCCTGTCTCCTATCCGTATGAGCCAACCCTGAAGTTCGGAGGGCTCATACTCCGGAACCTGATATTCCTGCTCGCCCTCAGGGTGGCCCTGGACTAGGAGCAGGGTAAGACGACCCATTCCTCCTAGACACGGAGGAACAGGAGTCTCACTGGCCAAGCTACATAGAAAGGGGAACATAAACAGACATATGGCAATGACAGGTAAGTGAGACTAGTACCACACTTACCTGCCACAGACACACAACCTGGAACCCACGTGCAAGTGCTGCTATCCACAACCAACACAAAGGACACAGCACACAACAGACATCACACGGGAACCCAGTAAACCATATGCTGCAATAACAGATAAACCATAAACTAACACCAGACATAACGTTTATGACCACCAGGGTGGCCCTCACTAGCAGATGGTAAGTAACCAGGAGGATGTCTCCAGCAAGCATGGCTGAAGAAGCCCCACTGACTACTGCTATTCACTGAGGCTTTATAGGGCCAAGTAGCCACACCCACAGTGGGACACACCCAGTGCACACACACTCACTAGGAAGGAAGTTAACCCTTCCAACACCAGGGAAGGAAAGACATCAACTTAAAGTGGAAGTGCACACAACACATGTACCACCCCATGCACACCGATAAAAAGCACACCTATAAAAAGAGGTTGCCAGGTGCAGCCGCATGCCTATTGCAGCAAGCTGCCTAGCACCGCTCAGGCTGCTCTGCTGCCACATGCACAATGTTGCCAGCGGCAACCACAGGTGAGGCAACATACTATAGCCCTCACCTGTGATTGACAACAACACCAAGACCGCAGGCAACTGCATGCGGTTACAGGAGTCACGACCGTGACCAAGGGTCGTGACAGTAAGTAATAGTTAATAGGTGCAGTTGAGTAAAAACACTCCTATTGAGTCTGGAATGAGGGCCTGTTTGTAATTCCTAATTATTTCTTACCAAATAGTGGAAATAGTGGAAAGACAGCTAATAAATAGGCTATTATAACCCATCTCTTTACTGACCGGAGGGAAATTATGTATATTCCCATTCGTAGGAGTTGATTATATGATAACAGAAGACTGCTTGTGAGTAGAGTGGCTGTACTTCACCCAGTTATCCCATCTTCAGGACCGGAAAGTTTTTGGGCCGGAGAAAATACCGCAGCATGCTGCTCTTTTTGCTCCGGCCAAAAATCCTGAACACTTGCCGCAAGGCCGGATCCGGAATTAATGCCCATTGAAAGGCATTAATCCGGATCTGGCCTTAAGCTAAACGTTGTTTCGGCGCATTACCGGATCCGACGTTTAGCTTTTTCTGAATGGTTACCATGGCTGCCAGGACGCTAAAGTCATGGCATCCATGGTAAAGTGTAGTGGGGAGCGGTGGAGCAGTATACTTACCGTCCGTGCGGCTCCCGGGGCGCTCCAGAGTGACGTCAGGGCGCCCCACGCTCATGGATGACGTGATCACATGGACACGTCATCCATGCGTATGGGGCGCTCTGACGTCATTCTGGAGCGCCCCGGGAGCCGCACGGACGGTAAGTATACTGCTCCCCCACTCCCCACTATTACTATGGCAACTAGGACTTTAATAGCGTCCTGGCTGCCATATTAACACTGAACGCATTTTGAAGACGGATCCGTCTTCAAATGCTTTCAGTTCACTTGCGTTTTTCCGGATCCGGCGTGTAATTCCGGCAAATGGAGTACACGACAGATCCGGACAACGCAAGTGTGAAAGAGGCCTTAGGAGTCCCTGCTCTGACTCCATATATGGATGTGTCCATATATGGAGTGAGTGTTATGAACATGAAAGGGGTATTCCCAAGAATGGTCATTGTGCTTGGGGACACCCTGTGTATATAAATCTAATTTAGATTCTATTTTTGAACTGTTACTGTGGGGACTTGAATTCTCAACCTTCTACATAACAAGTAAAAACCTTAACCACTGGGCTATAGAGCTCAATGCAAAGTTATGGCTTAAAAACCTCATAGAAGTTTCTCTTATATAATACAAGAGAAACTTCTATAAGGTTTTTGACATAACAGAAACTTCTATGAGGTCTTTCAGCAGTGACTTAGCATTGAGCTCTATAGCTCCGTGGTTAAGGTTCTTGCCTTTAATGTAGAAGGTTGTGAGTTTGAATCCTAAAGAAACATTTTAAAAATAGAGGCTAAATAAAACTTAAAGACACAGGATGTCGAGTGAAAAGTTAGATTTTATTGAGAAAAAAATGGAGCAAAACATAAAATATGATCAACTAACACCACCGTATTAACCCACACCAACCTTTTTAACTTGAATAATTAGTATTTTGTGTTGGGAAAGGCGGCAACCCTAACAGTACCCCTGCTCAGGACCTCAATAGGCCCACTCACTGCAGCAAGCTAAGCCTCATCAGGACTCACATCGTAAAAATATTTTTGCGGGACAATCTGTCGTTTTTGACAATACCATTTTGGGTTGTGTATGACTTGATCACTTTTTATTCAATCTTCTTTATTTAACTTTTTGTTAAGTCCCCTAAGTGGACCACAACTTACAATAATCAGATGTAAATTGCTCCATTATTCTGTATAGAAATCACTATATCACCGTTCAGTGCCTGAACTGGGATATACTAAAAATGAGCCTGGAAGCCTAGTACAGGCTGTGGCTCATTTTTAGAACAGGGTCCCTTTCCTGATCTCTACTGGGGGAGCGCGCCTGAAGAGGAGTCCCCTGCTTCCGATTTTTAACACTCTCAGATGCTGTAAATAAGGGGAACTCATTGCTGTGAGGGGAGGGTGCATGTGGCGTATTCTGGGGCCATGAGGGTGAAGAACTGTGTAAGGAGCTTTATGGGGTGTAAATCTGTGAGGGAGGACTGGAATCGACAGAATGTAACTGTATTGTTAGTACATTATTACAAGATTTGAAGCACCACTTTTGATTTTTGCCCAGGGCCACATTTTGTCTAAAACCGGCCCTGCATCCAGTGCCCTGTATTTGCCATTCAGTGTCCCCTGTTTACCATCCACAGTGCCCCAGTGACATGCACAGCATAGCGATCAGTCTTTGTGGCTGATCGCTATGCTGTCACTCCTGCACAGAGCTTACATAGCACAGTGCAGGAGTCTGTACAGGCTTCACAGAGGAGCCTGTATGCTGCAGAGCCTGATGACCATCCAGCACATGTGCACTAGCATTCAGCCTAGTGCGCTTGTGAAGACAGCCGGACGAAGCTTTCTCCAGCAGTAGGCGGTGACATCACTCCTACTGCAGAAAGGAAGAGAAGAAGACAGACTTTGGCTGGAAGGGAAGAAAACCCATCGGGAGCGATCACGTGACTGGGAGGCGAATATCTGAACAGGCTGCACTGTGAAAGGTAAGTATAAGAGTACTAATATTTATGAAGCTCATTTTATTGTTTGACCGGAGAACCCCTTTAAGATGTGGAATAGCGCAAACAATTGCCAATTTTAAAATCGTCAGATTTTCCACAACTCATTCAATTTGCTGGTACTGTATTATGGTACACTTTTTCCGTAGAAAAATCTGCGTGTGAAAAAAGAACAATGCAAGTAATCTGTAAAGTGTGCTTTTACCCTAAGGCCAGCCCTGGGGCAAATTCACCACAATGTAATCTATTTATTTTTATTTTAAACGTTGGATCCAATGGGGGAGATTTAAACAGCTGCAAAGGAAAACTGGCTTAATTGCAACCAATCGGATTTCACCTTTCATGGGATTATAAATGATATACTGGTACCATAAAATATACTAACATCCATAACTAAATAAATAAAACACGTGGACACAAGTATTTGGGTGGAATAAATTAGGCCACAGCCAACTTTATTAAAGATTATCTTAAACCAATTAAAGCTGTATCAATCATACCAATAACTCAATAAACAATAATTAGACCAGCCATAAGCTCGGCCTAAACTTCCGACTTAACTCGTCCGCTCACCTTTTCAGTGGGCGACTTTGTACCCCCCTTCTAATAAAGTGGCCGTGACAATATCAAAACTCTCAACAGGGAAGGGCGGGCGGGGGCAGCACTTCCTTCAGATGCCGTCGGGCTGACAGCACAAAGCTGCCAGCCACCGCAACTATATAGCCCTAACCCAGGGGCCGCCTGAAACAGTACCCACCAATGCCCTACCTGTTGCTGGGCATCTCTGCATTTTTTGCCCAGCAATGTCATACCATAGGTCACTTGTTGACCCAATGAGTGACCTCTGCCCCAGACCCCAGCAACCATTTATTTTTAACCAACCTTTGCACATTTTAGGCAGGAAATTTTCCCACCAAAAACCACAATGGAGGCTAATGGAATGATTATAATCCCATGAGGATCCCTCCATATATTTTCGAGATCCTAACATTTTATAAAGCTCCTTTGGAAAACAAAAGGATCAATCTGATTGGTTGCTATGAACAACTGTGTCAGTTTACTTTGCATCACTGTTAATAAATCCTTCCCCAATGAGGGACATTTATCAAAACTGGTGTACCCATACACCATTCTGGACTGGCATGAGATGGACCTAATATATTAAGAGGCAGATCTATCTCTGCCCTGCCGTGTGCCAGATCCTGAAGTCTATGCCAGCTACACGTGGCATACACTTCAGCTATAACTCCAATCAGTAATTGCTGTGAACTGCAGCAGGGAGTTTGTCATTTGATTTACCAATAGCTCTCACCGTGATTAGTCCCCTCCATGATGGATTTCTCTGATGTTATGTTTAGCATGGCTCCTGTTTATATCGCCACAATCTTCTCCTCTTTGATGTTCTTCTTGACTTCTGCACAATCTTTAGATCTTTATCAACATATTTTATTCAGTATTGCCGAGGATTTTCCCGAAATAGCTTTCTCAAGCTTCTTATATAAAGACGCTGGATCCGACCTCTAACTCCAATTAGCATTTGGCTTCATCCAACACTTATCAATAGCGCACTAATCTCTTTTTTACATTACATATTTTCCTTCCGGCTGTAGGTTTAATTGGAGCTTTCACACTCCAGATTGGAGCAGTCATCTGTGTTACAAATTATACCCTCACCAGTTCACACCTGACAACTCTGAACAGGTTCATGTATGTCTTGACATTGTGGGGCTGAATCTTTTGCAGAGAGCATCTCACGTGATTTTCTGTGCTAATGGCTCTGACAAGGTCTACCTTTTTGGTGAAGAACATGAAATAATATTCACAATGTGTGCATATTTAGGTTATCGCTGTCAAAACAGTTTTGTATGCAGCATTTCAATCTTCCTGAAATTATTATTTATTACTTATGGCAGATGAGCATTTCTAGCTACAAATAAACATATTGGGGCACATTTATCAAGATCGCCTGTTTCTGGCCATAAAATTAGACTGGCATAATAAATTTGACCGTCTTTCTTTTGCCGAGCATTCATTAAAAGTCGCACAGCAGTTGATTTAGACTAGACGTATTGCTATCAGTCTGACCTCTGGTGGTTGTTTTTCAGTTAGATGGGCTCATATTCACTTAGACTGGTCTAATTTATTGGCGCATGTAAAAAGTTGCATCTTTGTAAGGAGAAAAGTTGCATGTCTCCAGAAAGGTGCAACTTTTAATGAAAAATAAATATTTGCACTATAACAATGAGAACAGATGAAGAAAAGTACACCAGCCCTGGTTAGTCAGTTATTTTCATTAGTTATTGTGTGCCAAAAACAGGAAATCTTTCCATGATATCTTAACCCTGGGTGGGCTCCACTACTGATGGAAATAACTGACCAAATAACTTGTGTGAACTAGGCCTTAGGGCTCATACACATGGCCATTGCCGTTTTGTCGGTCCCCCCCCCAAATTTTTTTTTTAACATCCTGCCCTCTATAGAACTGTCCCATCCTTTTCGGTAAAATGGAGAATAGGACATGTTCAATTTGGACATACAGATGCAGACCCATTCATTTCAATGGGGCCGCAAAAAATGTAGACAGCACACTGTGTAGTCTCCGCATCAGTATGTCCGTTCGCGGCCCCAAATAAAAATTAAACTTGACCTATTCTTGTCTGCATAATGGGCAAGGATAAGACTGTTCGATTTCGGGCCGGCCATTCAGTTCCACAAATTGCTGATTGCACAAAGCTGGTATAGTTTTTTTTGTAGATCTGCAATTTGCAGACCACAAAACAGCCAATGGTTGAGTGCTTAGTATAAACAGGCGCAAACACTTTAGTAAATGTGGCTCGTTAATAGGCACATAATTCTAGTTAAATGTTTCTCACTTATTTTAGTCTTCCTATTTCCCTCTCCCTACTAATGTACGATTGTAGTTCCAGAATTATGTACAAGAACAAGGAGGATCAGGCCGCCTGCAACCAAGTGCAAGTGAATGCATATAAGATTCGACCGTATTTCCATGCAGATTTATGTGTGTTCCATATCCGCACCAAAATTATAAATTTCTAACATAGGATTTTGGTGCAGATTAGATGCGGTTTTAACACAGATCTCACCCTTCATTGGAAATGGGAGAAATCCGCAGCAAAAACCACAAACATGATTGACATGTTGAGGATTTGGAAATCTGCAAAGCAGATCAATATTCTCAGGGAAACAATCCACAAATTGTGCATGACATTTGTGTAATCTCATACGCCTTGCTGGTACTGTACTACACTGCAGTTTTTCTGCAAGGTAATCCGCTAAGAAAAACCGCATGCATTCCGCAACGTGTGCAGGTCACCTCAGGATAAAGAGAGCTTTAGATTCCATATCCATTGAATAGCTTTCAAAAATTGTAATGAAGCCAGATAAATAATAGAAATCCCCAAACAGGCAAGTCTCCAGATTCAAAGTGAACAATTTTTTTCCGATTGAAAAAACAATCTGGCGTGCTGCCTATTTTGGCATTTTTCTTGTCGTAGGGACCCTAATACAAGGCCGGGAGGCTATCACCTAGCCACTGTACATACAGTGACGATTCCCTTCCATTTTTCTTTTTTTTTGCTTTTAAATATGTGTAAAATAGTACTATTTATTTTATGTGTTAAAGGGGTTATCCAGGATTTTGATATAGAGGGTCTATCCTCGGCTCTGGTGAGCGATGTGGTCTCCTCGCAGCTAGTGGATAGCGGCTGTGCTTGGTATTGCAGCTCAGTCCCATTCACTGGAATGGTACTGAGCTGCGCCAAGGCCATGTGACCGATGTATGGTGATGTCACTGGTCTAGGAAGAGGGCTAAGTGACACAGAGCATGGCAGCCTGTTTAAACAGCTGATCAGCGGAGGTGCTTGGGACTTGGTCCCCTGCTGATCTAATATTGATGATTGATGCTGAAGATAGGCTATCAATAAAAAAATTCTTGATAACTCATTTAACCACCAAGTTGATAATTTATTACAGATTGCTTCATCTGTAGATCAATTTTCAATAATATTTGGTTTTCATCTCTTTGAAAACATTTCAATAGAAATGATTTTGAACTAGGTGATCAGTGTTCATGCAGCAATGTTGTATGTGCTGCTAAAATCCATGGTGGACCTCTTAGGGTACAGCCAGCCACATGGTCAGGTGTCACTGGTAATGGGGAGGGAATAATGCCAAATGACACACAGAAGGAATAGACCGGAGTCTAGGCCTCAAAGCTAAGGGAGAGGGATGGTGACCTCCTAGGAATCCCTAGACCTCTCCCTGACTCCTGCCAGTATGAGTAGACCATGAAGCTGGAAATACTCATACACCAGAACCTAGGCCCTGAAGAACCTGGAAGGCCCTAGGAATGGTGGCAGCGAATGAGACTATTGGTTCCTTCCCAGATGAACGAACCAGCATATCCCTGAGGTCTAGACAACAACACACACAAGCAAACTAAATGCAAGACAAAATATATTTAGCTTAAAGAAGAATGGAGGAGCAGGAGATCGATAAGAACAACACACCAGCTAAACCAACTACAGGAGGAAATATCAAATGCATGGTAAGCAGTGAGAATCAGAACTAAATAGGGCCTAATGTCACAGGTAATGGGGAAGGGGAAAACACCAGACACACACAAAAGAAATAGACAACAGTCTAAGCCTCAAAAGCTAAGAAAGAAGGATGGTGACCTCCTAGCAATCCCTAGGCCTTTCCCTAACTCCTGCCAGTATGAGCAGATCCTTTTGGTAGAAATGCTCATACGCCGTATACCTAGGCCCTGCTGAAACTGACAAGCCCTAGGATAGGTAGCAGAAGACGAGACAACTGGTTCTTTCCAGATGAAGGAACCCGCATCTCCCTGAGGCGTAGAACAAAACACACGAGTGAACAACAAACAGAAAATGCAACAAGCACTTAGCTTTGGGATGGATGGAAAAGCAGAAAATCCAAAACAAACAAGCTCTAGCAAATCCAACAGGAAAGATCAACCGCATGGTCAGCAGTGTGAGGTGGACCTAAATAGAGCCTCATCACTGATAACAAGCAGAACCTGAGCAGATGTAAGAGCCTGTCAAGCAACAACATGCTAAGAGGAAAACAGAGAGACCTGTCAGATAGCCTCACGTGCAACAAGTATATCTGATCTTCTCACCTCTGTCATGTGATGGACCATGACACCTAAGTAATGACTATAAGCTGCACCTGAAAAGAGGTGTGGTCATTACCAAGCACAACACTGAAAGGAAAAAACAGAGAGACTGTCAGATACCCTCACGTGCCGCCAGTCTCTCCGATCTTTTCACCTCTGTCATGGGAGGGACCATGACATCAGGTTTCTGGAGGTAGTTTTGGAAGCAAAAAATCTGAAGTTGATCATAAAAGGATAGAACATATAAAGGACAGATACTACTTTTTTTTTTAAATTATCTTCCGGTTTTGGCTTTGAAAACAACATCAAGGAACCTAAACGTGTGGCCGCAACCTTAGTACAGCTGTTTACAGTTTACAGGTGTTAACAGGTTTCTTATTTTTAATGTAAAGTGTAAGAAGCAGCTGCCAATATTCCAACTGTCCATTACATAAGGAAAGATGCATTTCACCCTAAATCAAGTTAGAAAACAAGTCAGCAAACTTTGAAGATGTATATAAAATAAATAAAATAAAAAATGATCCACACTGGCGTTTTTGGTTTCCGTTTGGATCAGTTTTGCTCTAATGCATTCTGAATGGATAAGGATCCATTCAGAATGCATGAGTTTGCCTCCGTTCCGCCTCCATTCTGCTCTGGAGGCGGACACCAAAACGCTGCTTGCTTAAAGTCAAGCAAGAGGAGAGGAATCGGTAAATAATTTCGTACAAGAAATCTACACTTTTCTAGTGAGACCTGACCTTGCGTGTAATAAATCATCTGCGCAGGAATAATATCAGGTAACCACCAGTACAGTATGGCTACAGACGATTACCGAGGATCCCAAATACCACATACAAGCTCCCAACAATTAGTTTGGAAACCAGACTATAACTACATCACAGCCTGCAACAACTCCATTGCACGTGGGACGCCACGAGTGATGTAATCAAAACCGGCACGACTCAACTAAAACAGTGAGTAAAGTAGCCCAGATATCCAACGGTGACTATATTATATCAGTGATATCCAACGGCATTATATTGAATACATAAAGCAATCAGTACTCAGTAAATACGAGTGACTATACTGAGAATTTTACCTGAGTATCAGACTTTCATATTATCCAAATATTGCTGATCGGGACATCAGCTGGATTTATTAACTCACCGGAGAGACGATATTATTCATCTACATATACCCAGAAAACACTGGCCAAAATACAGGGAAATAATAGTATTAATCTGTATTATTTTTTTAATGCTTTTTATTTGTTATAAGCATTCATTTTAGGTGTATGATTTAGTATGTATTTTAAATAAGTACATTTTATAATGAATACCTGAATAAATATATTGTTGTATCAACTCTCCATTTGTAACTAAGTGCTGGTGTGCCCTACCACTTCTTTACTCTTTGTTAATTTATATTCAATGCAGGGCCGGTGCAAGGATTTTTGCCAACACAAGCGAAGCTACATTTTGGCGCCCCCCCCCCCCCCCCCCCCCCTCGCAGCTCACCTGGCCCTTTTCCTGTCTGCAGCAGCTGGCTTCTCCTCTGTGTGGTCCTGGTATCGTCTCTCTGCTTCAGACAATCGCTGGTTTGAGGACCCTATTTTTCGCCCTCTGAGACACACCTAGGTTTTAGAGGAGGATAATAAGAAAAACATATTTTCCATTACACCTCAGGTCAGACCAGCAATCAGACCCCCAATGTTCATCAGATCTCAGCTCACAGCCCCAATCAGACCCCCAATGCTAATAAGACCTCAGATCAGGCCCCCATGTCAGACATCAGCCCCCATCCATCAGCCCCCCATGTCAGCCATCATGCCGCCATGTCAGCCATTAGCTCCCCATGTCAGCCATCAGCCCCCATGTAAGCCATCATGCCTCCAGGTAAGCCATCATGCCCCAAGGTCAGACATCAGCCCCCATGTCACATTTCTCCCAATCCATGTCAAATCACCCCCCTATGTCACATCAGCCCTCCATGTCACATTTCTCCCCCTCCATGTGACATTTTTCCACCCTCCCCCAGTGTGCGCCCTAAGGCAGCCGCTTGGTCTGCCTTATGGTAGCACCGGCCCTGATTCAATGAGCTGGTGTAGAGGATGGGAGTGGTATTGGCCCTGATGTAATGTAGTTGTGTCATGGTGTCCTACCTCAGGCCATCGCTCCCTGCGGTCCGTTGTTGCACTGAATAATGAAGTTGAACGTAACAAAGTCTTTTTACTAAGTGCAACATAGAACTTGAAATACATACAGTGGCAGAAGGATTTAGTGCAATTCTTCTCTGGTACCAGCAAAGATATTAAAGCCAGTTGGTTTGTATTGATTCAGCACTTTGGGGATACTGGCCTAGTGGTAGTTTGGTGATGATGGTGTCTTTAGCTGTATTCGCTCTCTTCACAGCAGTGTCTGCAGAAGCTGAATATAGCAGTTCATTCTGCTGTCTATATTCTCTCAAGGCTATACTTGAGACAATTTGGTAAAGGCTCACTCTGGGGAAATCTGTAACAGGAGTAGGAGCAATGCCGGCTTGTCAGTCTGTAGCTACAGAGGAACTCCCCCCTCTTGGCAGGAAGCAGGACCAGGCAACTCCCACCAACAGGAGAAGAACAGGGTGGTTAACGCGGTTCCTGTAAACCTTTACCATACCTTCCTCGCTGGTAGAAATATCCAGTAAACAAACAGTAAAATATAATGCATAACAATAAACAATTTGGAGTACCACATACCACAATACTACAATTTGGGTACTACACATACATATATACTAGTCAGAGGATCACTTTCACAAAATAACTTACAGTAATCTAGATGAGAACAAATAAGGGCAACAATGAGTTTTTATTGTCTCCACAGTAAGAGAAGGGGGGATCCTAGAGATGTGTCTGAGTTGAAGGTGACATGAAGTGAAATATAAAGAGCAAATAAAAGATCATAGTCAAACATAACCCCAAGACAGCAATCATATGCTGCCTACAGGTTCTGGTAGTACCACGGATGGAGGAAAATATCGACTTAGTTAATGGTGAAAACACAGAAAATTCAGTTGATGAAATGTTCTGTTTCATATAGAGAGAAGACATGATGTTAGAGACAGCGGCCAGGCAATTATCAGTGGTTTGTAGTAGTGCATGGGCGATGTCACAGGATGAGGTACAGTACAGACCAAAAGTTTGGACACACCTTCTCATTCAAAGAGTTTTCTTTATTTTCATGAGTATGAAAATTGTAGATTCACACTGAAGGCATCAAAACTATGAATTAACACATGTGGAATTATATACATAACAAAAAAGTGTGAAACAACTGAAAATATGTCATATCCTAGGTTCTTCAAAGTAGCCACCTTTTGCTTTGATTACTGCTTTGCACACTCTTGGCATTCTCTTGATGAGCTTCAAGAGGTAGTTTCTCCAATAGGGGCTATATAGAGAGAAAACAAGAAAGGACTAGGGCTAAACCCTGAGGCACCAGTTATGAATCTGTGGTGTCACTTGAACAGATTTGGCTTGGGGCTACTCCTAATGGCGTTATCTATGTGACTCCCATGGTATTCACCCTTTAATTCCTATACAGAGATCTGGACTTTGCTGCAGAAGACTTTTAGGTTGCTACTTCTTGGAGTAGTCTCTGTTCGAGTGACTGCTGACCCATAGGAGTCAGGACACAAAGGTTCGGAGCACTGAGAGATCAGGCAAAAACCATAGACAGGTACAGGCCGAGATCAGGACAAGCAGAGTTTATGCTATCAGATACACAGTCCAAGGTCATAGCAGGCATCTCAGATTCAATACAGAGATCAGTTAGAGGTTAGGTCGGACAATGAAGGGTCACATCCAGGAAACAGGCAGAGGTTGGTACATGTTAGGGCTGCACGATATGGGAATTTTGTGCGATTGCGATTAGGGCCCTAAAAATTGCGATAACGATATGCGATGCGATATTTTAAAGGAATTGTGCTAGAGGTCTATTTGCTTGGATTTTCCCATATGAGCCGCTGACGCGGCTGGGTATGACATAGTTATGGGGGATCTGTGGATGACGCTGAGTTGTGGGGGATCTGTGGAGGGTGCTGTTATATGGGGGATCTGTGGAGGGTGCTGTTATATGGGGGATCTGTGGAGGGTGCTGTTATATGGGGGATCTGTGGAGGGTGCTGTTATATGGGGGATCTGTGGAGGACGCTGTTATATGGGGGATCTGTGGAGGACGCTGTTATATGGGGGATCAGGATGGAGACCAGATCATTATTATTTTCCTTTATAACATGGTTATAAGGGAAAATAATAGCATTCTGAATACAGAATGCATAGTAAAATAGCGCTGGAGGGGTTAAAAAAAAATACAAAATAATTTAACTCACCTTAGTCCACTTGTTCGCGCTGCCCAGCATCTCCTTCTGTCTTCATCTTAGCTTTGTGTAGCAACAAGGACCTTTGGTGACATCACAGTCATCACATGATCCATCACATGATCTTTTACCATAGTGATGGATCATGTGATGACCGGAGTGACGTCACCACAGGTCCTTGTTGCTACACAAAGCTAAGATGAAGACAGAAGGAGATGCCGGGCAGCGCAAACAAGTGGACTAAGGTGAGTTAAAAATTTTTTTAATTTTTTTTAACCCCTCCAGCTGTATTCAGAATGCTATTATTTTCCCTTATAACCATGTTGTAAGGGAAAATAATACAATCTACAGAACACTGATCCCAACCCCGAACTTCTGTGAAGTTGGGTACCAACCACGCACGATTTTTCTCACGCGAGTGCAAAACGCATTACAGTATTTTGCACTCGCACGGAAAAATCGCGGGTGTTCCCGCAACGCCCGTGTGAAAGGGGCCAAAGAGAGAGGCCAACGGGACCAGATCACTAGAGTCTGGGAGAGAAGGAGCTGGTCAGCAGGAACGGTGGCAGGATTAGCTGAGCGGAGCGGGCTCCTGCTTCTGCCTGCTCCGCTAAGCGAAGAGAACTGCATGTCAGCACTTAGCTTAGCCCAGCAGGGAGAAGGAACAGCTCTCTCTGCTCAGCTAATCCTGGCATAGTACATGGGTATAGGGTACCCATGTGCTATGCCAAGAGTTAGCAATCATTCAGGAAGCACGGGTAGGATCAGCAATATGCGCTCCTGCCCGTACTCACTGCGCTGCTGCTGCCCATACATAAAATGTGTACTCCGTACTCCGTACACTGCTGAGCTGTTAGAAGTGTACAGAGAACAGAGTTTTAAGCGCACAGTGAATGGTGAGCTTTAGGTAGGAAAAAGTGTAGTAAAAATAGAAAACTGATTAATAAAGTATATCAGAGATAGCTTTATTAGGACATTAGGGACAACATATTAAAAGTTTATATAAAGATTTAGTTGCTCTTTAAGTCTAATATAGTGAAGTATGCTGATTTGGTGGTCTCTATTGTCAAATGCAACAGAGAGATCAGAATAATCAGCATAGAGTATCAGAATACTTTGTGGCATAATTGAATCTAGCAGACAAAGTTAAAGAGAGCAAAGATCAAGGCAAAAAAATGAAATAACAAGTTGCATGTTCTAAGTAAAGTAACAATTATTTGTTTTTCTATACTTTTATTTGGCTCATTTATTTCATTATTATATTTATGAACAGCTGGACAGTCGCTCTCACGTTCACTATAAATGCAGTAATTAAAATATCCACCAGATGGCAGTAGAATTGAACTAATCACATCAAGCAAGTTCAGGCACCACACTGCAGTCTAGGCTTTCTGGAGTTTAACCATTACATTCATAAAGCAATTATCATATTGTCACATCCCTCTGGATTGTAGTCCTAATTTACAAACCCAAAGATGTTGAACTTACGTTGAAATTATGAACCATGCAGCTTATTTCACAATAATATATAAGTATTCTTATTCTAGATGTTGTGACCGATGAAACACTGCACGTACATCCGTCAGTCTTTAAAGGCTTATCCATATATTGCGGGGCACAGGCAGACTGCATGTAAATGTGACAGTTTGCTGAAAATAACTCTGGTCACTCAATAATAAAGTGCCTTTGAGTCACACATGTCTAGTGGTCGGCAGGCCAAGGGAGCATTCACCTTGAACACATCTGTTTTGCGGTCCGCAAATCATGGATCCGCAAAACACGGATCCACAAAAGGATACCAGCCGTGTGCACCCCCTTCCTCAGGTCCCGAACTATGTAACAAATGCCTATTCTTGTCTGCAAAATGGACAAGAATAGGGCATGTTCTTTTTTTTTTTTTTTTTTGCGGAGGTCGTGGAACAGCCATACAGACATACAGATGCAAACCGCACACAGTGTGAGGGCAGCATCTTTTACAACCCCATTGAAATGAATGGGTCGGATTGGATGCGGAACAAAAATGCAGTAGTGTGAATGGACCCTATGCAGTTACAAGAAGTCAATCTTCTTTTTTTTTTTTTTTTGGCTTTTCAAGAGTAAAGAACCATGGGCCAGATATATCATTATGCAAAGTCACTTTTGTGGAGTGGAAAAGTCGCAAAAAAGTCCCAAAGGCTAAAACTGCACACAAATTTGCGACTTTTTTCTGCTCTGCACTATGCTCGCCAGTTTTCTGAAAGTGGGCGTGTTTTCGTATGTAAATGAATCTCTAGACAGATTTACTATTGGGACTTTTTTAAAAAGTCGCAAAAAAGTCGCAACTTCACTCCAGTGAGGACCATGCTTATCTTATGAGACTTTTTAATAGAACATGCGACTTTTTCATAAAAACGTGCGACTTTTGTAAAGCTGCTTACTGACGGATAAACTTCTACCGTCAAACCACATTTATTACAGTCTTAAAGGGCCGATCATAAATCTGACTTGGCTAAAACAGACTTTAGCCATATGTGAAAGTGGAGTGAGCTGTCAGAGTCGTGATAAATCTGGCCCCATGTGTTTTGAAGAAATCATTAGGGTCCATTCACACGTCCGTTTTTTCTTTCCTGATCTGTTCCGTTTTTTGCAGAACAGATCAGGAACAGATCTGGACCCATTCATTTTCAATGGGTCCTGGAAAAAATCGGACAGCACAATGTGTGCTGTCCGTTTCCGTTGTTCCGTTCCGCATGTCCGTTTAAATATAAAACATGTCCTATTATGTTCCGCAAAAATCGGATCCTGGTACAATGCAAAGTCAAAGTCATCCGTTTTTTGCGGATTCCGTTCCTGGAAACACATAACAAATTTTATATTTTTTATTTTTTTTCAATTTTTTTTCAATGAATTCCAAACAACTTTATTTGATTATTGAAATGTATACATGTTTCCGTTTTTTGCGGATCCGCAAAAAACGGATGACATACGGAAACATTTTCAGGAACAACGGATCCGCAAAAAACGGACTGAAAATCGGGATATAGGAAAATACTGACGTGTGAATGTAGCCTTAGAGACATGATTATAGATTAAATCAAAAAGCAGCCTAACGCTGTTCTGCTTTATGGGCCTATGTGGTCCGAGCAGACTACCGCAATGTGCAGAGCAAATTGTATAAAACGGGCAGTAGTAAAATATAACTTTTAATCTAATATCTAAAATTGAAAGCCCACAGTCCTGTTCATAGACACCACTACCAGAGGGCAAGTGTCACCAGTGGTCCCTACCATAAAGATATATTGCCTAAACATGGAGGGAGAAAAAAAGGAGGTAAACTAGCATGGAAAGGCAAACGCTTCTTACCAGATAGTCTACACAGGTGGTGACTTGCTTCATATATTGCACACCTTCAGGTTGTTCTCCTTCGCAAGGCCGGGGAAACTGCTGTATCCCACTGACCAGAACCACGCTGCTGTGTCACCGTCTGGTCCGTGTATGTGTATATAGCCGAGAGAGACAACCAACACCAGACACAGGGTAGGTTCTACCACTACTAATGAAGGGTGCAAGGAAACCTATATAAGTGCTCAAGTAGATAGATAATGATAGATGTATGTGTCCCTACGCGTTTCATCTAGTTTATAGCCCCAGAATCATCAGGGGACACGGGGCTGACACTGCCTACAGAATACAAAACAAAAATAGTGCTTAGTTACCTATAGGTGTATTTAAGATTAGCGGTAATTGTATAGCCCATTATCACCATTTAGGGCCTCCAATGTACCACTCAGGCCTCATGCACACGACCGTTGTTTTATTCCGTGTTTGTTGTGCCGTTTTTCGTGATTTTGTGCAGCAGACCCATTGACTTTCAATGGGTCCGTTGAAAACTCGGCTAATGCACCGTTTGTCATCCGCATCCGTGATCCGTGGTTTCAGTCCGTCCAAATAACCTTTCCTATTATTTTCGCGGAAAACGGTTTGTGGCCCATTCAAGTCAATGGGACCGCTAAAAAACACGGAGGCACACAAGATTGCCGTCCGCGTCTGTTTTTTTACTATCATTTGCATGGCAAACCTGTCTTAGATTTTTTTTTTACTTTCCTTTATGTCTCGTGATCCTCCAAAAATAAAGGAAGACACACGGAAACAAAAACAGAAACCGATCACGGAACAACGGAACCCCATTGTGCGGAACGGAACACATCAACTTTTGTGTGCATGAGGCCTTCCTCATATCGATGTGGACGGATTTGTCCTCAATGTGGCCATCTAGGGCGGTGTATGGTCCCACCTCCGGATCCAAATACGCCTTATAAGATGGCGGGTGCTGCGGCAAGGGTGTCTATGAACAGGACTGTGGGCTTTCAATTTTAGATATTAGATTAAAAGTTATATTTTACTACTGCCCGTTTTATAGGATTATAGATTAGATTGATTGATGGTTATATATATTGGATTGATGCCGCCAAAACCTGGCGATTTTGACAGATCAGGCTGACCATCGGATTTGTATAGCAATGACAGAGGAAGTAGTGTGAATATTTGGCATGTTGACTTTTAAGATGTTCAATTCTGTTAATATCAGGGAGATAAGCCACCACTAGAGATGCCCGGCAATGGCTTATTCGCTTCTATCAATTCAGAACATACGCATGCTCGGCCAAGCCGAGAGTGCACCTGTGTAAAGGAGTCAGGAGGAATAGCTATTGCTTGAGCCAACAGCTATAGATTGTTTATGACCGGCTTAACATAGGCCCTCTCGTGTATGTATTTAGGTTTGCTCTTAGGCTTTTGTTATCACTGGTGTTATTACTGTGGTCGTTATCACAGCATTATATTCTGTATACGACTTTCAATCTACAAAAGTAAATTACAGTAAAAGAAAGCTATGTGCGCTTTTGCAACAAAATGTTTTGTATTGCTCCAATTTAGTCAAAATAATATTAATAATATTAATAATAATATAATATAATAATAATCATATGTCTTGACTAAAAATCTCCTACCATTATGTAGGTACAGCTCTGATGCAGGCCTATGGTGGGTCTTTATAATTGCTCCTCTATGCAAAGTTGCCTTATATTTATGTTATATGCACGTGGCAATTCAAATAAATGCATTCCAATGGCGGACACGGTCTCTAAAAGGGTATTTCAGTGTCAGCACGTAAAGCTTAAAACTTTTCCTAAATGGGCAATGTTGCATAAGATGCCTTATTGAGAGTGCATTTCTATTCATTAGCTATATTATAAAGTTTTATGGAAACCAATGAGCTATCGCGTACTATGAACTCATTGGTTTTGAATAATAAACATAAATTCATGATTCATAATGTTTCTTTAGATTAAGACGCTAGAAAACAGGTCATTTTACACATACAGTGAAATAAAGGTTCATTTCTGCTCTGTGGTGTAATACAGCACATGGAGGGCAGATGGCAGCAGAGAGCTTCAGATGTCACTGTTCTTCATGGCACTGCACCAGTCTCCAATCAGGTCCCACACTGAGGGTTTCCAGCCGCACAGAGACACATTTGTCAAAGCACTGAATAACAAGGAAACTTTCATATCATTAGATTTACTCCATGAAATTTGTGAGAATACATGCTCTATTATCATATTAGAGAGGCAAGCATCCTGTCTATTGGTTATATGGTCCATAACATAGGATTTTGTTACAGCGACAAGACTTTAAGTTATGGTTCATAAAGATAATTTACGTGTATAATCAACTAAACAAAACATTGTGCACTGCGTTATTCAATGTAACAGCTTTCTACACCTGCCAATAACCTCATTCTTTACTCCGCAATATCATATCCAATACTGAATGCATTTTAAGCTTTGAAACCAGAGGTGCTGGTCTTAGATGTCCTGGTGACTTTGTGTAATTAGTAGGAGTCATAGCATCCATGCACTACCTTCTTCTTAACATGTAATGGCTATTTATGTGTTGCTGGGTATAGTTTTCATTGGCACTTCTTCAACCCCAAAAGCTACACTACTGCCTGTAACAGTCACGGTCCCTCCCGTGACAGAGGTGAGAAGATCGGATAGACTTGCTGCACGTGAGGCTATTTGACATGTCTCTGTTTTCCTCTATGTATGTTGTTGTTTGGCAGGATCTCACCTCTCCTCAGGTGCCGCTCGTTATCAGTGATGAGGCTTTATTTAGATCTGCCTCACACTGCTGACCATGCTTGGAGTTACTAGTGCTGGCTTGTCTTGGATCTCTTGCTTCTCCATACATCTCTACACTAAGTACTTGTTGCCTTCACTGTTTCTTATTATCTGGAGTGTGTTGTTTCTAGGCCTCAGGGAGACGCAGGTTCCTTCCTTCAGGAAGGAACCCGCTGTCTCTTCCCCTGCTACCTATCCTAGGGCTCGTAAGTTTTAGCAGGTCTTTAGGTATCGAGTGAGTATTTCCACCATCAGGATCTGCTCATACTGGCAGGAGTAAGGGAAAGGCCTAGGGATTACTAGGAGGTCATCATCCCTCTTCCTTAGATTTTGAGGCCTAAATTGTTGTTCATTCGTTGTGGTGTGTATTGGGTGTTTTCCCTTTCCTTTAACCTGTGACAGTAACACTTCCAACCACCATTTTAACTCTTGTGTATACTATCTGAAAGGGGAACATAACAACCATCAATGAGCTTCAGCAGGGCATAGCGTGAGCTTGGAAAGCCAGAATCAAGTGCCACTGTCTATGAATCGCATCATGGATTTGGCATGTCCAGTGAATAAATGATGAACCATTCAGTTGAATCATATATTTCTACATTTCTTCTTCAGTAGGTGATGTAACAGATATGTATGACCAGATATGTGCAGTGTTACTACTACACAGTGTCCCACTGTCAGAAGGGCTAAAATGTGTGGGAATTATTGTGTTGTATGTTTCCTGTCTTCAGGCTGCAAAAGGCTGTTTTGGTCCTGAGGGATGGTTTTCTCTCTATACATTTCTCATATATAGTTGTAGTGTCCCACTAGGTAAATGTGGGCACTACACAAGGGTCAATATGGCCACGTTATTGGTCATTGTATTTTTTTATTATGTTTGTATGTGTTTTCCCTGTTATCTCCTGTATCAGGTAGTTTCTCCTCCTAGACAGTAGAGGGAGCTAGGGAACCCCTAGTATATAAAGTTAGGCCCAGACAGGAAAGGGGGAGTGCAGTATAGTCTAGGAGGCTAGTGAGTGCAGTCTAGCCTGCCTGAGGGTCCTGAGCAAGGAAGCTCAGAAGCTGCCACCAGGAGAAGGGTTTACCTCCTGAGAAAACCAAGTTCCCTTAGAGGTGCAGTGCAGAGCCAAATTGATTCCAGCCAAATTGAGAGCTTAAGGGCAGAAGGATCTATTTAAAGCAAGGAGACATATACCTGAGGAAGTTTTCCCTAACCAAGGATAAAGCCAGCTATAGGGCGTACGGGCCTTGGGAGAAAGACAGACAGGATTCTGAGGAAAGTGCAGCCTGATCTGTAAGTTTTTAACCCTCTGAGTATCTTGCAAGAACATTGTGCCTGACAATTGATGTTATACCTGCATGTCACTACCTCTTACATATGGAACATTGACCAAAGACTGTATATAGTTAACTGTTTCAGTAAACAGAAGTTTTGGTTCACTACAACATCGTGTTCCTCAATTATTCCTACAATAAATCGGTGTGCCACCGTTACCGGCACTGGCGTCACAAACTCAAAGGGATCTTGCCACCGGCACATTAAAAACCTGCAACATCCAGGGCACCTCACCTACCACCCGGCCTGGTCCCTATATACAGAGAGTATTCCAGGGGACCCCTGTGCCAGCCTCTCCATTACTGCTGTACTATAACCACCCTCCGTTAGTAACTACCCCTGTGAACTCACCATTCGCCTCACCCTGCAGGGCTGCGTACTGCATAATGATTCTCTGGGATGAAAGCTTAGTTCTCTGAGGAGTGAGAATATATAGCTTCTTCTCACTTCCTTTACTGGCATACTACACTAACTGAACTAGGGTGGGATGCAAGGCATTTAAAGGAGCCCATCATCGGATCTGGACTAATGACATGCTGATACTGCTCTAATCATGCAGGTTCCATTGGTAATTGTTATTTTTATCTCCTCATTTATCTCCCCATTTTGAAGAAATCGTCATCTTGAAGAAATGTCCCTGACATGCCCAAACTATGAGACCTGGCGTCTGAGGTTCTGCTATAAGCCTGCTCATCCAGCTCCGATTGACATTCCTCTAGCTTGGCCATGCAAGAGATTTCGAATGCACCAGTGATCATGTGGCCAAACTAGAGGAATGTGAATCAGAGCTGGATGGGCAGGCTTACTGAGAGATTACATGGAGTCTCCCTAGTGACTGCAGGTCACAGAGTATTTCAGGGTATGTCAAGGGTATTTTATGAAGGTTATTTTTTCAAAACGGCTATGAGGAGATAAAAATAACAATTACTGATGGGTACAGTACCATGAGAACAGCAGCAGCATGTAATTAGTTACATAGGCCAGATCGTATGACAGGTTCCCCTCAACATATTAAATAACATTAAATACTATTCCTAGTCGGAACTGAAGCAGAGTTTGGTTTCAAGTTTCAAAGTGGTTTTCCACTTTAAAAATTAACTATCAAAGTTATTCAACGAAGTCACACTTCACAAATAACTTACTTTGGCTCATCGGAGCCCATACATTCTAATACGGATCTCCGTACAGTATTATTCCAAAGTTTTGAACTAAGCGACTTCGGATAAAGCATCCGAAGCTCGCTTCACTCTCCCTGAGAAAAAAATGAGTGAGCAGGTGGACATCCAAAAGCTTATCGGGAGTCAGGGGTTCCCCCAAAAAATAACAGATCTATATTCTTGTTTGCCATAGTCATTGAGATTCTGTTGTCTTAAACGTTGATTGGAGACATTTATCCCCTTAGATGCAGTGGTCAATTTTGAGGCGGTCTGAATGACTCCTGCAAACGGCGATTGGAGGAGCTCTTGGTTGTCTGTAAAAGCCCTGGTCTCTCTAAAGAAACCAAAGTTTTTACAGCTGTAGTTCCTTTGGAGCATTGCAGGTGGCAGGACTTCATAGGAACATAGTGAAACTGCAATGCACTGCAATGACAATTCATTGCAGTGTATTGGAGAATCAATCTAATAATTGATTTTTATAGCCACTTAGGGGGACTCCAAAAAGTAAAAAAAAAAAGACTTTAGATAAAAAATGTAAACTTTTTATTAATTTCCTATTCCCATAATACTAAAATAAATAAAAAATAATAAACATTGCTGCGTCCCAAAATGGCCATACTATTAAAATATAAATAAATGTATCCTGTACCTTGAATGGGATAAAAATAAAATGTAATGAAAACATACATACTCCAAAATAGTATTACCACTCAATAAATGAGCCCTGACAAAGCTTAGTAGACATAACTATAGAAAAGCCATGGGAGTCAGAATATAGCAATAAAATGAAAAAAAAAATATATATATATACTTTTTTACAAAAGTTTTTTTTTTTTTTTATTAAAACACAAAGAAAACCTATATGAATATGATATTGCTGTAATTGTACTGACCAAGAGATGAAAGGTCAATATTACTGCATATGGAATGCCATTAAAAGTTTGTGGCACGTGGCAACTAAAATACAATATCTGACCAGGACAATGTTTAAATCTCTGAATTATGTCAGTGCCATTGCAACCAACTACTTGCTCAGCTCAGGCCTCAGGACCAGGATCACTCTGTTTCAGTGTCTCTGACCCCTGCTCACATCTCACCTCTCTTTTCTTTTCTTTTCTTTTCAATTGTCTTTTTATTAATTTTCAAAAGGAATGAAGCATATTACAATGATGCAGTATGAACATGCAATTGTGGTATACTTGAAACAACACGTTTTAGAATGATAACAGTTTAAATTGTGAAAATCCAAGCCAGTTCCGCTAGGAAAGGAAAAGAATAAAGGAGAATTGCATGGTCAGAAAAGTGTGTAGAGTATTGGAGGGTAATGGAATGGGGGGAGGGGGGGAGTAGGAAAACGGGATATAAAGGGAGGTTATTAGAGTATCCTGAGTACAGGTTGTGTAGTCTTGTAATGTAGGGGGGTGATCAGTAAGTAATTGAAGGGCATGCGTGGAGGAGCGAAATGAGATCCAATTCTGCAACGTCCGTTGAAACTTCATATGTGTGCGTGTTTCCCGAGCGGAGAGTTCTTCCATTAGAAAAATATGGTTAATTTTGTGTAGCCATTGGGTAGAGGAAGGGGGTTTTTGTTGGTTCCAATATTGGGGAATTAACGATTTTGCAGCGGCTGTGAGGAATTGAAATAGCATTCGGTCCTTTAGTGGGATCTCACCTAATCTAACGTTGAGAAGAATGGCAATAGGTGTGGGATCTTTATCTAAAGCACAAATCTTTTTAATTAATCCAGTTATTTCTGTCCAGAACGGTTTTATTATCGGTCATGACCACCACATATGGAAATAAGTACCCTGTGATTGATTGCATTTCTAACATATATCATTAGACAAAAGGTTCATCTGTTTTAATCTTACGGGAGTACGATACTACCTAGACATCGTTTTAAATGAATTCTCTTGAAGCTTAATACAGCGGGAGTTGCCGTGAGAATGTTTATAAATTTGTTTAATTTCCGTTGGTGTCCAGCTAGTGTCGAAGTCCTTACTCCAATCCATTATGTAACCTCTCTCAAAGGGAGATTTTATCAGTTGTAATATGTTGTAGATTTTAGAGAGAATGTGTCTGGGGGTAGACTTAGTGGATATGAGATTTCCAAATTCAGAGAGTTCCCTTAGATTAGAAGTTTGGGAAATGTAGGGCAAGATGAGAGCTTTAAGGTGGGCTCTTTGGATGGTGTGAAGAGATAAGTGTTGAAAGGGGTCGTCATCTTTATCTGTTTCTAAAAAGGAATAAAGCGTTATTTTGGACAGGTTTTGTGGGTTGAGACCTACGTCTTTAAACTTTTTTAGATGTAACTCTGGGATGTCATTTACCGTCATCAGTGGGGAGAGATCGGGACTGATGCTTTTCGCATATACATCCCAGATCCTCAATGAGGTCCGAGTAACATCTCACCTCTCTACTGAGCCTTTTTCACAAAATAAGATGCTGCTAAGGGAAGTAGTAGAGAAGCACAAACTCTGCTGTCAGTTAGGGTTGGGTCATATTATGTTTTATGCCTCCGTTTGGCGTACACGTTAGGAAAAAAAGGATACAAGAACGGAGCACACCACGTTCTTGTATCCTGCACATGCTGGTAAAAAAAAAATAAAAAAAAAATGGAACTCTATGGGGAACGGATATGTACGGGCCTGTATGTTATTAGTCTGAGGCATCCGTTTAACGTATACGTTTTTGTATACGGTAAATAGACAGGAAAAATGTGATGTGAACTCACCCTTAACCCTCAGCACAGAATATCCTGACCCTTGCCAACGTCAGGACCAGTTCTGAACTTGGATTTAAATTCAGCTCTGGCACTTTAATACTGATAGGCCCACTTGTGTGGTGAATGTGAAATGTGTTTGTGCCCCCCCAGCCCCCTTGAATCACAATAGGTAAAAGGCAGCGGGTGGCCCTGGACAGTGATCAGGAAATGGTGTAGAAGTCTTATGTGGGCCCCGTGAGCAGTGTTCCCTGTAAGCTGCGTGGCCACGCAGCTTCCTTTATGCCTCCGCTCAGGTCCCTCAGAACCTCTGCACAGGCCTGCTCACCACCACAGCCCGTTTTTCAGGGAATGTGATGCTGCCTGTGCCTGAACTAACCAATAGCCAAGCTCTATACAGTAAGGAGCTTTGCTATAGGTTAGTTTGGGTGGACAATGGAAAGATACAGTGCTCTGCAGCAGGGGAAGCTGCTAGTTATATCTGTGGTTTTACATAGGACTGCAGGTAACACTACCACATTATCAGGACTAGTGTCATCTGTGGTTTTACATAGGACTGCAGGTAACACTACCACATTATCAGGACTAGTGTTATCTGTAGTTTTACACAGGACTGAAGGTAACATTCTCTGTACTCAGATAGCCATCACTGTGTTATCTGTGTTGTCACATAGAACTGCAGGTGACATCTACTATATGATCTGTACTCAGAGAGTTATCACTGTATAGGGGGGCCCACTGAGACTTTATCGCCCAAGGGCCCACATGAGCCTGGAGCTGGTGCGGCACGATATGTGGGTGGGGCTGTGTGTGGGTGTGGCTTGAGGGTGGGTGGGGACACAGGTGCCCCATAATCTCATATTGCCCGGGGGCCCCATGAGTTGTCAGTCCGCCCCTGGTCAACACTTTAGTCAGTCCATGCTCTATCATAAATGGCGAGGTCAGTCAGTCCATAATCTAGAGTAAATACTGCCATCACTTAGTCCATAGTCTAGTGTAGATGCTGCAGTCAGTCCATAGTCTAGTGTAAATGCTGCTGTCAGTCCATAGTCTAGTATGAAGGCTGCAGTCAGTCCATAATCTAATATAAGTGCTGCAGTCAGTCAGTCCATAGTCTAATTTAAACACTCAGTTAGTTCATAATCTAGTATTGTACTGTAGACAGTAATTTCATAGTCTAGTAGAAATGCTGTAGATAGTCAGTCCATAGTCTAATGTAAATGCTGCAGTCAGTTAGTCCATAGTCTAATATAAACGCTGCAATCAGTAAGTCCATAGTCTATCACAAGGATCAGCAACCTTGAGCACTCCAGCTGTTGTAAAACTACTACTACCAGCATGCTCCTTCCACTTGTGTGGGAGCTTAGAGAGCAGCCAAGCAAGTTTACATGATGGGAGATGTAGTTTCACGACACCTGGAGTGCTGGAGGTTGCTGACCCCTGGTTTAATAGAAATGGTGCAGTCAGTCAATAGTCAAATGTAAGGGCTCTTTCACACAAGCAAGTTTTCCATCTGTATGCGATGTGTGCAGAGAACTCATAGCATCCGCACTGAATCCTGACCCATAAATTTCAATGGGTCTGCGCACATAAGCATCATTTTTCATGTATTATAGATTTGCATTTAGGAAAAATCACAGCATGTTTTATTTATTTTACACACTTATACAGCTCTGACATATTGTGAAGCGCTCTAAGAGACATTATCATCACTTGCTATCCCTAATTGAGCTCACAGTCTACAGGGAGTGCAGAATTATTAGGCAAGTTGTATTTTTGAGGATTAATTTTATTATTGAACAACAACCATGTTCTCAATGAACCCAAAAAACTCATTAATATCAAAGCTGAATATTTTTGGAAGTAGTTTTTAGTTTGTTTTTAGTTTTAGCTATTTTAGGGGGATATCTGTGTGTGCAGGTGACTATTACTGTGCATAATTATTAGGCAACTTAACAAAAACCAAATATATACCCATTTCAATTATTTATTTTTACCAGTGAAACCAATATAACATCTCAACATTCACAAATATACATTTCTGACATTCAAAAACAAAACAAAAACAAATCAGTGACCAATATAGCCACCTTTCTTTGCAAGGACACTCAAAAGCCTGCCATCCATGGATTCTGTCAGTGTTTTGATCTGTTCACCATCAACATTGCGTGCAGCAGCAACCACAGCCTCCCAGACACTGTTCAGAGAGGTGTACTGTTTTCCCTACTTGTAAATCTCACATTTGATGATGGACCACAGGTTCTCAATGGGGTTCAGATCAGGTGAACAAGGAGGCCATGTCATTAGATTTTCTTCTTTTATACCCTTTCTTGCCAGCCACGCTGTGGAGTACTTGGACGCGTGTGATGGAGCATTGTCCTGCATGAAAATCATGTTTTTCTTGAAGGATGCAGACTTCTTCCTGTACCACTGTTTGAAGAAGGTGTCTTCCAGAAACTGGCAGTAGGACTGGGAGTTGAGCTTGACTCCATCCTCAACCCAAAAAGGCCCCACAAGCTCATCTTTGATGATACCAGCCCAAACCAGTACTCCACCTCCACCTTGCTGGCGTCTGAGTCGGACTGGAGCTCTCTGCCCTTTACCAATCCAGCCACGGGCCCATCCATCTGGCCCATCAAGACTCACTCTCATTTCATCAGTCCATAAAACCTTTGAAAAATCAGTCTTGAGATATTTCTTGGCCCAGTCTTGACGTTTCAGCTTGTGTGTCTTGTTCAGTGGTGGTCGTCTTTCAGCCTTTCTTACCTTGGCCATGTCTCTGAGTATTGCACACCTTGTGCTTTTGGGCACTCCAGTGATGTTGCAGCTCTGAAATATGGCCAAACTGGTGGCATCTTGGCAGCTGCACGCTTGACTTTTCTCAGTTCATGGGCAGTTATTTTGCGCCTTGGTTTTTCCACACGCTTCTTGCGACCCTGTTGACTATTTTGAATGAAACGCTTGATTGTTCGATGATCACGCTTCAGAAGCTTTGCAATTTTAAGAGTGCTGCATCCCTCTGCAAGATATCTCACTATTTTTGCCTTTTCTTAGCCTGTCAAGTCCTTCTTTTTACCCATTTTGCCAAAGGAAAGGAAGTTGCCTAATAATTATGCACACCTGATATAGGGTGTTGATGTCATTAGACCACACCCCTTCTCATTACAGAGATGCACATCACCTAATATGCTTAATTGGTAGTAGGCTTTCGAGCCTATACAGCTTGGAGTAAGACAACATGCATAAAGAGGATGATGTGGTCAAAATACTCATTTGCCTAATAATTCTGCACTCCCTGTAGAGCCTCTTTCACACGGGCAAGTTTTCCGACCGGCTGCAATGCGTGAGGTGACCGCATTGCACCCGCACTGAATCCGGACCCATTCCTATGGGGCTGTGCAATAGGCAGTGATTTTCACACATCTCATGTGTGTTGCGTGAAAATTGTAGCATGCTCTATATTGTGTATTTTTCACGCAACGCAGGCCCTATAGAAGTTAATGGGGCTGCGTGAAAGTCGCAAGCATCCGCAAGCAAGTGCGGATGCGGTGCGATTTTCATGCATGGTTGCTAGGTGACGATCGGGATGGGGACCTGATCATTATTATTTTTCCTTATAACATGGTTATAAGGGAAAATAATAGCATTCTTAATACAGAATGCTAAGTAAATTAGGGATGAAGGGGTTAAAAAATAAATAATTAAACTCACCTCATCCACTTGTTTGCGCAGCTCGGCTCGTCTTCTGTCTTCTTTTTTGATGACCTTGAAGGAAAAGGACCTTTGGTGACATCACTGCGCTCATCACATGGTCCATCAGATGATCCATGGGGGCACTACAGAGAAGATTATAACTCCGGGGGGGGGTATGGCAGGAGGTTAAATAATTACAGGGGGCACAGCAGGGAACATTATAAATACTGTGGGCAGTGGTGGAGGGCATTACTACTACTGAGGGCTCTATAGAAGTGCCTTATAGATTATAAGAGGTGCCCTATATTGAGACCTTATTAGTACTGAGGGCACTGTAGGGAGCATTATTACCATTGGGGATGCTATTTGGGGGTGGCTTCCGCCTGGCAGTGGGCCCGGTGATATCATTGGCACTAATGGACATGCTTTAGTGCTGCCTTAGCCTGTAAAATGGCTAGGGCAGCGCTAAAGCCACCCATCAGTGCCGGTCTGTGTTGGGCCCATGTTCATATATGCCTGCATTATTGAGAGGGAAAAAAATGAATATTTGAATATATGCAAATTATGCCCTAGGAGCAACGGGGCGTTACCATTACACCTAGAGGCTCTGCTGTCTCTGCAACTGCCGCTGCCTGTCTACTTTGACAGGGCCTGGCAGTGAAAATGTCACCCCACCAGGCCATGTTAAAGTGCAGAGGGTGCGGCAGTTACAGAGAGAGCGGAGCCTCTAGGAGTAATGTTAACGCACCCGTTTGTATGTAATAAAAAATCATTTTTCTCTGCAATGCAGGCACATAGGAACATGGTACCAACACAGATGCCTTCCGCTGCCAAGCGCACACGTAAAAGGTCAGTCCTTTAATTGTCCAAGTGTATGAGGGAGTCGTGGGGGATAGCTGAAGGCGTAGGGAGCATTTTACCGTCAGCTATGGACTTCATTGGGGGGGAGAAAGCTAGCACTAAAGTGCCTAGGGCAGCATCAAATCTAAATATGGACCTTCCCCACAGCACTAGCATGATGTAGTGTCGCACACAGGGGCGTAGCTAGAAATGACTGGGCCCCATAGCAAAATAATTTGATGAAGGTGAAAGTACATATCGTGGGGTGTGTATGTGTATTAGACAGAAGGTAGGGATATGTATATTGTGTAGTTTTCGTATTAGGGAGAGTAAGGGGTATCTATCTAGTGCTGATACACGTGTAGGTGAAGAGCAGCCCTGACATAATTAGTCTCTTTCATATTATAAGCTCCCCTTATATATAATTTACTTACAGTTCTGAAGACTCAGGGGTGCAGACAGGTTTGGCCTCATGGGTGCTGACAGGCTTGGCCTCAGGGGTGCTGACAGGCTTGGCCTTGGGGTGCTGACAGGTTTGGCCTCAGGGGTGCTGACAGGCTTGGCCTCAGGGGTGCTGACAGGCTTGGTCTCAGGGGTGCTGACTGGCTTGGCCTCAGGGGTGCTAGCTGCCTAGGCCTCAGGGGTGCTCCATAGCAGCCCCCAGTGCCTCTCCATCAGCCCCCAGTGCCTCTCCCCAGCCCCCAGTGCCTCTCCATCAGCCTCTAGTGCCTCTCCATCAGCCCCCAGTGCCTCTCACCAGCCCCCAGTATCCTCTCCATCAGCCCAAGTGCCTCTCCATCAGACCCCAGTGTCTCTCACCAGCCCCCAGTGCCTCTCCATCAGCCCCCAGTGCCTCTCACCAGCCCCCAGTACACTCTCCATCAGCCCCCAGTGCCTCTCATCAGCCCCCAGTGCCTCTCATCAGCCCCCAGTGCCTCTCATCAGCCCCCAGTGCCTCTCATCAGCCCCCAGTGCCTCTCATCAGCCCCCAATGCCTCTCATCAGCCCCCCAGTGCCTCTCCACCAGTCCGCAGTGCCTCTCACTAGCCCCCAGTGCCTCTCACCAGCCCCCAGTGCCTCTCCATCAGCCCCTAGTGCCTCTCACCACCCCCCAGTACCCTCTCCATCAGCCTCCAGTACCCTCTCCATCAGCCCCCAGTACTCTCTACATCAGCCCCCAGTACTCTCTTCATCAGCCCCCAGTGCCTCTCCATCAGCCCCCAGTGCCTTTCCATCAGCTCCCAGTGCCTTTCCATCAGCTCCCAGTGCCTCTCCATCAGCCCCCAGTGCCTCTCATCAGCCCCCAGTGCCTCTCATCAGCCCCCAGTGCCTCTCATCAGCCCCCAGTGCCTCTCATCAGCCCCCAGTGCCTCTCATCAGCCCCCAGTGCCTCTTCATCAGCCCCCAGTGCCTCTTCATCAGCCCCCAGTGCCTCTTCATCAGCCCCCTGTGCCTCTCACCAGCCCCAGTCCCTCTCCATCAGCCCCCAGTGCCTCTCACTAGCCCCCAGTACCATCTACATCAGCCCCCAGTGCGCCCTCCCCAGTATTAAAATTATTGGTGGGCAGTGCACCCTCCCCACCTCAGTATTAAAATCATTGGTGGGCAGTGTGCCCTCCCTAGTATTAAAATCATTGGTGGGCAGTGCACCCCTCCCCCCTCGGTATTAAAATCAATGGTGGGCAGTGCACTCTCCCCCCCTCGGTATTAAAATCATTGGTGGGCAGTGTGCCATCTTCCCCCTGCCCTGTATCAAAATCATTGGTGGGCAGTGCGCCCCACCATCATTGGTGGCAGCGGCAGTTCCGATCGGAGTCCCATCAGTGTAATGCTGGGACCCCGATCGGATACCATGGCAGCCAGGACGCTACTGAAGTCCTGTCTGCCATGGCCAGTTACTCTGCAGCATACTTACATGCGCTGTGGCCCACTGGCACTCCTTCTTCTTGTAACTCATCACAGGTCTGTGTGGCGCATTGCTTATGCTTATAGCAATGCGCCGCACAGACCTGTGACGAGTTACAAGAAGGAGGAGCGCCTGGTGACCACAGCGCATGTAAGTATGCTGCAGAGTAACTGGCCATGGCAGACAGGACTTTAGTAGCGTCCTAGCTGCCATGGTAACCTATCGGAGCCCAGCATTACACTGCCACTGCCACTAATGAGGGGGGTACGGCTTTACTGTTGCTCTCCTGGCTTGAGGGGGCCCCGTGGGCAACTGCGACTGCTGTGACCCCTATAGCTATGCCAGTGGTCACACATCACACTGCTGGTCTGTGTATGAGGATGAGCGGTGCGGCCGGGAATCTGCTGTGCTCCTCCTCCTACACAGACCAGCAGAGCAATGTGTGACACTACATCCTGCTACTACTGTGAAGCGCCAGCGGATGAACTGTGATGATGAGGAACTAGGTGAGTATATATTTTTTTAACTTCCTGTGAAGGGAGCACATATCTGACCATTACTACTGTGAGGGGGCACATATCTGGACATAACTACTATGTACTGGCACAAAGGGGGAATAATTACTATGTGGGGCCAATAAGGGGACTGGGTGTGTATAGTTATGCTTTGGGCAGAATTAGAGGCGTGACCTAGTATGAAAAGAATATATAAATATATACATATTGTAACAATATTCACAAGATGTTTTTTATTTGCACATATATGTTTATATTTGTATGTGTGGTTTGGGGTGGGGGGCCAGGTACATCCTTTGCACAGGGGCCCTTTGCTGCCTGTGCTGCCCCTGCCTGTAGAGGTGGGTAGACTGCAGGTAAAGCAGTCGCTGACTCCTATTTATGGCTTAGTTCAGCCTCCAGTCACTTGCTGTTGCTCTAAATCACTGACATCTGCAGGTTCATCTGGTGGAGGCCCCTTCTTCTTCTGTAGTGGTGGACGCTCCAGGGCGCCTTATCCAGGATGCTTTTTTTTTTAATCTCGAGATTGGCCCATGTAGAATCTTCCTGATATGTCATATTTCTAGTCTTTCCCTTTCCAATAGGTTTTATTTAACAAATATGGGGCCTATTTATGTACTGATATTCACCTGCACCTCCACATAACTTTGGCACTTCCTCCAGCAGAATTAAAGGGTTGTCTCACTTGAGCAAATGGCATTTAGCATGTAGAGGAAGTTAATGCAAGGCACTTACTAATGTATTCTGAGTAGGGATGAGCGAACTCGAACTGTATAGTTCGGGTTCGTACCGAATTTTGGGGTGTCCGTGACACGGACCCGAACCCGGACATTTTCGTAAAAGTCCGGGTTCGGGTTCGGTGTTCGTCGCTTTCTTGGCGCTTTTGTGACGCTTTCTTGGCGCTTTTTGAAAGGCTGCAAAGCAGCCAATCAACAAGCGTCATACTACTTGCCCCAAGAGGCCATCACAGCCATGCCTACTATTGGCATGGCTGTGATTGGCCAGAGCACCATGTGACCCAGCCTCTATTTAAGCTGGAGTCACATAGCGCCGCCCGTCACTCTGCTCTGATTAGCGTAGGGAGAGGTTGCGGCTGCGACAGTAGGGCGAGATTAGGCAGATTAACTCCTCCAAAGGACTTGATTAACTGATCGATCTGCAGCTGTGGATCATTGAGCTGCTGATCCTCAATTGCTCACTGTTTTTAGGCTGCCCAGACCGTTTGTCAGTCACATTTTTCTGGGGTGATCGGCGGCCATTTTGTGTCTTGTGGTGCGCCAGCACAAGCTGCGACCAAGTGCATTTAACCCTCAATGGTGTGGTTGTTTTTTGGCTAAAGCCTACATCAGGGTGAAGCTGTCACACCAAGTGCATTTAACCAGCAATAGTCTGTTCATTTTTTGGCCATATACAAAATCAGGGGCAAGCTGCGCCTGTCACCAAGTGCATTTAACCCTCAATGGTGTGGTTGTTTTTTGGCTAAAGCCTACATCAGGGTGAAGCTGTCACACCAAGTGCATTTAACCAGCAATAGTCTGTTCATTTTTTGGCCATATACAAAATCAGGGGCAAGCTGCGCCTGTCACCAAGTGCATTTAACCCTCAATGGTGTGGTTGTTTTTTGGCTAAAGCCTACATCAGGGTGAAGCTGTCACACCAAGTGCATTTAACCAGCAATAGTCTGTTCATTTTTTGGCCATATACAAAATCAGGGGCAAGCTGCGCCTGTCACCAAGTGCATTTAACCCTCAATGGTGTGGTTGTTTTCTGGCTAAAGCCTACATCAGGGTGAAGCTGTCACACCAAGTGCATTTAACCAGCAATAGTCTGTTTATTTTTTGGCCATATACTACATCAGGGGCAAGCTGCGCCCGTCACCAAGTGCATTTAACCCTCAGTAGTGTGGTTGGTCAAGCTGTGACACCAAGTGCATTTAACCAGCAATAGTCTGTTCATTTTTTGGCCATATACTACATCAGGGGCAAGCTGCGCCCGTCACCAAGTGCATTTAACCAGCAATAGTGTGGTTATTTTTTGGCCATATCCCAGTCTAATTCTGTCACTAAATCCATACCGGTCACCCAGCGCCTAAATACTAGGCCTCAAATTTATATCCCGCTAAATCTCTCGTTACCGCTGTCCTGTTGTAGCTGGGAAAGTTATTTAGTGTCCGTCAAAGCACATTTTTTGTTCTGGGTTGAAGTACAATTCCCAATTTAGCAATTTCATAATTTAGTGGTTTCTGCTATATCAGAGCTATTTGAAATCTATCCCTAAAAGGGTATATAATATTCAAGGTGCACATTGGGTCATTCAGAATAACTTCACACACACCCGCTACTGTGTATTTTCAAGTCTAATTCTGTCACTAAACCCATACCTGTCACCCAGCGCCTAAATACTAGGCCTCAAATTTATATCCTGCTAAATCTCTCGTTACCGCTGTACTGTTGTAGCTGGGAAAGATATTTAGTGTCCGTCAAAGCACATTTTTTGTTCTGGGTTGAAGTACAATTCCCAATTTAGCAATTTCATAATTTAGTGGTTTCTGCTATATCAGAGCTATTTGAAATCTATCCCTAAAAGGGTATATAATATTAAAGGTGCACATTGGGTCATTCAGAATAACTTCACACACACCCGCTACTGTGTATTTCCAAGTCTAATTCTGTCACTAAACCCATACCTGTCACCCAGCGCCTAAATACTAGGCCTCAAATTTATATCCTGCTAAATCTCTCGTTACCGCTGTACTGTTGTAGCTGGGAAAGATATTTAGTGTCCGTCAAAGCACATTTTTTGTTCTGGGTTGAAGTACAATTCCCAATTTAGCAATTTCATAATTTAGTGGTTTCTGCTATATCAGAGCTATTTGAAATCTATCCCTAAAAGGGTATATAATATTCAAGGTGCACATTGGGTCATTCAGAATAACTTCACACACACCCGCTACTGTGTATTTCAAGTCTAATTCTGTCACTAAACCCATACCTGTCACCCAGCGCCTAAATACTAGGCCTCAAATTTATATCCTGCTAAATCTCTCGTTACCGCTGTCCTGTTGTAGCTGGGAAAGTTATTTAGTGTCCGTCAAAGCACATTTTTTCTTCTGGGTTGAAATACAATTCCCAATTTAGCAATTTCATAATTTAGTGGTTTCTGCTATATCAGAGCTATTTGAAATCTATCCCTAAAAGGGTAGATAATATTGAAGGTGCACATAGGGTCATTCAGAATAACTTCACACACACCCGCTACTGTGTATTTCCAAGTCTAATTCTGTCACTAAACCCATACCTGTCACCCAGCGCCTAAATACTAGGCCTCAAATTTATATCCCGCTAAATCTCTCGTTACCGCTGTCCTGTTGTAGCTGGGAAAGTTATTTAGTGTCCGTCAAAGCACATTTTTTGTTCTGGGTTGAAGTACAATTCCCAATTTAGCAATTTCATAATTTAGTGGTTTCTGCTATATCAGAGCTATTTGAAATCTATCCCTAAAAGGGTATATAATATTCAAGGTGCACATTGGGTCATTCAGAATAACTTCACACACACCCGCTACTGTGTATTTTCAAGTCTAATTCTGTCACTAAACCCATACCTGTCACCCAGCGCCTAAATACTAGGCCTCAAATTTATATCCTGCTAAATCTCTCGTTACCGCTGTCCTGTTGTAGCTGGGAAAGTTATTTAGTGTCCGTCAAAGCACATTTTTTCTTCTGGGTTGAAATACAATTCCCAATTTAGCAATTTCATAATTTAGTGGTTTCTGCTATATCAGAGCTATTTGAAATCTATCCCTAAAAGGGTAGATCATATTGAAGGTGCACATAGGGTCATTCAGAATAACTTCACACACACCCGCTACTGTGTATTTCCAAGTCTAATTCTGTCACTAAACCCATACCTGTCACCCAGCGCCTAAATACTAGGCCTCAAATTTATATCCTGCTAAATCTCTCGTTACCGCTGTACTGTTGTTGCTTGGAAAGATATTTAGTGTCCGTCAAAGCACATTTTTTGTTCTGGGTTGAAGTACAATTCCCAATTTAGCAATTTCATAATTTAGTGGTTTCTGCTATATCAGAGCTATTTGAAATCTATCCCTAAAAGGGTATATAATATTCAAGGTGCACATTGGGTCATTCAGAATAACTTCACACACACCCGCTACTGTGTATTTCCAAGTCTAATTCTGTCACTAAACCCATACCTGTCACCCAGCGCCTAAATACTAGGCCTCAAATTTATATCCTGCTAAATCTCTCGTTACCGCTGTACTGTTGTTGCTGGGCAAGATATTTAGTGTCCGTCAAAGCACATTTTTTGTTCTGGGTTGAAATACAATTCCCAATTTAGCAATTTCATAATTTAGTGGTTCCTGCTATATCAGAGCTATTTGAAATCTATCCCAAAAAGGGTATATAATATTCAAGGTGCACATAGGGTCATTCAGAATAACTTCACACACACGCTTCTGTGCATTTCCAAGTCTAATTCTGTCACTAAATCCATACCGGTCACCCAGCGCCTAAATACTAGGCCTCAAATTTATATCCCGCTGAATTTGAATACAATACATTGGGCCAAATAATATATTTGTTGTTGTGGTGAACCATAACAATGAGAAAAACATCTAGTAAGGGACGCGGACGTGGACATGGTCGTGGTGGTGTTAGTGGACCCTCTGGTGCTGGGAGAGGACGTGGCCGTTCTGCCACATCCACACGTCCTAGTGTACCAACTACCTCAGGTCCCAGTAGCCGCCAGAATTTACAGCGATATATGGTGGGGCCCAATGCCGTTCTAAGGATGGTAAGGCCTGAGCAGGTACAGGCATTAGTCAATTGGGTGGCCGACAGTGGATCCAGCACGTTCACATTATCTCCCACCCAGTCTTCTGCAGAAAGCGCACAGATGGCGCCTGAAAACCAACCCCATCAGTCTGTCACATCACCCCCATGCATACCAGGGAAACTGTCTCAGCCTCAAGTTATGCAGCAGTCTCTTATGCTGTTTGAAGACTCCGCTGGCAGGGTTTCCCAAGGGCATCCACCTAGCCCTTCCCCAGCGGTGAAAGACATAGAATGCACTGACGCACAACCACTTATGTTTCCTGATGATGAGGACATGGGAATACCACCTCAGCATGTCTCTGATGATGACGAAACACAGGTGCCAACTGCTGCGTCTTTCTGCAGTGTGCAGACTGAACAGGAGGTCAGGGATCAAGACTGGGTGGAAGACGATGCAGGGGACGATGAGGTCCTAGACCCCACATGGAATGAAGGTCGTGCCACTGACTTTCACAGTTCGGAGGAAGAGGCAGTGGTGAGACCGAGCCAACAGCGTAGCAAAAGAGGGAGCAGTGGGCAAAAGCAGAACACCCGCCGCCAAGAGACTCCGCCTGCTACTGACCGCCGCCATCTGGGACCGAGCACCCCAAAGGCAGCTTCAAGGAGTTCCCTGGCATGGCACTTCTTCAAACAATGTGCTGACGACAAGACCCGAGTGGTTTGCACGCTGTGCCATCAGAGCCTGAAGCGAGGCATTAACGTTCTGAACCTGAGCACAACCTGCATGACCAGGCACCTGCATGCAAAGCATGAACTGCAGTGGAGTAAACACCTTAAAACCAAGGAAGTCACTCAGGCTCCCCCTGCTACCTCTTCTGCTGCTGCCGCCTCGGCCTATTCTGCTGCTGCCGCCTCGGCCTCTTCCTCCGCCTCTGGAGGAACGTTGGCACCTGCCGCCCAGCAAACAGGGGATGTACCACCAACACCACCACCACCACCTCCGTCACCAAGCGTCTCAACCATGTCACACGCCAGCGTTCAGCTCTCCATCTCACAAACATTTGATAGAAAGCGTAAATTCCCACCTAGCCACCCTCGATCCCTGGCCCTGAATGCCAGCATTTCTAAACTACTGGCCTATGAAATGCTGTCATTTAGGCTGGTGGACACAGACAGCTTCAAACAGCTCATGTCGCTTGCTGTCCCACAGTATGTTGTTCCCAGCCGGCACTACTTCTCCAAGAGAGCCGTGCCTTCCCTGCACAACCAAGTATCCGATAAAATCAAGTGTGCACTGCGCAACGCCATCTGTAGCAAGGTCCACCTAACCACAGATACGTGGACCAGTAAGCACGGCCAGGGACGCTATATCTCCCTAACTGCACACTGGGTAAATGTAGTGGCAGCTGGGCCCCAGGCGGAGAGCTGTTTGGCGCACGTCCTTCCGCCGCCAAGGATCGCAGGGCAACATTCTTTGCCTCCTGTTGCCACCTCCTCCTTCTCGGCTTCCTCCTCCTCTTCTTCCACCTGCTCATCCAGTCAGCCACACACCTTCACCACCAACTTCAGCACAGCCCGGGGTAAACGTCAGCAGGCCATTCTGAAACTCATATGTTTGGGGGACAGGCCCCACACCGCACAGGAGTTGTGGCGGGGTATTGAACAACAGACCGACGAGTGGTTGCTGCCGGTGAGCCTCAAGCCCGGCCTGGTGGTGTGTGATAATGGGCGAAATCTCGTTGCAGCTCTGGGACTAGCCAATTTGACGCACATCCCTTGCTTGGCGCATGTGCTGAATTTGGTGGTGCAGAAGTTCATTCACAACTACCCCGACATGTCAGAGCTGCTGCATAAAGTGCGGGCCGTCTGTTCGCGCTTCCGGCGTTCACATCCTGCCGCTGCTCGCCTGTCTGCGCTACAGCGTAACTTCGGCCTTCCCGCTCACCGCCTCATATGCGACGTGCCCACCAGGTGGAACTCCACCTTGCACATGCTGGACAGACTGTGCGAGCAGCAGCAGGCCATAGTGGAGTTTCAGCTGCAGCACGCACGGGTCAGTCGCACTACAGAACAGCACCACTTCACCACCAATGACTGGGCCTCCATGCGAGACCTGTGTGCCCTGTTGCGCTGTTTCGAGTACTCCACCAACATGGCCAGTGGCGATGACACCGTTATCAGCGTTACAATACCACTTCTATGTCTCCTTGAGAAAACACTTAGGGCGATGATGGAAGAGGAGGTGGCCCAGGAGGAGGAGGAGGAGGAGGAGGAAGAGGGGTCATTTTTAGCACTTTCAGGCCAGTCTCTTCGAAGTGACTCAGAGGGAGGTTTTTGGCAACAGCAGAGGCCAGGTACAAATGTGGCCAGCCAGGGCCCACTACTGGAGGACGAGGAGGACGAGGATGAGGAGGAGGTGGAGGAGGATGAGGATGAAGCATGGTCACAGCGGGGTGGCACCCAACGCAGCTCGGGTCCATCACTGGTGCGTGGCTGGGGGGAAAGGCAGGACGATGACGATACGCCTCCCACAGAGGACAGCTTGTCCTTACCCCTGGGCAGCCTGGCACACATGAGCGACTACATGCTGCAGTGCCTGCGCAACGACAGCAGAGTTGCCCACATTTTAACCTGTGCGGACTACTGGGTTGCCACCCTGCTGGATCCACGCTACAAAGACAATGTGCCCACCTTACTTCCTGCACTGGAGCGTGATAGGAAGATGCGCGAGTACAAGCGCACGTTGGTAGACGCGCTACTGAGAGCATTCCCAAATGTCACAGGGGAACAAGTGGAAGCCCAAGGCCAAGGCAGAGGAGGAGCAAGAGGTCGCCAAGGCAGCTGTGTCACGGCCAGCTCCTCTGAGGGCAGGGTTAGCATGGCAGAGATGTGGAAAACTTTTGTCAACACGCCACAGCTAACTGCACCACCACCTGATACGCAACGTGTTAGCAGGAGGCAACATTTCACTAACATGGTGGAACAGTACGTGTGCACACCCCTCCACGTACTGACTGATGGTTCGGCCCCATTCAACTTCTGGGTCTCTAAATTGTCCACGTGGCCAGAGCTAGCCTTTTATGCCTTGGAGGTGCTGGCCTGCCCGGCAGCCAGCGTTTTGTCTGAACGTGTATTCAGCACGGCAGGGGGCGTCATTACAGACAAACGCAGCCGCCTGTCTACAGCCAATGTGGACAAGCTGACGTTCATAAAAATGAACCAGGCATGGATCCCACAGGACCTGTCCGTCCCTTGTCCAGATTAGACATTAACTACCTCCCCATAACCATATATTATTGGACTCCAGGGCACTTCCTCATTCAATCCTATTTTTATTTTCATTTTACCATTATATTGCAAGGCTACCCAAAGTTGAATGAACCTCTCCTCTGCCTGTGTGCTAGGCCTAAATATATGCCAATGGATTGTTGCAGTGGTGGCTGACGTGAAGCCTCATTCTCTGCTATGACATGCAGACTGATTCTCTGGTGACATGAAGCCAGATTGTCTGTTACGGGACCTCTCTCCTCTGCCTGGGTGCTGGGCCTGAATTTATGACAATGGACTGTTGCAGTGGTGGCTGACGTGAAGCCTGATTCTCTGCTATGACATGCAGACTGATTCTCTGCTGACATGAAGCCAGATCCTCTGTTGCGGGACCTCTCTCCTCTGCCTGGGTGCTGGGCCTAAATTTATGAAAATGGACTGTTGCAGTGGTGGGTGACGTGAAGCCTCATTCTCTGCTATGACATGCAGACTGATTTCTGCTGACATGAAGCCAGATTGTCTGTTACGGGACCTCTCTCCTCTGCCTGGGTGCTGGGCCTAAATATCTGACAATGGACTGTTGCATTGGTGGCTGACGTGAAGCCTGATTCTCTGCTATGATATGAAGACTGATTCTCTGCTGACATGAAGCCAGATTGTCTGTTACGGGACCTCTCTCCTCTGCCTGTGTGCTAGGCCTAAATATATGCCAATGGATTGTTGCAGTGGTGGCTGACGTGAAGCCTGATTCTCTGCTATGACATGCAGACTAATTCTCTGCTGACATGAAGCCAGATTGTCTGTTACGGGACCTCTCTCCTCTGCCTGGGTGCTGGGCCTAAATTTATGAAAATGGACTGTTGCAGTGGTGGGTGACGTGAAGCCTCATTCTCTGCTATGACATGCAGACTGATTCTCTGCTGACATGAAGCCAGATTGTCTGTTACGGGACCTCTCTCCTCTGCCTGGGTGCTGGGCCTGAATTTATGACAATGGACTGTTGCAGTGGTGGCTGACGTGAAGCCTGATTCTCTGCTATGACATGCAGACTAATTCTCTGCTGACATGAAGCCAGATTGTCTGTTACGGGACCTCTCTCCTCTGCCTGGGTGCTGGGCCTAAATTTATGAAAATGGACTCTTACAGTGGTGGGTGACGTGAAGCCTGATTCTCTGCTATGACATGAAGACTGATTCTCTGCTGACATGAAGCCAGATCCTCTGTTACGGGACCTCTCTCCTCTGCCTGGGTGCTGGGCCTAAATATCTGACAATGGACTGTTGCATTGGTGGCTGACGTGAAGCCTGATTCTCTGCTATGATATGAAGACTGATTCTCTGCTGACATGAAGCCAGATTGTCTGTTACGGGACCTCTCTCCTCTGCCTGTGTGCTAGGCCTAAATATATGCCAATGGATTGTTGCAGTGGTGGCTGACGTGAAGCCTGATTCTCTGCTATGACATGCAGACTGATTCTCTGGTGACATGAAGCCAGATCCTCTGTTACGGGACCTCTCTCCTCTGCCTGGGTGCTGGGCCTAAATTTATGAAAATGGACTGTTGCAGTGGTGGGTGACGTGAAGCCTGATTCTCTGCTATGACATGCAGACTGATTCTCTGGTGACATGAAGCCAGATCCTCTGTTACGGGACCTCTCTCCTCTGCCTGGGTGCTGGGCCTAAATTTATGAAAATGGACTGTTGCAGTGGTGGGTGACGTGAAGCCTCATTCTCTGCTATGACATGCAGACTGATTCTCTGCTGACATGAAGCCAGATCGTCTGTTACGGGACCTCTCTCCTCTGCCTGGGTGCTGGGCCTAAATTTATGAAAATGGACTCTTACAGTGGTGGGTGACGTGAAGCCTGATTCTCTGCTATGACATGAAGACTGATTCTCTGCTGACATGAAGCCAGATCCTCTGTTACGGGACCTCTCTCCTCTGCCTGGGTGCTGGGCCTAAATATCTGACAATGGACTGTTGCATTGGTGGCTGACGTGAAGCCTGATTCTCTGCTATGATATGAAGACTGATTCTCTGCTGACATGAAGCCAGATTGTCTGTTACGGGACCTCTCTCCTCTGCCTGTGTGCTAGGCCTAAATATATGCCAATGGATTGTTGCAGTGGTGGCTGACGTGAAGCCTGATTCTCTGCTATGACATGCAGACTGATTCTCTGGTGACATGAAGCCAGATCCTCTGTTACGGGACCTCTCTCCTCTGCCTGGGTGCTGGGCCTAAATTTATGAAAATGGACTGTTGCAGTGGTGGGTGACGTGAAGCCTGATTCTCTGCTATGACATGCAGACTGATTCTCTGGTGACATGAAGCCAGATCCTCTGTTACGGGACCTCTCTCCTCTGCCTGGGTGCTGGGCCTAAATTTATGAAAATGGACTGTTGCAGTGGTGGGTGACGTGAAGCCTCATTCTCTGCTATGACATGCAGACTGATTCTCTGCTGACATGAAGCCAGATTGTCTGTTACGGGACCTCTCTCCTCTGCCTGGGTGCTGGGCCTGAATTTATGACAATGGACTGTTGCAGTGGTGGCTGACGTGAAGCCTGATTCTCTGCTATGATATGAAGACTGATTCTCTGCTGACATGAAGCCAGATTGTCTGTTACGGGACCTCTCTCCTCTGCCTGGGTGCCGGGGCCTAAATATCTGAGAATGGACTGTTCCAGTGGTGGGTAACGGGAAGCCAGATTCTCTGCTATGATATGAAGACTGATTCTCTGCTGACATGAAGCCAGATTGTCTGTTACGGGACCTCTCTCCTCTGCCTGGGTGCTGGGCCTAAATTTATGAAAATGGACTCTTACAGTGGTGGGTGACGTGAAGCCTGATTCTCTGCTATGACATGAAGACTGATTCTCTGCTGACATGAAGCCAGATTGTCTGTTACGGGACCTCTCTCCTCTGCCTGGGTGCCGGGGCCTAAATATCTGAGAATGGACTGTTCCAGTGGTGGGTGACGGGAAGCCAGATTCTCTGCTATGGAACCTCTCTCCAATTGATTTTGGTTAATTTTTATTTATTTAATTTTTATTTTAATTAATTTCCCTATCCACATTTGTTTGCAGGGGATTTACCTACATGTTGCTGCCTTTTGCAGCCCTCTAGCCCTTTCCTGGGCTGTTTTACAGCCGTTTTAGTGCCGAAAAGTTCGGGTCCCCATTGACTTCAATGGGGTTCGGGTTCGGGACGAAGTTCGGATCGGGTTCGGATCCCGAACCCGAACATTTCCGGGATGTTCGGCCGAACTTCTCGAACCCGAACATCCAGGTGTTCGCTCAACTCTAATTCTGAGTGTCCATATTTCCTTTTTTGCTGGCTTGATAATTTTTCCATTGCATTATACACTGCTCATTTCCATGGTGATGACCACCCTGCAATCCATCAGTGGTGGTCGTGCTTTCACTCTTTTGGAAAAAGCGCCAGCCTATATGAACTCTGACAGTCCTGGCCACCAGAGAGGCCAGCACTTTTTCCTATAGTGTGCAGGCCCTGGATTGTAGGGTGGTCGAAGCTATGGAAATGAGAAGTATATGATGCAACGAAAAAATGAATCAAGTCAGCAAAGGAGGCAATAAGAACAATGACAATAAAAGTGGTTTGTAATAACTTTCTCTGCATGATAAATACCTCTTGCTGAAGTGAGACAACCCCTTTAAGACCGCTGTCTAAATTGCTGGTCTTAATAAATATGCTTTATTTGCAGGGCAGTCTTTAATATTGATTGGACCCTGGGCAAGAATTTACTTGGGGCCCCTGGATCCCGCCTTCCCACGCCCTAGCATGCAATCACGCCCTCCGACACAACACACACAAAAGAAATCTACACACCTCGTAGAGTAGTAAACTTTAATAATGATGAGTGGCCACTAGAGGTGTTCCTTGGCAGTAATGTAAATACTTCCCTTTTTTTTTCTGAAAATGCAGCGTTTATATAAAAAAGCTTGCAGAAACTTGCTATAGACACCAGAACTACTACGTTCAAAACTATTATTGCCGAGACAGAAATGGTGCACACCCCACGGCACACCCTATGCCGTATGGAATAAATGTGGAAATAAAATATAGAGTGTATAGTGTGCCGCACAGACTTATGGCTTCTTAGATGAAAAGGCACATATAATTGGTAGTTATATGTAAATAATCATATGGTATATTGTCAGCTTGGTCTAGGATCCACAATCCAGAGTGTTATAGTAGTGTAGTTGGACCACTGAGGAAGGAGTACTTTAACTCCGAAACGCGTCTGATGAACAAACAGTGATTTGGGCACGACTGAGACCTTTGGATATGCCTACCAGCGTACAACAACTAAAGCTGCCTACCTCCGGAATCTTTTTTCAATCAGCCCGCTCCTGCCGGACCAATAGCGGCATACTTCCGGCATCACGTGGGACACCACGTCAGACGTCAGTAACACTTATGAGGCCACGATAGTTACAACAACCAAGTAATCAGCGATTGCATACAAGTGACGAACTACAGGAGTGGCAAAGTACCTGACAAATTATATTTTTTCAATGACATCTGTGGTATTTGAATCTATATTCATAGACCACATGCTGTCTAATATTGACTAACCAGGCATTACAAGAGAAACTGTCCACAACTAACATTGCTTTCTTTATGAGCGGACACCACTTCTTTATAACACACTGGATTGTGGATCCTAGACCAAGCTGACATTATACCATATGATTACTTACATATAACTACCAATTATATGTGCCTTTTCATCTAAGAAGCCATAAGTCTGTGCGGCACACCAAGTGTGAACATTCTAAGCCTCTAGGTTCTTATTTATATGTTATAAGGTTTATATGGTTTTATTCTACTTTTTATTCTTAATTTTCATTTTTTTAATTTATAGCGGGATCCTTCATTTTTTATAGCTTGAAACTATACAAGTCTGTATATATGCTTTGAATAAATTAGCCATACTCACTTATTACGCATTAGCCCATTTATATCCAGATACTTGAGTGCCCCCATCATCTCTATATTTTATTTCCACAATGTGCAGATAGTACTGTACTACTAACCCCTCCATCCACCCCTACATACAGGGTACTACAACACCACATACCTCTTACATCCAGTGATGTCTCTTTGATGTAGATGTTCTCTTTCCTCATTTTCTCCTTTCAGACCTTCAGACCAGGCCACCATTTTTCAGCCATTTCTTGTCTCTGCAGTTTGAAAAACAAAATCTTAGTTTACTACTTTTCCATCATCCTCCCATCTTCTGGACAAATCATCTTACCACCCCCAATAATGTGGCGCTGTGCTCCTCAATACTATACTGCAGAAACAGATAACCCCCCTCATAATAGTAGTACTATGCAGATAGTGCCATTCAATAATTATTGGCACACAGTGCCCTAAAATAACTGCGCCCAGCAAATAGTGCCCCTGACACTAATAGTGTAAACATAACGTCCCCCGAAAATAATTGTGGTAAGCTGATACTGTGCCAAGGTTCCCCCACAGTAATAGTGCTCCCAAAAGTCTAACCAATAGGAATAATTCTCTGCTAGAGCACACATGGTAGTAATAGTGCTTCTACAGTGCCCCCAACATTTCTCCGCTGTGCCCCAGAAGTAATAATGCTCCCATAGTGCCCATACAAGTAATCATGTTCCCCATAGACCCCAAGTAGTAATAAAGCCCATCATAATGCCCCCCAGTAGTAATAATTCTTCTTATAATGTGCCAGTGCAAAAAATACCCCCATTTAATGCCCCCAGTTGAGCAAATGTCCCATAATGCCCCCATAATGTGACAGTATAAAATATCCCTATATAGTGCCCCCAGTAAATGCCCCATAGTGCTCCTCTCCCTCTTCTTCCTAGTGCCCCCCATAATGTACCCGTATAAATTTCCCATATATAGTGCCCCAGTAGATGCCCTCAGTGTCCCCCATAATTTGCAAGTATAACATACCCCTTCTTAGTGCCCCCTATAGATGAGTCCATAGTAATCCTCTCTCCCCTTCCTCATAGTACCCACCATAATGTGCCCCAGTATAAATTGCCCCTATACAGAGCCCCCATATAAAATACCCCTTCTTTGTGGCCTCAGTAGAAGCCCCCATAGTGTTCCACTCCCCCTTCCCCTATATAAAATACCCCTTCTTTGTGGCCTCAGTAGATGCCCCCATAGTCTCCAATAATATGCTAGTAAGAAGTGCCCCCATAGATGCCGACACAGTGCCCCCCAATAATGTGCCAGTAAGATGTGCCCCCATAGATGCCCCCAATCATGTGCCAGTAACAAGTGCCCCATAGATGCCCCCAATCATATGCAGTAACAAGTGCCCCATAGATGGCCCCCCAATCATGTGCCAGTAACAAGTGCCCCATAGATGCCCCCAATCATGTGCCAGTAACAAGTGCCCTCATACATGTCCCCCAATTATGTGCCAGTAACAGGAGACCCCATAGATGCCCCTCAATCATGTGCCAGTAACAAGTTCCCTCATAGATGCCCCCCAATTATGTTCCAGTAACAATTGCCCCAATAGATGCCCCACAATCATGTGCCAGTAAATAGTACCATATACAAAAATGAATACTTATACTTACGTAAAAACACAAATTCAATTGCACTCTGCAACCAGCACTCTGCCCTGCCTCTATGTTGGATGTTGAATGAGGCATTGGTGTACATTTCGGCCAAAGTGTAATAAGCCACTCGCCACGTCAGGGTCGCCTCCATGAGTGGTCCCTAACACTAGTTCCTACCTGTTATGGGCCATGTGGTCATCCACAGCCGCAACAGAGGATGCGGCCATCTTGCTATGGCTTCCACCTGAGCTGCCACAAGAGGTTCTGACCAAGAGCCTTAGTAGAGGCCTGGCTTCCACCCAAAAGGGGAAGCCAAGGGGGTTTGCAGGGGGTGAGGAACCTGATGGTCACACACCCTATATCTCTGGGGGGTTGTCCATAAAGGCACCACAACCATAAGAGATCCTAGTGACAGAAACAAATGTGGAACACACAGTAAACAAAAAATGAAATACGTTAATATGTGTCTTTACGGCCTAGACATTCAGACAGAATTTTAAAAATTCCTCATCTTGCCAAGCCAAAAGGCCCAGGCAAAGAGAGGTAAGGCTCCTTTCACACTTGCGCTCGTCGGTCCGCTCGTGAGCTCCGTTTGAAGGAGCTCACGAGCGGACCCGAACGCCTCCGTCCAGCCCTGATGCAGTCTGAATGGAGCGGATCCGCTCAGACTGCATCAGTCTGGCGGCGTTCAGCCTCCGCTCCGCTCGCCTCCGCACGGACAGGCGGACAGCTGAACGCTGCTTGCAGCGTTCGGGTGTCCGCCTGGCCGTGCGGAGGCGAGCGGATCCGTTCAGACTTACAATGTAAGTCAATGGGAACGGATCCGCTTGAAGATGTCACCATATGGCTCAATCTTCAAGCGGATCCGTCCCCCATTGACTTTACATTGAAAGTCTGAACGGATCCGCTCAGGCTGCTTTCACACTTTTTTCTAAGTTATTAGTTCAATTTTTTCTAAGTTATTAATGCAGACGGATCCGTACTGAACGGAGCCTCCGTCTGCATTAATATGATCGGATCCGTTCAGAACGGATCCGATCAAACGCTAGTGTGAAAGTAGCCTAAGTGTGCTCAAATTATTACATAGTGATATGCATGCAAATGTACCAAGTGGGCTCCTATCCCCAGTAAGTTAATGCACCCCAGGGCTACCACTTCTTCTGCAACTTGGGCAGCCCGGTCTATGGCTTCGATCCAGGGGCCTTTGGTCACCTATCAATGGCAAACTTATGGCCAATGGGTTAAACTCCATGTGTTGATCTGCACCATCTCAGTGGCCCAGACATACCACCGAAAAGAACAGATACTACACTTGATGTACACCAACGGTGAGGCAGCATGATATATGGGACATTTCTCTGCGTCTGAACACAGTGGGACCACTGTCGGACTGTGTCTCCTCTGGATTAGGAGTTGATTTGATAATTCACCCTATTGAACGTCACTAATAAATTCCACTGATAATTCCTGTGATGATGACGAAATGTGGCATGTAGGGATCTAGTGAGGGCAAGCATAGGGAATAGGCCCCAAACTAGGGTCAGGTTCCGTATGGGGTCGCCCCTGTCGGGCGGGTGCTCTGTGTCTGCTAGGCAGTTAATGGACTAGTCCCCCTCCTTGATATTACTGTGAGGGAACCTCTGATCAGGGTCACTAGTTATTGCTGCCTATCATATGTGCAAACAAAGCACCCGTTCTCAATATCCTTGGCCACTGTATTGAAGGATACGTTTCTAGTACACACCGTACATTCATCTGCAATCTACACGTCTGGAGGCGGTAGGACTGTATTTTACCTTTGTTCTATCCTCAGGCAACTAGATTGAATATTAATGAGTTGGATGTGTTAATAGTGGTTCAGTCCTTTGATCTGCTCACTGTCTTTTGGTGTTTTTAACTCTTGAATTATTTTATGGCATTTCTAGTAAAAGTTATATTTTAAGGAAATAAGTATTCCCGGTTAGCATAGGAATTTCTGATACACTTGATCTTGGCCAAAAGGCTGAGATGCAATTTTTCAAGTAAACTTGTTACTATATTTTAAAATGTCTTGCAAATATTTTGTAGGAAAATACTTGACAAGCGGGATAGTATAAATAGCCTTCCCAACCAAAGAGATTGCTATGATTCTAAACAGGAGAAAAAGACATGCAAAGATGCTATTGTAAAATGTACACTATGGGTGTGCATCATAATGAAGTGGAAGAACTTTAACTCATTAACACTTGTAAAGAGATAATTGCACACAAAAAGACAAACAGAAAAATAAGTAAAACACAAAGGGCTCAGTGTATTTTGTTTTTTGTCTACTAGCCTGGAGGTCTAACTATGGACTGCTAACAAACAAATCTGGTAGTGATCTCGGAAATTTTGGTTACGGCTTCATATATATGGGGCCATAAATTGATATCTATTTATATGTGACATACTGATAAGTGAAAAATAGGATTAAGGCGGCTCAACTGGTCAGTAGAATGGCTGAGGTGCTGAACTGCTGGTTTTGACTCACCCAGTCAAAAGGAGAAGATTTAAAATAAGAAGGTAGCAGGCACACTCATAGATGGGATAAATAAAGTGTTTTTTATTTTGTTAAAATCTTACATATGTTAAAATTGGGTACTGGTGTTTCAAGAAAAGGTAAGTGTAATAGTCTGGGCACTTGTTACGGGTGCCAGATGGGAGGTGACTGATATTAGGTGATCTTGGGGTAAATTCGTGGAGAATGGATGGGGGAAAAAATGGACGGTATTTAGTCCGTTGGGGTAGGTGGTGTGTTGTGATATAGAGAGGGGGATGGTCGGGGAGTACAGTCTTTTGAGACTGGCTAGAGTAGGTGGGGTAGCCTTTCCCAGTAGTTTGTGATATATGGTGTAGAATAGAGTGAATTGGGCTAAAAGGGAAAAAAACAATTCATGTAGTAGGTGAAATAAAATGGATAAAAAATAGAAAAATTATGTAAAAAATAGAAAAGAGTATTATAGTTCAGTATCCGGTGGTCCCAAAGATAGCGCTAAAAAGAAAAATTAAAAATGGTAGAGAGATAGTATGTGTTACGTATGTAACTTATTGTCCCATAAGTAGCACTTTAAACAAGATTTCAGTGAGTTAAAAAGTGATACTTTTCTGTGTAATAGAAGGCCTTATATTTGTGGGAAGATGTATAGCTCCTGTGGGGGAATTGGTGCTCTGGACCTCGGTGCGGCGTCCCGCACTGTCTTAGGTACAGAGATCACTTACCCGCCACGTGGAGGTGTCTTCCTTCACTGCTCCGGTCAGTTGTTGCTTGCAGTAGGATTCTCCGGCTGTCGGCGTCCCTCGTGGTCTCCAGGCGCGCGCGCTCGTAGTTAGGTCTGTAATATTCACGTGACCTAGTGTCGGTCACGTGATCGGGATCTGCCGGGCCGGTTTGCAAGTAGAAATAGAGCTGGGGGAGCGCTTCTACTTCTATATCCACTATCACTGCCCCGTTTGGCAAGATTCCTCCTTTCTCCTTAAACGCGTTTCGGGACTATACTTGGTCCCTTCTTCAGTAAGTGGAGGACTTGCGGCGTCTGTCTGGAATTTATTTGCCGTTTTGAATTAGTTGATTGATTTAGGGTGCAGCCCATCACTCAGGGTTGATTGGAGAGTGGGTTGTTCTTTGCCTAATTGAAATGATTGTTTCATTTAGGAACATCAGGTTTTGATACTGAGGGACCAAAAAATAAGGTCCATTGGGAAATAATGTAATTGATGATCAGAGTAGAGAGTTGACCTTGGTGGTTAGATAGGTAATTGGGATGGAATAAAAGATTAAGATGGGATGAGAATTTTGGGATAAATGAGAATTCTTGGGATAAGGTGTTTGGTATAGGGGGATAATTGGAGATGGTGGCAAAGCGTTGACAGCCTTGGATGCAATTGCATCCAGTGTGTGTGTTCTATGTAACATCTTGGTGTGGATGAGACTAGTGTACATATTGGGGTGCATGAGTCTAGTATAGGTATGTGTGTATCTGTGTTCCTATGTGTGTGAATGTGTAGTGGAAAATGTGGTTAGTAATCTTGGGGTATGGTTATGTGTATATCAATTTAGTGAGAATGTAGCTGATGTGTATGTATATAAGTCTAGTGTGGGTATGTGTGTGTATGTGTATATGCGTGTGTGTGACGTATGTCGTAGCACATGGTGGTATGTCTAAGTTGATCTGTTGATCTCAGCTTTTATTTATACATTTTGTGGGTGATTGGTATATGTTGTTTATTTATCCATGTGCTTGATTGGGAATGTTGGAGCATTGTGTCAGTGGGACTTTTAGGATCTTGTAAATGTCACTTTCTATTTTTGGGCTATAATTTGCACTTAGTTAGAAATATTTAGGCATTATGTATATTTTGTATTGTTTGTATGTTTTCTGTATTTTTCTTTCTATTGAGTCTAGGTGATTGATCTTGTATTTATGGTGATGTTAAATTGGACTTCTATTGGTATTAGTCCAGGCGGTCTAGTATTGTGGTCCTGGGAGAATGAAGCATGGATTTGCAAGTTGCTCCACATCTAAGTGGTATGCATGAACAGTACAACACTGGTCTGTATTAGTAGACCCGGCGTTGACTGAACGAGGGCCCTCAGAATGTGGCGCAAAGCATGACACCACATTCACCTGGTGGGATATTTGTGGTGGTGTTATACTGGGCTTCTATTGGTGTTGGTCCAGGCGGTCTTGTATTCAAATCTAGAATGTAGGGGGCTGTTCTCTATTGGTGTTGGTCCAGGCGGTCTGGTATTCAATTCTAGGATATAAGGGGCTGTTCTATATTGGAGTGGGGCAGGGACTTGCCTGTTGTTCCACGTCTGAGTGGCATGTAAGATCAGTACAACACTGGTCCGTATTACAATAGACCCAGCGTTGACTGTACGAGGGCCCTCAGACTGTGGAGCAGGGCGTGACGTCACATTGATTCGCCTAATAAAATGGAGGGGATGTTTGATGGATGTGTAGGGTCATGGTGTATTGTATCTGAGCGATCCATTGCTGGATATTATGGTTATGTCGACAGACCAGGTATAATATTTCAGAGGAAGCCGAAGATTTCCATTTCAGCATTTAATCCGTTGGGTACAATTGAGTCGAATTCAAAGATTCGTCTGGATTCTAATCTGGACATTTTGTGTATATGATTTCCACCCCTCCAATCTTTTGTTACTTTTTCTAATGCTGTGAATATTAGTCCTGTGGGGTCCTTGTTGTGTACTAATTTGAAGTGGTTTGATAGTGTGTGTGTTTCAAGTCCTTTTTTTATATTTGAGATGTGTTCAGATATCCTTTTTTTTAGGGTTCTTTTTGTGCGGCCTATATAAATTTTTTGACATGGGCATTCCAAGGCATATATGACATCGGTTGAACTACACGTTAAGAATTCTTTAATCTCCTGTTTGTGTGAGTTTTTCTTGGATGTGACATGTGTGGTTTTTTTGGGGAATGATGTTGTCCGGCAATTGTTACATTTTCCACATCTATAGAAGCCTGTAATGTCCATCCATTTTTGGATTGATGAGTCTTTGTTTGAGGTCTGTTTGATGGAGGGGGCTACTTTTAGGCCTAGATTTGGGGCCTTTGTAAATGTGATTTGTGGGGTGGTTGGAATGGTGGGTCCTATGATTTTATCTTGTTTGATGTGATGCCAGTGGTTGTTGATGATTTGTTTTATTTTCTTGTATTGTGAGTTGTATGGGAGAATGATTCTAAAGGAGGTGTCTTTCTGTGAGGTTTTTTCTTCTTTGTTTTGTATAAAGAAATCTTGTCTGTTCATATGTCGTACTTGGTTTAATGATGAGTCGATGAGTGTCATTGGGTAATTTTTATCCAGGAATTGTTTTCTCATTTTTTGTGCTTCTTCTTCGAATTGTATGTCCAGTGTACAGTTTCTTTTAACTCGTCGGAACTGTCCCTGAGGTATGTTTATTAGCCAGGACGGTAGGTGGCAGCTATCGAATTGTATGAAGCTGTTTTTGCTGGTTGGTTTTTGAAATGTTGTGCAGATGAGTTTGTCTTTGTCTATGGTTATTTGTAGGTCTAAAAATTCAATTGTTGATGTGCTGATGGTGGGGGTGAATTTTAGGTTGTATTTATTTGAATTTATCTGTTTCAAGAAGGAATGTAAGTGTTCCTCACTGTTTCGCCATACAAACAGGATGTCGTCTATGTAGCGTTGCCATAGCACCAGGTCCGTCCCCAGTGCTGGCGCGACGGTTTCTCGTTCCCACTGCGCCAAGAATAGGTTGGCGTAGCTGGGGGCGAACCTGGTGCCCATGGCAGTGCCCTGGACTTGTAAGTAGAATTCTGAGTTCCAGTTGAAATAGTTGTGGTTTAGTATGAAGTGAATCCCTTCTGTTATGAAGTTGATTTGTTCTGTGGGGAGTTTGGCTTCCTGGGTCAATTGTTTGTGTATGGCTTCAATGCCTTGTGAGTGATTTATGCATGTATATAAGGACTGTACATCTAGGGTACCAATGTACCAGTCTGATTCAAATTTTAAATTCTCTATTATATTGATTATTTGAGTTGTGTCCTTAACGTAGGAATTTATATTTTTGACTCTTGGCTGTAATAATGTGTCTATATATTGAGATAGGTTGCTAGTGAGTGATCCAATTCCTGATATAATGGGGCGGCCTGGTGGGTTTTCCTTGTTTTTGTGAATTTTAGGTAGACAGTATAGGACTGGTATTCTTTTTTGTGTATTTAGGATGTATTTATGTTCTGTCTCAGACAGAATTTTTTTGTCTAGGCCTATATTGCAAAATTGGGTTAGTTCTGAATGGTATTGTTCTGTGGGGTCACTTTTCAATTTTTTATAGGTGTTTGTGTCTGTTAGTTGTTTTATGCATTCTAAATTGTATTTGGTTGTGTCTTGGATCACTATTGCTCCTCCCTTGTCTGCTGGATGTATTGTTATGTCTTTCTCTCTTTGTAATTGTTTTATGGCTTCAATTTCTTTCTTAGATAGGTTGTTTTTTGTTTTTGACTGTTCTTTCAGTTTGCGTATATCTTTTTCCACGCATTGTTTAAATGCTGCTAGTTCTTTTCCTATCTCCTGTCTTGGATATTTTTTTGATGGATTTTTCAATGTTGTGTGTTCATATGTATCACTCGGAGTTTCTTTCATTACAGGGTTTTTCATGTAGTATTTTTTAAGACATAGCTTGCGGATAAATTTTTCCACGCCTATGTATGTATCAAATTTATTTAGTCGGTTGGTGGGCGCAAATTTCAGTCCTTTGTTTAGTAGTTTTTGTTGAGCTGTATTTAGGGTAGCTTGACTTATGTTGATAATTGTGTTTTCAATGTCGAGTGGATTTATCTGTTGTGTCTTATCCTTGTTTCTCCCTCCTCTACGTATCTTTTTCTTTCTCTTTCTCCGTATTTCCTCGTTTGTTGTGCTTGGTAATTTTCTCTCATTGGTTGTGTCTGGTAATTGTCTCTTGTTTGTTGTTGTGTTCTTTTTGGTTGATGTGGGTTGTACTGGTAATATGGCCTGTATTCTTGGTTTTGTGTTTGATGTCTGTGTCTTAGGTTGTATTGGTGATTGTGTGGCGTTATTTGTGGTGGGGAGTGTGGTGGTCTGTGTCGCGTGTGTGGTTTGTGGTGTGGGGGGGTTTTGTCTAAAAAATGGTTGTGTTCTTCCAGTATTTCAAATCTATTGTTGGTCGGTATGGAAAATATGGTTTGTTTTTTAGAGGAGGTTTCTGGTGTATTTGCCTCTCTATTTCTATGGAGATCTGTATCTCTATCTATATGATTGTTTGTCTGTTTTTCCTTGTGGTCCCTTTTTTGGGAAGGATATATAATGTTCTTTAGTTTCTTTATTTTTTTCTCCATAATGTCTTGTTCTATTCTGTCAAGGTTTTTACACAATCTCTGTTGCCAACTGTTATAATCATCATTTTTGGGGAGGTTTTCTATTTTGACTCTAGTTTCATCAATTTGTGTAGTAACATTCTCAAGTATGGCAGATCTTCTTTTTATGATTAGGCGCATGAGAGATATTGATTGTTCATGTAGTAATGTATCCCATTCTTTATTGAATTCCATATCCCATAGGTCTTGGGCAGGGGTTTTTATCAATTGCAGTCCCTTTGGGACTTTTTTGTGTTCAATGTATTGTTTTAATGATTTGATTTCCCAACGTTGTTTGAGTTGTTTGATTAATAGGGTCTCTGCTTCTTTAAATAAATCTGCCATATTGGTTTCATGTTGTTCTGTATTGGTGTTCTCAAATGTAAAGGCTTCTACTCTAATGCGTTTATTTTCAACATGATCCCAAATATCCATTTTCCTGGGCAGTGAGCTAGCGCCTTCTTGGTGATTGTAATAATATGAAAAATAGGATTAAGGCGGCTCAACTGGTCAGTAGAATGGCTGAGGTGCTGAACTGCTGGTTTTGACTCACCCAGTCAAAAGGAGAAGATTTAAAATAAGAAGGTAGCAGGCACACTCATAGATGGGATAAATAAAGTGTTTTTTATTTTGTTAAAATCTTACATATGTTAAAATTGGGTACTGGTGTTTCAAGAAAAGGTAAGTGTAATAGTCTGGGCACTTGTTACGGGTGCCAGATGGGAGGTGACTGATATTAGGTGATCTTGGGGTAAATTCGTGGAGAATGGATGGGGGAAAAAATGGACGGTATTTAGTCCGTTGGGGTAGGTGGTGTGTTGTGATATAGAGAGGGGGATGGTCGGGGAGTACAGTCTTTTGAGACTGGCTAGAGTAGGTGGGGTAGCCTTTCCCAGTAGTTTGTGATATATGGTGTAGAATAGAGTGAATTGGGCTAAAAGGGAAAAAAACAATTCATGTAGTAGGTGAAATAAAATGGATAAAAAATAGAAAAATTATGTAAAAAATAGAAAAGAGTATTATAGTTCAGTATCCGGTGGTCCCAAAGATAGCGCTAAAAAGAAAAATTAAAAATGGTAGAGAGATAGTATGTGTTACGTATGTAACTTATTGTCCCATAAGTAGCACTTTAAACAAGATTTCAGTGAGTTAAAAAGTGATACTTTTCTGTGTAATAGAAGGCCTTATATTTGTGGGAAGATGTATAGCTCCTGTGGGGGAATTGGTGCTCTGGACCTCGGTGCGGCGTCCCGCACTGTCTTAGGTACAGAGATCACTTACCCGCCACGTGGAGGTGTCTTCCTTCACTGCTCCGGTCAGTTGTTGCTTGCAGTAGGATTCTCCGGCTGTCGGCGTCCCTCGTGGTCTCCAGGCGCGCGCGCTCGTAGTTAGGTCTGTAATATTCACGTGACCTAGTGTCGGTCACGTGATCGGGATCTGCCGGGCCGGTTTGCAAGTAGAAATAGAGCTGGGGGAGCGCTTCTACTTCTATATCCACTATCACTGCCCCGTTTGGCAAGATTCCTCCTTTCTCCTTAAACGCGTTTCGGGACTATACTTGGTCCCTTCTTCAGTAAGTGGAGGACTTGCGGCGTCTGTCTGGAATTTATTTGCCGTTTTGAATTAGTTGATTGATTTAGGGTGCAGCCCATCACTCAGGGTTGATTGGAGAGTGGGTTGTTCTTTGCCTAATTGAAATGATTGTTTCATTTAGGAACATCAGGTTTTGATACTGAGGGACCAAAAAATAAGGTCCATTGGGAAATAATGTAATTGATGATCAGAGTAGAGAGTTGACCTTGGTGGTTAGATAGGTAATTGGGATGGAATAAAAGATTAAGATGGGATGAGAATTTTGGGATAAATGAGAATTCTTGGGATAAGGTGTTTGGTATAGGGGGATAATTGGAGATGGTGGCAAAGCGTTGGCAGCCTTGGATGCAATTGCATCCAGTGTGTGTGTTCTATGTAACATCTTGGTGTGGATGAGACTAGTGTACATATTGGGGTGCATGAGTCTAGTATAGGTATGTGTGTATCTGTGTTCCTATGTGTGTGAATGTGTAGTGGAAAATGTGGTTAGTAATCTTGGGGTATGGTTATGTGTATATCAATTTAGTGAGAATGTAGCTGATGTGTATGTATATAAGTCTAGTGTGGGTATGTGTGTGTATGTGTATATGCGTGTGTGTGACGTATGTCGTAGCACATGGTGGTATGTCTAAGTTGATCTGTTGATCTCAGCTTTTATTTATACATTTTGTGGGTGATTGGTATATGTTGTTTATTTATCCATGTGCTTGATTGGGAATGTTGGAGCATTGTGTCAGTGGGACTTTTAGGATCTTGTAAATGTCACTTTCTATTTTTGGGCTATAATTTGCACTTAGTTAGAAATATTTAGGCATTATGTATATTTTGTATTGTTTGTATGTTTTCTGTATTTTTCTTTCTATTGAGTCTAGGTGATTGATCTTGTATTTATGGTGATGTTAAATTGGACTTCTATTGGTATTAGTCCAGGCGGTCTAGTATTGTGGTCCTGGGAGAATGAAGCATGGATTTGCAAGTTGCTCCACATCTAAGTGGTATGCATGAACAGTACAACACTGGTCTGTATTAGTAGACCCGGCGTTGACTGAACGAGGGCCCTCAGAATGTGGCGCAAAGCATGACACCACATTCACCTGGTGGGATATTTGTGGTGGTGTTATACTGGGCTTCTATTGGTGTTGGTCCAGGCGGTCTTGTATTCAAATCTAGAATGTAGGGGGCTGTTCTCTATTGGTGTTGGTCCAGGCGGTCTGGTATTCAATTCTAGGATATAAGGGTATAATAAACAACATATACCAATCACCCACAAAATGTATAAATAAAAGCTGAGATCAACAGATCAACTTAGACATACCACCATGTGCTACGACATACGTCACACACACGCATATACACATACACACACATACCCACACTAGACTTATATACATACACATCAGCTACATTCTCACTAAATTGATATACACATAACCATACCCCAAGATTACTAACCACATTTTCCACTACACATTCACACACATAGGAACACAGATACACACATACCTATACTAGACTCATGCACCCCAATATGTACACTAGTCTCATCCACACCAAGATGTTACATAGAACACACACACTGGATGCAATTGCATCCAAGGCTGCCAACGCTTTGCCACCATCTCCAATTATCCCCCTATACCAAACACCTTATCCCAAGAATTCTCATTTATCCCAAAATTCTCATCCCATCTTAATCTTTTATTCCATCCCAATTACCTATCTAACCACCAAGGTCAACTCTCTACTCTGATCATCAATTACATTATTTCCCAATGGACCTTATTTTTTGGTCCCTCAGTATCAAAACCTGATGTTCCTAAATGAAACAATCATTTCAATTAGGCAAAGAACAACCCACTCTCCAATCAACCCTGAGTGATGGGCTGCACCCTAAATCAATCAACTAATTCAAAACGGCAAATAAATTCCAGACAGACGCCGCAAGTCCTCCACTTACTGAAGAAGGGACCAAGTATAGTCCCGAAACGCGTTTAAGGAGAAAGGAGGAATCTTGCCAAACGGGGCAGTGATAGTGGATATAGAAGTAGAAGCGCTCCCCCAGCTCTATTTCTACTTGCAAACCGGCCCGGCAGATCCCGATCACGTGACCGACACTAGGTCACGTGAATATTACAGACCTAACTACGAGCGCGCGCGCCTGGAGACCACGAGGGACGCCGACAGCCGGAGAATCCTACTGCAAGCAACAACTGACCGGAGCAGTGAAGGAAGACACCTCCACGTGGCGGGTAAGTGATCTCTGTACCTAAGACAGTGCGGGACGCCGCACCGAGGTCCAGAGCACCAATTCCCCCACAGGAGCTATACATCTTCCCACAAATATAAGGCCTTCTATTACACAGAAAAGTATCACTTTTTAACTCACTGAAATCTTGTTTAAAGTGCTACTTATGGGACAATAAGTTACATACGTAACACATACTATCTCTCTACCATTTTTAATTTTTCTTTTTAGCGCTATCTTTGGGACCACCGGATACTGAACTATAATACTCTTTTCTATTTTTTACATAATTTTTCTATTTTTTATCCATTTTATTTCACCTACTACATGAATTGTTTTTTTCCCTTTTAGCCCAATTCACTCTATTCTACACCATATATCACAAACTACTGGGAAAGGCTACCCCACCTACTCTAGCCAGTCTCAAAAGACTGTACTCCCCGACCATCCCCCTCTCTATATCACAACACACCACCTACCCCAACGGACTAAATACCGTCCATTTTTTCCCCCATCCATTCTCCACGAATTTACCCCAAGATCACCTAATATCAGTCACCTCCCATCTGGCACCCGTAACAAGTGCCCAGACTATTACACTTACCTTTTCTTGAAACACCAGTACCCAATTTTAACATATGTAAGATTTTAACAAAATAAAAAACACTTTATTTATCCCATCTATGAGTGTGCCTGCTACCTTCTTATTTTAAATACTGATAAGTGGACTGCCAGAATAACAAATAAAGAAATGATTGTTAATCTACATATCTAATCTTGAGGGCACGCATTAGTTCATATGGTGAGATGCCATATCCCCTGTAGCTGTATTGCATTGTAATCATTTAACCCATTCAACCTAATCATTCATCAACTGATCTTCGGCACCTCCAGTGTTTGGCCATCTTGTCTGTGGTCCTATTCACTGGTACGAATTAAAGTACGCTTTAATTTCGGAATAAATTCCTGATATCCCTTAGCTATGACCATTTGTCCACATCAGGTCTTAGGGCTCATTCGCACGACTGTGGTTTGGTTCCACATCCGAGCCACATTTTTTGCAGCTAGGGTGCGGACCCATTCACGTCAATGGGGCTGCAAAAGATGCGGACTGCACTCCGTGTGCTGTCCGCATCCGTTACTCCGTTCCATGGCCATGCAAAAATTATAGATCATGTCATATTCTTGTCCATTTTGCGGACAAGAATAGGCATTTCTAAAATGGGCTGTCTATTCTGTTCCACAAATTGGGGAAGGCACAAACTGGGGAAGTGTTTTGCGGATCCGCAATTTGCAGACCGCAAAACACGGCATGTTCGTGTGAACAAGCTCCCAACCACAATTCTGACAATGACTCTTACTAGCATTTTTCTTCGTTTTGACAAAATTCCAGCCGTTCATTTTATTTGTATCCACCGCCAATCAGTGACTACTGTGAGGGCTACAAACTTGGAAACCCTTCGACAAGGTTCACTTTTTATTGTATAGTTTAAAGTTTTTTTTAATTGATTCCCTATAATGAGGACCCGCACACCCACTGATCAGCTGTTACCTTGTAACAGCACAGGAATTACACAGTTCTGTTCATTGTGTAGTGCAAGGAGCTGGGCCCCCACCGACCCAATATTGAAAGATCAATATCACAATCCTAGACAATTGTGGGCACCACAATTCCATTTAGCTTATGACAATTTGACATACCATAAGTATAGATTGTCCACTAGGCTTGGGTAGTTTAACCACTTGTCTACAGTCACGCAACTTTATACGTCAGGAATAAAAGAAGTTTATGAAAAGATAACAGGGTCTCCCTCTGCATAAATCATGAGGTTACTTGATGTTTGAGGGTCTCTGCCAGCTATAAAGTTACCACAGGCACATAGCAAGAAAAGTTTACATGCTGTCAAAGTCAATAAAGCCTTTACTCCCTGACTGGAACATATTTTTTTCACATATATAGTTATTAGTTTTAGCAATAGCCGACTTTGTGTATGTAAAATATACAAATGTACACACATTATTTTTCTTTCATAAAAAAAAAATAGTTATTAGTTTCAGTGATACTATAGGTGGTCTTTTGTGTGTGCAAAACATAAAACACATTCAAATATTTTTATCTATAAAAAAGTGGGGAAAAACTATGAATGCTTGTTAGCCATTATCTTTGGGATTCCTGACCCTTTAGAATGACAGATAAGACAAGATCCACCATTTACAATAGGTGAAGGTCAAAGCTTATCTGTTCTTTACTTGTACAATGACCCCTGCACAGGTCACAGAGCATGCCTAGAAAACTCTCCCATAGAAGTCAATGAGGTCCCCTCCTGACCATTGTGTCTATGGCCCATGGGGCTGCTATAAAGCAATTTTCTTAAGGCCTCTTTCACACGGGCGTCATGTTTTTTGCCCGGATAAGAGGCAGGTGCGTTGCGGGAAAATGCGCGATTTTTCCGCGCGAGTGCAAAACATTGTCATGCGTTTTGCACTCGCGTGAGAAAAATCACGCATGTTTGGTACCCAGACCCGAACTTCTTCACAGAAGTTCGGGTCTGGGATTGATGTTCTAAAGATTGTATTATTTTCCCTTATAACATGGTTATAAGGGAAAATAATAGCATTCTGAATACAGAATGCTTAGTATAATAGTGCTGGAAGGGTTAAAAATAATAAAAAAGTTAACTCACCTTCTCCTCTTGTTCGCGTAGATGCCGGTCTGTTCTTTAGCTGTGGACTGAATGACCTGAGGTGATGTCAGATCACATGCTCCAATCACATGGTCCATCACCATGGTGATAGAGCATGTGATCTGACGTCATCAAAGGTCCTTCAGCCACAGCTAAAGAACAGACCGGCCTCTACGCGAACAAGAGGAGAAGGTGAGTTAACTTTTTTATTATTTTTAACCCTTCCAGCACTATTATACTAAGCATTCTGTATTCAGAATGCTATTATTTTCCCTTATAACCATGTTATAAGGGAAAATAATACAGTGAATAGACTGTCACCTAGAACCCATGCGTGAAAATCGCACCGCATCCGCACTTGCTTGCGGATGCATGCGATTTTCACGCAACCCCATTCATTTCTATAGGGCCTGCGTTACGTGAAAAACGCACAAAGAGGAGCATGCTGCGATTTTCACGCAACGCATAAGTGATGCGTGAAAATCACCGCTCGTGTGCACAGCCCCATAGAAATGAATGGGTCAGGATTCAGTGCGGGTGCAATGCGTTCACCGCACGCATCGCACCCGCACGGAAAACTCGCCCGTGTGAAAGGGGCCTAATGCTTTCTAAATGCTGTTAAGAAAATGTCGGGGAAGTTAGCAAGCCCCATAATAATATTCAAGAAATAGAATAAAGAAATCTGCAATCAGAAAATAAAATGAGATTACAAAAACTGTAAGCCACACCCATATCAGACCATGTGATGGAGGTTACCAGGGCATTCAAACACTCTCCTTTGCACCTGGTAGCCTCCATCACATGGTCTGATATGGGTGTGGCTTACAGTCTGGCTTTGTTCACATTGCACTAGTTGTCCTGCTGGGCGGTTGTGTGGAAGCTTGGCTGTGAGCTGGATTACATCACCTTCAGACCTTGTTCACACCATAGGTAGCGTAGTGGTAGGACCCCTTGCCATGCTGAGAACCGTGACGTGGTGCATGTTGGGCTCCGATATCTTCCTGACAGGAATATATTGGCAAAAGTCTCAGCTTTTAATATCTGCATTTATGACTAGCCAGTATAGTCAGTGGCATATCCGTTTGGTGCATTTCTTCTGTGATTTATATGATTATATTTTCATCCGCACAATGCTCCGTTTTGTGTAGGATGCCTTTGTGGTGCATGTGGACCGCGCCGACATCCTCCACCGTATGCAAAAAATTTTTTTGCTGGGGATAGTCGTTTGCTGCGGTCCACATGCGGTGGGGCTGCTCCCCCAATGAAAAACACGCTACAGTGTTAGGGGTTGAGCAGCTCCCCCAGATTTGCCACTATATTTTTGTGTTTTTGTCTTGTTTTATATGTAGTGTAAGTGCCTTTACCTGGCATTCAAACACTCTCCTTTGCACCTGGTAACCTCCATCACATGGTCTGATATGGGTGTGGCTTACAGTCTGGCTTTGTTCACATTGCACTAGTTGTCCTGCTGGGCGGTTGTGTGGAAGCTTGGCTGTGAGCTGGATTACATCACCTTCAGACCTTGTTCACACCATAGGTAGCGTAGTGGTAGGACCCCTTGCCATGCTGAGAACCGTGACGTGGTGCATGTTGGGCTCCGATATCTTCCTGACAGGAATATATTGGCAAAAGTCTCAGCTTTTAATATCTGCATTTATGACTAGCCAGTATAGTCAGTGGCATATCCGTTTGGTGCATTTCTTCTGTGATTTATATGATTAAATTTTCATCCGCACAATGCTCCGTTTTGTGTAGGATGCCTTTGTGGTGCATGTGGACCGCGCCGACATCCTCCACCGTATGCAAAATTTTTTTTTGCTGGGGATAGTCGTTTGCTGCGGTCCACATGCGGTGGGGCTGCTCCCCCAATGAAAAACACACTACAGTGTTAGGGGTTGAGCAGCTCCCCCAGATTTGCCACTATATTTTTGTGTTTTTGTCTTGTTTTATATGTAGTGTAAGTGCCTTTACCTGGCATTCAAACACTCTCCTTTGCACCTGGTAACCTCCATCACATGGTCTGATATGGGTGTGGCTTACAGTCTGGCTTTGTTCACATTGCACTAGTTGTCCTGCTAGGCGGTTGTGTGGAAGCTTGGCTGTGAGCTGGATTACATCACCTTCAGACCTTGTTCACACCATAGGTAGCGTAGTGGTAGGACCCCTTGCCATGCTGAGAACCGTGACGTGGTGCATGTTGGGCTCCGATATCTTCCTGACAGGAATATATTGGCAAAAGTCTCAGCTTTTAATATCTGCATTTATGACTAGCCAGTATAGTCAGTGGCATATCCGTTTGGTGCATTTCTTCTGTGATTTATATGATTATATTTTCATCCGCACAATGCTCCGTTTTGTGTAGGATGCCTTTGTGGTGCATGTGGACCGCGCCGACATCCTCCACCGTATGCAAAAAATTTTTTCGTTTGCTGCGGTCCACATGCGGTGGGGCTGCTCCCCCAATGAAAAACACGCTACAGTGTTAGGGGTTGAGCAGCTCCCCCAGATTTGCCACTATATTTTTGTGTTTTTGTCGTGTTTCATATACACACATATAGGTGCTTTTTCATAAATAAAAAAAGCACACACACACCTGGAGCTCCTCTGGCTGATCCTATTCCTGTCACCTGAGTAGAAAAACCATCCAATTGGCTACACATTGCCTGTGCTTCATTGTCTTCCTCCGCCTCCTCTTCCAGTTCAGCCCCCACAGGGCTCATGTGGCCGTGAGATCTAGGCGCCACATCTCCACTTCCCTGTCTAGCCATTGTTACCAGCATCTGTTCCAGGACATGAAGCAGTGGAATGTCGTTGTTCATCCTGTAGTCCTGGTGACTGACAAATAACGTGGTGTCCTCAAAGGGCCTGAGCAAATGATAGGTGTCACGCATAAGCTGTCACTAGCGGACATCAAAGTTACACAGGGGAGTACTCCTGTCCGCTTACATCATCAAGAAATCATTGATGGTCTTTCTCTGTTCGTATATATTCGGTCCAACATATGGAGGGTGGAATTCCAACGGGTGGAAAATATGCATATCAGCCTATGTTGGGGGATGCCCTTTTGCCGCTGCAGCTCAAGAAGGTTGTGCTTTGAGGTATACGAGTGGCTGAAGTGCATGCAAAGTTTCCTGGCCATTTTTAGGATGTCTTGCAGATGGGTGGAAGACTTCAGGAACTGCTTGACAACCAGACTAAACACGTGTACCATGCAGGGCGCATGGCTCAGCTTTCCTTGACATAGCGCCGACACAATGTTCTTCCCGTTGTCGGTCACCATGGTTCAGATTTTCAGTTGTCGGGGAGAAAGCCAGGATTGAATTTCTTGACGAAGGACACTGAGAAGTTCCTCCCATGTGTGACTTCGTTCGCCCAGGGAAATGAGGTGCAGAACAGCGTGACACAGCCGTGCCCTGAACATGTATGCTGGATGGGCACTGTGACTTGTCCCTGCAGTGGTGGCTGAGGACATGGTGGAGGATAAGGAGACAGAGGCGGACATTTTCGCAGGACCAACGGCGTGACAACGTGGAGGCGGAAGCGGAGTGACCTAGCCAAGTTGCTGGTGTTGCTGTCCAGGAGCCACATTCACCCAGTGGGCCGTAAAGGACATGTATTGTGCCTGACCGTAGTTATAGCTCCACGCGTCGGCGCTGCCGTGCAGTTTGGTAGACACCGACAGGCTCAAGGACTGGCCCACCTTCTGTTCGACATATTTGTGCAGGGCTGGTACTGCCTTTTTCACAAAGAAATGACGGCTTGGGACTCTCCACCTCGACTCTGCAAAAGCCATCAGTTCTCTGAAAGGTTCAGAGTCCACCACTTGGAAAGGGAGGGATTGTAGCACCAGCAACTCTGACAGGAGCACTTTCAGCTTCTGCGCCGTTGGATGTGTGCATGCATACTGCTGTCTCTTAGCAATCGCTTTGGTGATGGATTGCTGATGGACTGGCTGATGAGTAGGGTTGAGCGAACTTTAGGGTTTTTTGTACCCGGACCCAAACATTTTTGTAAAAGTTTGAGTTTGGTGTTCGCCGATTTAATGGCGCTTGTTGAAAGGCTGCAAGGCAGCCAATCAAAAAACGTTTAACTAGTGTGCCCTTAGAAGCCATCACAGCCATGCCTAATAATGTCATGGCTGTGATTGGCCAAGTGCAGCATGTGACCCAGCCTCTATATAAGAGGCTGCACGTCACTCTGCTCTTACTAGTTGTAGGGATAGGATGCTGCTGTGAGGGCGAGAATATGAAAGACTCATATCTGCACTTGGTGTGAAGTCAGCGATCTACAGCGTTTTTTGTTTTGGGGGTGCAATGCAACATTTTTTCAGCCTGCCCTAAGCCCAGTGAGACTGAAAAAAAAGTTTTAATACGTCTGTTAGTTAGGTGGGTGTCGGCGGCCATTTTGTGCAACAACATAAACCCAATTTTAAAGTGCACCTGCACTGCATATGTTCCAGGGAAAGGGAAAATAATACCGTCTGTCAGTTCCGGGACCCAAGAGTGACATATCCCCATTTTTTTCTGTAAAGTACCTCTGTGCTGCATTTCTGAGAGTGAAATATAATCAGTTAAATCCATCTGTTCCATTGTGGGGTGACATATTTACATTTTTTGTTGTAAAGTACCTCTGAGGTCTGCACTGCATATATGACAGGCAGGCACATAAATTCAGCAAATCCATCTGTTCCATTGTAGGGGTGACATATCCCCAATTTTTTATGTTAAAAACTCTTGTGCTTCATATCTGAGAGTGAAATATAATCACAGTTGAATCCATCTGTTTCATTAAGGGTTAATGGGGGGCAATAAAGTACCTTTTTGCCCTGTGCTGCATTTCTGACAGTCCAATAAAACTGCCAAATACCTCAGTTATATTTTTGGGTGAAAAATTCAATTTTTTTTGCCTAGAAGTACATTTGCGCCCTATGCTGCGTTCCTGTCATTTAAATAAAACCATTAAATACAGCTGTTACAGTTTTGGGCTTCAAATTCCCATTTTTGGATGTAAAGTACCTCTGAGGCCTGCACATGTAACAGGTAGGCACATCAATTTAGAAAATCCATCTCTTCTATTGTAGTGTTGACATATCCACCATTTATTATGCTAAAAACCCCTGTGCTTCATTTGTGAGAGTGAAATATAATCACAGTTAAATCCATCTGTTTCATTTAGGGTTAAGAAACTTTTTGGGGGGCAATAAAGTACCTTATTGCCCTGTGCTGCATTTCTGACAGTCCAATAAAACTGTCAAATACTGCAGTTACATTTTTTGTTGAAAAATTAAGTTTTTTCTTGCTATAAAGTACATTTGCGGCCTACGCTGCGTTCCTATCAGTCAAATAAAACCATTAAATACCGCTGTAATATTTTTGGGCTTCAAATTACAATTTTTGGGTGTAAAGTACCTCTGAAGCCTGCACATGTGACAGGCAGGCACATACATTCTGCAAGTCCATCAGTTCCATTGTAGGGGTGACATATCACCATTTTTCATGCAAAAAAAACCTGTGCTTCATCTGTGAGAGTGCAATATATTCTCATTTAAATCCATCTGCTTCATTTAGGGTTTAAAAAAAATATTTGGGGGGGGGGCAATAAAGTACCTTTTTGCCTTGTGCTGCATGTACGGTAGTTTAAAGAAATACAGTTAAATCCATCTGTTTCATTGTGTGTGATAAAAAACACCTTTTTTGGCAATAAAGTACCTTTGCTGCCTGCACTGCATATCAGACCAGGCAATAAGTTTAAAAAACTCATCTGTTCCATTGTTGGGTGACATTAACCCATTTTTCCCGTCCCAAAAGTAACCTAAATTTCTATAATTTGTCTGTTCCATTGTTGGGTGACATTAACCCATTTTGGCTGTCAAAAAAACCCTGCTCTGCATTGTTCACAAGGAGCTTAATTTAGCAAAAACGTCTGTTACTTTGGTGGGTGACCGCAAAAAATGAGGAGAGCGTCAAACAAGGGACGTGGCTCCTGTCGTGGTGCTGCTGGTGTTGGTGGAGCTCCTGTTACAGGGAGAGGACGCGGTCGATATTTGCCAGCTACGTGTCCAAATGAAACACCTTCCTCTGGAGCACATTTGGTAGGGTCGAATGCAGCAAAAGTGGAAGATATTGAGTGCATCGATACCCAACCACTTATGTTTCAGGATGAGTACATGGGAGGACCACTGCAGCACGTCTCGGATGATGACGAAACACAGGTGCCAACTGCTGCGGCTTTCTGCATTCTGCAGACCTACAAGGAGGGCAGGGGTGAAGACTGGGTGGAAGATTACATGGATGACGTTGAGGTCCTCGACCCCACATGGAATCAAGGTCATATGAGTGACCTGTGTAGTTCGGAGGAAGAGGCGGTGGTCGCACAGAGCCACTAGCACAGCAAAAGAGGGAGTAGGGTGCAAAAGCGGAGCTACCATCCCCTAGGCAGTACTCCTGCTACTGCCCACCGCAGCAAGGGACCTAGCACACCAAAACCAGCTCCAAGGAGTACCCTGTCGTGGCAGTTCTTCAGGCAATGTGCTGACGACAAGACACGAGTGGTTTGCACGCTGTACAATCAGAGCCTGAAGCGAGACATAAACTTTCTAAACCTGAGCAAAACATGCATGACCAGGCATCTAAGTGCAAAGCATGAGCTGCAGTGGAGTAGACATCTCAAAAACCAAGAAAGGTCTCTGGCTCCTCCTGCTTCCTCTTCTGCTGCAGTCCCCTTTGGAGTGACAGTGACACCTGCTACCCCGCAAACAGAGGATGTGGCAAGCATCTCGACAATTTTGCATGTAAGCAATCAGCTGTCTATCTCCCAAACACTGGAGCGAAAGAGGAAGTACCCCCTACCCACCCACGATCCCTGGCCTTTGAAATGCTGTCATTCCGTCTGGTGGACACAGACAGTTTTAAGAATCTGATGGCGGTGGCTGTCCCACAGTACGTTGTGCCCAGCCGGCACTACTTTTCCAAGCGATTCATCCCTTCCCTGCACAACCAAGTGGGGGATAAAATCAGGTGTGCACTGCTCAACGTCATCTGTGGCAAGGTCCACATAACTACGGATACGCGGACCAGTAAGCACGGTCAGGGACGTTATATATCTCCCGGACAGCAGACTGAATAAATGCAGTGGCTGGGCCTGAGGTGGATAGCAATTTGGCTCATGTCCTTCCACCACCGAGGATTGCAGGGCGTTTCTCTTTGCCTCCTGTTGCTTCCTTCTCCTACTCCGCTTCCTCCTCCTCTACCGCCTCCTCATCAGGTCAGCGTAACACCTTCACCACCAATTTCAGCACAGTCAGGGGTAAACAATAGCAGGCAGTTTTAAAACTTATCTGTTTGGTGGACAAACCCCACACCGCGCAGAAGCTGTAGACGGAACAACAGACCAATGAGTGGTTGGTGCCAGTGAGTCTCAAGCCCGGCCTGGTGGTGTGCGATAATGGGTGAAATCTCGTAGCAGCTCTGGGCCTAACCAGTTTGACGCACATCCCTTGCCTGGCGCATGTGTTGAATTTAATTTAAAAACTTGACCCACCCTCTCCACCCAATCAGATTTCAGACATTGACCTCACTTGGATGTGGTATCCCTTTTTCAGACTCCCTCTCCGGCATGGAACCCTGATTCCCCAATACCCGTGATCATCATGGTAGGCGCATAAAAGAACATCAAAAGATGTCTAAATGGATTGTGAACGTCACGGGGACGTGCAATCGCCCAGAGGTTATCTAGAGTCAACAAAGCGGCAGCAGGGCCTCTCCTGTATAACGTTTCCTAATCCAAAATACTGCAGTGACATTCCCTGTAATTTTTTATTACTCATTCCAATAACAGTGCATCATAAGAGTCCTGTATTGTTATTTATTGTCATTACCTCCCGAGTCGGGAGTGGGTAATTGTAGCGCGCCTCCTACCTTCCTTCAATTTTTCTGCTTTAATATCTTGTCCCAATCAGATTTCAGCCATTGACCTCCCTTGGATGTGGTATCCTTTTCTCAGACTCCCTCTCCGGCATGGAAAGTTGATAGGGAAGATATCCAATTGGATCGTGGATGTCATGGGGACGTGCAATATGGTGGAGTAGTATGTGGGCACAGCCAATGTAGCGACAAGCTCACGTTCATTAAAATGAACCAGGCAGGGATCCCACAGGACTTGTCCATACCTTGTGCAGAATAGACATGTATACCGGCCTCACCCAGCCATTGTTATACTCCAGCGCACTTTCTCTGTGTTTTATTTTTTATATTTCCCAATGTTTTGGGGTCTACCCAAATTTTAACAAAAAAAAACGAGTGTTGGCTACCTCCTCCTCCTCCACTGCTGCTTCCACCTACACTGCCACACTGCCACATCCACTGCTTCCTCAACCTCCTACTCTATATGGACCTCCTCCTACTACTAGATCAAGATGATTTTTTTCAAATTTTACGTATTTTATGTTATATTAAGTAATTTCCCTATTCACATTTGTTTGCACACCACTTGTCATGCTCTTAACCACATGTTGCTGCCCTTTGCAGCCGTCTAGCCCTTTCCATGACTTTTTTAGACCCATTTTAGTGCTCCAAAGTTCGGGTCCTGATTGACTTCAATGGGGTTCGGGGTCAAGTTCTGGTCAAGTTCGTGTCCCGAACTCAAACTTTTTTGCAAAGTTTAGCCGAACCCGTCGAACCCAAACTTCCAGGTGTCCGCTCAACTTTACTGATAAGGAGTAGGAGCAGGAGCATCTGGACCAGCAGAAGATGGAAATGACAGAAAGCTCCCTTTGGCTGAGGTGGTGAAGCCTTGACTGGCTGAAACCGAGTGTGTGCCACTGGGTGATGCAGCAGTAGCTGCGGCAGGCTGGACCACCACATCGGAGCCATGGTTCACCCGGGCCACTGTACGGCGACGCTGCATATGTTGACGCAGGGCCGTAGTGCCAACATTGGCACTCTGACCACGCTTCACCTTCTGCCCACATATTCTACATGTGGCCACATTAACCTCCTCTGGCAGCTTAATAAAAAACTGCCACACCGCCGAGTGGGTGAATTTCCTCCCAACAGTCCACACTGACTGACTGCTACTGCCGCTGCCTCCGTGAACCCCTGCACCACTACTTCCTGGGCAGGTAGGCTGCTACCACCTTGCTGGCTCAGCCGCTGCCTCACAGGCAAGCTGCCACCCTCTTCTCCTGATGATGATGAAGCCCCTTTTACACCCGGCTCCCAAGTGCAATCGGGTTCATCATCATCAAGTAGTGTCTGCACGTCACTGATGTCCACCTCAATGGTCTCTGGATCAGGAGCCTGACCACTCGCAACACAAGCTCCCGCGCCACTATCCTCATCACTACTTGCCCTCCTAACGGAGGTAGCGGTGGATGTCTCCTCCAGATCTTGGCTGGGCAGTAGCTGCTGGCTTCCTCTAGCAGCTCTTTCTCGCTGAAAAGTGGAGCTGAGCCCACAGCATATAGTACTTCTCGCGGTGAGGAAACAGAATAGGACAGAGGCAGGTTAAGGACAGGTGAGGGCACAGGGTCTGCTCCCGGGCCATGCCAACTACAGGTTGTGTCTGACGAACCCACCGACTATTGGCTGGGGGTGTCTGATGTCACTTGGGATGACGTGGATGACCGAGTTAACCAATCAAGAACTCCTGCTGCCACGCCCCCTTACTCTGCTGCGAACTCTGCTTGCGCCAGAAACATTTAGGACTCTGCCACTCCTTCCTCTGTGCATGGCCTGGAACTTCTCTGCCTGACATACTTGTAGCTGAACTAAACAAATTACACGGAAATTAAAACACCTCTAAAAGCAACAAATATATTTTTCTTTTTGTACTGAAATAGGCCACTAAACGCTTTTACCACAATTAACTGCAGACGTGAACTGAGAATATATTTTTCTTGTTGGACTGAAAAAGGCTACTACAGTCCTGATCAAAAGTATAAGACCACATGAAAAATGGCAAAAAATCATATTTAGCATGGCTGGATCTTAACAAAGTTCCAAGTAGAGCTTCAACATGCAACAAGACAAAACATTTTATGAGCATTCAATTTAATGAAAACAACAGGGAGGAATCATGTTTTCATGTGGAAAATAAAATGACCAATATTCTAAAAAACAAAGTTATAGCAATATAGTGAATATATTCATTATTTAGAATTTTCACATTATTTTTTCCTATCTGTACAGTTGTTCGCATACTCCTCTCCAACAAGCGCCCCCGTCACCATGGGAACTCCTGTGGGTTAGAAAATACCATCGGATCTGAGTTTTCCCTTAGAACGCGAAAACTCAGATCCGATTGTATATTCTAACGCACATGCGTTTCCATGGTGACGGGGACGCTTGTCGGGGAGCAGTATGCCAAGGTGGAATAACAGTACACATTGGGAAAAAATGACAAATATTTGAAATAACGACTATATTCGCTATATTGCTATAACTTCGTCTTTTAGAATATTACGAATATTCTAAAAAACTCAGTTATAGCAATATAGCGAATATTCGTAAAATACACATATAGACTGCAATTTAGCTAATATAGTGCTATAGTATAGAACTGAAGTTCAGAAGAGGCAAAAACTATTTGACCAAAAAAATTATTATAGCACTATATTAGCTAAATTACAGTCTATATGTGTATTTTACGAATATTCGTTATATTGCTATAACTTAGTTTTTTTAGAATATTTGTAATATTCAAAAAAATGAAGTTATAGCAATATAGAGAATATTCGTAAAATACACATATTAGCCTAGCCATAGGCATAGGAAAGTTGCCTTATACAGTTAAAAGAAAATTCGCAATACGCAAATAATTAAATTGCATATTATTCGCGATAAATAGAATAATGACGAATATTTGATTTAGACTAATATAAGACGAATATTCAATCGAATTTTCGCGAAATATCGCAAAATCGAATATGGCACCTCCCGCTCATCACTAATAATAATAATAATAATAATAATAATAATACCAACAGACTCCCCCCAGGGCACTATATGCCTGAGCATGCTTGCCCTGGTAGGATGAATAAAATGATCGGGTCCATGCTAGGCCAGTCGGGCACGGCGCATGTTGACATGGAGATTGGGGGGGGGGGGCTGATGGTGATGTGTTGGAGTTGGCTATGAGTTTGGGTGCACGTTCTTTACTGGAGAGGACACTGTGAGCACATGGAGAAAGTGACCTGCAGCCTGACCATCCAGAACTTCATAAAATGAATGTGACTATTAGACTAGTAGCTTGTCATTACATGGAAGACTTTTATGATTGGGGAGCACATTAAATGAATTTTTTATAATTAAACAGCACAATTTGTGATTGGTACAATGTTATATATGTCCTGCTGGGATCTAAGAGGGCTTACATGTTTAGGGAGACTCCAGAAAACAAACCAAGGAGGGTTGGCAAATAGCCAATAAATTGTCCCAGATATAGGGACAGCTATTTTGCCCCATTAAGTCTCATGTATCCATTTTGAGGTCTGCAAATTGCGGATCCCCAAAATATGGACATCCATGTGCTATCCGCATCTCCATGCTGCAAAAGATAGATCATGTCCTGTTCTGGCAGACCCACTGAAGTTAACGGTCCACAAGAAAATGCGAATCACAGATGGAACACATCTCTGATTTGCGTACCGCAAAACGGATACAGTTGTGTGCTTGAGACCTTATAGTGAAAGCCACAGTGCTCACAGAAATGAAGTGCAGAGATGTTAAGTACATTATACTGTGCAATAATCCAATATATTGTGTATAAGACTGTCCTATAACTGCCTCTAGTGCAAGGTCACATGGTCTTCAATGCACAGAGGGTCAGTGGTGACTGGTAAATAAATGATATTTTATTATAACATCACAAATGATATCCCTGTGAGCTCTGGGTCCGAGTCTGTCAGTAGACTGAGCAAAAGTAATTTCCCTGACCTCATACCGGCAGCAAAACCGACCCACAGAAGAGGTGCAGGGTTTGCGCAAAGCATGGAATTCAAAGAGACACCAGATATTATTTTCCACAGTGTCCATCAAACGCTGGCCTCTGTATTAAGAATTACTTCAGAGAATATCACACGACATTAAATTATTACCTTAAATGTCCCACATTTTTCCAAAATTTTTATCCATTGCCATAAAACACAAAATAAATAACAAATAAGGTTGGGTGGTTGGAGAGGCAATCTACTTTCAACGTATTTTTTTATTCATTGTATTCTTTATGTTTCGGCAGTTCACAACATCTGCTCAGACATTATGGTGCCATAGAACCAAAATGGGCCTCCAAAATCCAAAATTCGCTCCAGTCCTTTGAAGTCTTACGGTGAACCCAAGCAAGATGTAAAATGCACATATAGGGTATCATTCCATAAGACAGAAGTGAACCACTGATATATATGCAAAGAGTGAAGACATGTACTACTTGCGTTCCATTTATGGACGTCTGTTGGTTCATGAAATCCATGGACAGAACTTGGATGCCGCCCATTTTCCATCTGTTTTGTCCATTGCATATAAAAATGTTTAAATGTTCTTTTAAACTGTTGCCATTTTTTGGATACAAAAAAAAATGAATCAACCACTCAGAGAAAACATAGAGATACGTCCTGAACAATGAACATTACTATAAATTCTCATTCCCAATAATTAGCATTATAACGATTGTTCATCCCCCATTTATTGGATATCTTGATGGTCACTCATTATTGCCCAATACAGAGGTCTCTCTAAGAGAATCTTGAGCAAGTTACTATTCTATACTTTGGTACAATGGCTAGGAAAAATCCCAAAAATGCTCATTACATCCCTTCAGGGTGGAGTCAGGTAGATAGATCAGTTAGATAGCAATCCATTGAAAATACCTATTTGACTCTTCATAATATGCAACGTAAATACAGTAATTGGGCGAAACCCCTTAATGACTATGCCTTCTTGCCTCCATGCATTTCAGCAGACATTTTTATTTTGTTTATTTATTTATTTCATTGACAGGACTGTGGACTGAGAAATTGCATAATTTTTGTCATTGTTCGCGGTACATATGTATGCATGCACAATAATTTGCATTTTGAAGTTAGTTATTTTCGTTTCATGTTAGCACATTAGATTTTTTTTTTTAATCCTATTATAAGGTTACTATTTTATAACTTTATTTAAAATTTATCATGTATTAACCTACTCCTGTATTAGCATAATAATTTATATATAACAATATGCTAATATATTATACTCTGTGTCTCTATGATATGATTGCTGTACGGGCAACACTAGTGTGCCTTAACAGCAGGACAATTGAATAGACAGCCTTAGGCCGTTTGTAGCTGTTCAGAACTGACTGTAGGTGGCTCCATGAGTTTCTAATTGAGTCATTGGGAAAACTGTTGACCTGAGCGTAGTGGTAACTTTTGATCATGTTGTGGTGATGGTTAACATCCAGGACCTGAGCTTTCTCTCACCCCAGCTATGAAGCAGTAGCCTGCACTAAGACCTGCAGCTGTTAGTAAGAGCTTATTCTTAGAACAGGAGCTCTCCTTGAGCAGACAACCCTCTTATACTGCAGTGACACCAAAAAACATCCCTGCTGACTGAGGACCTGTACTGCCCACTGTCATAAGACAGTAGGCAATCGTTAAGGGGTTGAGTTCAAGCTATGCCATAAATCTCATTAAACAAAATAAAAACTAAAGGCATTAGAGGGTTATCACTATGATTCTAAACCGACATATATGAACAGGCTTGAACAGAATAAAGGGCCCTTTACACAAGCCAATAATTGAACAGATCACCACTAATGAGCGTTCATAGTGATCTGGTGGTGTAAATGCACCACCGAATACTCGATGAACAAGCTAAACGCTTGTTCATCTGGTAATTGGATCATTTATGCAGCATAAAAGTTCATGTTTCCCGGTGGAAGATTGTACTGTGTAAAAATGATCTGCTGCCAGGAAGCAAGTCTGTATGGGGAAGAGCGATGGCATTAGCGATTGCCTCTCCCCATACTCTGGGGGAGCTGGAAGCTATTGATACATGTAACTGCACCGGTCTCCTCCGCTAGTGATCAGCCGATTGTCGGGAAGGAATGATTCCTTCCCGACAATCTGCTTGTACATCGTCCTGTGTAAAGGGACCTTGAGCTAAAGATGTAAAAAAATTTTTTAAAAGAAAACACAGAATTTGGAGTTCACTCCTTATTATGCTTATTATGTTGTTATATGAGCAGTTTTTTTTTTATGGAACTGTGCTTTACCTTTGTTAGCCTCTGCAAAAGAAAACTAGCACAATCAACCGGTCAACATTCAATAATATAGATCATACAAAGTTTATAAAATTTAATTTAATTGTAAAAATGTTCCTGAAGTTTACTATGTCATATGTCCTATTTAATGCTTTATTGCATTTGAAGGACAGAAAACTTTTAGAATTCTGATTGAGAAAATCATTGGAATATGTCCTTGTCTTTCTCAATATACCTCAGTGACTAAATACTTTTGTTTTTAAAGAATAATTTCATGGTTGTCTGACAATGATAATTAATCCAAAATGACGGAAAGAAAGGAAAAATAAGTAAGAAATAAATTATTTTCAAAATAAATATTTATTGAAAAGCAAATCAATAATTTACACCATACAACAGTATATTTACATATAGATATATACAGACAACATTTAGGACATATTTACATACTAAGTAGCAAGAAATCAATTTCTAGAACTCCTGACAGTTCTACAATATATTGATATGTTTCAATTCATGCTGTTTTATATTTTTAGAAACTTTTAGTAGTATAGTGCTTTCAAATCTAACATTAATAGAGACATATAATCATATGTTAAGACATCTGTTCATCTTCATATAATACATTTTCATAACCAAGGATCTTGGCCCTTTATGAAAGGTCTCAGATAAAATAAAAAAAAACATAAGGTCATGGGTTCACATGAAAACTCAGTAATATTATCTCCACCTTTTCATGTTGCTCAAGTTTGGTATCTGTAAGTGACACATTTTTGGCAAAACACTGATTTTGTTTTACAGGCTACAATCCTGAGAACAATATACAGTGATATCTCTTTAAGACAAGCACAAGAAAACGGCATTATAACTAGAATACAATGCTAGATTAAAAATCTGGCACAGAAAAATCTGGTTTAGGGTGGTCTTCACAGAGAGGTAGTCTTAAGGAGAGATTCCACTTTTACAATAGTCCAAAACACTAAAAAGTAGTTGCTATTTCACAAGGTTGTAATGTGAGTGGTGGATTATAACCTTTTTCCTGGTATCTTCTGGACAGTCTGGGTGGAGAGAGTGTGGTCTGTCTACTAATCAAGTCTCGTCCACATTGTCTGTGCATCCTTTCATCTGGTATACTGTTGCTATGATAGTAGGATTCTTTCAGTGCATAATGGGGGATATGCACGTTGGGTATTCTATGATGTTGGTATGAGTTGTAAGTGGGGACTAAGGAATAAGACATGGAGTATCCCTTTTCATATTGCATTGTAAAATTTCCAGGATAGAGAGCTTTACTGCTTGGATCACCAAATTGACTTTCAGTATTTTGGTATGCTGATGAGTTTCCAATGTATGTGGAACCTTAAAATGAAAACAAATATATGTTAGTACAATTATATTTAGTTCTAAATATAAAAATTCTCATTTTATTGTTTCATTTCCCTTACATTTGAAAAAATTGAAAAATACATTTCTTATTAACCATAAGAGATAAATGGGAAATCAATTTAATTGCTATTTTTATGTTACAATATGATTCTAGGACTAAATAGTGTCTAGCCTGACAGACTTTACATTAGACTAGGAGCCCTCCTTCCATTAGATGATTATGGAGGTTAAAGAGCACCTGTCGGCATGATGAACTGGGCAGCACCTACATATTGGCCACAGCACATTAGCAAATCGTGCATTCCTAGAAGAATGCATGATTTTGCTAAAACACACTTATTCCAATGACTGTTTTTACACCATAATAATGCTGGAACACCAATGACTACATTAGCCACAGTGCAGGCACCAGAAGACAGGGCTAGACGAGATGTCTAACCCTGTCAATCAAAGGGGAGAGGAGGTAAGACAGAGAACCAAGGGGTGTAACAGTAGCGGTACTCCAAGTGATATGGCCAGCCCCTCGGTGCTCCAAATAGGTCACTTACATAAATATAAAAAATATTATATTCTGGCAGCTATTGAACCTAGAGACAATAGAAGGGTATAATTGTACTCAGCATCAACCCTACCAAGCAATATGTCTGGTTTAATAGGGTGGATCATGCTGACAGATGCTCTTTAAGGTGACTGACAATAATATGATATCCATATGATACCTACTAGTGATGAAAAGTATGCAGCAATAAATCAAAATTCTAAATGGGGTACAAAGGGTCACCCATAAAGGTTTGTGTATAGACTGAACCATCTGCATCTATTACAACTGTAGCATACTGTTCTTTAACAATGTACTGAATCATACAATATAATATAATTATTATCCCAAACTTACTAGTTTGTTTCTGTGTGGTTATACAGCAGTCTTTTTTCCCACTTTCTCCACTAGCATCAGAGTCGCTGTCAATAAAGTCACTGTCTCCTTTGCCACTGTCTCCTTTGCCACTGTCCTTTGCACTTAAATGTTCAATTTGAGAACTTACACTGAAAATAAAAATATATAATTAATTATAGCAGTCTATTTAAATTAAGGTTACAATTCATTATTTTATTCAAATTAAAGGGGTTGTCCAGTTTTCTCATATTGATGACCTAACTTCAGGATAGGTCAACAGTGGCGGATTATGATAGGGACGTTCAGGTCGGCAGCCCCGGGCCTGGCATCGCTGGGGGGCTGACGCCGACCCGAATGCCCACATACTGCGGCAGGGCATGGGAGCACATAGTTCCCTGCCCTGCTGCCTATCACCACCATAGGCTTCAGGCCTAGTAGGCCTGAGGCCTATGTGGTAGTAAAAGCCTGACACAGGTGTGCGTGATGACGTCATCATGTGCGATTACGTCATTGCGTGCCTGTGGCGGGGCGCAGGGCTTTGATGTATGCACACCTGCCTCACCATCACGGACACAGGTAAGTATTAGCCTTTTTTTTTTGCGTATGCGTCAACTTTGGGGGGCAGAGGAGGTCATATTGCTGCAGGGATGCAGTGTAGGGAAAATTACTTAATGGGGCAGTGTGGGGGCAAATTACTTAATGGGGGCAGTTTTCCAGCAAATTACTTAATGGGGACAGTGTGGGGACAGATTTCTTAATGGGGTAGTGTAGGGGCAAATTAATGCGGGCAGTGTGGAGGCAAATTAATAGGGGCAATGTGGGGGCAAACTACTACATGGGGCAGTGTGGGGGAAATTACTATATGCAGAAGTGTGGTAAAAATTACTATGTGTAGGCAGTGTGAGAGAAATTAATATATGGGGGCAGTGAGAGGTAATTACTATATGGGGCAGTGTGGGGGTAATTATTACTATATGGGGTAGTGTGGGGGTAATTATTACTATATGGGGCAGTGTGGATGAAATTATTACTATATGCAGCAGTGTAGGGGTAATTATTACTATATGGGGGCAGTGTAGGGGTAATTATTACTATATGGGGCAGTGTGGGGATAATTATTACTATATGGGGCAGTGTAAAGGAAATTAATATATGGGGCAATGTGGGGGAAATTACTATATGGGGCAGTGTGGGGGACGTTGCTATTGGGGAGGCACTGTAGGGGCCTTTCTATTACAGGACATTTTAGGGGATATTATTTTTTGGGACACTATTCAGGCATTATTACCTGGAGCACAAAATAGGATGTTATTATTACTGGGGGCACTCTAGGGGACATTATAATTGCTGTAGACACTATAGGGATCTTTGGGATAGTTTATCAAACTGGTGTAAAATAGAACTGGCTTAGTTGCCCATAGCAACCAATCAGATCTGACCTTTTCATTTTTGACAGTTCCTTTGGAAAATAAAAGGTAGAATCTGATTGGCTGCTATGGGTAACTAAGCCAATTGTACTTTACACCAGTTTGATAAATGACACAGCACAGTGGGCACAGTATTGGGGGTGGCAGCAGGATGACATTGTTGGGAGAAGAGGAAAGAGAAGGTCTACATGACAGGAGATATCCCTGGATGTAAGGGGTATGTGGGGCTCTATTCTCCTCTAAGTCTTTTTTTATTATACTCATATGTATTTTAAATTTGGCAAATTTGTAACAACCCAGATAACAGTGATAACTTTCTGTGTACAGATAATGTAGTTGATGTTCCCTGCAGTCCTATGTAACACCCCACATAACGCAATAATTCACTGTGTTATGTAGGGTGTTACATAGGACTGCATGTAACATCTATGACATCTGTACTCAGAGAGTTGTGAGATGGTGGGGGTATGATTCCTGGCACCCCCCCAATCCGCTGTTTAAGGAGACGGCGATGTTCCAGTGAGCGCCGTAGCCTCTTTACTCCTTACCAAGCACAGCGCTGTCCATTTGATGGCACTGCACTTGGTACTGCAGCTCAGACCCAATCACTCAGACGGAACAGAGCTGCACCTAGACCATGTGAACGATGAATGTGATGTCATATGTCCTATGAAGAGACTGTGGTGCTCACGAAGAACCACAGCCTCTTCATACATATTTTTTTTTTAAACTAAGGAGGGGCCCGAGTAGTGTAGACAGCCCCTGGCCTATCATGCACTTGATCCGCCCCTGCTGCAGGGATCCGACTCCTCTCACCCCCACCGATCAGCAGTTTGAAGTGACCATGATGCTCCTCTGGGCGCTGTGTTCTCCCTACTGTTTAGCTGCTCATTGTTGACATTGCAGCTGCAATTGCACTGCTCTGCTGCTGCAATGTGGATGACAAGGTAAACTGTAAAGAGAACACAGTGCTTACAGCAGGGATGCAGCCTCTTCAAACTGCTGGCGAGGGTGTCAGTAGCCAGGCCCCATGTTGATATGATATTAATGGCTTATCCTGAGGATAGGTCATCGATATGAGTAACTTGCCAATCACTTTAATAACTTAATATGAAGATTGGAAAAGCATCCACATTACGACTAATCTACTGCATGCACTTACGGTTCACCAGTTTATCTTAAAAATATACAAATAGGGAAAAATGGTTTTTCCTTGAAATTGACCCTAGTGTGTATTGGGGTTCGAGAACCTATATGGCAGCCACTGACTTCCCAGGGAGTTGCCCCAGCCACCCAACCATCCCTGAACTTGAGAAAAGTGCATTACAAATGTTTGTCATTTTTCATAAGTGGTTTGAGTACACATCTTCCAAACTAATGAATGTGGGGATAATCTACTGCATTGTTCTCTGAAACTTACTAGTGGAATGGGGAAAAATGCATGAATCTGTGAGACTCCAGACATATAACAATACTAATAAGTGATCAAGGCAATAGTAGTAGCTCTTACCTTATACTCCCTGAAGAGCTGTTGCATTGCCATCTGGATGAAGGACATAAAAAGGCAGATTCTGAACTCTGGGAAAAGAAGACATAATATTAAATATTATATTGATAAGTTTTTGTGGGTCAGAAGGGTGCATTAAGAATTCCAAAGTAAGTGATGTAACATGATTACTTATTACTTACTTGTGAAGCTCTTGTGAGGTCTTTGCACTCATCACTTATGGATGTTAGGCTGCAGTTTTCTGACTCAGTGTTAAGTGACTGCTGACATGATTCAGAATGAGAGATAGAAGGGCTTGACTCAGTCTTCTTAGTTGTATCACTTAGTAGTTGGTCTTTTCCTTCTTCTTTCATCATTTGGTCTTCAATGTCTGTCTTGGAATTGTTGGACTTGTTTTTACAAGAACAGGCCACAAACAAAATGGCAAATAGGATCAAGGCACAGCCTCCAGCTAGAACAGCTATGAAGACTATGGACAAGTCCATCTGGTGCTGTTGTGCAGATGTTTGCATAATCACTACTTCTACATTCGATAGAAATGAATCAGTGAGAATAAATGTTATAGTTACGTTGCATTTTAAGGGAGGCTTTCCGCTGTCATAGACAGCAATTTTGATACTCAAGTCTTTATCCTGCAATGAGTCAATTTTCCTGGTTAATGTTAACTCGCCATTCTCTCGGTTCATGGTAAATAGTCTCTGGTTATCCTGTACAATAGAGTAAATCAGCTTGCCATTCAGTCCATCATCTTTATCTGTGGCTTTAAGCTGTAAAACTAAGTAATTTTGTGGAGCATTGACTGGCAACATAACTTCAGCCAATCCATTGTCCAAGAAAGGGAATGTTATCACGGGTGCATTGTCATTCTCATCTATAATTTTGATTTTCACATGAGTGCGGGTTGAAAGCTGTAGTTCACCATTGTCAGACGATTCAACCTCAAAATCCAGCTGTTTAAGCTTTTCATAGTCCAAAGACCTTACAGCTCGTAATACACCAGACTCTGCGTCAATAGCAACAAATGTGGATAATGATTGGCCCATTATTTTTGCATCAACTAGTTTATAAGATACTTTGCAATTGAGCCCAAAATCTGGGTCTTTAGCAGTCAGTGCAGTGATATAAGCACCCGCAGGATTGTTTTCCAGGAGAGACAGTTCATATATTTGCTTTGTAAATTGAGGAGCATTGTCGTTTTCATCACTCACCCTGATGGTATATTGCTTTATGGTTTTCAGTGAAGGGAATCCTAGATCTTCTGCCACCAGTGTAAGGTTATATTCTGCTATCTTTTCACGATCAAGACCTGAGGTGGTGACTATCATGAAGCTGTCATCATAAGCTTGCTTTAACTTGAAATGTTCATGTCCATACAGTGTGCAGTGGACTTGACTGTTTGACCCAGAGTCTTTGTCAGTGGTGCTGATTAGCGCTACAAAGCTGTTCATTGCAGATGATTCACTTATGTAGGCTATGCCTTTGTCCACAGAAGTCAGAGGAGTGATGCTGATAGTTGGGGCATTATCATTAACATCAATGACATTCACAATTATTTTACAGTTAGCAGTTAATGGATTAGGACTTAAATCTTGAGCCTGTACATCAAACTCATAGGTCTGTTTAATTTCAAAGTCAATTCTGCCTTCAAGGGTTACACCTCCAGATTTAGAATCAATTTTAAAAAGCTGACGTACCTCTGGAGAGACCTGAGGGCTGAAACTGTAAATAATTTCTCCATTTGAACCTTCATCGGGGTCTTCTGCATTAAGATCTAGTAGAATGTATCCTACAGGAGCATCCTCCATGATGTCCACAATGACAGCACTCTTCTCAAATGCAGGACTGTTGTCATTAAAGTCCAGGACACGAACATTAACTACTGTATTGCCAGAAAGTGATGGGCTTCCACCATCCATAGCCACAAGTTCCAATGTATATGCAGATGTACTTTCTCTGTCCAACTCTTTAATTAACACCAAGTCAACATATTTAACACCATCTACTCTGGTCAGAACATCAATGGCAAAATGACTATTGGAAGAGAGTTCATAGTTTTGGATCGAGTTTGTTCCAATATCTTCATCAATTGCAATTTGTAAAGGAAATCGAGTACCCACTGATGAACTTTCAGAAATGTCCACATGCATCTCAGAGCTGGGGAAATGGGGTCTGTTGTCATTTATATCTCTTACCTCCAGTTTCACGTTAATCAGTTGTAGCTGATCCTTTGAAAAACTGATCACATCCAGTGCCAAAATACAGTTTGGAGATTGTCTGCAGATCTTCTCTCGATCTATTGTTTCACCAATGGTCAGCTGCCCATCACTCTCTTGGACATGGATAACAGAGTTGTTAAACTGCTTCATGAGGCGGAAATTGGTAGCTGGTCGCTCCGTGGAGTTAAACATAGGGTGGTCTGATAAAACTGCAATTACTGTTCCTGGTGCATCCTCTTCATAGATATAGTAATGAGCGATTTCCCCAAAAGATAATGAAGTCATCAAACTCAGCAACAGTGTATGCAGGATGCTTAAATGATCCATCATTTTAGGCCTTTAGTCTTTTCCTTTGGGTTATAGAAATTCAAGCAGCAAAGTTAAAAGTCCTGATGCCTTGTCATGCAGAGCAAAATGTAGCATAAGTGAGGCCCTCCAGCTGTGAAGTCACTCAGCACAGTCCTGTTAAGAAGCCCTTGTGATCAGGACAAGAGAGTGCAGAAAACTGTTTGGTCCCATCCCTTTCCTAAGGTTATAAGCTCAAGGATATGTAAATGAGTCTCCCCTTTCACCAATCTCTTGTGTCTCCAAGACAAATGGTCAGTGAAGCTGAGCAAATGAGGCTGTCATTAACAGGGATCTCAGTTGGAAGCCAAATAATACACACTTATATTTTGTGACATCTAAGCAAACCCATGATCTTCTGGAAATTAATCTGCAAATGTCAAATAAGCAAGAACTGAATTAAAAAAGCAAGAACTAGTAGTAAACTCAGTTACATGGTTATGAAACTGTATTATATAAACAAAGTTCACTAAAGTTAATACTTATCTCTTATCTTGTTATGGTATTCCTTAATTGTTTATTTCCCCAAAAAATATTTCATATGTGTTCTGTATTAATTGAATGTACTGAATGTAATAATAACACAACAATCTCCTTATAACTTTAAATGGTTTTGTATGTTTTAAAAATCGGACAAATGTTCAATAGATTGACAGACAGATAGAAAGACAGACGCAGATGATAGATAGATAAATAGATAGATAGACATAAAAGCAGATATATGGCAGCACTAGAGTAAAATAACCATAAATAGCTAAATAGGTGCACGCCTGAGGTGACTAGACCATTGCCCAATATACAAAATAGCAAAAAGGCAGCACTCAAAAAAATATATAAAAATGCAAAAAGTTCATTCACCCATGTGGATACACGACATTTCGGCTCAACCTTAAAGCCTTTCTCAAGGACATACGATAGACAGATGCCATTTAAGAACCACATCATCCACTCCCCATTGACTTTAAAGATCACTGAAGTAAACGTGGAAATAGCTAAATTTTCTATTTTGTTCTACTTTTCATTTTGGCAGTTTTTATTTATTTATGTGGATAGGAAGCTTAGATTGTGAGCTCCATTGGGGACAGCGAGTGATGATGTCTGTAATGTACTGCGGACTATGTCAGCGCTATATAAGTGCATAACAAATAAATAGTGTTGTTATGGCTTTCACTGGGATGTCACCCAGCTTCCTATGAGACACTGCAAGTATGTCTATTTAGGCTTCATTCAACACACAGGTTATTATTTAAATATGTAAATTTTGTGTGAAAAAGTCATAAACTGCACATTTGGTGGGGGGCTGGCATAAATATCAGTATAAGCACACAGATGCTGTGCGTCATTTCTGCACAGTCATAGGGGGAAGTCACTGATAAGACCACCTCCTTCACTTCAAAGCCCAGAATGAACAGGGATTTAAATGTATAAATTACAAGTTATACTGAATCTTTTCTTATAAGAATATACATCAATCTGCTCAGCTCCTGCTCTATAACATGTACAATGTGTCAGGTTCCCTTTAAAGGGGTTCTCAGGGAATAATTTAATTCTCACCAATGTGTAGCATATGGAAGTGCCAGAGCATAATGTGTAGTGAGGTCCCGTCCCCTCACCCACCTAGGCAGCTCCGCAAGTGGAAGCAACCAGTCCTGCTCGCATTCTAGGACAGCTTGCTGGTGGCCATTTTAAAGAGGACCTTTCACTCCTCCTGACATGTCTGTTTTAATAGCTTCATACATTCCCCATGTAATAACAATACTGGAGCATCTATTCTTATGCCTGTATGTTATCCCATTCCTCTATTATTTCTACTAGAAGTTATGAATAATTGCTAGCAGTCTGCAGTAAGGGTACAGAGGGGAGGTAACCAGTTGGGGCGTGTACATGCACAGTCTGAAAATGGCAGCACTGATTGGATAGAATGAGTCTGTGGAGGTACACCCCCCCCCCCCCAACTGGTTCCCACCCCTCTGTACCCTTACTGCAGACTGCTAGCAATTCATTTATAACTTCTAGTACAAATAATAAAGGAATGGCACAACATAAAGACATAAGACTAGATGTTCCAGAATTGTTATTACACGGGAAATGCGTGTAGCTTTTAAAACAGACATGTCAGGAGCGGTGACAGGTCTTCTTTTAGGTGGTTTCACACATTACATTTTTTATCCCACAGGCAAAAACGCAAAACGAATTGTGAAATATAGAATGCATTACGAACAATGCATTTTTGTTTGTTCCAGTTTTCTCTTTTGGTGACCACATTGCAGTTTGCAGCATGTTCTTCATTTTTCAAGACATTTTTGCATACCCTTCACTATTGGACTTGAAATAAGGCAAAAAAAAAGGCAACAAAAACCTATTTGACGGAAGCCTAACACAAGTATTCTGTACAAACATTGCTCCTGTTGCTCACAGAAGAACTATACAGCAGCACACAGAGGTTTATATGTTCGTATATGGGAATATTCTGTCAGTCTATTGCTAGTGCTGTGTGGATTTTAGTTTTGCTTTGTGTCTTACATTTATACCGGTCTGCTGGTGATGTACACATGAAACTTACATTTTAATAACGATTAAGTGCTGTACATGTTCAGCTCCTGCAATCCTGACGGCCAGGGACTCTGAGAAGAAGAGAAGACATTTATTACCGCTTCTGGCTTTGCCTTTCTTCTGTACATAGTACTCAACTAGCGCTATGCAGCCAATAGAGGAGCTGCTGAACCGCTTCCCCTTTTGGACCTGGCAATTATGTCATTGCTGTGTGTCTCAGGTGGAGAAGAGCTCCAGTATCTTACCAGACCCTGATCAGCTCTGCCTGGGTCCAGTGCACCCACAGGGGGCAGTTTTCCCTGTAACTGGGCCTCCTTTGTATGCCCCAATTATAGTGGAAATGTGCAAAATAAAAAAAAGGTCAATGTTTCCCAGAGGTTTTTATTGACCTCAAGGGAAACTTATTATAAAAATAAGTAAAAATATATATTAATATACTAACAGAAAGGGAAAAAATGCTGCTATAGTAGCCCCGTACAAGTGAAACTATACATATTATATATCAAAATAACCCACAAACATAGTATACCAATTTTAGCAATTTATTTTGGTGTCAGTTTGCATATTTGAAAAATAGGGAGCTATAGTTTTTAAAAAAAAATGGTTTGCAGTTTTCCATAAATAAAACAAACAAACAAAGAATACAAAGTTCTAGGTGTTATGTAAAAAAAAAATACTAACATTTTTTGGGTAGTCCAGCAAAATAAAAAAAACATAGGTCTGTAAAGCCATATGTGCTAAATCACAAAAAAGTGTCTGGTCAGTCTTTTCAGATTATTAAAATGTAAAAAATCTGGATAAAAGTAACTCTGCTCACAACTATGAACATTTTATACAACAACATCACAAAGTGAATCAAGAATAAACCATAAGCACACAGTATGCGCCAGTATTTCAACCAAAAACCAACAAAGTGGTTCATAATTAGAAATTGAAAGAAGTACAGTACATGTGCGACATGAGCCCAAGATACACAATGAACAAAAAGTGCAACATAAGATGCAAATACATTGAAATAACACATGCATAAGATGACCATAAGATGACCATTGCTACGTACATTAAATATTAAATTAAATTTAGAAAGTCATTTTTGGCTTGTGTGTATCTATGTGTAGGTGCACGTTTGTGTGTGTGTAGGCCTGTGTTATTTATCCTTATGGACAAGAGGGTCATTATTTGTTAATGTGCACGGTGAGGGATACTTGGCTGATAGAAGTCCATTGATTCCAGGACACAGTAATGTCTATTCATTTGCACAATACCCTGAAGTTATCAGTTTAATCACATACAAATGAACAGGTAATTAGACCTAATACCTTCAGGCCCTGCAGTACAAAGGCACCATAGATGGCAATAGATGGCAGGAACAGTGATCCCATGTGCTCACCAGACTCACGTTACATTTCAGATAGCAATGCATTTACTATCAGTTGATCAAGTCAGCAATTATATTAATAATTAATTATAGATCCCTAGAAAGGTGAATTAGAAGACCTAATGATTATATCATTCATCTGGACTATATATATTTTCCATGTTTGCCCCATTTGTGGACCATTTGGACTACATGTTCCATCTTTTGGTGACTAGATTCTGGACTTTTGCTGGGCAATTTGCAGAGTGTTTTATCCACATAAACATGGCCACTTGCCTAAATATTTAACAGAATCTTCAAGCAACAACACATAGGTGACAAAAGTAACAAGTGGACAAGCCAAAGACAAAACAATTTGTTCCTCCTGCTCAATTTGCCAGAAATGTTGCTGCTGACTCCAGCAACAGGAGAAGACATTGCCCCCCACTGAGCTTTCTGTTGTCTCACAAACAGGAGCCACTTATTCACTAATTTCTTCCACCCGCTCCTAATTTAGACCAGCAAATTGGATTTTAACCATGAAAATAGTAATCCAAGCATTGAGTTAATAGAAAACTGTGCATTCCGGAATTATATTCAGCAGATGGTGAGCTTTCCAGAAATACACTAAGTAGGGAAAGCATTTGGCATCAAACAATTGCTATAAAATTAGCTTTTTTTCTGCTGCAGAGAAACACATTTGTAAAATCTCAGATTTATCTTATAGACATCAATGGATTACAGACATTTGTTGAATATCACAATATTGGGGCAGATGGGGGCATACGTTCATAAGGCTGCAGTCACACTTGCAGCTTTTGTGAGGTTTTTTATTTTTACCCAAGGCATGGAGCAGATCCATATGAAAGCAAAAGTACAAAGGGGAGATTTATCAAAATGGTGTAAAGTAGAATTGGCTTAGTTGCCCATAGCGACCAATCAGATTCCTCCTTTCATTTTTCACAGCTCCTTTGGAAAATGAAAGGTGGGATTTGATTGGTTGCTATGGGAAACTGACCAGTTTGATAAATTTCCCCAGAGAGTCTGAAAGGTAAGGAAGCACCCAGATAAAGTTAAAATTGTTTGGCAGAAACAAGCTGTAGGAGAAATGAAAAAACTGTTATACCATGTCACCAGCATAACAGCCATCTTGAAAGCTGCCAACTTTGAGTCAACTTCAGTTTTTTCAAATGGAAATAGGTGTGTACATAGCAAAGAGGGGGAGCATTTCCCCATAAAAACAATGGTGCGCTTCCTGTTAACATAACTTCATTCAATCTCATGTTAAAAAGGTGTTTTTTCTTCTTTTCTCCTTACAATTCAGGTCTGTATCTTTATTATTAACCTTTTATGCTTGTAGAATGTGGCTACTGGCTGGCAACCTATTAACACTCAGTTTCTTTGTGCTGGATTATGAAGCTAGAAATCATTTTATCAGGAGCAGGCTAGCCATCTAGTAAGGTTTCTTGAACTTCAGTTTGTTTTATGTCATTTATGACTCATGTTTTCTCATGTTATTTCAGGAACTTGAAGATGTTGCACAGTGTCATTGTCTCACTGTCCCCAGAAACAATCAGAAATCAATAAGAAGGATTTGCATGCAGAAAAGAAAACCAGAGAAAGGCGGGGGAGTACATTTGAAGGGGTTATCCAATCCTAAAAAAGCCCCCCATATGTAGGGTTGCCACCCGTACGGGATTGACCCGGACAGTCCGGGTTTGCCCGGGCACAGTATTCTTTTCAAACTGCAGTGCAGACTGTCTGACTTGCTCGCTCATGGTCCTGACAGCTGGCAGTGAGTGAGCGGCGGCGAGCTGTGAGCGGCCAGCACTCCGTGACTGGCTCGAACCTGAAGAGGGACGAGGCCGTCGGTCAGGATGGATTGGAAGCCAGAAAGCTGGGGGCTGCGGGTGGTCAGGAACAGGAGCATGAAGATGCTGCTGAAGGAGAACAGCAAACCCTCGCCCCACAGCATGGAGGCCGCGCCGGGACTAAGCTGCTCTCACTCCCAGATCAGGCCAGATAACAATGAGATGAGCCGTGGGCCTGGACTCCTCCCGTCCCCAGCTCTTCTGCTGCGCTCCTTTCCTATCACAACACCTCCCCTCTCCCCTGGTCTCCGTTACTGGGACCAGGAAAGCTGCCGGACTCTCACACAACACTCTACAGTTAGTGTGCCGGCCCTGAGTGATGGTTCCCGGGGGATGAGGGCCATATTACTCTAACTGGGGGTCACTAATGGGGGCATTATTCTTAATGGGTGGCATTAATGGGGGCATTACTCGGACTTGGGGCATTATTCTTACTGGGGGACACTAATAGGGGGCATTATTAATTCTGGGGTGCACTAATAGGGCCATTACCTTTTACTGGGGCACACTAATGGGGGCATTACTACTACTGGGTGCATTACTATTACTGGGGGCGCTAATTGGGACTTTAATATTCCTGTGGAGCCACAGTGTGACAGCAACTTCACACCCTGTGTTAAACAACGCCCCCACAACCACACACCCTTTGGGGTGTGGCTTAACTTGCCCGGTATTTTTTGTTGTGAAAGGTGGCAACCCTACCCATATGCCAGGCCCTCCACACTAAACATACTTACCCGGGTCACCGCAGCAGAGGGGGTGCGGGGACAAGGAGCGGCACAGGGAGCGGGTACCCGGGTAAGTATATTCAGCATGGGGGGCCCGGCATATGGGGCCCTTTAAGGCTACTTTCACAGTTGCGGTAGCCTTTTCCGACAGGCTGTTCCAGCGGGGGAACAGCCTGCCGGATCCGTGCTACCGCAAGTCCACCATGCCGTCGGAAGTCCACCTCAGCCCCATTCAAGCATAATATAGTTTCCAATCAAAATTCTAGCTGTAAAATGGCCATGAATATTTAGAATGGATTGAAATCACCAAATCCAACCGGTTTATCCAATGTCTACGTTTATGGAAATTTTAACGATGATCAACATAAGACAAATATTTGCTGTAAAGGTAATCAGTTTGTTGGATTTTTACAACTGCTCCTCACCTGGTATAGCATGTTTATTACGTTTATGTCCAACCATATCTGATAACTTATTGTTTTGTACATGCTCATGATTATTTTTTTGTTTTGTTATTTGGCTGTTAATTTACTGGAAAGAGAACATATATTTGGTCACCATGTACAACGGAGTGGCTATTTCATTCAGTTTTTTATGAATGACTAATCGGACATAGGTTGCTTTTTATCTGACATGCTTGTTCAGCTTCAAAGCCATTTTGATATATGGTAGGTACGTTTCTCTGTAGATAACAGCACATTTACTAGTCCAACTCTACTTCTACAATAATAAAGTACATTTTATGAAACTTTTCAGAGAAAAAGTTAAAAAAACACATTTATATCGTCATTTCAGCTATCACTTTCATTTATAAATAAATCATACAGTTAATTAACCCTAAAATGAATTTGATATTTATTACACTCAATTTGCCTCTTGTATTTGCTGTCTGAACATGATGGTAGTTCACAAAAGGGCATTTTTAGATTGGGGTCATAGAAGCACAATGCTTTAGTTATTTAATCCTGCTTTGAGGGTGTAATGTATCAATAAGGTGTATTTCCGCAGGATGGGGTGCACAGTGATTGGTCTGTGATGGACGTGACACAGATCTATCACCATTCATCTCCCTCTGCTGTCAGATATTCAGATTGTGCTGAATGACTGCAGTGTTAGGTATGTGGAGAGCATGGTATGCGGATCGCCTAGGGAAAGTCTAATGTATTACCAGAGCATTAACACTTTAAAGAAATAGTAAGAGAAGACATCATTGTATCAGGGATATCCTTGTCTCGTACAGCTATCTTGCAGTTTTGTTTGTTTTATGTTGCTTATGTCTCATGTTTTTCATGTTTCTTCCAGAATCTACAGTAGAAAGCTACTCCAATCACTCACACATATCTAATTTAATCTGGTACTTTTGAGAACTGGAGATATGGAAGATGAAACCATGACCATGGGAGAAGGCATTTTTTTAGATTTCAGTCACTAATCCCATTGACTAATATCATACTCGTCATCTGCCCAGCTGCTCCCAATAGACAACATTGAACTGTTCAGTAAAAAATTATATATAGATAAGATAGCTGTGGGCTAAATGCCCCTTGGCTGGCAGCTATCTATCCTACCCATCTATCCTACCCATCTATCCTACCCAATCCTTATCTCCTCTGCCAACTGTCATCAAGGAAGACTTAGGAGACCACCATACATGTTAGAAAGTAAGCTGATCCAGCCCAAATAGCCAGGTTTAGTGACCTTTTCTCTAATGTATATGTGCAGCTTAAGGCAATTCAAGACAATGTGCCTTGAAATTGGCTGCCGGATTATTTTCCATTAATGTCCACTTAGCTTCTGAAGCCTACAATAATTTGTCTATCCCTTCTTTTATGAAGAGTATCCAACTACATCTAGTCAATCGGAAAGGTACTGTGCACACCAGGGATGTCAAAATCGTGGCCCTCCAGCTGTTGCAAAACTACAACTTCCATTATGCCTGGGCATCCTACAGCTATCAGGGAATGATGGGAGTTGTAGTTTTGCAACAGCTGGAGGGCCATGAGTTTGACACCCATGGTGTACACTATCTTCTGAATGTACATTGCATAATTTAGAGGAATTTGGGCTATGAACTGAGTAAAGGTCCCTTGATGTACAAGCAGATTGTCGGGAAGGAAGTGTTCCTTCCCAACAATCTACTGATCGCCAGTGGAGGAGCAATTTCTAATGTCATCGCTCTTCCCCATACTGTCTCATTGTTTCACAGCAGCAGATCGTGTTTATGCAGCACAATCTTCCACCGGGAAACAAGGATTTTTTGTGTTGCACTCGTTCATCAGCTAATCGGCGGTGCATTTACACAGCAAGATCATGACTAACGACCATTACTATAAATGCTCATTAGCGATAATCTGTTGAATTCTCAGCCCCTGTAGGTGACCCTATAAGGGGTTATCCGATATACAATATCCCCCCCAATGCTCAGAACCCTTGTATGGATTATACTCACCTGCTCTCCGACACCTGCGTCACTCCGGATCCCTGCACAGCCGCCTCTGCAGCCCTCATGAGGCTGGTAACCATTGCGGCCTGCTATTAGCTGTGCCCTCTATCACCGGATCTTTTAATTCAAGGGATGGGGGGGATGCAGTCACGGCCATGCAGGGATCCAGAGTGTTGCAGGTTTCGGAGAGCAGATAAGTATAATCAATACAAGGGGCCCGAGCATTGGGAGGGATATTTTAGATATCAGATAACCCCTTTAATACTAGAGTTAATGTTTTTTGCTAAGTGAGCTTACAGGTGATGCATGATATGATCATGGACGGCCTGTATCTTGAAAATATCAAATAATATTGAATAATATTTTGTATGAATATAAAATTTTTTGTGTGAGTGGAGAATCTCCAACTAAATTTGGAAATATGAGTGACTAAAGAGAAAGAAAAGACGTCTAGCATCTACAAAATTAGTAGGACCAATATAATGGGGACACAAACTATAAACAAAGTCAAAGCTGCTGAGAAATAAGGAAACTAATAAAATAATCCATGCCAACAGTAGACAAGCACTATAGTCAATTAATCTGGGTAAAGCTTGAAAATTGTGATGAGCAGGTACAACAAAGTATAGGGAATAACTGCTATAACCGGCAGTAGGAAACAGGCTATTTTGAAAATATCAGAACTAAAGGGGTTCTCTGGGCATTTAGTTTAATTAGTGACTGGTGCTAACCTGTGGAAGGAAGCTCTTTTACATAGGACTTACCCTCCATTGTTCCCCCAATGCTGTTGTCTGCACTGCACGGTTGCTTGCTGCAGGGTTTTCCACCCTGCTCCAGATGTGGCCACTTCTTTACCTGTTCGGCTACATTGACTATAATGCAGCTGAACAGGAGGACAAGCGGCCACATCCAGAGTGGATCTGGGCGGACGACAGACGGCAGTACAGTGCAGACAGCAGCATCAGGGGAGCGAAGGAGAGTAAGTCCTATGTAAAAGAGCTTGCCTCCACAGGTTAGCACCAGTCACTAATTAAACTAAATGCCCGGAGAACCCCTTTAAACATGTCATTGTATTGTGGGCAGGTATGTCTATTACAGTCTCATTGTGGCTAGCAGAAGTGAATATAACAAAAAAAAGAATCTGAAACAAATATGCTACATCATAGTAATTTATTTTTATTTTTTTTCAAGTAGAAATTATGAGTAGCTCATCCTAGCAATATATTTTAAGGGGTATTCCATTTGTTTCAAGGTATTCCCTATATACAGGATAGGGAATAACTATTAGATCGGTTGGGGGCCCAGCAGTAGGACTTGAATATATTTTGAAACAACTGAAATACCCCTTTAAGGTTAGCGGTCTCCAGGGAGATCATAGCCAGTTTATTTTGCCCCAGTGGTTGATGAAAAGTTCAGACTTCTATATGTCTCATGAGGTTCAGCAAGTATTCATTGAAGCAGATCACTTTCTTCTCTACTGACAGCTGCTGCTAACCACCAGGGATCAGACCAATCATCATCATCAGGTTCCCCAAAGCAGTATAAGCCCTCTGAATCTCTCCAGTTCCTGTTAAAGAGGATAAATGAGAGCTTGTATCCACCCTCAAATCTCTTCTTTATATCATAATGACAGCTTCAGATAAGAAAGGATCATCTTCATTACAACCACCCATGTGCACAATATTCCTTCTTTGGATTTTAGGTAGCTACCGTAGTTATCAGATCAGGGGATTGAGACTGGGAGGGTCAGACGGGATTTCAAAGCTGAAAATGGTTTTCAAGCTTTAATCCTATAGAAACTGATCACAGATAGAAAAGTATCAGAGGCCTTGTTCAAACCCACTGGTACAGATCAGAATTGGGCATTTTGAGGGACATTTATCAAATCTGCTACACCAGTTTTATGGCGTAAAAATGCCACAAATAGTTTATATCCTTGCGACTTCCACATCAAGAAACTCCCTTGTGTACATTTACAGACATAGGCCTACACCACATTGCATTTGTGACAAATGTATTATTACTGTTCCCCATTTTATAAATTTGTCTCAACCTCACAAAGCAAAGACAGATTTAAAACTGACACCAAAACCACTGCAAATATAAAATCAACCCTTTGTGTTTGATTTGGTTGGACCCAAAGCTACCAGCCAGGACACTTGGCTAGATTTGGATAGGTTTTTTAGTTGGTACATTCAGTCTTTGAGACTTTGCAGTGAGCCCCGCCATGTCCATCCTCTTGCAGGATGAATAACATGGTGCTGGTTGTGGTGCTCTTAGTGCACAGTGTATGCGGCAGCCCAGGAGCAATGTGTGAAGGATGGAAGTAGTAGTGGCTCTAGCAATAATGAGTTCTCACATGAAGCAGATCAGCCATTCTTACCCCAACACTCTCCTAGGGCCATGCAGTGACAGGAGGCTGCACCCTTTCTTCCCTCTGGGCACACTCTGGAGCTGAGGCTCCTGCCTGGTGGTATTTGGTGCTTCGGCAGTGTGCAAGAAAAGTATGTGTTGTAGTAAATAAATTTGTCTCTCTTTACTAAAGTGCAGAGTGGGCAGAACAGTGGCTTACTGGTTAGCACTGGTGCCCTGCAAGTTCAAATCCAACCAAGAACAACATTGGAATGGAGTTTGTATCTTCTCCCTGTGTAAGTGTGACTTTTCTCTGGGTCCTCTGATCTCCTCCCACACTCCAAATACATAATGATAGAGAACTTAGATCCTGAGCCACAGTCGGATTAGCATGATACAGTAGTACATCCAACAGGATCAAGGCACAATTCAATAGCTATGTATCAATAGCAGCAATGATGGTGGTTGTGGTTTTTCTCCTGTCTCTCGTTATAAAGTCTTTTTCTGCAGAACCGTAAGCTAGCTATGAGGTTCTTGGTAGATGTTCTGTAATTCCTGGACTGAGGGGTACAGAATTAAAATACGGCTGGCCAAAGTGTGGAAAAGAGTGCGGGCAATATTCTTTCTCACAATTGCAAAGTCTATATCAGTCTTAAACGTACACAGTACCTTGCTGACTGACTCCAATGCACCACCTTGCAGACTTGGACTGTCTAATCTTCCCTCTCTTTCACTCTCTGGAGCACTTAGGATAAACCTGCTTTCTTAGCTGTAGCTGTCTCAGAAATGATAGTTCTCTGGGACTCAGGCCTAGTCCTGAGGAGCAAGCACACGTTGGTCCTCTCTCTTCCTCAGCAATAGACTGTCCACTGACTAGATGCGGACCCAGGTCCATCTCCTAGAAACCTAAAGGGACTGAATCAAGGTTGTCAACTGTGACCTATCCATACAATACTATTGAGTAGGCAAAAAAAAACAACATTTAAAATAACCAAATTACAGTATATCAACCCTGTTTTGCGTACTGCATAGCAGTACACTCCTGAGCATGGGCATAAAAGCATTTTATGTTTTCTTTAGTCCTTTTATTTGTAGTCAAAATGTAATATATATATATAAAAACTGTATGTTTGTACAAATACAGCCTTTATTAACCGTCATCTCCAGCTTAATCATTTAGGACTCCCAGTTTGAGACCGCATTATACAGTTTGTAGTTACAAGTGATAAATAAACTCATCCTTTCTAAATTGTGATCATTTCCACAACATGTACTCTATATTTTAGTAAGCTTTCTTGCCCCAGGCAAGGTTTAGTTTCTTGATTTGAATGTACTGGTGTCAACAGCAAAAAAAAAAAGAAGTGTAGCAATAAACTCTTAAATCACAGGCACGTCGTTTTGGTTCCTGACAAAACATACAATCTCATTTACTTGCATTATGTCACTGCAATGAGAGAGGAACATATGTTCCTGACATGAGGTAGAAGATTACAATTTTATTTTCCAAGGATATGATTATAAAATAATGAAATTCTTCTAGCTGATCTTAAAGGACAATGGCAGCCAAATGCTAAAAGAAAAAATAGTTTCAGTAAAATGCATAATGAAAACAGATAAATGACATTAAAGGGAACCTGTCACCTCTACTATGCTACCCTCACTGAGCGTTTCTAAATGTTCATTGTGTTCCCCTAAACATATAAATTACACTTTTATTTGCAGACAAATTCAATAAGTATTATGCATTTTTGTACTTCCAAATGCAAATTAACATAAAACAGTCATATCTCACTTGTGTGACCAGATAAGAGACATATTTTTAAGCTCTGACTCATCTCAGGTTAATTTGCACATGCATCAAATCGTTTTGTTTACACAATAAAAGCACACAGAGCTATGGGGACTGGGTATTGCGGATGTGCTAGCGGCCATCTAGCAACCCATGTCCTCAGCTCTATACACAAAATCCAGGTGACAGGTTCCCTTTAAGTTTGATCTGATGAGCACATAATTAAGAGGTCTTGCTCATTTCAGAGCACAGTCACCATGTAGGTGGCCTTGCTGGATAAAGTACACACTAATGTAGTCCATATGTGGTACAGCCTCAGGATCTATAGGGCCCAAGGGAAAGACATACCTTCTCTTTCACCATTCTTGCTTATCTTATCATCGGCAGCATTGAAGCCTGCCAGCTAAGGCTACTTTCACACTAGCAGCACGGACCTCCGGAAGGCTGTTCCGTTGGGTGAACAGCCTGTCAGATCCGCCCTGCGGCTAGTAACCGCGTGCCCCCGGACTGCCGCTCCGTCCCCATTGACTATAATGGGGGCGGGGGCGGAGTTACGGTGGAGGCACGGCAGCGCATGGCGAGAGGCTGCCGGAATAAAACTATGACATGTCTGACATTTATTCCGGCAGCCTCTCGCCATGTGCTGCCCTGCCTCCACCGGAACTCCCCCCCGCCCCCATTATAGTCAATGGGAATGGAGCGACAGTGCGGGGGCACACGTTCACTAGCGGTAGGATGGATCCGACAGGCTGTTCACCCAACGGAAAAGCATGCCGAAAGTCTGTGCCACTAGTGTGAGAAAGTAGCCTAATGCACGTTATGCCATGCAAGAACCCTTAAACTTGTCTTCACCGTTTTTAGGTTAAAATACATTGCATAAACAACGTAGGCTTTCTTTACATGTCCATTTTTGTTCTACCATACATCATAGATATATGTTGGGTGTATTCTCAGGCATGTACATCTGTCAGAAGCCTCCATATGTTACCATATGCTTACAAAGGTATCCCTCAGCAATTAACTCCCTTTATAAAAAAAAATGTATACCACGTGGTATAAAGGCTTTTGCTGTGTCACTCTGCAGAGGAAAGCATATCATACTAAGTATTGCTATGCAGTAAAAAAAAAAAAAAGTATGCCAACACTATTAGACATATTCTGGGTGCTGGGAGCCTATGGACGCATTTAGCATAATCGCCAAGAGATTTTCCACATTTCAAAAGTGTGCAAGAAAGAAGATATGTGATCTGAGCCTTTGTAGTCAAAAGATCATTTTTCATCAAGTCATGGATTAAGATTAGCACCCCTGCACCCAACGTAAGCACTACAGAACCCTACAGACGTGCGGCTGAGCAGAAGGAGGAACATGAGAACAAGGAGGTCAAGTGATATACACAAGTGACATTTATGAATTAAAGAAACTTTTATATAATCATGTGAGTGTGCCCATAGTTAAAAAAATAATAATTATGTAATAGTTAACAAATGCAAGGAGATCCTGAAACCGCGGTCCCTGATAGCTGCTGTGAGTTAGAGGTACACCATCCATGAAGCAAGGTAAGAACTTTTCCATAGGTGGCACGTTTCCCCGGAAAGCTGCAATTTTGATGATTTTTCCAACCTTTAATCTGGAATTGAGGGTGCTCTTCATTTCACTTTAAAAAAAGAAGCAACACATTTAGAAGCCTCTCTGAAAAATGTATCCATGCCATTAAAAACTGTATTTCCTAGAACTGAGTACTCCCTTAATGACTTTTCTTTATATCTGTGGCATTGCTGTATTACTACAGTACTAAGATGATATTTTTTAGAACATTCTGTGCAAAAGGTATCAAGGGGTAGGCCTCGTACTATAAATGCAGAAGGCAAAAAACAGAATTGCCTTAAAGACATGGCAGCCTTATATCCTGGGTAATTGAGTCCTGAAAATAATTCAAAGTTCAGGTAGAAAGCTGTATCTGGACATGGAAATTAATAACAGCTTGCAACAAAGATATTCTGTGCGAGTTTGAAAGTAGAACAGCAAGAACAAGTTTCTTCATTTGCACAGGAGATAAGAAAGTGATTTTAATGCTAAGAAAAATGCTATATATTCTATATGCCTTGCAAAAGTCTTCTTCCTGTTGAATTGCAACTTGAATGGAAAATGGATTTTAATTTAGACGTTATGTAATGGACCTGACATGGAATGAAAAAATATCTTATTTGGAAAAAAATATATATAAAGAAATAACTAAATACAAACTGAAAAAACTTTGCGTCCATATGTCTTGTCCAACCAATCAATTTCAAGAGTCACATAATTATTTGAATAAGGTCCCCCTGTGTGCAAAGGGTCACATGATCTGTGTCACATGATGTGAATACAAATACACATTCTGAAAGTTGACTGATTTGCAACACTAGCAACATGCAGGCCTATGAGCTTTCCAAACAAGTCAGAGATAAAGTTGTGAAGAAATATAGATCAGGTTTGGGTTATAAAAATATGTTCCAAACTTTAAACACCCCTTGGAGTACCTTTGAATCCATTATAACAAAAGAAATAAAAAAAATTAAATGCAAACCTAACCAGAAAAGGCCACCCACCAAACCTCACAGATTGAGAAAGGAGAGCATTATTAAGAGATTCAACAAAGACATCAATGATAACACTGAAGAACTCCAAAGATCCACAGCAGAGATAGAAATATATGTCTATAGGATCAATATAACTCTACAGACTGGGAATTTATGGAAAAGTGGCCAGAAAAAAGCTATTGCTTCAAGAAAAAAACATAAGAAAACACATTTGTAGTTCACCAAGCAGCATCAGTTGCTCAGAATTTTAGTTACACATGGTTAGTATTTGGTTGCATTTAATTTAAACTGAATAACAAGGTTCACACATGTTATGTAGCCTTACACAAGTCTTGTCCTCCTAGACTGAACTGATGTGAGTTAGTCAGTAGTCCTCCTTGCCCACACATGATTTTTCAGTTCTGCCTATACATTTTTCATGGGATTGAGGTCAGGGCTTCATAATGGCCATTACCCTCCATTGCCTTCACTTTGTTGTCCTTAAAGTGTAATTGCCATTTCACTACCAAAAATGTAATTCCTAATATATGTGATGCTGAAGGGAAGGTATTTATGAAGTTTTATTTTTCAGTAAATTTTACCTTTCTGATGTCTGTATTCAGCCCTTAGAAACCCTATTTCTCTGCACCTCACTTTCAGCATCTTCCTAAGTTGTCCTCTGCTGCACTTCCTGTGGTGATCTTTGCCCTGTCCTTGTGGCCATCCTGTATTTCCCTCACTTCCCATAAGCCCTTGCTCTCCTCACATGAACTAGCAGGACCAATCACAATGCATATAATGTCCCCCATTACCCCAGACCAGTGTGTATCCTCTCATATACAGCTAGCTAGAGACAAGCCCTGCAATTACATGAAATCAGTAAGCATTTGTTTTAGCCTCTTAATAGTCACCTGTCAGCTCTGTACCTGCTCCCTCATTACCCTCCACACTGACGGGGAGGGAAGGGGGCTGCTTTAGCTGCTCATATCTCTGGTTTGGTACCAGCTAGAGATATGGGCTGTGAATGAAGCTGAAAAGGAAAATAAAATAAATAAATAAATAAGCAGATTTTGCCAGCAATTATTCCCAACCCGATTTCTAACAGTGATTTCTCCTCTGTTGCTTGGACTTTAGCTGTCTGGTGTTGTATGAAAGTCTGGAATGTCAGCTTTCAAACTAGACCAATTGCATGTTTCTAGCTGTTACCATTCAGGAAATGGCAGCTTCTAAAGCAGCCCTCCCCCTCCACTTTCTGCCGGGCTCCAGCCACTCAAGGCTGTGCTCCTCCTCCCAGTGCTCGCCAGTCTCTTGTTTATAATACGGAGGAGACGGCTGCACGTGACAACGCTGTGAGAAAAGGCTGCAGAATAGGAAAGTAGCATGCACTTGTAGGAGTTATTATCAGGTAAAACTGAAAATGATAAAATTTTAAAACACAAAAGCATTTATACCGCAGGATGTACTATACTATTAGGGTATAAAAAAATGAAACGCCAGCTACACTTTAAGCCATCTTTGAACAACTTTAAAAGTTTGGGGTCATTGTCCATTGAGCCAAAGATTTACCTTTCTGGCTGATGTCTCGGGTTGTAGTTTCAATATCTCCACATAATTTTCCTTCCTCATAATTGGGAAAACCACACTGTGTGTAACATATTGCTTAGGGGAAGTGGGCAAATCTGTGAGGGGCGATGTCCAACGCAGTGGCCATTTTGATGGCCACCTTTGTGGAACCAAGTCAATACTTTCAAATAGAAAGGAGCGCATGTAACATATGTGCTTGGAAATGAAATCTTTTGAAGATCTTAGCACACCTAATACTTCCTCGGTTTGCATAACTTTAATATCCAACAGAAAGAGAGGATCCAGCTTCTTGTGGAGTAAAAAATAGTTCTTTATTGGCTCATCATATAAAATCCACCAAAATCACAGGAAAAAAGTGTAGTAACATGTTTCGGGCTACAGAATCCAGCCCTTTATCAAGACGTCTTGATGAAGGGCTGGATTCTGTAGCCCAAAACATGTTACTACACCTTTTTCCTGTGATTTTGGTGGATTTTATATGATGAGCCAATAAAGAACTATTTTTTACTCCACAAGAAGCTGGATTCTCTCTTTCTGTTGGATATTCTATTGGGCCCAGTTCTGGCCTTTTTTCCGTGCTTCGTGGATTAAAGTCAGAGGTAAGAGCTGCAGCCATTTCTATCATTGTTTTGGGCATAACTTTAAAAGTATTGCAATTTAAATGTTAAGAAGTAGATAGATAATGTATCACTCTAATCGACATCAGTGTAGTACCTTGCTAATGCTGATACAAATAGATTTAGTGAACTATGCTGGGTAGGGTTTAAGATCCTTCTTTTAACCCATAGAGAACTAGCAGACTATAGTTTTCCGTATACAATAGACTAATGTTGCCAGATCTTGCCAATATTCTAATGTGTATGGGCATAACTAGAATTGATAGTGGGTTATAGTGGAAACTAGGAATGGGTATGTTGGATTTCAGTATGCCCAAACCTTTGTTCCACTTGTTTATAGGCCCCTGCCAGAAGTATCTAATCATGATTTTTCTTCCTATTCCCTTGGATGGGTTGTCCAGTCCTTTTATACTGATGGCCTATGGACAAGTTAGGCCACCAATATCTGTCATCTAATATCAGATCAGTTGTTCAGGAGTGGCCCATTGTGTAGTAAATTGAGTTGGTTACTGCATGTTACTTTCACTGAACTGAATGAGCCAAGCACTTAGAACTATAAGAAAATATTAAAACAGTTTTCTAGGCACCTAAAACACAACACTCACCTTCCTAATACCCTCATATGATTAGCTGCAGGAGTCTTGTGTACCTTCGACATATAATCCTTCAAGCAGAAAAAAATGAGACCGGCAGTGGACCCACTAAGCTTTTAGTACTGGAGCAGCTAGGGGATTAGTAAGGCAAGTATAATTTCTTTTATTATTTTAGTGCATTTTAAAATAAAAGATTCAATGGGTGCGCAACCCCTTTAAGGCCCATATAACTTTTTTTCACCATCTAAAATTTTTGGGGATCTGATGGACATGGTTTCCTTAACCCTGTGCAAGGAGTGTCTTTACCTAGTATCAGTTCTTACAAGAGCTGTGCCCTAGATAGCAATCCTTATTGTAAATGTCATTGGGAGCAGCATTTACATTTACCAATGTTGCCTCTTATAATAATTTTAGGAATACACCATCTATAAATATTAGATAAAACCATTGGAAAATCATTTTTATCATCAGGCAAAAATTACCAAATCATCATGATAACAGACCAGTTCCTTACTACAGGTGAGTGAATTTTTCAAACATTTGATTTGCCGGCTCGCCAAATTTTTCGGGAAAAATGTTGTTCACTCCGAATAAATTTGCAGCGAATTACGATAAAAAAACGACTATTTCCTGGCTGCTGAGAGACTTTATAGTGGCGTAGAACACTGTGCCTTGCAGTAACACGCATAGCGAGTCTAATTTGGTAGTGAAATAATACTGTGAGTCAGTATGACATGCAGATGACAGGCGTCGCTCTTAGAATCACTTATTTGGGCAGTCATGGGGCCAAAACTGACTAAATAACTCAAGTATCAACTCAGCCTTACAGGTAGATGTTAGCGTCAAGAAGAAGCGCACTCCTTTTACACCATCACCAGCTGATTCCACAGATGATTACAGAACCTGTTCTATTAAACGCCTATACAAGTAGAGCCCCCCGACAGAGTGGAGAGGGTGTCAGCAGTAAGTTTGTGTTGACGTCACTGATTAATTTTCCCCATTCTCTGATCGTCAGAACAATTACCCAGAAAAAACGGATCCTGTCTGTGGAGCATACGCCTTCACTCAGTCAGCATTTTTTCAATAATCCATCAGTATTGCTAAAGGCAAATAAAAAACGGAGTGGATCTAAAACAGAGATGACACATGAATTTAATATTTGCATGTCTTCTGTGTTTTGTACCCAATCCTGCTTTTGGTTACCAAATCATAAGCCAATTCTGATTGGACCCTACAGGCCTTACAGCTGCTACACAGACAGGATCCGTTGTACGTCTTGTTTTTCCTTCCTTCTGAAAGACCAGAAGAAGTGTCAAATTAATGATGATGTCAGCCAAGCTGAGAGCCAAAATAGAGGACCAGTCAAGAAGTGGGGAGGGTGGGAACAGCATGAGAAGTCCACAGAGTAGAACTATGATATAGTGGTGAGTTGAAAGCAGCATAAAGAGACCACAGAGTGGCACAATGACATGGTCTGGAGGTGGCAGCAGCATGAGGAGACCACAGAATGGCTCAATGACAGGGTCTGGAGGTGGCAGCAGCATGAGGAGACCACAGAGCAGCATAATGACAGAGTCTGGAGGTTGCGGCAGCAACAGCATCATCAGGAGGATGATAGTGGTGAGTTGAGAGCAGCATAAAGAGACCACAGAGTGGCACAATGGCATGGTCTGGAGGTGGCAGCAGCATGAGGAGACCACAGAGCGGCACAATGACAGAGTCTGGAGGTGGCGGCAGCATCAGGAGGCCACAAAGTGGCAAGGTGACATATTGTGGAGGTGGGTGGAAATATCAGTACCCGCAGAAGATGGTGGGTGAAAGAAGAAGCACTTGGCATCAGATGTGTGGTATCAGGCGGGTAACAGCATCATAATAGTAGCTGCAGGTAGCCAGAAGATGATCTAGTCTGATGAATCAGGCATTGGTGTGTGGAAATCCTGGCTGATCCACGCCTGATTCATCTTGAGGCAGTGTCCCATTTTGTGCTATATGTGGGCACTTTATACTCATATGTCATATCAAATGTATTGTGGCATCATGCTGTAATTCCCTTTAACAAGCTGGCAGTGTAATTTACCTTAATTCGCCCCTAGGTGGTGCTTGCACCATTTATATATATATATAGCTGGGGGGTGTAAAGTTAGTGTGTCCGATGCTAATGAAGAGATGAGGAAGTAAATGAAATTTGCATTTCCATCGAAATAATTAAAAAAAGATTTTACCACATATAAGTGCAGCACTTAATGCTGAATACAAGATTTTTTGTCCACCGAAAAAAAAAAAAAGATTTTACCACATATAACTCCAGCGCTTAACTGCAGCGCTGAATACCATATATATTATTTTTTTTTAAACCAAAATAAACCACACAAGATTTTACTACATATAACAGCATCGCTGAATACAAGCTCCTGGGAAGGTCATGGAGCGTCCCGGTAATCCGGCATCTATTCGCTCCACTGAAGGATTATTTTGAAAGTGTGTAGAAGCAACACAGGGGCCCCAACGCTGCAGATTTATTATAGAGACATCATGAAGATTTTACCACATATAAGTGCAGCGCTGAACAAAATTATTTTTTCCACCAAAATACTTCAATTAAGATTTTCCGACATATAATGGAGCACTGAGATGGAAAGGGTCTTTGGATTCCCCCCCCCCCCCCCGCACTATACTGACGTCGTCTCCCGACAGCAGCTCCTGGGAAGGTCATGGAGCGTCCCGGTCATCCGGCATCTATTCACTCCGCTAAAAGATTATTTTGAAAGTCTGTAGAAGCCACATGGGGCCCCCACGCTGCAGATTTATCATGGAGACATCATGGAGATGTATCCACATATAACTGCAGTGCTGACATGAACCCCTGCTACTTCCCGGGCAGGTAGGCTGCTGCGAAGCAGGTGCTCTATCCCAGGCACGTTTGGCTCCCGACCTCCCACTGCTGCCACCCTGTTGAATCCCAGCCATGCTTTCAACACATATAACCACCAACTAGTGATGATCGAGCACTCAACGCATTCAACACATCTAACCGCCACTTACGTGAACTGAGAAGGTATTTTTCTTTTCGTACTGAAATACAAAATAACACATGTAACCGCCACACTGACTGACTGCTACAGCCGCTACTTCCGTAAACCCCTGCGCCAGTAATTCCCAGGCAGGTAGGCTGCTGAGAATCAGGTGCTCTACCCCGGGCACGTTTGGCTTCCCACCTCCCACCGCTGCCACCCTGCTGACTCCCAGCCATGCTTTCAACACATATAACCGCCGACGTGAACTGAGAATATATTTTTCTTTTTGTGTTGAAATAGGCCACTTTTGCCATAAATAAGTGCACCAGCGAAATGTGTATATATTTTTCTTTTTTTTACTGTAATACACCCCTATAGGCTTTCACAAGGAATAACTGCAACAGCGCAGTATGTATATATGTCTTTTTTTACTGAAATACGCCCCTATACACTTTAAATAGAAATAAATGCAACAATGCAGTGCATATACTGTATATTTTTCTTTTTTTACTGAAATATGCCCCTATACGCTTTTAGCAGAAATAACTGCAACAGTGCAGTACGCATATATTTTTATTTTTTTAAGGAAATACGCCCCTATACGCTTTCACCAGAAATAACTGCAGAAGTGACCTAAGAATATATATTTCTTGTTCGAATGAAATAGGCCAATATACATTTTAACCAGAAAACAATTAAATAGTGCAGTGAGTACATATTTATCTTTTTTTTTTTTACTGAAATACGCCCCTATATGCTTTGACCAGAAATAACTGCAACACTGCAGTGGGCATATATTTTTCATGTTGTACAGTAATACGCCCCTTATAAGCTTTCAACATAAATAGCTACAGAAGTGAAATGCATATATATTTTTATTGTCATAATGAAAAAGATACAAGCCACTAAAGGTATAAGATATATAAGATATAAGCCACTAAAGGCTTTCCAAAATAACACTTGCAGACCAATAACAAAAAGCTGGAATAACAGAGCTGTCTAATGACTATTTGGATCCCCAAATAATCATTACCTGCACTTGTAAATCATCTTCCTATCAATTTCCCTGCACTAAGATGCTGTGAAATGATTCCTTCCTATCCTTTCCCTGCACTTATAATTTTAAACAGAGGTTTTTCCAACAGCTGTCCCTAGCACCTTCAGACGTCTGTCCCTGCACTCTGAAAGCTGGAAAATTTGCACTATAAGATATGAATGACTTGCTATTAGACTTCAGTAAGGGTACAGAGTGGAGGTAACCAGTTGGGGGGTGTACCTACACAGACTGACTATATCCAATCAGTGCTGCCATTTTCAGACTGTGCAGGTACACACCCCAAACTTGTTATCTCCCCTCTGTACCCTTACTGCTTACAGCTAGCAATTATTCATAACTTCTAGTAAAAATAATAAAGGAATGGCACAACATAGAGCCATAAGAATAGATGTTCCAGACTTGTTATTACATGGGGAATGCATGGAGCTATTAAAATAGGCAGGTCAGGAGTAGAGATGGCCTTGCGGTTCGCCTGCTATATAGCTGTTTCTGCCAAATACTGGTTTTGAGGGGTGCTATATACCTGTTTCCACCAAATACCGACTGAGGGGTGCTATATACCTGTTTCCACCAAACACTGATTAAGGGGTGCCATTTACCTTCTTCCACAAAATACTGATTGAGGGGTGCTATTGCTATATACCTTCTTCAACCAAATACTGATTAAGGGCTGCAATACACCTTCTTCAACCAAATACTGATTAAGGGCTGCAATACACCTACTTTCACAAAATACTGATTGAGGGGTGCTATATACCTGTTTCTACCAAATACTGATTTAGGGGTGCCATATACCTTCTTCCACTAAATATTGATTGAGGGGTGCTATTGCTATATGCCTTCTTCCATCACATACTGATTGAGGGCTGTGATGCACCTGCTTCCACCAAATACTGATTGAGGGGTGCCATATACCTGTTTCCACCAAATACTGATTGAGGGGTGCCATATACCTTCTTCTACAAAATGCAGATTGAGGGTTGCTATTGCTATATACCTTTTTCCACCAAATACTGATTGAGGGCTGCGATACACCTGCTTCCACAAATACTTCTCTATGGACTTAGGCAGAGGGTCATTTAGAAAATGATAGCAGAGGAAGAAGCAGAGCGTTCCGCAGGGATGGTAGGGGTCAGGCAGGTGCACTAGGCCGGAGCCTAAGTGAGAAGTTGGAGAAGGCGTGTGCGATAACTTCAAAGGGCGCACCAGAGTTGGTTGAGTGGCTCACTCAGCCTTCCGCTTCTACACACTCCTCATCCTCTGTATCTGCACCCTCCTCACTCTCTTCTGTGTGCACCCCCAAAGACACTACCACCACCATAGCCCCCCACTCGAGTCAGAGGAATTATTTTCCCATCAATTCCCAGACCTTACCGATGCGTAGCCAGAGGAGGTAGCAACGGCTGCCACCCAGCGGTCTAACGACAGTACCCAGATCAGCCCAAGGAGGGTGGTCCCCGCTGTTGCTGCCTACTCTGAGATCTCTAATGTCAGTGGTGGTGAAGGTGACGATGATATTGTGTTGATGGATGTCACATGGGTGCCCACAAGAGAGAAAGAGGAGGGGAGTTCAGAGGGAGAGACGGAGCAGCAGATAGGGAGGAGAAGGAGGAGAAGCAGGCAGAACTCGCAGTGCACAGGAGGCAAAAAGCAGACTGCAAATGTATCTGGAGTGAGCCATCGGTCACATCTTGCGCTCCCATGATGCCGGCACATGGCTCTGCAGTGTGGGCTTTTGTAGTGTTGCCATCTGCAGCCTGTCCTGTCAACGCAAAAGTCACAGTAAGCCTAACACTCACCTAGGGATAATCGCCTTAAGAAGGCACCTGGCCTACCATCACCGTGTCCAGTGAGAGAAATTCCGTCAGAACCCACAAAGCCACACTCCCGCCGCTCCTTGTCCTGCTTCTTCTCCTCTCTCCTCCCATTTGTGCTCCACTCCACTTTCCACAGTGCGATCGCCGCGTTCATCTGGCACAAGGCAGGCTTCCATGGCCTAAATGTTTGAGCGTAAAAAAATTATGACACTGGATAATCCTCTTACCCAACGGCTGACCGCTGGCTTGTCGAAACTGCTAGCTTCCCAACTACTGCCATATAAATTGGTGGACTCAGAGGCCTTTAGAAAATTTGTGGCCATTGGCACACCGCAATGGAACTATATGGCCACGTTCAGCGGCAAGTTAATATATCTCTGTGTCGGCGCCAAGATACATCTGACCACAGACACGTGGTCTAACAAATACGGACAGGGAAAGTACATAACTTTTACTGCCCACTGGGTGAACCTTCTGACGGCCGTCAAGCATGTAACCCGTGGCACCCGTGTGGATTTGCCTCTTCTTCTTCTCCTCCTCCTACTCCATCCTCCGTCTCCTCCTCGGCTGACTCCTCCTTTTCCACTGCTACCGCCTCTTCCGCTTCACCCCCCAAGCTCCCCAGAACCTATTCGAAGTGGCATGTGAGACATTGCCATCCTGTGCTGCGGCTGTGCTGTGCCTGGAAGCCAAGCGCCACATCGGTCCTGCACTGCTGTCAGCTCTGTGGTCACAGGCCGATCAGTGGCTAACCCCACTCAATTTGAGAGTTGGTAAAGTGGTGTGCGACATCGGTGCCAATCTGCTGAGCGCGCTGAAACAGGGCAAAATGACACACGTGCCGTGCATGGCACACGTCCTGAACTTAGTCGTGCCGCTATCGTTGCCAAATACCCCGGGGTCCAGGACGTCTTACGGCAGGCCATAAAAATTTCTGGCCTTGCTGACGTTCAGCGTAGTGTTGATCACGAATATTCGAATTGCGAATTTTAATCGCGAATATCGGCACTTCGAGAATTTGCGAATATTTAGAATATCGCAAAATATATTCGTAATTGCGAATATTCGATTTTTTTTGGAAAATACCAGTTCATGCAAATTTTTATGCGAAAATTTGTATGCTAATTTAATGCGAATTTTCGCAATCAAGAAAATAATGCCTGGAGATCACAAATTCTCGAATATATGGCGAATATTCGCCCAAATATTCGCAAAATATTGCAAATTCGAATATTTCCCCTGCCGCTCATCACTAGTTCAGCGGCGACACCACTTGCCCGTCAAATGTCTGATTTGTGACTGCCCGACGGGTTGGAACTCCACCTTGTATATGGTTGATAGGCTGCTCACGCAGAAACGTGCTGTTAACAACTACCTGTATGAACTCTGCGGCAGGACAGGTTCTGGGGAACTTGTTTTTTTTTCATAGCGCCAGTGGCTGCTCATGCCAAAGTGGTCAGTCACAGTCAAGGTGCCATCATTGATATCGTACCTTACGCCTTCTTTCTGAAGCATGCATTGCATTGTGTCATTGATCAAGCCATCGAGGAGCAGGAGCTAGAAGATGAGGCAGTCTCAATGCTGAATGAATTCCAAGGGGTATTACTCCATCGAAGACAAGTTAGCAAGAGTCTGAAGAGGAGTCAGAGGAGTATAGTGTCTGGGGGGTGGAGTAGGAGGAGCAAGAAGAGCAGGCTTTAAACTTTTCGGGGATCCCTGGTGTTGTCCGGGGCTGGGGGGATGAGACCAAGGACGACATTGGCAATGAGCAGGAGCCTGGGCGCTCCACCCTTTCCAATTTAGTGCAAATGTGGGCCTTCATGCTCCAGTGTTTGAAGAGGGACCCCCGCATAAAAGCATAAAGATCAAGGACCAGTACTGGGTGGCAACGTACTTAGACCCCCTGTACAAACACAAAATGGCGGACATGTTACCAGCATCACAGAGGGCTGTCAGAATGCAGCATTTCCAGGCCTTGCTGCGAGAGATGCTGCATTCCACTGTTGCTGGCACTGGCAGAGGAATTTCCACCCACAGCAAAACAGATGTGGGTACCAATCCTACTGCGCCTGCAAAAATAGGGCGGTTTGAAGATATGTTGGTAACTTTGCATATGAGATCATTTTATTAGCCAACCCATCAACAGCCACCCTTGGGATCCAGCCTCAGGGAATGCCTAAACTGACAGGTGTCCGACTACATCAGGTTAACAGCCGATGTGGACGCTCTGAGTAGCGAGAAACCCCTTGACTACTGGATGTGCAGGCTTGACCTGTGGCCAGAGCTGGCACAATTTGCCATGGAACTCTTGGCTTGCCCCTCCTCCAGTGTCCTGTCCGAAAGTACGTTCAGCGCAGCAGGAGGGATCGTGACCAATCAGCGCACTCACCTAGCTCACGACAGTGTGGACTACCTCACATTTTTAAAAACGTATGAGGCATGGATCTTGGAGGAATCCAACACCTGTGATGTCCACGTGTAATTGAATTTCCTCATGACAGCCCAGACATATCCGCCACCACCCAGAACAAAGAATGATTCTTGCGTTATGTATATACAGCAGCATAAAAGGCCTTTTATGTCAGGTGATGTCTAATTTCTGGGGCCTATTCTGGCAGACAGTTACATATTTATCCTGTGACCGCCTAATGCACCTCCAGCCACAGAATCCAAAGTTCTGTGCTGTCAGGTGAATGCCTATTGCCTAATTTTTTGGGCCTGTACTGGCCGACAGTTACATTGTTACATTGTAGCCACATAATCACACCGCTGTCTCACTCCTCTGCCTCTCATTATGGTGGCGTATGAACTGCATTCACCATAAGGACCCTCTAATGTCACAGGGTCATGTGACTCTGCCCCCACCCCGTACTGTGCCCCTCACCCCGTACTGTGCCCCCTTATATCCTGCATTGTGCCCTCTTACCACACCCTGTGCAGTGCCTCTAGTCATTCCCTGTACTGTGCCCTCTTATACCCTTTTATCCGGTCACAGTATGGCGGTGTTATCCGGTCACTGTACAGAGGTGTTATCCAGTCAATGTATGGTGGTATTCAATAATTGGATGGCTATAACTGTATCCCTTTCCCTGCCCACGCCATCCTTTTTTAGACTTGGCATGAGCGGAAACAATATGCCGATTGCGGTGCTAAGGACCTTTGCGCCACAATCTGTGTCAGAAATATGCCTAACATAGACGTATTTCTATATAATAAATGACCACCTAATTGTATTATTATTCGGGGATAGGAATAATATCTTTATATTATATAAATTCTAGTGTATTATACTGTGCCCTGTATTTCCCAGTAGAAAATAACCCTTGGGAAACACAGTCCTCATCCCTGACCACCAGGTAGTGCTCTGTCAGTACATAACGGCCTCCCCTCTCTGCTACGCCGCTCTGCTGTGTACTGGTGCTTATTCTGACACTAGGGCTGGGTTCACATACTATTTTTGCCATCCATTTAATGCATACCAAAAATGTATGCGTTAACAGATGCCTCAGACTGATGCTATACAATGGCGTCCTTTCACCATACAGTTCCATGGTAGAATTTTTTTTTTTCGTTAACGTATACATTTTTTTTATGGACTCTGCAGGATACAAAAACATGGAGTTCTGCATATTTGTATACATCAAACCGATAGGAAATAAAAATTTTCTAGGCTCCAGCAGGGCACATTTTTGAGAGTTTCCCTTTATCACGTATAAAAACTGCCCCTGATTAAAATACATATTTTTGGGGTGGATTTTTGCCAATGATCCCACTCTGGTATATCACTGTCCATGGTGTGGGACTATTTGTGTACTTCTAGTAAGTGTTTGCTGGCTGCAAATATGACCTGAAGGTTTTTCAGGTTCGCCTGCCTTTAAAGTGAACGGGGCCTGCTGCAAACACGCGGTTCGAGAACATTTGATCGCGAACGCACGTTCGCGTTCACGAATCGTCCCAGCCAATGTTCGTCCATCACTAGTCAGGAGTGGTGAAAGTTCCTCTTTAAATAGCTCAGTATGTGGGCTAAACTATTTTGAGGATGCACCATGGAGCCTGCAAAATGTTAATAAGAGAAACGTATAGAGACATATGCAGTAAGCCTGTTAAACCATGGGAATTAGCGGGGAATCGTCTGAAACCCTGCTGCAAGATGTACGACTAAATCACTGAATACAGCTGATGACTGGGGTGGATAAATGAGTTGGAGAGACAATCTGCTGTTAGTCTTGATGTCAGTATTTTAACTATAATCATGAGACACATTGTAGCTGTGTCAAACACATACTTCTCCTGAATGTATTAGAAAACTGTGCAAATTAGGATGTCTGCCTCTTCTAAGTAGTCAAATACTTTTTGGTCCTGAGTAGTGTGTGATTGCTTGTGTCACTGTATTTTGACTCTACTTGAGAATATGAAAGGAGATGTTTTTTTTCTGCCAGAGAGCACTCCAGTGAACACTTCCAAAGAGCCAGATGGAACAGCATCTATCACAATGGCATTCAATTCTCTGATTGCCTTCCAACCGCACAATGACAGCATTACAGAGCCACAAGCCAGCATTTCCCCCATACAAGTGTTACAAAGCAATTACTTATTTTCCACATTGTAAAAGGCACATTTAAGTTTTATGGAAAGCTTAATAATCATGTCATTAGCAATGCATTTGTGTGTATTAAGAGTACAATAAACACTGCTGAGGTGCAGTTCGGTGAATCTTTGAGACCCGTAATCCTCCAGAAATGTTAAACATCAAACCTCTCCAAATTTGTTCTTCTTGCAGGAATGGACTAACCACAAGAGCAATAAAACTGCTGCAATATATCATTACAGAGGATGAAATACACTCTGAATTTGAAAGGAGTAAATTATGGAAATACTGCCTGTAAAAGCACAATAAACCTGTTCCTAATTGGACCTGACATCACCACCTAGACACGTGTGTTGTCTTAAGCATCAGCTAAAACGCTTGTTTAGTCTTATTGTGTTCTAAAAATACAAGTTTACTTTGCTTTTGCTTTTCTTTATTTGTACTGTTTACAGCAACAAAGATATACATTGTGCACTCATTAACCACTTTAGGGCTCTTTCACACCTGCGTTCTTTTCTTCCGGCATAGAGTTCCGTCGTCGGGGCTCTATGCCGGAAGAATTCTGATCAGTTTTATCCTAATGCATTCTGAATGGAGTGAAATCCGTTCAGGATGTCTTCAGTTCCGGAACGGAAGCCATGGCAGCCATGGTAAAGTGTAGCGGGGAGCAGGGGAGCAGCATACTTACCGTCCGTGCGGCTCCCGGGGCGCTCCAGAGTGACGTCAGGGCGCCCCAGGCGCATGGATGACGTGATCGCATGGCACGTCATCCATGCGCATGAGGCGCTCTGACGTCATTCTGGAGCGCCCCGGGAGCCGCACGGACTGTAAGTATACTGCTCCCCCGCTCCCCACTACTACTATGGCAACCAGGACTTTAATAGCGTCCTGGCTGCCATAGTAACACTGAAAGCATTTTGAAGACGGATCCGTCTTCAAATGCTTTCCGTACACTTGCGTTTTTCCGGATCCGGCGTGTAATTCCGGCAAGTGTGAAAGAGGCCTAAGAGGCAAAATGTAACCTGTTGCTGAATATACTAAATCGGTAAGAAGTATTAATGCAGCGTACAAGTAGTGAGCAAGTCTCTCTTCCAGCATTTCACGCGCCAGTTCATCAGCAGAGTGTACGTCCTATTGATGAATTAACCACATAGCAGGCGTACAAACAAAATAGAAAGGTGTTGTAAAACTTTGACAAATGAGCGATATTCAGCTCAGCTATTAAAAGGGTTGTCCGAGATTTTTTTTTTTTATCGGCAGGGGAACTGTTACAATAATAAAAAAAAATACACTTAGGGTATGTTCACATGTTAGATTGTGAAAATCTGCCACATATCCCACAGAAGAAACTGATGCGGTTTCTGCCGTAGTTTTTATCTTAAATGCTGCAACCCCACTCTCGTTTTAGCTCCACTGAATGGAAATAAACCCCAAATAAACTCCTGCCGCAGCTTTCCTGTGTGGTAACGGTACCAAGAATAGACGTTTCTATTCTTGGAGTGGTCGGAAAAAATGCATATGAAAGGTCACAAGAGCTGCAGAGAGGCCCCCATTGAAAACAATGGGAGACAATTTCAGACAGTTTTGTAATCAGTAAAAAGCAGTTTTAAGAAAAAATTTCTGGCTGACATCTATCAGCCCTGATTGCTCCAATAATATTCAGTTTAACAGGCAGGAGCCCTCACCTTGCTACTAGTCTCTATTCGTTATTATTTCCTGTAAAGTTATAAAAACCGGGATCTTTCATGATCAACTAGGATCAATTTAACAGCAGATCTATCCTAACTGCCATGTCTTGATTCTAACAAATCTCTTTTTATTGTTTCAGCATATCAAAGAGAAAGGTTTCACAATATGACAATCCATAACAGTTGCAAAGGCATTCAGTGTCAGTATTACAGAATATGCAATACATGGGAAGAACATATCATGAATATCAGACATCCTTAGAGTAATGTTGAACAAGGGGGATAACATAGTGAGCGGGGAGGGAAAATGAGACAGGGGGAGGGGGGAAGGAAGGCGCTAGAAATCAAGCAAATGACCAACCCAGAAAAGGGTTTGATACTTTCATAAGGTTACAATGGCATTAATGGCAGATAGAGAGAAAGGCTAAATCATTTTATTGTTCCCAACAATGTGAAGTCTTGTAACCCCTAATGGGGCGTATCAGACCCCAACTGGTTCAAAACCTCATTATCCTTCTCCTCAAGTGCTTTTTTCCATGGCAACCAAACCTCCAGATATTTGTTTCTATTACCTCTAGCCCAGCTCATCCTATGTAATTGGTGCATTCTCTCATACCACAACTTAATATCAGGAGGGTTGGTGTCCTTCCATTTAGTGGGGATAAGTAATTTAGCTGTGGCAATCATATGTGTAGGGAGATTGTGTTTAGAAGGGCGTAGATCAGTAGTAGGGACCCACAGCAATACTAACTCAGGGGAGAGTGTTATAGAGGTGGCACAGATCCTATTAATGGAATTTTCAACCTCCTTCCAGAATTGTGTTATTAGGGGGCAAGACCACCAAATATGAACCATGGACCCGCATTCCGCATTACATCTCCAACACTTGTCACTAGGGGAAAGACCAATGGCGAACAAGTAAGCTGGGGTTCTGTATGCCATGTCTTGATTAATAAGAAAAGGCATGGTGTTAGCTGGCCAAACGCTTTCCTCTTGACGGCACCATGAATATACAAGCTCAGCTCAGCAGAGTGTACACGTTTTCATTCCTCAGGATCTCCAACAGGATTGTAAATGGACATGTCAAAAAAAAATCCAATGTACCTCTTTCTTCATTAAATCTGCCATCAGGGAGAGTTTAGAGGCCCCATAAACATTAGATAGTTGGCCGATCTCAGATACTAAGATACTAATGTGTATGGCCAAAATTAGGTGTAAGCTCTGACAAGCATGCCACTCTTTTCTTGTGTCTCATGAATACTGGCTTTGGGATGGAGTGTCATTTTACCTTAAAGGGGTTTTCCGAGATTTGTTTTTACTGATGACCTGTCCTCTGGATATGTCATTAGTATTTGATCGGTAGGGGGACCCCCACCGATTAGCTGTTTGAGATGGCAGTGATTTTCTCTGCTTTCCCTAGGCTAGTGACGACATGTTCATTGATCACGTGGCCTAGGAGCAGCTTAGCCTCATTCAAGTAAATTGGCCTGAGCTGCCATACCCGGCACTGCTATACAATGTACAGTGCTGTGCTTGGTAAGCTGTTCCTTCTCAAAATAGCTGATCGGCGGTGGTCCCCGCCCCATCTCAAAATAGCTAATCAGTAAAAAAAATCGTAGAAAACCCTTTTAAAGGAAATCTGCCAAGTGCAAACTCATTAAGTACAGTACTATATTAACATTATTGCTGCCATGACTCTAGATCAATTTCTATGTGAATCTGCAGTGAGTTCCTAAGGAGCCAGTGAAGAGGATAGTGGCCCTGATGAGATGATGTGTTGTGGTGTATTGCCTCGGGCTCTTGCTCGCTGGGGATCAGTGCAGAGAAATAATGGTTTAAGGAATCAGGCCAGAAGTAAAAGGATAAAATACTCTCTTTACTTTGTGCAATACAGGAGTTGTAGTACATCCAGCAGAAGTTGTGTACAGTGCAATTTCTCTCCCAAGATGATGAGGTATGGTGGTTGGCAAAGTAGCTGATAATGGCATCTCTGGTATGCTGTCTTGCTGATGTCTCTCTTCTAAATGTCTGGCTAACAACTGTAAGCCGGCACTTGTGGCTGTGGTTGTCCACTGTGTGATACAGGCTTTTGGTCTGCCTTGTATGTGATCTAGCTAATGGGTGTCTGAATTGTACTTCCTCAACTGCACCAGGGTCTGGATAGCTATGGTTGCTGGTCACTCTGCTGACTCTAAACAATGTAGCTTTAAAGATATCTGTATCCTTCTGTCCGTCTAGAGTAGTGGTCTCATAGATGACCTAGTTCTTTGTTCCCTAAGGCCCTTGGAGCAGGAACAATATCATTTGCTCTCTCACTCCTCACTGTCCTAAATAAAACTCCCCCTCCCCTGGAAGGAAGTAGGACCACCCCACTCCTACTAAAAGTAGAGGAATGGGGTGTTTAGCCCAATTCCTGAAGCCAACCATACCTCGCCTGCTGGTGTACAGTGCAAACATGACATTACATAACAAACTAAACTTTGCAGACATCCCGGGGATGGGTTACTGCAAATACATCTGTTCACTCACTGTTAAACAACAAAGCAGCAATGGTATACGTTGCAAGGAATTCTTGAGACTGCTTCATTATATGATCATGCTCGACAGTCCTCTCAATGTACAGGTGCATCTCAATAAATTAGATTATTCAAAAGTTAATTAATTTCAACTCATGTATTATATAGATCCATTACATACAGAGTGATCTATTTCAATAATGTATTTCTTTTAATGCTAATGATTATGGCATATGGCTTTTAGATCATGGAAAGCCTAAAGTTAGTATATCAGAAAATTTGAATATTATATAAGACCAACTTTAAAAAAAATATTTTCAATACAGAAATGTTGGCCTACTGAAAAGTATGTACAGTATGTACAATATGTGCACGCAATACTTGGTTGGGCCTCCTTTCACATGAATTACTGCATCAATGTGGTGTGGCATGGAGGCAATAAGCCTTTGGAACTGCTCAGGTGTTATAGAAGCCCAGGTTGCTTTGATAGTAGCCTTCAGGTCATCTGCATTGTTGGGTCTGGTGACTCTCATCTTCCTCTTGACAATACCCCATAAAGTCTTTATGGGATTTAGATCAGCCAAGTTTGCTTGCCAATAAAGCACAATAATACTGTGGTTAATAAACCTAGTATCGGTACTTTTGGCTGTGTGGGCAGGTGCCCAAGTTCTGCTGGAAAATTAAATCAGCATCTCCATAAAGCTTGTCAGCAGATGGAAGCATGAAGTGTAAAATAATTTTCTGGTAGATGCGCTGACTTATTATAACAGAGTGGACTACCACCAGCAGAGCACATAGCTCAACAAACTATCACTGACTGTGGAAACTTCACACTGGACCTCAAGCAACTTGGATTGTGTACCTCTCCACTCTTCCTTCAGACTCTGAGACCTTGATTTCCAAAGAAAATCTAACATGTACTTTCATCTGAAAACAAGATTCTGGGCCACTAACAGTCCAGTGCTTTTTCTCCTTAGCCCAGGTAAGACTTCTGACATTGTCTCTGGTTCATGATTGGCTTGACACAAGGAATGCAAAAGTTGTAGCCAATATCCTGGATACATATGTGTGTGCTGACTCTTGAAGCACTGATTCCAGCTGCAGTCCACTCCTTGGGAATCACCCCCACATTCTTGAATGGCCTTTTTTTGACAATCCTTTCAAGGCTGCAATTATCCCTGTTACTTGTGCCCCTTTTGTCTACCACACTTTTTCCTTCCACTCAATTTTCCATTAATATGCTTGAATACAGCACTCTGTGAATACCCAGCTTCTTGAGCAATGACCTTTTGCGGTTTACCCCTAAAATAAATAGATGCTATAAATAGATTACTCTGTATGTAATGAATCTATATAATATGAGTTTAACTTTTCAAATTGAATTACTGAAATAATACAAATTTGCGATCTAAAGCCAGAGATAGCAGTACTCTTCATATAGTACTGTACATAATAGGGCTTTGACAGACTTCCTTCAAACAACAGTAAACATACTGTATAGCCTGAAATAAAGGCACAAAAAACTTTATTTGTGGGTGTCAAAATGGCATGGCATGGCATTATTCAAATCACAGGACTACAACAATCACAGAAGAATAAAAGGTAAAGCTATGCCACTGGGATTCACGAATATTGTGAGATCCTCAATTCCAACTGTCTAACATATAGCACCAGCCACACTTTGGATTGCCATTGGAACAGAGCCTGCACACTGCAATGGCAGCAATGGCCCTACTGAAGATCATCACCACCGTGCTTAACTACTATGACCACCCCCGAAGCATGTTGCCATACGACATCCTCCAGGCTTGTCACTACCAAAGCTCAGCCATTTCACCACCATGAGGTTTAGTATCTTCTAGTAGTCCACCGTAACGTGCTTCCTACTTCTACCTGATTCCTGAACCACAAAATGAAAGTTTGATGTTAAGGTAGATTTACAGTGCCTGAGTGAGCAGGCAATTATCAGGAAGGGACCATTCCTTCCCAATATTTGCCTACTCCACAGAGGAGGTAAAGAGCTGCAAGTACATATAGCAATCACCTGCTCCACCATCACCCGTCCTTCAGATTCATTGCTTCTGGGCAGCAGATTGCTATTTAGACAGCCAGTGTCGGACTGGGGTGCCTAGGGCCCACCGCAGTCTACTTTGCTATGTGCCACATGTGCAGGAGGTGGGAGACTAGGGGCCCACCTTGCTCAGGGACCCACCGGGGGATTCATCTGTACCCCTGTGGGCCAGTCTGAGCCTATAGACAGCACGATCTGCGACCCAGAAACAATGATTTGATTTGCTACATGAAAGATCATTTTAACCGATGAATGAGCATTTTCTCAAAAATCGACCCAACAATTGTGCGTTGTCCACTTTTAGGCCTTGTGCACCCCATTGTATGTATTTTACGGTCCACAAATTACAGATTTGTAAAATATACCGTTTGATTTCAATGGGTGCATGGTTAGCATTTTTTGCAGAGCGTCCATGGGCATTCCGTATTTGTATGCCTGTTCCGCAAAAAGATAGAATATGTCTGCGAAATGTAGACCACAGACCCATTCAAGTCAATTTGAAGTCAATCTGCGAACTGAAAAATGGACATGGTCGTGTGCATGAGGCCTTAGTTGCCGAAGAACCCTTTAAGGCCTTTTTCACACGAGTGATACAGGAATCCAGGATCTTTTCAGGAAAAAACGGATGGTTTAGCCAACAAGTTTAATCAGTTTTGTCTGCGACTGCATTCAGTGTGTGTGTTTTTTGCATGTGGCTTCAATCAGTTTTTCACCGAAGAATAACAATCTACACCTCCTAGCACCCTTCAGTGAAAAGCGCACAGCATCCCGATGTCTTCTGCTTTTCACGCAAGCCCCATTCACTTCTATGGAGCCAGGGCGTGAAAAACGCACAATATAGAACATGCTGTGATTTTTCCTGAACCCAGAGGTAATGCGTGAAAAATGTGCACAGACCCATTGAAATGAATGGGTGTGGGTTCCATCCGAATGCTATGTGTTCACTACATGTACGTGAGAAAGTGCCCTAAGGATCCTATAGCTAGGGTAACATAATAGACTTTTTATAGACTAAACCTCAAAGCAGTAAACCTGGAGACTTAATGATCTATATATGTGGTTACTGTATATTTAGTTTTGCTGATCAGATTATCATGATTCCTTTGTCTGCGGTGAAAAAAGAAAATAAAGAATTTTCACTCAGAATATTTGCTTAAATATCTTGCTTCCGAAGAGAGCCCTAGAGTTCTCTGTTATGCAAGGCACTGCAGTCTTCCCTCAGGCTACAGTTTTGTTCTATCACCTGCACAGTGCAGAGAAAGACAACTAATAGCATAAAATTGAAGGCTTTGTACATTTCCATAGTTACTATGCCAGGCAGAATTATCCATGAAGTGCCTGAAAATATCATCAATATACATCACAGCCAAATATGCAGCTGGAGGACACCTGTGCCCACCAGACAGCACAGCCAGATAAACTGTCACTGTGTTCATGGCAAAGTGATGTCAGCAGTTATAGGCAGCTATAGAGGTGGCACAATTGTATCTCTATAGGATGTCAATATACAGTGGATATAAAAACTCTACACACCCCTTTTTAAATGTCAGGTTTCTGTGCTGTAAAAAAATTAGACAAAGATAAATCATTTCAGAACTTTTTCTACCTTTAATGTGACCTATAAACTGTACAACTCAATTGAAAAACAAACTGAAATCTTTTAGGTGGGAGGAAGAAAAAAAAAACTAATGTGGTTGCATAAGTGTGCACACCCTCTTATAACTGGGGATGTAGCTGTGTTCAGAATTAAGCAATCACATTTAAAACCATGTTAAATAGGAGTCAGCATAAACCTGCCATCATTTAAAGTGCCTCTGATTAACCCCAAATAAAGTTCAGCTGCTCTAGTTGGTCTTTCCTGAAATTTTCTTAGTCGCATCCCACAGCAAAAGCCATGGTCCACAGAGAGCTTCCAAAGCATTAGAGGGATCTCATTGTTAAAAGGTATCAGCCAGGAGAAGGGTACAAAAGAATTTCCAATGCATTAGACATACCATGGAACACAGCAAAGACAGTCATTATCAGGTGGAGAAAATATGGCATAACATTGACATTACCAAGAACTGGACGTCCCCCCAAAATTGATGAAAAGACTAGAAGAAAACTGGTCTGGGAGGCTACCAGGAGGCTTACAGCAACATTGAAGGAGCTGCAGGAATATCTGGCAAGTAGTGTTGAGCGCGAATATTCGAATCGCGAATTTTTTTCGCGAATATCGGCACTTCGCTAATTCGCGAATATTTCGAATATAGTGCTATAAATTCGCAATTTCGAATATTCGTTTTTTTTTTTTTTTTTTTTTTTTTTTTTTTAATTGTTATATTTTTTCCTTTCCCACTTCCCTAAAGTTGTTCTTACCTGTCCTTTGGATTCCTGGCTTCCTGGCTGCTCCAGTCAGTGCCCGTTGCCGCTTCTGCCGCCTTCCGTGCTCATGGAGCGTCCCCATCTCCATGGGAACGTCTCCATATACTAGAATGTACTGTCGGATTTGAGAATTACGTTGAAATCGCAATTGCGATTAATATAACACGAAATAATCGCATTTGCGATTTCAACGTAATTCTCAAATCCGACAGTACATTCTAGTATATGGAGACGTTCCCATGAGCATGGAATATAGCATTACTAAGTTAAAAATCGCAAATGCGATTATTTTGTGTTATATTAATCGCATTTGCGATTTTTTTTTTTTTTTTTTTTTTTTTTTTTACTATGGTTGGCTTCAATGGTAGAATTAGCGAATATGACGAATATATTCGTTATATTCCACAAAACGAATATACGAATGTATTCGTCATATTCCACAAAACGAAGATAACGAAGTATTCTGCATCTCAGTTATTTCTACCTATTCATCAACTTCGCTAATTCTAGCAATCATATAGGACAGTTTACTATAGAGACAGCTAAGTATAATTCGCTATGCGATTATATGACTGCTTTTTTTTAATATAAATAGAATAATTATAATACCTGATAATTATTATAATCTATTTATATAAAAAAGCAAAGTAATATAATCGCATAGCGAATTATACTTATCTGTCTTTATAGTAAACTTTCCTATATGATTGCTAGAATTAGCGAAGTTGATGAATAGGTAGATATAACTGAGATGCAGAATACTTCGTTATCTTCGTTTTGTGGAATATAACGAATATATTCGTATATTCGTTTTGTGGAATATAACGAATATATTCGTCATATTCGCTAATTCTACCATTGAAGCCAACCATAGTAAAAAAAAAAATAAAAAAATAAAAATAAAAATCGCTAATGCGATTAATATAACACGAAATAATCGCATTTGCGATTTTTACTTAGTAATGCTATATTCCAGGGATCAGCAACCTCCGGCACTCCAGCTGTTGTCAAACTACGACTCCCAGCATGCTCCATTCACTTCTTTGGGAGTCCTGAGAACAGCCATGGAGGTGTGCATGCTGGGAGTTGTAGTTGCACCACAGCTGGAGTGCCGAAGGTTGCTGATCCCTGCTATATGCCATGCTCATGGAGCGTCCCCATCACCATGGGAACGTCTCCATATACTAGAATGTACTGTCGGATTTGAGAATTACGTTGAAATCGCAAATGCGATTATTTTGTGTTATATTAATCGCATTTGCGATTTCAATAGGAGAGTAGCCTTTAAGTTTAAAAAAAAAAAAAAAAAAAAAAAATTAAAAAAATCGCATATGCGATTTTTTTAATCGCATATTATTCGCAATAACTAGCATAATGACGAATATTCGATTTCGACGAATATAAAACGAATATTCTATCGAATATTCGCGAATTTCGTCGAAATCGAATATGGCACCTGCCGCTCATCACTACTGGCAAGTACTGGCTGTGTGATACATGTGACAATAATCTCCCGTTTTCTTCATATGTCTGGGCTATGGGGTAGAGTGGCATGATGAAAGCCTTTTCTTACGAAGAAAAGCATCCAAGCCAGGCTACATTTTGCAAAAACACATTTGAAGTCTCCCAAAAGCATGTGGGAAAAGGTGTTATGGTCTGATGAAACCAAGGTTGAACTTTTTGGCATAATTCCAAAAGATATGTTTGGGGCAAAAACAACACTGCACATCACCAAAAGAACACCATACCCACAGTGAAGCATGGTGGTGAAAGTTAAGGTCAAAGTTAAGGGGGCAGGGGCTACTATTAAATGGGAAGCTGATGTGGAGGTCACTGTTAAAGAGGTGGGCACTGTGGAGGTCACTGTTAAAGGGACAGGGACCACTATTAAAGGGGCCGGCACTGTGGAGGTTACTGATAATGGGACATTCACTGTGGATGTTACTGTTAAGGGGGCAGGGAACAGTGGAGGTCACAGATAAAGGGACGTCCCCTATGGAGGTCAGTGTTAAGGGGCGGGGTGCTGTATAGGTTACTGTGAAGGGGCGGGCCCCTGAGGAGGTTAATGTCAAAGGAGTGGGGTGCTGTAAAACTCACTGTTAAAGGGGCAGGGCTGCTGTGAAGGTCAAAGTTAAGGGGAAGGGCTGCTGTGGGGTCCCATTTTAAGGAGGCGGGGCACTGTGGGGGGGGCAGTGTTAAGGGGTGGGGGGCTGTGGAGTTCACTGTTAAGGGGGTGGAGTATTGTAGAGGTCACTGTTATGGGAGATACTGTCAATATCTTTTAACGACACACAGAAACATGAAATGAAATAGGTGAAATATACCTGTGCGAAGCCGGGTCCTTCTGCTAGTATATATATATATATATATATATATATATATATATATATATATATATATTTATATTTATTATCTACGTATTCCAACAAAGAAAATGTAATGTGTAGGGTAAATGTAGTTTTGTGCTTTCCTGCATAGTTCAGCACATATTGAAGATTAATTGACTATATTGCTGGCTATAAATGTTGAAAAAAAAAAATCATTATACCAAGGAATCAGCCCAAAGCTATAACATATCGCTATGCATAGCGATGATAATATTTAACACAATGGAGTCGCTATCAAGCCTGATGGAAATGCAGTCGGAAAATGTCCATTACTGTATTGTGTGTGGTGTCATCTGCTGACTGCATGGAAAGGCTGCAAAAAAGCCAGCATGAATTGAACTATGCAACTGGATCATGTCCCTGTTGGCTGCTTATGTGAAGAGTAAGACAAAAAGCTTGGCAAGTCATGGATGTGGCAAGTCCTATTGGCTACACTTTTGGACATGGCTTGCATATTTCATATTGATCAGTGAGCCCTGTATTCAGCATTGGCACAAAGCTGCTGAGCAGATATTTCAGGTGCTAACAGGGTAATTCCATGTGTAGGAACCTTTTTTCATAGAAGATTAAATTAAAATAAAACCTCCGACAGGTTTTTTCATAGGGGTGTAGCATGGCTCTGTTCAAAAACTGTAATTAGCAACAAAAATGGGATCAAATTCCATAATTGGAAAACCGGTAAAGGGAACCTGAGGCTCTGAAAATACAGGGCAGGCTGGAGGCGCTGATCAAAGAGATTCATCGTTTTGTGGGAAAAGATTCCATATAACTTATTCATTTAAACTTCTGCCCATTCTGGGCTTGGGAGTTCATTGGGCCTCCTACTCAATGACTGGTTGCTCTCTGTGTATACATACTCCTTCATAGATAGCAGCATAGAAGTAACTATCAGGCATAGCAGCTGCCACAGGGCCCAATAACTAAAGGTGCATTTAGACGCACCAATAATCGTCCAGATTATCGGGAACCACCACCCCTGTCGTTCCTGATCATCTGGCAATCTAAATGTGCCGGCGATCACCTGATAAACAAGTGAAATGCTCGTTCATCGGGTGATCCAATCGTTCATGCAGACACCACCCATCGTGGCTATTGAGCAGCAGATCATGTGGTCTAAATAGCGTTCTGCTGCTCAGAAGCCATAATTCTGTATGAGGACCAGGGATCGCAATAGCCATCCCCGTCCTCATACAGTGAAGGAGATCGCTACTGTACATGTAAATGCACAGTCTCCTTCACTGAGCGAGCAGCCGACTATTCCTTCCAAAGAGTAGGGCAGTGTAATAGAGGCTTTAGGCTAAAGATCCGCCAGATTTATCGCAGTGGTGCATGCTGGATGATAAATGTAGCGCACCTTCAGACTGTATGGTCTAACCATAAAACATCTATAGGTTGGCTTACTTTGCAACAGAATTTGTGCCAAAATGTTAACACAAAATGATGCATATTCTGAATCTATAAGTTAATTTGCCACAAAGTCATGCCCCTTTCCCACAAGGCCACATCCATCAACAGATGAGTATTCTTTTTTCTTACATTCTTCATAAATATGCCCAAAAATGAGAAGTACAACGTTTTGTAGTAAATTATATTAGAATTCAGGTGCAGTCACAATGGTAAATGTTGCCCATTATGCTTGAGGCCCAATTATGTATTCATCATCTGATGTCCCAAACCTAATTGGGGTAGGTTAATCAAAACTGGTGTAACGGAAAAATGGCTTAGTTGCCCGTAGCAACTAATCAAATTCCACCTTTAATTTTTCAGAGCTCCTTTGGAAAATTGAAGGTGAAATCTGATTGGTTGCGATGGGCAACTAAGCCAATTTTCCTTAACACCAGTTTTAATAGCTCTCCTCCATTGTGTTCTGGTAACATGAAATCAATGAAATACCTAAGCTAGCTTTAAAGATATATGAAGAGGAGAACAGAATATGAGTCATTTCTGATAATAAAACTTTGATAATTTTTTTTTTTTTTTTACTATTTCAGTCAACAGTTTGCATCTAAGTGCCTGGCTAAAAATGGCACAAATGTGTACCTCATGAATAAAGAGCGAGTTTCTAGCAAAAAGCAGTCTATGTCTAAAGGGCAGTTCTGAACTTTCATATATTGTAAAAGGGTTTTTCTGTAGGGTGAAATGCTGGACAATACCATTATCAAATGCAGCTTTTATTTCTATTTCTGACATTTTATTTATTAAGCCTCATATACGTTTACTAGGTATATTTTGCACTGACATTTTTATTTGAAAGAAATGTTCAAACATATCCATCATATCAGCTAAAACATTTATTTTTTACATGTTACTCCTGCCTTCTGTTGCAATCTATCACATTCTGCAGGTCAGTCAATGACTTGTGAATGTTATATGCCAAATTGCCAATATATTGCACTGTGCTCTAATTCCCATGTGTCTATTAGGGTGGTTTCATACACTGAGGGAGATTTATCATGAGGGAAATTTGTTTAAGTCAGTTTTGCAGGAGTGTCCATTGCCATAATTTGATCCAAAATTATCAAATGTTGCACTATATTTGATAAATTTGGTGCAAAGGGTTTTATGAGACTTCACCCGAGATGTCATCGGTATCTGATCGGTCCGGGGGTGTCAGACACCCAGCCCTGCCTCCCCCTGACAAGCTATTTGAAAAGCCACCGATGGCCTCCTTCCTGCTTAGCAAGAACAGTGCCGTACATTGTAAAGCGGCTGTGCTTGGTATCGCGGCTCAGCTCCGTTCACTTCTATGGGGCTGGGCTGAGCCTAGGTGATATGACTTATGAACCTGAAAGCAGAGAGAAGGCTACAGTACCACTACCTTCTCAAACAGCTGATTGACAAGGGTCCCGGGTGTCGGACCCCCACCGATCAGATAGTTCATCAGTATATAAGTCTCTGAAAGCCCCTTTAACTCATTTTATGCCACCTCTTTACAGGAGAAAGATTGAGACACTTTTTATGACTTTTTTAGAATGTTGAATTTGATAACTCTGACTTAAAAGCTGATACAGTCATGGCAATTGTGTGAGTCACTTCACAACTTCATTCATTTCTTTGCTAGTACTGCTACAGCTGCCGCGCAACCAGGATCCCCATGTAGCCGAACTCTAAATGTCTCTTGTTGCCAACAGAGTTCTTGCATATACAGGGAAACCCTAAATGGTAATAAATTCAAAGGGAGAACACTGTTTCTTTTGCTAAATATTATTTCTCCCTCATTGCAACCCTAGTCGGCTAAGTCCTCTGTCCCTATCCCTTGCCCTGCCAATTATTTGCCTATTCTATGCAGTGCCATTTTCAGAAGAACACTTTGTACATTATTCCTTTTCAGAAGAGTGGTCTGATTTAAAAATAAATGGAATGGTTGTTTTATCATGGCAGCCTCTGACCTGCTTAAACTGCCAGTTCTACAGACTCCATGTCTTGGAAAACCATTACTTCTGCACCAAAATGTCAAAACACAGTAATGTTGTGCTACTCTATAAACCACAGCAAGGCCTAACACTCCGTAGTGTTAGAAGTTTAGCATGGTTTTACACAGTATGTGAAGGTGTGAAAAAGTGTGTGCATGTTTGTATGGGAGGTTGCCAGGTGTGAATGTTCACACTGTTCCAAGTGTGCCGCTGATCATATGAAAAGCAGCTGCGGTGCTGCAGAAGAGAACGCAATGCGAGAAAGAAGTCCGAGACGCACTTAATACACAAGTAGTAATGTCTTTTAAAATATTACATTTATCTGTGCAGTGCTGCAGAATATTTATTCAGAGCTTGTCTGTATTATTAATATATAGCATTTTTTATACACAAATCATAGATTGTATCTTTCAGAGAGCAATATAAAGTTATACATGGAAATAAATATCATCATTCCTCAATAGTGTAAAATGAAGCTTTAATAAAGTGAAAATACAGCATAACAAATGCACTATTGTACCAGCCTCAAAATCCACTCCTATCAACACTACTGATTTACAATTAGCGTTTAAAGAGATACAAAAGACATATAAACAGTATGTGAGAGCCCAATGGGAAGTAGCCAGCTTAGACACATACCAACAGCAAGGTCTGGTGTTTAGGGGAATGAGAATTAACATCGTGCCCCATTCACACCAGGATGATGCTACCTTCATTAAAGGCTGGCAGCAGTTATTAACGGAGAATTCACTGCGTATGCAGCAATATTTGCTGGATTTTGAAAGGCTGTCACTAACTAGTACGGCTAGACAATTAGAACAAGAAATCTCCCAGATACAACACCTTAGATCTAACCCTGACTTCACCTCACAAGAATTGAGATTACAGAAGCACATTGAGTCTTTTCAATCTGAAATAAAAGAAAGAAAACATAACAAATATATCAGGGATAAAAGGGATTTCGACACTGGTCAGATTTATAGACCTAACATTGGTAACACCCAAGTGAAGAGGGTTAACGCTAATAGACCAAGTGGGTCCCATTCAGATTTTTCAGAGTCCGATTGGTCAGGATCAGAGAGTCGTCCTCCAAGGCCACCTGGGGTGCCTAGACGAAAATATAGAGGTCGTGGACAATCACACCAGAATAGGGTGCCTACTACCCAAACAGGTGGGACTATTACATCTAGTCAATCATGGCAAGGAGCACAGTGGCCTACTCCATCGACCAGTGCGACTATGACAATACCAACCGTGGCCCCTATGGCCAGCTCTCAACAACAAACACAATATTTACCCTCTGCATCATCTGGGGTATTTTGTGCCTCGCCAATGCCGATGCCTTTGTCAACACCATCCACAAATCTGCCCTCCTTTTTAGGCCAAGGCCCATCCTTGAGGGACAGGGAGAAATGGGCATACAACGCCAGGACTTAAATGACTCTCTTAGGGTGATCAATTTGTCCAGTTTCATTTTGGGACCAGAACATATTAAAATACTCAACAAAGGTTTGTCCTTTACACCAACCCCCTCCTTCCAATGTTTCAACTGGGTTAAAGATATTAACCTGTTCGCTAGGAAGCTTGCCCTCCATAAAACTTTTAATCAGCAGGCTAGAGAGTTCCAGCGGTCACAGGCCAATGAAAGACAAGCTTTGGCCATTTTGGAATCATTAGACACCTTAGATGAAAATGCCGAAGAGAGGCACCTTTCTCAGGACTAAAATCACAATCAAAATATACCCCTCCGTTCTCTCAGTATGGTAATATTGACACTTTTGTACAATTAGTAACCAGAGATTTAAAAACTGTCAGTACTAAAATACCAGCTGCTCAACTTAATCTAGGGATAGAGGAACAACGGGCCCTTGAGGAACTCAGCCAGAATGATGACTTGGTAATAAAATCTTCAGATAAGGGGGGCAATGTAGTCCTTATGGACAAACAGGATTATAAAAAAATGGTGGAGGATTTGGTTAAACAAAGCGACACCTATCAGAAGCTGGATTGTAATCCGACGGACAGGTTTCTAGCAGAATTGAAAGCGATCCTGACTACCGCTAAGGTGGATAAATTAATATCAAAAGAGGAATTTAAATATCTTTTAAACATGTATCCAACAATTGCTACCATTTATGCGATCCCAAAAGTGCATAAACAGAGGCGACCGGTACCGGGCAGACCAATTGTGTCCGGTAATAATAGCCTGACCGAAAACATTAGTCAATATATTGACGAGTTTATAGCACCTTTTGTGCCTAGTTTGCCATCTTTCATCAAGGACACCAAGGATGTGGTCATCAGGCTCCAGGACATCCAGGTTACTTCAACAACTAAATTGGCCAGCCTTGACGTTGAGGCCTTATATACCAACATAAGGCACAACCTAGGGATAAAGGCGGTCTCTACTTTTCTTTCCACAAAAAGTATTCACTTTCATGCACACAATGAGTTTCTTTTAACTCTCCTCAGTTATTTACTCACTCACAATTACTTCCTGTTTGACGGCCAGTATTATTTACAATCTGTCGGGACCGCAATGGGGAGTAAATGTGCACCAAATTATGCCAATTTATTTTTGGGGTGGTGGGAGGATACCATAGTTTTCACGTCTGATTTTTTTGAATTCACTCAGCACATTTTATTTTGGGGGAGGTATATCGATGATGTGCTAATCCTTTGAGATGGCACCACCGATAATTTTCACAGTTTTGTCACTGCACTTAACACTAATGCCATTGGCATGGCATTCACATCAGAGATTAGTGACAGCACTATAACTTTCCTGGATCTCAAATTGTCCTTGGACCCTGATGGCCACATCCGATCAGAGGTTTACCGTAAACCTACAGCAACAAATAGCTTACTGGAATGGAATAGCTTCCATCCTGGACCTCTTAGGAAAGGAATACCTATAGGGCAATACATCAGGGCCCGTAGGAATTGCTCAGACGAAGTCAGTTTTGAAAAAGAAAGTAAGATCCTATACGATCGATTCCGAGCCAGAGGCTATCCAAAAAAAGTCCTGCATCATGCCTATGCCCGGGCAAGCAGGACTAGTAGAACGGAGCTTCTGACCAATCCATCTAAGGCTTCAAAGATGCCTGCTGTCAGGTGTATTGGCACCTTTGATGCACAAAACAAAAAAGTGTTTGGGATCCTTAAGAAGCATTGGCATGTCCTAAGATGAAAATGAGTATACAACACCGTCTATAATCATGAGAATTATCAGTTCTTCCCCCCCTTTTTTTAAAACTGACAAGTAACCAATTATATTATGTTCTGGAGTGGTAAGACGCTTCCTGTGTCTTAATTTAAGTGATTGTTGTCATGCTGGTCAATAAATCCATAAATAGATTTGTGAGGAGATGTTAGGTGGCATGGGGGTCTGGTTCTTCTCCTCTCCCCTTTGCCAACTCATCTTCCTCTCTCTTTAAAAAGATGTGTTTCGATTGATACTAATTAACAGCACATTTTTAGCCCAACATCTAATAGAGAATTATCTTCCACCTTTCCCACAATGACAGACATAACCATGTCCCACCTTCGTGATGGCAGATATGATACAGTTGAGCCCTGCGGGGAGATCCGGTTTACTCAGAGTTCGTGCGCATTTTTTCGCTGCGCAGCGCATGCGCATTGAGCCGCTTCAGTGAAGATCTCATGTCAGAGTTCCGGCGCATGCCCTCTGTGGCATTGTGACGCCGTGATGACGCTAATGGAGAGGCCTGGCACAGGGAGATGACGTCAGCCGGCTCCGCTCACAGCGATTGGTTACTGGAATGTGTTGCCTCCATCACTGATTGGCTAGTCGTCTCTGTCAATCACGGGGACATCATTTAGCCTTCCGGTACAGAGTTTCATTCATTGCTGCCCGTTACCCCTGAGGAAGCCAGCGAGACTGGCGAAACATGTTGGGGGGCAGTCTTAGGTTTTAATCAGCAGACATGTGGCCCCTATCTGATAATCACTATTAGTGACCCGTTTTTTGTCTATGACTGGTCACACTCATAGGAGGACAGCAGTCCTGCCAGCCCTGTGTATACCATCTGATCTGTTTAACAGCACCAACAGGCGGTGTTTCTAGTTAGACACAGAATACATCAGTTTGACTGCACTGACATTAAATGGCTGGTTTCATCAGCAACCTGTACATTCAGGATTCAACAGTATAGCGATCGCCTTTGTTTAGGGATAAACTGCACCATGATCACGTCCTGGCTGTATTGAGGGTGGATGCCATAAATCCTCCTCAACAAAGGGCAGCATTTTGCTCTACTTGCCGCCTCATGTGTTGTTAACCAGATTTGCTGGTAACAGTATCCCGAGACGTGGGAACGCATATAGCCAGCAACAAGCAGTGGCTGGGCTCGTTCAGTGGCATTTTATTGGCACTAGCAGTGAGCTTTGACTGTGCTGGGTTGAACAGTTTGGCATTTACCAGCAGCTTGTATATCCCACTCACTAACAGTACAGCCAATGCCATCATTCAAGTGTTAGTTACCCCAGAGTATGCCTAGTTGTATAGAGGGTGGTTACCACAAATCCCCCCATACATCTAAGGTGCAACAATTTGTGCGATCCGTCGCTTATTGTTGCTAAACAATTGGTGTTGTTAACAGTACACCGACACGTGGTCATCCACTCTGCTAACAAATAATAGTGGCTGTGTTTGGTTCACAGGAATTTTCTTGGCACTAGCAGGACCATATACCCTTTCAGTCCAGGGCATATATGATAAGAGCCCTGTATGCTGGCAAACAGTAGATTGGCAAATAGTCCATCAGTACATAAGTGGTATGATGACATCAGTCTCCCACTATTGACATTTGCCAATATCAATTAAGCCTTGCCGGCAATAACTAACATCACCCCTTGTGGGTATATGGAATTGATTCTGCTGTTCTCCCTATCTTTGGAGTGAGCGATCCAGCATATCGCCTCTAATTGATGACATACAGTATCTTTTGTGGTGGGCCACAACTGTGTTTTTAACACCTTAGCAGTTATTTTGTGTTTTGTCTGTGTCATTTCAAATGTGACTCACAATGAATAGTGACACTTTTTAACAATGTGTCTAATAAAAGTGAAGTATTAAATTAACCCGGGCCAAGATAGGTTTCTATTGCCTGCATAGGCATTTGTAAATACGTGTTTAATTAACTTTGCCCAGGTTGGTCCTGTATTTATGGATTAACTCATTTTATGCCACCTCTTTACAGGAGAAAGATTGAGACACTTTTTATGACTTTTTTAGAATGTTGAATTTGATAACTCTGACTTAAAAGCTGATACAGTCATGGCAATTGTGTGAGTCACTTCACAACTCCATTCATTTCTTTGCTAGTACTGCTACAGCTGCCGCGCAACCAGGATCCCCATGTAGCCGAACTCTAAATGTCTCTTGTTGCCAACAGAGTTCTTGCATATACAGGGAAACCCTAAATGGTAATGAATTCAAAGGAAGAACACTGTTTCTTTTGCTAAATATTATTTCTCCCTCATTGCAACCCTAGTCGGCTATGTCCTCTGCCCCTATTCCTTGCCCTGCCAATTATTTGCCTATTCTATGCAGTGCCATTTTCAGAAGAACACTTTGTACATTATTCCTTTTCAGAAGAGTGGTCTGATTTAAAAATAAATGGAATGGTTGTTTTATCATGGCAGCCTCTGACTTAAACTGCCAGTTCTACAGACTCCATGTCTTGGAAAACCATTACTTCTGCACCAAAATGTCAAAACACAGTAATGTTGTGCTACTCTATAAACCACAGCAAGGCCTAACACTCCGTAGTGTTAGAAGTTTAGCATGGTTTTACACAGTATGTGAAGGTGTGAAAAAGTGTGTGCGTGTTTGTATGGGAGGTTGCCAGGTGTGAATGTTCACACTGTTCCAAGTGTGCCGCTGATCATATGAAAAGCAGCTGCGGTGCTGCAGAAGAGAACGCAATGCGAGAAAGAAGTCCGAGACGCACTTAATACACAGGTAGTAATGTCTTTTAAAATATTACATTTATCTGTGCAGTGCTGCAGAATATTTATTCAGAGCTTGTCTGTATTATTAATATATAGCATTTTTTATACACAAATCATAGATTGTAGCTTTCAGAGAGCAATATAAAGTTATACATGGAAATAAATATCATCATTCCTCAATAGTGTAAAATGAAGCTTTAATAAAGTGAAAATACAGCATAACAAATGCACTATTGTACCAGCCTCAAAATCCACTCTGAATTCTGAAGGTGTTATATTCAGAATGTGTCACAAATTTGGAAGCTGATGTATCCATTGCAGTGCAATAGGTGGAATTCATATATAAAGGTGAAACTCGAAAAATTAGAATATCGCCATAATCATCCAAATAAAGGCTAGAATACCAAATAAATAGAATACCATTTATTTCAGTAATGCAAATTAAAAGGAATTGCATTAATGCAGCTTAAAATTTGAATTTTGTGAAAAGGTTCAATATTCTAGGCTCAAAGTGTCACCCTCTAGTCAGCTAATTAATCCATACCCCCTGAGCAAAGGGGACCTGAGATTGTGACTTTGGGGTTTTCGTAAACTGTAAGCCATAATCATCCAAATAAAGGCTGGAAATATCTCGCTTTGCCTGTAATGAGTCTCTCATATGTTAGTTTTACCTTTTCATTTGCATTACTGAAATAAATGAACTTTGCACAATATTCTAATTTTTCGAGTTTCACCTGTATAATCAATGAAGAAAGCAGCAGATGATGAGGAGTAATGTTATAATAGGTGGCGCATGCCTATCCAGACCTGGTGAATACAGACGGTATCCCAGCGCTCTTATACTTTTTCTGTTTTGGAACTGATTATAGTTTTAGCTACAGAAATATGAAATGTGCATGAACTTGCCTTAGGCCATGGTAATGGTAGGGGAAGGAGCGTGTCACTGAAACTGTGTATGATGGAGGATCAATGTGAAAGATAGACCTTAGTATGCTCTTTCTGTTATGTAAAGTGAATGTTTCAAATACTAATAGACATGAAGCCCTGACTGCCATCAAGATGTGAGTGGTTAGATTTCTCCATAAAGGTGTATTTAACCCACATAAGAAACTATACATTGATGTTCCATTAGACTGTGGTATGGAGCGAGTGGACTCTGGATACAGGTGAGAAAAGGTAATTGGTTATTCAGTTGTTTTAGAATGCCCTGACCTACTGTTGATTGAAGACTTGTAGATGATTGGCCACATTAGCTATGATTTGCATCACATCATTAGATATATTATCATGAATGCGTGAAACAGCTTATAATATCTATTGCATTTTCAAAAAAAGATATAAAGTATAACCTAAGCGAACAAATCCAACTTAGTCTTGGATTAACCCCTCGTGCAAGGAACAAACAGGTAAGAGAGCTCATATTCAAAACAAAAAGATTGTTCCAGCACTGTAGTATCGCTGTGTTGCTTGTTTCTTTATTTGTGGTAAAACAGATACAGCTTAGATGAAAATCCTCTTACCCCAACAGCAGTTTACACGTTTCAATTGTCTAGTTCTTAGTCATAACTGATAAGAGCGGCCAAATAGCACAATTTTATAGGTAACTCCCATCCCTTCACTGGACATCCAAATGGGGGAGGGGAGACCAGATGAAAGTCTTTAGCTTAATTGCCCATGACCTCTCCCATGTTATCACATCGCTCACATCCAAAGTGAATATACAAAAAAATTGGATATAAAAATCAGCAAGCTCTTGCTTACAAGTTCATGGATAGAGGCCGTAACCTTTTACGGCATGATGCGCTTACGCGCTGCAAGGAGATTATCTCACTCTCCTTACCATATGACCGGTGTATTGTCAAGTCGCTCACCCCTTAACCTCCCCATTCCCAACCCAATAATGACAGGCTCAGCAAGTGGATTTATTGGTCACAGCAGCCTTTTATTAATAACATAAATACAATAAATACCATAAATATAACTAACCAAAGGCCTTCACACCTGAAGGCCCCCGCCCCAAGAACCTTACCAAGAACCTAGAGAAATTACACCACGGGGAGGGCCCTTGGAGCTCCGTAAAATTATGTATAGCTGCCCTGCCCTCAATTAACTTACCTCTAGCCGATAAACGCCAGCTCAAAGGCAGAAACCGGTAACCAAGAGCAACAAATGTGGGCAGCTATCCGCCATATCACACCCGAAAACCAATACCTGAGGAGTCCAGAGCCCCCTTTTGCTCCCTCCCCACTATGCCAGAGCCACCACAGGCCGCTATGACAAGGCCCACCAACTAGCCCCAGCCTGACCAAACTTCAATCCACTTGCAACCACCCCTACGCTCCCCTCCCTCCAAGCCTCAGTCATGTCAGGCCTCCATCCAGGCTTGCAGCCCTAATTCCGGCCTGTACTGGAACATGAGAGCATATTTATGTGCACACACTATTGTTAGTTCTCGCACATTCATTTTCTCCGGAACAGGAGACAACTACACATGATCGACCAGTGAAAGTCAGATGCCACAGGTCGTAACCACAGTCAACAGAGGCAAAACACTTGGCTAAGTGACCAACAAAGGTATAATCAGGGGGGTTGCTAGTGTCTGAAGACATCCTGGACACAAGCCCCTAGGAAGCCATGCCTCCACCCCATGAATCCCCGCCCTCATCGCCACCGGGGGGGCCTTCACAGTAGTTATTAACCCCTTTCAGCAGTCCCTCCTTCAGTGAATGGGGGACTGATGAAAGGGGTTAATAACTGCAGTGAAGGGCCTAACTGTCTGGGCAACCTCACAGATCATCCTAACCTATGGTCAGCCTAATTTAAAATTAAGCAAACCCCCAACTATAAATTAATCACAGATTGCGCTGCTGGGATGCCAGAAACAGTTGTAATCTGTGAAGGAACCATCAACAAGTTTAAGAAGTTGGAACCCATCAACTCCCCTTGTATTTGTTCCGCTACTTGCAGGCTGCGCGGGCATGAGTTCAGAACTTCGGTCCGCAATTCTGTTCTGTGGCGCATGATCCCGAGAGACCTGTGACCTCCCGCGGCGGATATCGCGGGATCACACGCCGAAGAACAGAATTGCAGACCGAAGTGACTGAAGTTCTGAACTCATGCCTGCGCAGCCTGCAAGTAGCGGAACAAGTACAAGGGGGGTTGGGGGATGATCTGTGGGATTGCCCAGATGGCTAGGAATAGCCTAATAAATAAAAAAAATCCCACCAGCATAAACATTCGGGGCACTGGACAAAACATCCTGGGCACCAGCCCCGAATGTTTTGACCTAACGACGCCCCTGTGTATACATTTTTTTTTTTTAAGAATAATGTTACTGGTAAAGGCACTGTACTAGGCATTTTATTACCTTAGCAAAACTTGCAACCAGAGGCATAACAAGAACTCTTGAGGCCCCATAGCAAAACTTGAAATGGGGCCCCACTCCACCACGACCACCTTCAAGCAAAGTTAAGAACATGAGAAGCTTGTAATCATGTTGCTTTCCCTAATGCACATGGATGGGCAGCATGGTGGCTTGATGGTTTGCTCTGATGCCTAGCAGTGCTGGAGTCCTAGGTTTGAATCCAACCAAGGACAACGTGTGCATTGAGTTTGTATGTTCTCCCTGTGATTGTTTGGGTTTCCCCCCACACTACATAAACATACTGATTGGGAAATAAGATTGTAAGCTCTACTGGGGAAAGCAAGTGATAGTAATGTCTGTAAGGCGCTGTGGACCATGTTGGTGCCATATAAGTAAATAAATACAGAAAGTGATGTCACAATAACGGACATAATGTGCACAGTGAAGGTACAGCAATGGCATAACGTGCACACTGATGTTGCAATAGTATGATAAAATGCATGGTAATTTACAGAAACAAATCAGTGATAATAATTAGAGATGAGTGAATCGAAGCTGACGAAGTGGAATTAGTTTAGAATTTCAGGAAAAATTTGATTCGCAATTTTCCTAAAAAGGCGGCTACATCTGTGAGGACTGAGGACATGGAGCATGGAACTCTGGGAAGTCGGGATCACCCAGATTGACAAGCCTACATGCAGCCAATCAACGACCAGCCAGCCCTGTGATGTCAAAGCCCTATAAATATGGTAGCCATTTTAGATTCTGCCATTTTCCAGCTTTCAGAGTGCAGGGACAGACCTGTGAAGGCTCTATGGACAGCAATTGGAAAAACCTTATTGTGGGGAAAAAAAAGTCAGAAAAAATGATTTATAAGTGCAGGGAAAGGATAGGGAGGAATCATTTCAAAGCATCTTAGTGCAGGGAGAGATGACAGAAGGCGCTAAGGATATTGATAGGAAAGTGGTTTACAAGTGCAGGGAACGATTATTTGGGGATCAAAAAAGTCATTAGACAGCTCTGTCATTACAGCTATTTGTTATTGAGCTGCAAGTGTTATGTTGAAAAGCCCTTAGAGGCTTATATCTTAGTATCTTATTCAGTACTACAAGAAAAATATATATGCATTTCACTTCTGCAATTATTTCTCGTGAAAGCGCATAGGGGCGTATTTCAGTAAAAAAAAGATAAATATATACGCACTGCACTGCTGCAGTTATTTCTGGTGAAAGCGTATAGGGGAGTATTTCAGTATTGCAAGAAATATATATACACACTTCACTCTAATTTTTTTCTGGTCAAAGCGTATAGTGACAAATTTCAGTGCAACAAAAAAATATATATTCTTAGTTCACTGCTGCAGTTTTTTCTAGTGAAAGCGTATAGGGACGTATTTCAGTACTGCAAAAAATATATATACGCACTTCACTGTTGCAGTTATATCTGGTAAAGCCTTTATTGGTGTATTGCAGTACAAAAATAAATATACATTCGCCATTTGCTGGTGCACTTACATGTAGAAAAACATTCATTGACGTATATCATTAGAAAAAGAAATATACATTCGCTGCTGCACTTATATCTTGAAAAACCTTTATTGACGTATATCAGTAGAAAAATAAAAATATATTCAATGTTCACTGTTGCAGTCATATGTGGTAAAGCCTTTAGTGACATATTTCAGTAGAAAAATAAAGATATATTCAGCATCAGCACTGCAGTTATATATGGGAAAGTCCTTTTTGCGGTATGGACCGAATTACGCTGTGGTGAAATTTTGTATTTACGTTTCACACACTGCGTGCTTACATGAAGACATCCATAAGAGTGGCACACCAATACAGGTGAATACACTATGCACTAACCCTGCACAAAAATGCAAACTAATTCACACCAGCCCGCATCTATCTGCGGTATTGCTTACTGGACACTACGGGGACTTCTCTGCAGCACAGAAACTGCACGAGGACTGCGTCTTGCTCTTCCAACGCGGACCTACTTTCTCCACTACACCCTGTTCACTTCAGATCACTCCACCTAAGGCGCCGTTGTTTTTTTTTTAAACTGACAGCCTATAACGCTCTGTTTAAAAGCCTTTAGTGGTGTATATCAATAGAAAAAGATATTCGGCGTTCAGCGCGGCAGTTATATGTGGAAAAATCTTTTGGGACTTATTTCTGTGGGAAAAAAATTGTATTCAGCATTAAGCGCTGCACTTATATGCGGTAAAATCTTTTTTTAATTATTTGGGTGGACAAAAAATCTTGTATTCTGCATTAAGCGCTGCACTTATATGCGTTAAAATCTTTTTTGAATTATTTCGGTGGAAATACAAAATTCCACCTCCTCCATTAACTTCCTCATCTTTTCATTAGCATCGGACACACTAACTTTACACCCCCCAGCTATATATGTAAGTGGTGCAGGCACACCTAGGGGTGAATAAAAGGTAAATTACACTGCCAGCCTATTAAAGGGAATTACAGCATGATACCACAATACATTTGATATGACATTTAGCAAGAAAAAGTGTCCACATATAGCACATAGTGGGACACTGCATCAAGATGAATCAGGCGTGGATCAGCCAGGATTTCCACACACCAATGCCTGATGCATCAGAATAGAACATCCATGGTGCTACATCAACAATTTGACAAAAGAGACCGGTTTCTTCTGGCTACCTGCCTCAGCTACTATTCTGATGCTGTTACCCGCCTTATGCCACACATCTGATGCCAATTGCTCCTTCTTTCACCCACCATCTTCAGGGGGTATTGGTATTGCCACCCACCTCCACAGTATGTCACCCTGCCACTCTGTGGCCTCCTGATGCTGCTGCCACCTCCAGACTCTGTCATTGTGCCACTCTATGGCCTACTCATGCTGATGCCACCTCCAGACTTTGTCATTGTGCTGCTCTGTAGTCTCCTCATGCTGGTGCAACCTCCAGACTCTGTTATTGTGCCACTCTGTGGCCTCCTGATGCTGCCACCACCTTTAGACATTATCATTGTGCCATTCTGTGGCCTCCTCATGCCGCTGCCACTTCCAGACCCTGTGATAGGGCCACTCTGTGGTCTCCTCATGCTGTTTTCACCTCACCACTATGTCAACAGTCCAAACTGTGGACTTCTCATGCTGTTCCCACCCTCCCCACTTCATGACTGGTCCACTATTTTGGCTTTCGGCTTTGCTGACATGATCTTTGTTTGACACTTCTCCTGATCTGTCAGAAGGAAGGAAAAACTAGACGGATCCTGTCTGTGTAGCAGCTTTAAGACCTGTATGGTCCCATCAGTATTGGCTTATGATTTGGTAGCCAAAAGCAAGAATAGGTAAAAAACACAGAATACATGCAAATATTCCATTCACGTGTCATCTCTGTTTTAGATCCACTCAGTTGTTTTTTTTTTTGCCTTTAGCAATACTGATGGATTATTGAGCAAATTCTGACCACATGGTCCACAGACAGGATTAGTTTTTTCTGGGTAATTGTTCTGACGGATCAGAGAATGGGGAAATGAATCAGTGACGTCAACACAAACTTACTGCTGACACCCTCTCCACTCTGTCAGGGGGCTCTACTTGTATAAGCGTTTAAAAGAACAGGTTCTGTAGACATCTATGTGGAATCAGCTGACGAGGGTGTAAAAGGAGTGTGCTACTTCTTGGAGCTAATATCTACCTGTAAGGCTGAGTTCATACTTGAGTTATTTGGTCAGTTTTGGCCCTGTGACTGCCCAAATAAGTGAAGTATGCTGTGATTCTAAGAGCGACGCCTGTCATCTGCATGTCATATGAACTCACAGTATTATTTCACTACCAAAGCAGACTCCCTATGCGTGTTACTACAAGGCACGGTGTTCTACAGCACTATAAAGGCTCTCAGCAGCCAGGAAATAGGCGTTTTTAATCTAATTTGCAGCAAATTTATTCGGATTGAACAACATTTTTCCCAAAAAATTTGACGAACCGGCGAATCAGATTTTTGAAAATTTGCTTATTTTTAATAATAATAATCTTTATTTATATAGCGCCATCATATTCCACAGTGCTTTACAGTTCAGGGGTTCATGCACAAACAGTCAATAATTACAATAAGAGGAATGAGCTTACAATCTATGAGTGATGCAAAAAGAAATTCACTCTTCCATTTCCATGTACATGACTAACTGCACAGTGTAGAGATAGTCCCCCTTGGTTATTGGGTCCCATAGCAGCTGCCTGATGCCCTAGTAGTTGTGCACATGTATGTAACATAATTGCAACTTTGCACACCTGAAATATCCCTTTAAGACTTAACATACACTTTAGATAGCTGTTGGCTAAAAATTGGGTCAGCTAATAGCTATTCCTCCCACCAATCAAGACAATAGCCTACACATTTTATGATCAACAGCTCAGGAGGTTTGGCTGACTTTAATCTTATGTGTATGGTCACATTAATATTAAAATATAATTAATTATTACATTTAGAAAAAAATAAAACTAATACAGTAAATGATGAAATATGTAGATAAAGTATTGAACATGGGGGTAGATAGTATTCTGGGCTTCCTTTTCCATTGAAGAAACCTTAGGGGGTCATTTAGCAAACTGGTGTAAAGTAGAACTGGCTTAGTTGCACTGGTTTAGCAACCGATCAGATTCCACCTTTCATTTTCCAAAGGAGCTGTAAAAAATGAAAGGTGGAATCTGATTGGTTGCTATACCAGGGCAACTAAGCCAGTTCTACTTTACACCAGTTTAATAAATTACCCCATTAGTTGCTTGGCTAACTTGAGCTGATGTAATAAAGGAGAATAGCTATCATTTTCTAAAGAAATGTAAGCACCATGTACAGTTGTCTTCAAGTTGGTCATGAAGACACTTGCTGCTTTTGGTGCCTTTACAACTAAAACCAAATGGGAAATTGCTGCTAGTAGAGGAGTTATCTGGGGAAGTGGCTGAGTTCACACCTAGACACATGGACAGTCTACAACCTTCCCTTTTGTCTCTGTTGTTCATAGTAAATCTCAGTCTTATCTGAGGTGAGGTCAATTAGTAAAGAATCTCTTCCAGCTGTAGCATGTCTTCCCATAAATGATCCCTTATCTCTTAATTGTGTATAGCCCAATGCCAGAGCATCTGATGTAAATTATAAACATGTCCTAGGTATTAGCTCTGCAATCTCCTGAACCATGGTGGTATCTCCATTAAAGAGATTTAGACAAAGTGCAGAGCCAGACAACTAACAGGTTTCCTAACCAGATTACATAAATGCTAAGCTGGTAAATGATATGTCTCCAAAAAGATCACATAAGAACAAGGTTGATATTTTATTGCAAGAACATGAGTCACAGCAGTTCCTGAGCTTATTTTGTGTTGTAAAATCCTGGAAAGTTTTTTAATTGTATCCATTAAAGGTATAAAGATAGAAGATTACCGGTGTGTAAGAAATTTGGTAATATAGAAATAAAATAAGAGATCACTGGGCAGTGGTATTGTTCCTTTCATTAAAGCGGTTATGCCAAGTTTAAAAGTTGTCCCCTATCCACAGTTTAGGTTCTCCAGATCTGGTTTTCCAAATCCAGTTGTTAAAATTACAGCCGGATTTGAGAACCGTGTTAAGCCTCATTCACATGTCAGTGTTCAAATCCGTGAGAAGTTGGTCAGTGATGCATCCGTGAAGCAATCTATGAAGGATACATGTTGGGTCTGTGTGTCTGTTTTTTGCTGTCTGTGTGTCATCCGTTTTTCAGAAAATTATTTTCAAAGCATATCTTTCTAATGATCCGTGAAACACAGATGCAACACGGATGGCATCTATTGTTTTAACTGACCCATAGACTATAATGGGCTTGATGGATCTGTGACTACGGACAAAATAGAGCATGCATCCGTGCTAAAAACACAGACCCACGTACCGTGCTAAAACACTGATGTCTGAATACACACAATAAAGCATTAAAATGAATGGAGACATGTGGTGTCCGTGGAGAACATGTACAGCACACGTCTGCGGAAGACTGACGTATGAATGAGGCTTTACCAGTTGAATCCTGATCCGGTGCTCTGGCAGTGTCAGGGCAGCTGGAGATGAGTGCTTCCATTGTGGAAGTTCTTATCCCCCTACATTCATCTATATCGCCATTTTCAGGACAGCGATACAGATGAACGCTGCAGCAGGGCAAGGGAGAGGCATCTCCCTTCCCTGTTCTTCTGATAGGCTGCAGGCATAGAGCTTGCAGCCAATTAGAGGCCAGCGTACCGTGCGGGACACAGGTCAGAAGAGGCTTGCATCGCATCGCTGTCAGCGTGAAGGTAAGTATTAGTGTTTTTTTTTGTTTACTATGGCACAATGACACACTATAGGGGGAGAGGACACTATATCATCTTAACTGGCACATTATGGGGCTTACTACAGGGGAGGGCAGCACTTAGAAGCACTATGGGGGCATCTACTGGGTGCACTACGAAGGGGAATCTTATACTGTCAGATTATGTAGCACACTATTGGGGGCATCTACTGGCTGCAATAAGTAGGGACATTTATACTTGCACATTATAGGGGCATCTACTGTGTGAAAAAATCACAGAAAAAAGATACAAAACATCCTGCATAATATCATAACTAAATATACGGACTTGCATGGCAAGAGATGATTCGCAGAAAATAATGCACTCATACAATAGATGCAAGCATTATGTATGGACTAAGCCCTCATTCTAATATGATAAAATCTGAGACTCTCAGCCAATATATTTTGACCAAAAGACATCTGTGCCCGCCTACCAGCGCCATGGAGGTCTCAGTCAGGCAGGACCTACTCTAAACCTATCTATGCCATATCTACATTTAGGAGAGCAGACCCTGCAAATATAGTGTGCCGCTCCTAGTTACCTCTGTGCACACCAAGCAACGAATGAGAGGAGGAGACCGCACAGCTATTTGTACCTCCGAATCAAGGTCGCCTGTGAGATAGGTGGGGAAAAAGGGCACAAGAATGCTACTCCGAGGATAAAATATGAACGCATTCACACATAAAGGTGCCACTCCTTCAAGAAGATAAACATCCAAAAATCACGGAAAAAAGATACATCCTACGTGATATAATAACTAAATATGCGGACGTACATGTCTATATTTATAAAAGAAAATTCACAGAAAAAAATGCACTTATACAATAGATGCAAGCATTATATATTGACTATGCCCTCACTCTGATATGATAAAATCTGAAACTCTCAGCCATCTACTGTGGGCACTAAGAAGGGGCATTTATACTTGCACATTACAGGGCCATCTACTGGGGGCACTAATTAGGAGGTATTTTTTGTACATTATAAGGCCTCTTGCACACGAACGTTGTGCATTCTTTCCATGCATTCAGGACCGCAATTCGTGGTCCCCAATGCACGAGCAACGTCCGTGCTACAGCCGGGATGGATCGACACTAGGGATGAGCGAACTCGAACTGTATAGTTCGGGTTCGTACCGAATTTTGGGGTGTCCGTGACACGGACCCGAACCCGGACATTTTCGTAAAAGTCCGGGTTCGGGTTCGGTGTTCGTCGCTTTCTTCGCGCTTTTGTGACGCTTTCTTGGCGCTTTTTGAAAGGCTGCAAAGCAGCCAATCAACAAGCGTCATACTACTTGCCCCAAGAGGCCATCACAGCCATGCCTACTATTGGCATGGCTGTGATTGGCCAGAGCACCATGTGACCCAGCCTCTATTTAAGCTGGAGTCACATAGCGCCGCCCGTCACTCTGCTCTGATTAGCGTAGGGAGAGGTTACGGCTGCGACAGTAGGGCGAGATTAGGCAGATTAACTCCTCCAAAGGACTTGATTAACTGATCGATCTGCAGCTGTGGATCATTGAGCTGCTGATCCTCAATTGCTCAGTGTTTTTAGGCTGCCCAGACCGTTTGTCAGTCACATTTTTCTGGGGTGATCGGCGGCCATTTTGTGTCTTGTGGTGCGCCAGCACAAGCTGCGACCAAGTGCATTTAACCCTCAATGGTGTGGTTGTTTTTTGGCTAAAGCCTACATCAGGGTGAAGCTGTCACACCAAGTGCATTTAACCAGCAATAGTCTGTTCATTTTTTGGCCATATACAAAATCAGGGGCAAGCTGCGCCTGTCACCAAGTGCATTTAACCCTCAATGGTGTGGTTGTTTTTTGGCTAAAGCCTACATCAGGGTGAAGCTGTCACACCAAGTGCATTTAACCAGCAATAGTCTGTTCATTTTTTGGCCATATACTAAATCAGGGGCAAGCTGCGCCTGTCACCAAGTGCATTTAACCCTCAATGGTGTGGTTGTTTTTTGGCTAAAGCCTACATCAGGGTGAAGCTGTCACACCAAGTGCATTTAACCAGCAATAGTCTGTTTATTTTTTGGCCATATCCCAGTCTAATTCTGTCACTAAATCCATACCGGTCACCCAGCGCCTAAATACTAGGCCTCAAATTTATATCCCGCTAAATCTGTCCTTAGTGCTGTAGCTGGGCGAGTTATTTAGTGTCCGTTCAAGCACATTTCTTGTTCTGGGTTGAAATACAATTCCCAATTTAGCAATTTCATAATTTAGTGGTTTCTGCTATATCAGAGCTATTTGAAATCTATCCCTAAAAGGGTATATAATATTCAAGGTGCACATTGGGTCATTCAGAATAACTTCACACACACCCGCTACTGTGTATTTCCAAGTCTAATTCTGGCACTAAACCCATACCTGTCACCCAGCGCCTAAATACTAGGCCTCAAATTTATATCCCGCTAAATCTGTCCCTAGTGCTGTAGCTGGGCGAGTTATTTAGTGTCCGTTCAAGCACATTTCTTGTTCTGGGTTGAAATACAATTCCCAATTTAGCAATTTCATAATTTAGTGGTTTCTGCTATATCAGAGCTATTTGAAATCTATCCCTAAAAGGGTATATAATATTCAAGGTGCACATTGGGTCATTCAGAATAACTTCACACACACCCGCTACTGTGTATTTCCAAGTCTAATTCTGGCACTAAACCCATACCTGTCACCCAGCGCCTAAATACTAGGCCTCAAATTTATATCCCGCTAAATCTGTCCCTAGTGCTGTAGCTGGGCGAGTTATTTAGTGTCCGTTCAAGCACATTTCTTGTTCTGGGTTGAAATACAATTCCCAATTTAGCAATTTCATAATTTAGTGGTTTCTGCTATATCAGAGCTATTTGAAATCTATCCCTAAAAGGGTATATAATATTCAAGGTGCACATTGGGTCATTCAGAATAACTTCACACACACCCGCTACTGTGTATTTCCAAGTCTAATTCTGGCACTAAACCCATACCTGTCACCCAGCGCCTAAATACTAGGCCTCAAATTTATATCCCGCTAAATCTGTCCCTAGTGCTGTAGCTGGGCGAGTTATTTAGTGTCCGTTCAAGCACATTTCTTGTTCTGGGTTGAAATACAATTCCCAATTTAGCAATTTCATAATTTAGTGGTTTCTGCTATATCAGAGCTATTTGAAATCTATCCCTAAAAGGGTATATAATATTCAAGGTGCACATTGGGTCATTCAGAATAACTTCACACACACGCTTCTGTGCATTTCCAAGTCTAATTCTGTCACTAAATCCATACCGGTCACCCAGCGCCTAAATACTAGGCCTCAAATTTATATCCCGCTGAATTTGAATACAATACATTGGGCCAAATAATATATTTGTTGTTGTGGTGAACCATAACAATGAGAAAAACATCTAGTAAGGGACGCGGACGTGGACATGGTCGTGGTGGTGTTAGTGGACCCTCTGGTGCTGGGAGAGGACGTGGCCGTTCTGCCACATCCACACGTCCTAGTGTACCAACTACCTCAGGTCCCAGTAGCCGCCAGAATTTACAGCGATATATGGTGGGGCCCAATGCCGTTCTAAGGATGGTAAGGCCTGAGCAGGTACAGGCATTAGTCAATTGGGTGGCCGACAGTGGATCCAGCACGTTCACATTATCTCCCACCCAGTCTTCTGCAGAAAGCGCACAGATGGCGCCTGAAAACCAACCCCATCAGTCTGTCACATCACCCCCATGCATACCAGGGAAACTGTCTCAGCCTCAAGTTATGCAGCAGTCTCTTATGCTGTTTGAAGACTCCGCTGGCAGGGTTTCCCAAGGGCATCCACCTAGCCCTTCCCCAGCGGTGAAAGACATAGAATGCACTGACGCACAACCACTTATGTTTCCTGATGATGAGGACATGGGAATACCACCTCAGCATGTCTCTGATGATGACGAAACACAGGTGCCAACTGCTGCGTCTTTCTGCAGTGTGCAGACTGAACAGGAGGTCAGGGATCAAGACTGGGTGGAAGACGATGCAGGGGACGATGAGGTCCTAGACCCCACATGGAATGAAGGTCGTGCCACTGACTTTCACAGTTCGGAGGAAGAGGCAGTGGTGAGACCGAGCCAACAGCGTAGCAAAAGAGGGAGCAGTGGGCAAAAGCAGAACACCCGCCGCCAAGAGACTCCGCCTGCTACTGACCGCCGCCATCTGGGACCGAGCACCCCAAAGGCAGCTTCAAGGAGTTCCCTGGCATGGCACTTCTTCAAACAATGTGCTGACGACAAGACCCGAGTGGTTTGCACGCTGTGCCATCAGAGCCTGAAGCGAGGCATTAACGTTCTGAACCTGAGCACAACCTGCATGACCAGGCACCTGCATGCAAAGCATGAACTGCAGTGGAGTAAACACCTTAAAACCAAGGAAGTCACTCAGGCTCCCCCTGCTACCTCTTCTGCTGCTGCCGCCTCGGCCTATTCTGCTGCTGCCGCCTCGGCCTCTTCCTCCGCCTCTGGAGGAACGTTGGCACCTGCCGCCCAGCAAACAGGGGATGTACCACCAACACCACCACCACCACCTCCGTCACCAAGCGTCTCAACCATGTCACACGCCAGCGTTCAGCTCTCCATCTCACAAACATTTGATAGAAAGCGTAAATTCCCACCTAGCCACCCTCGATCCCTGGCCCTGAATGCCAGCATTTCTAAACTACTGGCCTATGAAATGCTGTCATTTAGGCTGGTGGACACAGACAGCTTCAAACAGCTCATGTCGCTTGCTGTCCCACAGTATGTTGTTCCCAGCCGGCACTACTTCTCCAAGAGAGCCGTGCCTTCCCTGCACAACCAAGTATCCGATAAAATCAAGTGTGCACTGCGCAACGCCATCTGTGGCAAGGTCCACCTAACCACAGATACGTGGACCAGTAAGCACGGCCAGGGACGCTATATCTCCCTAACTGCACACTGGGTAAATGTAGTGGCAGCTGGGCCCCAGGCGGAGAGCTGTTTGGCGCACGTCCTTCCGCCGCCAAGGATCGCAGGGCAACATTCTTTGCCTCCTGTTGCCACCTCCTCCTTCTCGGCTTCCTCCTCCTCTTCTTCCACCTGCTCATCCAGTCAGCCACACACCTTCACCACCAACTTCAGCACAGCCCGGGGTAAACGTCAGCAGGCCATTCTGAAACTCATATGTTTGGGGGACAGGCCCCACACCGCACAGGAGTTGTGGCGGGGTATAGAACAACAGACCGACGAGTGGTTGCTGCCGGTGAGCCTCAAGCCCGGCCTGGTGGTGTGTGATAATGGGCGAAATCTCGTTGCAGCTCTGGGACTAGCCAATTTGACGCACATCCCTTGCTTGGCGCATGTGCTGAATTTGGTGGTGCAGAAGTTCATTCACAACTACCCCGACATGTCAGAGCTGCTGCATAAAGTGCAGGCCGTCTGTTCGCGCTTCCGGCGTTCACATCCTGCTGCTGCTCGCCTGTCTGCGCTACAGCGTAACTTCGGCCTTCCCGCTCACCGCCTCATATGCGACGTGCCCACCAGGTGGAACTCCACCTTGCACATGCTGGACAGACTGTGCGAGCAGCAGCAGGCCATAGTGGAGTTTCAGCTGCAGCACGCACGGGTCAGTCGCACTACAGAACAGCACCACTTCACCACCAATGACTGGGCCTCCATGCGAGACCTGTGTGCCCTGTTGCGCTGTTTCGAGTACTCCACCAACATGGCCAGTGGCGATGACACCGTTATCAGCGTTACAATACCACTTCTATGTCTCCTTGAGAAAACACTTAGGGCGATGATGGAAGAGGAGGTGGCCCAGGAGGAGGAGGAGGAGGAGGAAGAGGGGTCATTTTTAGCACTTTCAGGCCAGTCTCTTCGAAGTGACTCAGAGGGAGGTTTTTGGCAACAGCAGAGGCCAGGTACAAATGTGGCCAGCCAGGGCCCACTACTGGAGGACGAGGAGGACGAGGATGAGGAGGAGGTGGAGGAGGATGAGGATGAAGCATGGTCACAGCGGGGTGGCACCCAACGCAGCTCGGGTCCATCACTGGTGCGTGGCTGGGGGGAAAGGCAGGACGATGACGATACGCCTCCCACAGAGGACAGCTTGTCCTTACCCCTGGGCAGCCTGGCACACATGAGCGACTACATGCTGCAGTGCCTGCGCAACGACAGCAGAGTTGCCCACATTTTAACCTGTGCGGACTACTGGGTTGCCACCCTGCTGGATCCACGCTACAAAGACAATGTGCCCACCTTACTTCCTGCACTGGAGCGTGATAGGAAGATGCGCGAGTACAAGCGCACGTTGGTAGACGCGCTACTGAGAGCATTCCCAAATGTCACAGGGGAACAAGTGGAAGCCCAAGGCCAAGGCAGAGGAGGAGCAAGAGGTCGCCAAGGCAGCTGTGTCACGGCCAGCTCCTCTGAGGGCAGGGTTAGCATGGCAGAGATGTGGAAAACTTTTGTCAACACGCCACAGCTAACTGCACCACCACCTGATACGCAACGTGTTAGCAGGAGGCAACATTTCACTAACATGGTGGAACAGTACGTGTGCACACCCCTCCACGTACTGACTGATGGTTCGGCCCCATTCAACTTCTGGGTCTCTAAATTGTCCACGTGGCCAGAGCTAGCCTTTTATGCCTTGGAGGTGCTGGCCTGCCCGGCAGCCAGCGTTTTGTCTGAACGTGTATTCAGCACGGCAGGGGGCGTCATTACAGACAAACGCAGCCGCCTGTCTACAGCCAATGTGGACAAGCTGACGTTCATAAAAATGAACCAGGCATGGATCCCACAGGACCTGTCCGTCCCTTGTCCAGATTAGACATTAACTACCTCCCCATAACCATATATTATTGGACTCCAGGGCACTTCCTCATTCAATCCTATTTTTATTTTCATTTTACCATTATATTGCGAGGCTACCCAAAGTTGAATGAACCTCTCCTCTGCCTGTGTGCTAGGCCTAAATATATGCCAATGGACTGTTGCAGTGGTGGGTGACGTGAAGCCTCATTCTCTGCTATGACATGCAGACTAATTCTCTGCTGACATGAAGACAGATTCTCTGTTACGGGACCTCCCTCCTCTGCCTGGGTGCTGGGCCTAAATATATGCCAATGGACTGTTGCAGTGGTGGGTGACGTGAAGCCTGATTCTCTGCTATGACATGCAGACTAATTCTCTGCTGACATGAAGACAGATTCTCTGTTACGGGACCCTCTCCTCTGCCTGTGTGTGTGCTGGGCCTAAATATATGCCAATGGACTGTTGCAGTGGTGGCTGACGTGAAGCCTCATTCTCTGCTATGACATGCAGACTAATTCTCTGCTGACATGAAGCCAGATTGTCTGTTACGGGACCTCTCTCCTCTGCCTGTGTGTGTGCTGGGCCTAAATATATGCCAATGGACTGTTGCAGTGGTGGCTGACGTGAAGCCTCATTCTCTGCTATGACATGCAGACTAATTCTCTGCTGACATGAAGACAGATTCTCTGTTACGGGACCTCTCTCCTCTGCCTGTGTGTGTGCTGGGCCTAAATATATGCCAATGGACTGTTGCAGTGGTGGGTGACGTGAAGCCTCATTCTCTGCTATGACATGCAGACTGATTCTCTGCTGACATGAAGCCAGATTGTCTGTTACGGGACCTCTCTCCTCTGCCTGTGTGCTAGGCCTAAATATATGCCAATGGACTGTTGCAGTGGTGGCTGACGTGAAGCCTCATTCTCTGCTATGACATGCAGACTAATTCTCTGCTGACATGAAGACAGATTCTCTGTTACGGGACCTCTCTCCTCTGCCTGTGTGTGTGCTGGGCCTAAATATATGCCAATGGACTGTTGCAGTGGTGGGTGACGTGAAGCCTCATTCTCTGCTATGACATGCAGACTGATTCTCTGCTGACATGAAGCCAGATTGTCTGTTACGGGACCTCTCTCCTCTGCCTGTGTGTGTGCTGGGCCTAAATATATGCCAATGGACTGTTGCAGTGGTGGCTGACGTGAAGCCTCATTCTCTGCTATGACATGCAGACTAATTCTCTGCTGACATGAAGACAGATTCTCTGTTACGGGACCTCTCTCCTCTGCCTGTGTGTGTGCTGGGCCTAAATATATGCCAATGGACTGTTGCAGTGGTGGGTGACGTGAAGCCTCATTCTCTGCTATGACATGCAGACTGATTCTCTGCTGACATGAAGCCAGATTGTCTGTTACGGGACCTCTCTCCTCTGCCTGTGTGCTAGGCCTAAATATATGCCAATGGACTGTTGCAGTGGTGGCTGACGTGAAGCCTCATTCTCTGCTATGACATGCAGACTGATTCTCTGCTGACATGAAGCCAGATCGTCTGTTACGGGACCTCTCTGCTCTGCCTGTGTGCTAGGCCTAAATATATGCCAATGGACTGTTGCAGTGGTGGGTGACGTGAAGCCTCATTCTCTGCTATGACATGCAGACTGATTCTCTGCTGTCATGAAGCCAGATTGTCTGTTACGGGACCTCTCTGCTCTGCCTGTGTGCTAGGCCTAAATATATGCCAATGGACTGTTGCAGTGGTGGGTGACGTGAAGCCTCATTCTCTGCTATGACATTCAGACTGATTCTCTGCTGACATGAAGCCAGATTGTCTGTTACGGGACCTCTCTCCTCTGCCTGTGTGCTAGGCCTAAATATATGCCAATGGACTGTTGCAGTGGTGGCTGACGTGAAGCCTCATTCTCTGCTATGACATGCAGACTAATTCTCTGCTGACATGAAGCCAGATTGTCTGTTACGGGACCTCTCTCCTCTGCCTGGGTGCTGGGCCTAAATTTATGACAATGGACTGTTGCAGTGGTGGCTGACGTGAAGCCTGATTCTCTGCTATGACATGCAGACTGATTCTCTGCTGACATGAAGCCAGATTCTCTGTTACGGGACCTCTCTCCTCTGCCTGTGTGTGTGCTGGGCCTAAATATATGCCAATGGACTGTTGCAGTGGTGGCTGACGTGAAGCCTCATTCTCTGCTATGACATGCAGACTGATTCTCTGCTGACATGAAGCCAGATTCTCTGTTACGGGACCTCTCTCCTCTGCCTGTGTGTGTGCTGGGCCTAAATATATGCCAATGGACTGTTGCAGTGGTGGCTGACGTGAAGCCTCATTCTCTGCTATGACATGCAGACTAATTCTCTGCTGACATGAAGACAGATTCTCTGTTACGGGACCTCCCTCCTCTGCCTGGGTGCTGGGCCTAAATATATGCCAATGGACTGTTGCAGTGGTGGCTGACGTGAAGCCTCATTCTCTGCTATGACATGCAGACTAATTCTCTGCTGACATGAAGACAGATTCTCTGTTACGGGACCTCTCTCCTCTGCCTGGGTGCCGGGGCCTAAATATCTGAGAATGGACTGTTCCAGTGGTGGGTGACGGGAAGCCAGATTCTCTGCTATGGAACCTCTCTCCAATTGATTTTGGTTAATTTTTATTTATTTAATTTTATTTTAATTCATTTCCCTATCCACATTTGTTTGCAGGGGATTTACCTACATGTTGCTGCCTTTTGCAGCCCTCTAGCTCTTTCCTGGGCTGTTTTACAGCCTTTTTAGTGCCGAAAAGTTCGGGTCCCCATTGACTTCAATGGGGTTCGGGTTCGGGACGAAGTTCGGATCGGGTTCGGATCCCGAACCCGAACATTTCCGGGATGTTCGGCCGAACTTCTCGAACCCGAACATCCAGGTGTTCGCTCAACTCTAATCGACACCCATTCAACTCGAATGTCGTGCGGAGGCACGGACAGAAACACCATAGTGCTTCCGTGGGGTTCCGATCCGTGCTTTCGTTCCGCATCTCCGCGATTGCAGACCCATTCAAGTGTTCAGGTCAGCTTCCGTGATGCAGAGTGCACACAGGCTGGTGCCCGTGTTTTGCAGACCCGCCGTATGCGGGCCGCAATACGGCCATGGGCACACAGCTGCTGTGTGCAAGAGGCCTAAGAGACATTCTTTGTAATGGTTCTCAGTTTAAGTGTGCCAGTGTTCCCCCTAGAGCAATAGTGCTCCCCAATGTCCCATCTATACTAATAAAAGCTCTCTGTGCCTGTGCTGTGTCCATGTGTGTGTGCCGATGTTAAATCAGGACACAGCGCTACACAGAAGTTTGAAATGAAGAAAAAACACAACAGCTCACGGCGCGGGTGGTGGGAGGAGCCAAGGAGGGACGCTTGCCGGATTGAGTGTGTTCCGTAGGTCCATGAAGATCTGGGACCTGATCACACACATCAAGCTACTTCCTGCAAGGAGGAGATGGGCACCTCCAGCACACAACAGCTGTGTCTTCTGTCTGCAGCCAGCCAGTACCGAAGGGGCAACACGTAAGGTGCACGGTGGACCAATGAGGGGCAAAATAATAACACACAGTTCATAAGTTTACTCATGTATAGCAGAAAGCCTCCCTGGGCTGGCAGCACAGTGTTGAGATGGACAGCACGAAATCCTCCAGGGCACGGTCTGTGGTAGGAAAGCATCAGCCAAGATGGTGGTTGAGGTGCCCTTGATGTTAGGGGTGCTTAGGGTGCTTGTTGCAGCTGAGTCCCTTGATGGTATTTGTCGTGATGCCAGTACCATTATTAGTAGTACAACCAATAGTAGTAATAATGAGGTAGACAGTGGTAAGATACAACTCACAACTTTTACTGATGTTGGTTCCAGTTGCAATAGGTACATCAATCAAAGTGCAGTCTTTTGTTAGCAGTAGAGTTAATCTGTGAATCCACTGTTTATAGGCTTTCTTAGGCTCTGATTTAGCTGTTATGGAGTACCTTACTTCAGTTGGTATGCTCAGTCCTATACCTTGTCCTTTCCCTCCAAGCTTAATATAGGGACAGGTAGCTAATCTGTTTCCCATAATTATGGTGTGGCTGCTAGAAGCTATAATGTCCTCCACCATGCGCAAAGGTGTCTGTGGCCCTAAATAACGGTTGTTATCACCGATTAATCTTTCTGATGCTTGGGTCTGTTCCAGGGAGGCAAACTCTCTCCTACTGGTCAGGGATGAAAGTATATAGTCTGGCCACAGAAGGAAAACGCTCTTCTGCGCCTCACACCTTGGCACTACCATGTAGCGAAGTTGGCTCCACTCACTAATCTGTGGCGTAAAGTCTTCACTCTCGCATTCTCAACAGTTTTAATTTGAATTCTCTCCCACTAATCTGTCTCACTAGGACTGACCTAAGTATTTATAGGACCTAAGTGTTATCCCCATCTAGTGGTGGGATGTATAAATTACACCTAATCTGCCTAGTAACAGGGATTTTGCAGATAAGTTAGTACAAAATTACATAGCATAGCATAATGCAATTCATAGGGAAAAAAGTGCTTTTAAGCAGTGCCCACACACATGTAGTGGGACGCTGTATGTCCCCGGGATGACACGAGGAAGACGTGGGCTGAGTGAAGGAAAGACAGAGGACAGAGGAGGGCATGGTGCAGAGACACAAGCGCATGGGTGCAGAAAGATTTTTCCCAATAAGGAGGGGGTGAGAGGACAGAGAAAGGGTGGAAATGGAAGAGAAGATGGAGACACAGGGCAAAGAGGAGAGAGAGAAGAGAAACAGAGAGAAAAAATACACACAGATGAGGAGAGAACAAAGAGACAGAAGTGAAGAGGACAGAGACAGCAGAGGTGAAGAAGACAGACATAGCAGAGGTGAAGAAGACAGACATAACAGAGGCAGATGTGAAGAAGACCGAGATAGCAGAGGTGAAGAAGACAGAGACAGCAGAGGTGAAGAGGACAGAGATAGCAGAGGTAAAGAGGACAGAGAAAGCAGAGGCAGAGGTGAAGAAGACAAGATAGCAGAGGTGAAGATTACCGAGATAACAGAGGCAGAGGTGAAGAAGACAATGATGGCAGAGGTGAAAAGGACAGAGATAGCAGAGGCAGAGGTAAATAAGACAGAGATAGCAGAGGCGAAGAAGACAGAGATAGCAGAGGTGAAGAGGAAAGAGATAGCAGAAGTGAGGAGGACAGAGATAGTAGAGACAGACAGGGCCGGAATGGGACAAAAAATAGGCCAGGGCATTTTTGCAGCCCAATCTCATGACCCCCAACAGGCCCCACCCCCTTGCAGTCTAGGGCGGAGCCAAAAGCGGAAGCACAATTGAGGGGCAGGGCCAGCCACCAGTAAGATAGGAATGCTTCAGCCAACACACAAGCTTTGCAACAACCAACATACAGACCTTGCAACAATATAGGAAGCTACAGAAAAGTCTTATAATATGCATCGGGCATAATGGCAGTGCCCGGGAAATGGAATAGCGGCCGTGCCCGGGAATAGCAGCCGTGCCTGGCCGAACACAATCAGGCTAACCAGGGGTCAAGTCCTGGGCAAAAAAGTGTGGGAACTCACCTAAGTGCCTCTGCGTAATGTCACAGTACGCGGCGTTCGCAAAGGGCAGGGGAGGTCGGCTGGAACAAGCAAGTACTGTATTTTTTGCCCTATTAGACGCACCGGCCCATAAGACGCACCAAGGTTTTAGAGGGGGACAATAAGAAAAAAAATATTTTTCATTACACCTCAGGTCAGACCACCAATCAGACCCCCAATGTTAATCAGATGGGAAAGGGACAGAGATAGTAGAGGTAGGGGTGAAGAGGACAGAGATAGTAGATTTAAAGAACACAAATAAATTTATAGCTAAGGAGTAGAGACAGGAGAGGCAGAGAGGACACAGACATTGAATTAACTAGCTTAGGAGCAGAGATACAGTAGGTAGACAGGAAGCAGAGATAGGAGAAACAGTGAAGAGGTTTGAGATAGAGGCAGATGTGCAAATGATACAATGACGATCATAGCTAAGGAGTAGAGACAGGAGAGGTACAGAGAATCCTACATAATAAAATCCCTGTGTGAGTGTGCTGTGTGTGTGTGTGTACCCAGTTTTGCACTGGGCATGCGCGGCGGGGCGTCCAATCAGGACACAGCGCTCCACACGGACACAGCGCTACACACAGGTTTCCCTGCAGGGTGTCAGCAGCCTGACTGCCCATAGATACCTATGAGACCCTACAGGCAGACCACAGCTCCCCCGCCGCCGTCCGCTGCTCTGTCGGCTCACCGGCAGTGTAGTGCACAAACAGCCAGTGTGCATGCGCCACCTTCACCGTACAGACCAGTCAAGCGGCCGTGAAGGAGACGAGTGAATGCGCAGTACTAAAGCGCTCCTGCACTGCCTACATGCCATTTAGTGCACTGCGTCCATGGGTACACAGTTTTACACTGGACATGCGTGGACACAGTGCTCTAATCACCGCCCACACAAACGCGTCGGCAAGTAGGATACAGCACTGAAGAAGCCTCCTGTACCGCCCACACACCATTCAGTTTGTCAGCACTGTCCACAGATGGCGCCTGCACCGCCCACAACTGCACGCTGGACTGCCGCCATGTTAGTTAATCAGTCACAGTGCCATTTTTGTTTGTCAGTCATCAGTCACATCACAGCACTATAACACATATAGAGAGGAGCCCCTGTCAGCAGTCTGACCTACCAGTTGCTACTAGCAGTCTCAGGACCAGCAGTCAGTGCCAGTTGTCCAGCCACAGCCACCAGTTACAGTGCCAGCTGTGTTAGCTGCCAGTCAGTGTCAGCAGTCCCAGCCACCAGTCACAGTGCCAGCAGTCTCAGCCACAGCCAACAGTCTTGGCCACCAGCCACAGCCACCAGTCAGTGCCAGCTGTCTCAGCCACCAGTCAGTGCCAGTGCCATTTAATGTAGACTGTTCCTACAAATGTTTATGCACTAATGTTCTGGCGCCCGTTATTGTAACGGGCTTAATGTCTAGTCAGAAGTAATAATTCTCTGCCAGAGTTTACTTAGTAGTAATAGTGTCCCTACAGTGCCCCAACAATAATGTCCCCACTGTGCTGCAGAAGTAATAATGCTTCCATAGTGCCCATAATAGCAATTATGTTCCCGATAGTCCCCCAGTAATAATTGGGTCTACACTGCTAGTGTGAGGGGCACTATTTGCTGGGTGCAGTAATTTAAGGGCAATGTGTTCCAATAATTATTGAAAGGCACTATCTGTGTAGTATTAGTATTATCAGGGGTTTATCTGTTTCTTCTGGATAGTATTGGGGAGCACAGTGGGCACAATATTGGAGGTGGCAGGATGAGGTGTTCAGAAGGTGGGAGGATGATGGAAAAGTAGGAACCTAAGATGTCTTTTTGTCAAACTGCAGAGACAAGATATGGATGCAAAATCACCATGGCAGTCTGGTCTGAAAGGAGAAGATGAGGAAAGAGAAGGTCTACAGGAGAAGGAGGAGAAGCCACTGGATATAAGAGGCATGTGGCGCTGTATTCTCCTGTATGTTTGATAGCACTGAATATAATATGTATGCAAATATGTATTTAGTGCTAGGTACAAAATGTGTATAAAATGCATATGGTGTAGGTATGTCTACTTTAAGTGTAGCCTACGTGTAATTTATATACTGTATGGTATATTGTATATGGGTGTATATTGTATATGTAATTTATTTATGTAAGTATAGTGTCTATATCGGGGGCATACCTAAAGGGGGTGCTGAGGTAGCACTCACTACCGGGCCCAAGAGCATGAGGGGGCCAAAAGACCCTTGTGCCGCATAAGAAGACACTGGTATTATAGAAAGCGCATGCTGGTCAAGTTACACCTCTGTCTGGAGGGAAGGGGTTAGGTCAAGAATTTGGCATTGGGAGGTGCCATTTCAATTTTTGCCTCAAGCAGCACAAAGGCTATGTGCTCCCCTGCCAATGGCCACAATGCAGTGAGGGAAGGGGGGCCCAAGCTGAACTCTTGCACTAGGGCCAATGAGCCTTTAGCTACACCCATCGTCTATATAATCTGTTTATGTATGCATACCTGCCAAACATCCCAGATCGGGCATAACTACTGTGTGTGGGGCACAATGGAGACTAGGCAGGATTGGGACATGTACAGATAGACATTGAGTGGAGTTAGAGGTGCCGCCTAACGTTTTAAAAAATTTGCTTTACTCGCTGCTAATAGTTTAGCTACTTCGACTTTTTAAAAGTTGGGCTGTATGTGTGTGTAGTGTATTTATATATGTGTACCATGTGTAAAGTGTATAATGTGTATGTGTGTTGCATATATATGGTGTATTTATATGTAAATATGTTGTGACACCATATGCTGATGAGTAGGAAATGTGTTGTTAATAATTAAAATCCCACCCCTGGAAAGGGGATAACTAACTGATAGTAACTGATTGCTGGGGGTCCAATCCTGAGAACAGGGGTCTGTTTCTCCAATGTGATGGAGTGGCAGGTCAAGCCTGTGCCCTGCAGCTCTATTCATTCTCAATAGGATCACCAGAGATAGCAGCCTATGGATAACTTTAAAACTTGGCACATCCAAGTTTATACCGAGCAGAACAATAGAAGGGAAGATCATTCCAGCTTTATGTATGAACGATCAATCTCATTAATTGCAAACAATAATTGTACAGTTCTTCATTGATCTTATCAATTTACACAAGGCAATTATTAATAAGCAGAAGCCACACCTTCCTTTCATATCAGTAACCGTGTGCTGTGTGCCTGTTCTGGTCACCACTGCCACAAGACCAATTGTATACAGTAACCGTGTGCTGTGTGTCTGTTCTGGTCACCGCTGCCACAAGACCAATTGTATACAGTAACCGTGTGCTGTGTGCCTGTTCTGGTCACCGCTGCCACAAGACCAATTGTATACAGTAACTGTGTGCCGTGTGCCTGTTCTGGTCACCGCTGCCACAAGACCAATTGTATACAGTAACCGTGTGCTGTGTGTCTGTTCTGGTCACCACTGCTACAAGACCAATATTATACAGTAACCGTGTGCTGTGTGCCTGTTCTGGTCACCGCTGCCACAAGACCAATTGTATACAGTAACCGTGTGCTGTGTGCCTGTTCTGGTCACCGCCGCCACAGGACCAATTGTATACAGTAACCGTGTGCTGTGTGCCTGTTCTGGTCACCGCTGCCACAAGACCAATTGTATACAGTAACCGTGTTCTGTGTGCCTGTTCTGGTCACCGCTGCCACAAGACCAATTGTATACAGTAACCGTGTGCCGTGTGCCTGTTCTGGTCACCGCCGCCACAAGACCAATTGTATACAGTAACCGTGTGCTGTGTGCTTGTTCTGGTCACCGCTGCCACAAGACCAATTGTATACAGTAACCGTGTGCTGTGTGCCTGTTCTGGTCACCGCTGCCACAAGACCAATTGTATACAGTAACAAAAAAAAGGAATGGCTCTCCAGACTTGCTGCAATTGGGAGTCTGTCACCGGGAAATTCACTGTTATACCAGGCACAATGCCTCGTAGGGATAGCATGACTTAATGTAATGATACCTTTCACATGGTGATCCGTTCCATCATTCTGAAAAAAAAAAATACTTTTAATCCAGCAATGAAGGTTGGCTTGAAGTCACTCTGTTAGGCTACTTTCACACTCGCGTTTGGTGCAGATCCGTCTTGTATGTGCACAGACGGATCCTCACCGATAATGCAAACGCTTGTATTCATAAAAAAAAAGTGTAAGTCAAAACGGATCCGTCTTGACTTACATTGAAAGTCAATGGGGGACGGATCAGTTTTCATTTGCACCATATTATGTCAGTGAAAACGTATCCGTCCCCATTGACTTATATTGTAAGTCTAGACAGATCCGTTTGGCTCCGCATCATCACACGGTCACAAAAACGCAGCTTCCAGCTAAAAAACGCAACGGAGACCAAACGCAGCCAAATTGATGCATTCTGAACGGATTCCAGATCTATTCAGAATGCATTGGGGCTGAACTGATCCGTTTTGTGCCGCTTGTGAGAGCCCTGAAACGGATCTCACAAGCGGACCCAGAAACGCCAGTGTGAAAGTAGCCTTAGAAGACTATGTAGATACCTGACCATGTCAATAAGGGGAGAAGATGAAGAGGCTGGCAGTGGAAGGAGGAGGAGTAAGGGTGCACTTAGTGGCTTACTCCACCCTTAGTGCCCCTTACTGCTCATTTGCATATAAATTAACAGAACTATTTCTCCAGAATGAAGCAAAAGGATTGCTAAATTAAAGGTATCATTACAGTTAACTGAACATGCTGTACAAGGGACTGTGCCAGGTTTAAAATGAATTTCCTCTTATTCCATAGTACTATAGTATTAGCCAGCACAATATTTCAGACCAATGGTCCTTTCTCCAGCTTTGCTATGAGAAAAGGTAGATTGTATGGAAGAGCTCCATCCAGTATGCAGATAATATGTATGGTGTGCATGAAGTACTGCATAGTAGCTATTTCCTGGGCGCCATACATATCATGTTTTCAGCGCTATCATTGCTACTGGCTATAACTATAACACTATAGTGTCAGGGCTGTATTACACTGACAGATGAGCCTTATGATTGTCGGGAAGGACACTTCCCTTCCTGACAATCTCCTACTTGTTAGTGAAGGAGACCGCTGCAATTACATGCAGCGATCTCCTCCATAGTAAGGGGACAAACAATCTCTAATACCATCGATTATCCCCATACAGAATCATTATTTGCCAACAGCAGAGCGTGATTACACAGCACAATCTTCCTCTAGCAAATAATGGTTTTTGTGCCTGCATAAAAGATGCAAGTACTTGACAGTAGTCGGCGGCACTTTTATACAGGCAACAGGGACGTAGCTATAGGGGGTGCAGAGGTAACAGTCGCTACCAGGCCCAGGAACCCGAGGGGGCCCAAAAACCTTTAAAGGGAACCTATCACAGGGATTTTGTGTATAGAGCTGAGGACATGGGTTCCTAGATGGTCGCTAGCACATCCGTAATACCCAGTCCCCATAGCTCTGTGTGCTTTTATTGTGTAAAAAACCCGATTTGATACATATGCAAATTAACCTGAGATGAGTCCTGTCCCTGATTCATCTCACATACAGGACTCATATCAGGGTAATTTGCATATGTATCAAATTGTTTTTTTTCCACAATAAAAGCACACAGAGCTATAGGGACTGCATATTGCGGATGTGCTAGCGGCCATCTAGCAACCCATGTCCTCAGCTCTATACCCAAAATACCAGTGACAGGTTCCCTTTAAACTGGAGTTCAGAATCTTCAAATTACACCTCTGGCTGGAGAGAAGGGATTAGGTCAAGAAATTGGCATGAGGTGGTGCCTTTTCAATTTTTGCCTCAGGTAGCAGGAAGGCTAGGTGCACCCCTGCCGCTGGCCACAAAGCACTGAGGGAAGGGGGCCCCAAGCTGAACTCTTGCACCAGGGCCCATGAGCCTTTAGCTATGCCCCTGACAGGCAGATCATCGCTAGCAAGCATTCCTATGAATGCTTGTTAGTAATGATATGGCCGACCCTTGGCCACTGTAATACTGACTTAGCTCTAATGAAGTGAATTGATTAATAATTGCATCAAGTCTAGAAGGGTGTTGACTCCCTCGTCTCTGTTCTTGGGAACAAAGCAACTTTCATAATCATTCTGACCTGTACTATTGTTGACAGTTAGAGTGCCCTGAAAAAGTATTCATACCACTTGAAATTTTCCGCATTTTTTCAAGTTACACCCACAGGTTTAAATGTATTTTATATAGATTTTATATGCCAGACCTGTGATAGCTAGCCTTCGGCACTCCGGCCGTGGTAAAACTATGACTCCCAAGATGAACACTTGCTTGGCTGTTCTCAGAACGTCCTAGAAATGAATGGGGCATGCCTGGAGGTTAGCCATCACTGTCATGTAGTAAATATATGTGGAGAGAAAAGAAAACGAAACCTAGTTTTGAACATTTTTTATAAAAAATAAAAATCTGGAAAGTGTGGCGTGCATTTGTATTGAGCCCCCCTGAGTCAATACTTTGTAGGACCACCTTTTGCTGCTATTACAGCTACACGTCTTTTGGGGTATGTCTCTACCAGCTTTGCACATTTAGAGGCTGACATTTTTGCCCATTCTTATTTTCAAAATAGCTCAAGCTCAGTCAGATTGGATGGCAAGCATCGGAACAGCAATTTTCAAGTCTTGTCACAGATTCTCAATGGGATTTAGGTCTGGACTTGTATATGCTTTGATCTAAACTGTTCCATTGTAGTTCTGGCTGTATGTTTAGGGTTGTTGTCCTGCTGAAAGTTGGACCTCTGCCCCATTCTCAAGTTTTTTGCAGCCGCTACCAGGTTTTCCTCCAGGATTGCCCTGTATTTATGTATGTGTTAGTTGTCCACCACACATAGTGCTTTGCATTTAGGCCAAAAAGTTCAACTTTGGTCTTATCTGACACATGTTTGCTATGCCCCCTACATGGCTTGTGTCAAATTGAAAATGGGACTTCTTATGGCTTGCTTTCAAAAATTGCAAGAGAAAGGGGGTCAGTCACCATGTCCCAACACACAGGTGCACGCCGCCATGGCTAGAAACATGAGGAATGAACACAATGAAACAGCACTCTGCAAACCAAATAAAGTACAATAATGCCATCAGTGTCAGACTGGGGTACCTAGGGCCCACCAGTAAAATTTATTTTGGGGGCCCATCGTACAGATAAATTCAAATATAATAAATTATAATCTAGCAAGTTTTTTTTTTTTAGATGAACATAGACTGGTTGAGGTGCTGTACATTGAATATATGTATGTAGTGCAGTAGGTCTACTGTATTATGTGCCACTTGTGCAGGGGGTGGGAGACTAGGGGCCCACCTTGCCTGGGGGCCCACCGGGGGATTCACCTGTACCCCTGTGGGCCAGTCCAAGCCTGAATGCCATAGTAATAGAAAATATTCTGGTGCTAATGCTACGCTTAATTTGTAAATTTGAGACTCTTGGCAAATGCATTTTGTACAAAATTATTTGAGCCCGTCTGCCGGTGTAAAGCCGAATCTCTATAAGATGGGAACCTAACACTAAGGCTGGGTTCAGACCTGAGCGTTTTACAGCGTGTTCCTACGCGCTGTAAAACGCTCAACAGGCAATGGAAATGGTTCTGACCTGAGCGTTTTACAGCGCGTACGATCGCGCTGTAAAATGCCCGACGCCCCAAGAAGTACAGGAGCTTCTTTGGGGCGTCTTGTCGCGCGTTCCTGTACATAGACTTTAGCGGGAACGCACGACAATGTGCGTTCGCTTGTCTCTGTATGCGCGATTGCAAACGCACGTACAATCGCGTATACAGAGCGTACGTTCAGTACGCTCAGGTCTGAACCCAGCCTAAATACTACCCGTTATGTTCCATACTGGCCATCATAAAATTCAGGGAATGCAGGTTCCACATGCATGCTCGGTCCACTCTGCCTTTTACCATTTTTTGTTCCATAATGGCCTCCATTAAATCCAGGGAAGGCAGGTGCCAACATGCATGCTGAGCCCACTCTAAACCTCTCCTGGTGCCAGGCAGCTTCCAATGAATACAATGAGAGTAGGCTACAGCATTATACTTACACTAACTAAAATCAGCCTATGGGGCAGACAGGCTGGTCAGGGGTGCAACACCAACTAGAGTCAGCCACACATCCAGCTCCAGTACAACTGCAAAAAAAAAGGGGGGTCAGTCACCACATCCCAATGCGCAGGTGCACGCCGCCATGTCTACCAACACAAATAAAAAAAACACAATGCAACAGCACTCTGCAAACACAAACTACGTACAATAATGCCATAGTTATGGGAAACTTTCTGGTGCTAATGCTACGATTATTTTCTAAATTTGAGATTCTTGGCAAATACATTTTATACAAAATTATTTGATCTCGTCTGCCGGTGTCAAGGCAAATATCTATTAGAAGGGAATCTAACACTAATGCTACCTGTTATGTTCCATACTGGCCACCATAAAATTCAGGGAATGCAGGTTCCACAGATGCCAGGTTGATTATTATGGATTAGGAGTGTACGTGGATTTGGCGAACATTGGTGTGTACTTACCTGGTGGTATCATTTCATTTTGATGCAGCATTGATTCCGGGACTCAATACTTGACACTGTTCAGTCAGCGCGGTTATTCAGTGTTAGAACATTTCAACTCTACTCTTCCCCCTGAATGTGGTTCAAAGAATATGTGGAAGAGGATTTAAATATAAAAAAAAAGTGTATAAAAGAGGATTTGAATATAAAAAAGTGTATTGGGGAAATTGTACCTAGATAGGAGAATAAATATATATATAGTGATGGGTGTACATCGGCCGGGGCGGCCGGGATCAAATGTTCACAAACTGCAAGTTTGCGGCGGGCCACATTCACTTTAATGGCAGACGTATCTGAAAAACCTTCAGCTCCTATTTGCAGCCACCAAATAATTACAAGAAGTGCACAAATCGTCCCACAAAATGGACAGTGACATACCAGAGGGGAATCAATGGCAAACATTCCCACGAAAAATATGTATTATTTAATCAGGGGCCATTTTTATGCATCTTAAATTGAAACTCTCAAAAATGCACCACACTTGCATCAATCTTGACAGGATTCAGCTCCAGGTGTAGAGCAATTTTTTTTTTTTTTTATGATTTCTACATCGCAAGACCCTCCACGTCATTGAATAAACTGAAGACTGGCCGATTCTCTCCTAATAAAAAAGTGAAAAGTTATTATAATTTTTTTAAAACATTTTATTATGAAATTTATTCCATATATATTATAAAATTCTATGTCTCCATGATCAATCTGCAGCGTGGGGGTTCTACACACTTCCAAAATAAAGTGGGGCGAATAGATGAGGGATGGTCTTCCCAGGAGCTGCTTTTGGGAGCCGCGGTTCATTTCTGAGACGTCTGTGTGGGAGTCCGAAGACCATCTCCATCTCCGTGCACCACAGGATGTCCTCCTCCTCCTATGTTAGGAAAAATGTAATTTTTATTATAAAATGTATTAAACAATTTATCATTAAATTTATCAAATATAATAAAGATGCCCTCCTCTCCATTCCATGATGACTGGGAACCCCTGACAAAGAGACTGGGCCCTAGTTGGTTTGAATCTTGATTAAATTTGCAACTCTTCCGGGCTCCAAGCAATCTTGAAGCTTTGTCTTCTTCTCATTGTATGTCGCTAGTAGAGGCCTAAGCATGCCAGGCAGGTTCCCCCAGAAGTATCTTGCTGGATGAGCAGCCAATACCGCACTTGCATCAATCTTGCCAGGATTCAGCTCCAGGTGGAGAGTAATTTTTTTGTTGGAATGCTTTCTCCATCGCAACACGACGTCTTTGAATAAACAGAAGACTGTCTAATTCTCTCCTGTCTTACGCAACATTTAATTTTTATTAATAAATGTATTGAATATTTTAACATTAATTTTATTAAACCAAAACTTGATTAAAATTATAAGAAAGTATACTTAAATTTGCCAAACCTGGCCTAATGACTTAAGTATGAACCCTGCCTTACAGGTCGATGTTAGCGTCAAGAAGAAGCCCACTCCTTTTACACCCTTGTCAGCTGATTCCACATAGATGTCTACAGAACCTGTTCTATTGCATGCTTATACAAGTAGAGCCCCCCTGACAGAGTGGAGAGGATGTCAGCAGTAAGTTTGTGTTTACGTCACTGATTAATTTGACCTTTCTCGGATCCATCAGAACAATAACCCACAAAAAACGGATCCTGTCTTTGAAGCATACACCTTCACTCAGTCAGCATTTGCTAAGTATTACTTATGCCAATAAAATTAAGAGTGGATCTAAAACAGAGATGACACGTGAATGGAATATTTGCTTGTCTTCTGTGTTTTGTACTCACTCCTGCTTTTGTCTACCAAATCATAAGCCAATTCTGATGGGACCATACAGGCCTTACAGCTGCTACACAGACAGGATCTGTTGTGCATCTCATTTTTCCTTCCTTCTGACAGATCAATCAGGCGATTGGAAGAAGATACTAGGTCAAAAAGAAACAAAGTGGATCTACACCCTGAACACCAACGTCCCCCTGGGTCTCAATGAGGGTAACAGTTTTGTCCCCTTTCTGTGAGGCACCTCGGCATGATTGGTCTTTTTTGACTATCTTCCTTCCCCCCCCTTCAACACCTTCCATCCCAGCTCTGATATATATAGATATGTTTCGTGGGTTCTTCCTCTGACCCGGTATCTCTTAGTACCGACTGTTTTTAGCAGTTATCAACTTTTTATTTTATTATTGTCTTTTTCTTTTTCTTTTTTAACTGCTTTTTGTATCTTTATATTTTGTATTTTTAGTGTTCGGTTCTCCTGGTCTCCTCATTTATGTGAGTTTTGTCTCCTTAGAATTGCTGGGATCAGTCGATGTCCATTAGCCATGCTGTTGGTGCTCTGCATCGTTAAAATTGGATTTATTATCCGCTGCAATTTACCCATTCCGGGCTTCCATTCTCCTTCCCATCATCATTTTTTGTTCATCTGGCCTTGTTTGAACCTTGATATATCTTCAACCTGTTGGGTTGTCAGCATTGATGGGGACTTTCATTTGGAAGGCTTTGGATAGGGCTGTATGGTTTGCAGCCCACCTTTATTATTAATTTCTTAGAAAAACAGTTCTGCATATATCAATAATTGATAGGTGTTATCTCTGGGTCAAATCTTGTGGACCTGGGCCAATATCAACTGTTCACATGTTATGTGTGTATATATACATTTATTTATTTATATTATTAATTCTTTTCACTTTCTCACTTGCATGTCACCTTCTAGTGAAAGAAAAGGGGGTGCCCCTTTTCTTTCACTAGCACTTTCTTTTGGACTGGGCACCTTCTTCTTAATTAATCATCTTGTTTCAGCTCATGTAGCCTTATGTTATTATTTTTGCATCACACTGCATTGTGTCTACCGCTGCGGTGCTATTGGATATTTGTCCATTGCACCTCACCTCTAGGCTCAAATCTATAAATGGAGCATGCTCAGGTTCCTTTGTGTTATTAGGAACCCTTTTAGATGCATTGTCATATGAACTGTTTTTATTGGTTTAGCTTATTTGATGTATATATATAGAATCGTTTAAATAGTGATTGTCGAATTATGATCGATGTATATTTACAGCCTTTGCCATGCTGTAATATGGTGTTATCGCCTTCATGTGGGCGAATCACATGACTTGTTGGCGGATGTGGGAGGTCCGAGACTATTGTCTCGGCCCACCACATAGGCCGCGATTTCTAAAGTCATGTGATGATCATCAGATTAGAGGTTTAATGCGGATCTTTTTATCCTTGTAGCGCATGCACCAGGACTGGGGGCATTCAGCGTACCATGAAGGAAGTTTGCCTCTATGTCTACATTCTCGCGAGATCTCCGAGGTGTGTGGTATGACGTATTGCGGTCATGTCCCCGGTTGGAGTGATAGGCGCATGCGCGGAGGTCTTCCCCTGTAGTGGCACTATGCGCATGTCCTCTTTGTTGTGCGCGTATCGTGGGATACTTCCGGATTTGGTGATCATTGTTAAAACCTGCACGATTACTTGGGAGGTCTCCCGGTCTGCATGATCTTTCATTGGCTGTCTCTGTGGGAGGTTTTTGAATGGGAGGGAGACTCATAGAGGTATTTATACTGGCTCATTACCAGGAGCAAACATACGCCCCCTGAAGAAGCAAGGCGAAACGCGCGTCGGGCAAGGAGCCATCACGCCATCCTCCCTGGTCAGTATAGGTTTCCATCGTCCATTACATTTGAACTGCTGTTGCAGGCGGATCAGCGTTTGCTTACTGGTGTTAGCTTCACTTGCTGACCGCTCTGCAACCATAGTGCGATCTCATGTTCTTATATATTTATGACCTCTGGTGGTGTAATAGGGACGTTGTACTTTCTGTGCAAATTATTATTGGGATTTTTACCATTTATTGCATTAGCTTAGATAATAATTGTCCCATTACCCTATGTACCATCTTACCTATCTGATATATCAGTTTTTGGATTGGTTGGGTGGCTCCATGCACTTGTCACTTTATACTCCTGCACTTTTTACCATTAATTGAAACCGCCATATATGTAATTATTATTGTATCTTTCTACTAATAAAGAATTATCAAATATATATGTGTGTGACTTTTTAGGTTTTCAGATCAGAAGAAGGGTCAAATAAATTATGATGTCAGCCAAGCTGAAAGCCAAAATAGTGGCCCAGTCATGAAGTGGGGAGGATGTGAACAGCATGTGAAGTCCACAGAGTGACAGATTGGTGAGGTGGAAGAAGCATGAGGAGACCACACAGTGGCCCAATGACAAAGTCTGTAGGTGACGGCAGCATCAGGAAGCCACAGAGTGGCACAATGACAGTGTGGATGTGGCAGTAGTATGAGGAAGCAACTGAGTGGCACAATTGCAGAGTATGTAGTCGGCAGCAGTATGCGGAGGCCAGCGAGTGGCCACGTTACATAGTGTGGAGATGGCAGCAGCATGATACAACAGAGTGGCACTGTGACAGTGTGAACATGGCAGCAGCAGCAGCATGATACAACAGAGTGGCATTGTGACATAGTGTAGACATAGCAGCACCAGGAGGCCACAGAGTGGCAGGGTGACATAGTGTGCACATGGCAGCATCAGTAGGCCACAGAGTGGCAAGGTGACAGTGTGGGGGTGGGTGGCAATACTTGTACTCACTGAAGATGGTGGGTGAAAGAAGGAGCACTTGGCATCAGATGTGTGGTATCAGGTGGGTAAAAGCATCAGGATAGTAGCTGAGGCAGGTAGCCAGAAGAAACCGGTCTTTTTTGTCAAGTTGTTGGTGTAGCACCATGGATGTTCTAGTCTGATGCATCAGGCATTGGTGTGTTGAAATCCTGGCTGATCCACTCCTGATTCATCTTGATGCAGTGTCCCACTATGTGCTATATGTGGGCACTTTAAACTCTTGCTAAATGTCATATCAAATGTATTGTGGTATCATGTTGTAATTCCCTTTAACAGGCAGGCAGTATCATTTACCTTTCTTCGCTCCTAGGTGGTGCAGGAACCACTTAGATATATAGCTGGGGGGGGAGGGGCAAAGTTAGTGTGTCCGTTGTGGAAGAGATGAGGAAGTTAATGGAGGAGGTGGAAATATTTATTTCCACCTAAATAATTCACAAAAGATTTTACCACATATAAGTGCAGCGCTTAATGCCGAATACACGTTTTTTTTCCACCAAAATATTTCAAAAGAGATTTTAGCGCATATCAGTGTAGCGCTTAATGCCGAATACAAGTTTTTTTTCCACCCAAATATTTCTAAAGAGATTTAAGTGCATATCAGTGCAGCGCTTAAGGCTGAATACAAGATTTTTTTGCCACCCAAATATTTCTAAAGAGATTTTAGCGCATATCAGTGCAGCGCTTAATGCTGAATACAATTTTTTTTTAACAACCGCTCTTATGGACGTCATATCATAACGTAAGTGCGCAGTGTGTGAAACGTAAATACAAAATTTAAACACAACGTAATTCAGTCCTTACCGCAAAAAGGACTTTCCCACATATAACTGCAGCACTGAAAGCTGAATATATCTTGATTTTTGTAAAGAAATACGCCGCTAAAGGCTTTACCTCATATAACTGCAACAGTGAAAGCTGAAAATATTTATATTTTTATTCTGATATACGTCAATAAATGGCGAATGTATATTTATTTTTCTGCTGCTAAACGCCAGTAAATGCTTTACCAGATATAACTGCAACAGTGAACTGAGAATATATTTTTCTGTTAGTACTGAAATACGCCCCTACGCGCTTTCACCAGAAATAACTGCAGGAGTGACCTGAGAATATATATTTCTTGTTGGACTGAAATAGGCCACTATGCTCTTTCAACAGAAATAACTGCAGAAGTGAACTGAAAATGTATTTTTCTTGTTGGACTGAAATAGGCCACAATACGCCTTCACCAGCAGTGCGTATGTATTTATATTTTTTTAATGAAACAAGCCCCTATACTCTTTCACCAGAAATGAATGCAACCGCGCAGTGCGTTTAAATGTTTAGTGTATTACTGACATACCGCCCTATGCTCTTTCACAAGAAATGACTGCAAATGATTTTAGCGTAAATAACACCCCTGCTTCAATCAGTTTGTTGGGGGGGCAACTTGTATATCACACCAGTAGAAATGATTTGCTCCAATGGTGATTGTCACTCTATGTAGCTGAGGTAACGCAGCAAAACCGCAAACAAATGCTGCACTACCTAAATGCACTATATAGAAAGTATAGTATTGGTATATAACACCCCTGCTTCAATCAGATTTTTGGGGGGCAACTGGTAAATCACACCAGTAGAAATTATTTGTTCCAATAGTGTTTGTCCCTCTATATACCTGCAGTATCGCAGCAGAACCGCACACAACTGCTGCACAGTACATTTGCACTATAATATACTTTCTATGTTAGAAAGTATATTATAAGTATATTACACCCCTCAGAAAGCAACACCTATTGATAGCACACCTATACCAGTCCTTAAAAGGACTTTTGTGGCCCTATTAGCTAGCATTTGGTGTCACTAACTCCACACAGCAACCTATCCCTACACCGGCAAAAGACTGAATGTAAAATGGCACCCAGATCAGGTTTATTTATGAGGTAGGGGGTGTGTCCATGTGCTGAAACGTCTCAATTGGCTGCCCTGTACCACCTGATGGATGTGTCATGGGTCAAAGTTCTTCGCAATGCAAAAGAATATAGAGGTCGCGAATATTGCCAACGAGCGGCGAACAAGCAAAGTTCGCCGCAAAACGACCGCCGGGTGAACCGCAAGGCCATCTCTTTCTCTCTCATATATATACTAGCAGAAGGACCTGGCTTCGCATTGGTATATTTCATCTATTTCATTTCATGTTTCCGTGTGTCGTAAAAAAATATCAACATTATCCCACATAACAGTGACCTCTACAGTACCCGCCCCTTTAACATTGACTTCCACAGTGCCCGCCCCTTTAAAAGTGCCCACCAAATTAACAGTGGTGTACCTTGAAGTTTACATCTCCAATTTTCTCGAGTACCTCATAGGGCCCTTGCCACCTAGCCAGGAACTTACTGTCCACCAGAACCAAAACCCGATCACCCGGGTTAAAGATCCGGACCCGAGCCTGCCGATTATAGACCCGACTCTGGACTCACTGAGCTGCCTTTATATGCTCCCTAAGAAGAGTCAACACTGTTTCTATCCAATCTTGCATCTGGGTAACGTACTCAATGACACTTGTTGTGCCACTTGGAGTGGGTTGTTGTTCCCACGCCTCTTTGGCCCCGTTCAAGAGACCGCGAAGGTGTCTGCCATATAGCAGTTCGAAGGGCGAGAACCCAGTAGAGGCCTGGGGTACCTCTCGCACTGTGAAAATGAGATAGGGCAGAAGGAGGTCCCAGTCCTTCCCATCTTTAGTAGTGATGAATATTCGTCTTATATTAGTTGAAATCAAATATTCTTCATTATTCTATTTATCGCAAATAATATGCGATTTAATTATTTGTGTATTACGATTTTCTTTTAACTGTATAAGTCAACTTTCCTATTGGTTGGCTATGGCTAATATGTGCATTTTACGAATATTCGCTATATTGCTATATATTCTTGTTTTAAAATATTACGAATATTCAAAAAAACTAAGTTATAGCAATATAGCGAATATTCATAAAATACACATATAGACTGAAATTCAGCTAATATAGTGCTATAATTTTTTTTTTATAGTCTCCTGAAGTTCAGATTTGAAAAAAATTTACACTATTAAAAAAAAATACTATAGCACTATAATAGCTAAATTGTAGTCTTTATGTGTATTTCACTAATATTCGCTATATTGCTATAACTTCGTGTTTTAGAATATGACAAATATGACGAATATTCTAAAAAACGAAGTTATAGCAATATGGCGAATATATTCGTTATTTAGAATATTCGTCTTTTTTTTTTTCAGTCTGTACTGTTATTCTACTTTGGCATACTCCTCCCCGACAAGCGTCTCCGTCACCATGGGAACGCCTGTGGGTTAGAATATACCATCGGATCTGAGTTTTCACGATCTCAGGGAAAACTCAGATCCGATGGTATTTTGTAACCCACAGGCGTTCCCATGGTGACAGGGACGCTTGTCAGGGAGGAGCATGCAAACAACTGTACAGATTGGAAAAAAAATGCAAGTATTCTAAATAACTAATATATTCCCTATACTGCTATATATTAGTTTTTTAGAATATTTGTCATTTCATTTTCCATATGAAAACATGATTCCTTCCTGCTTAAATTGTTTGTTGGCCAATGACTCATTGACCCACAAGAAAGAAGCAGGGAGGAATCATGTTTTCAGATGTTAAAAAATGACTAATATTCGATATAGTGAATATACAGCACTATATTCAAAATATTTGCGAATTAGCGACGTTGCAATGTTCGCAATTAATATTCGCTATTCGAATATTCACGCTCAACACTTATCTTTAGACACTATCTTTTTCAAAATATTTTTTAATGTTTGGTTAAACCATTCTACCAGACCGTTTGTGGATGGTAAACAGACATCCGTAGTTGTTTTATGTGCAGCAACTTACAGAGTTCCCTAATCACTTGGACATAAAAGGGGTCCCTTGGTCGGTCAGAACCTCTTTAGGTAGTCCTACTCGGGAAAACATCTCCATTAACTCCTTAGCTATGAGTTTGGCCTAGGTATGTCGCAGTGGCACCGCCTCCGGTCACTAAGTGGCGTAGTCTAGAATGACTAAGATGTGTTGATGCACTCTGGCGGACTTTGGTACTGGGCCTATGAGGTCCATAGCTATTCGGTCAAACGGTGCTTCGATAATCGGGAGAGGTACTAGGGGACTATGGAAATGTGGCTGGGGGCTAGTTATCTGGCAGGTCGGGCAAGACTTACAAAACTCTTCCACTTCTTTGAATATGCTGGGCCAGTAAAACCGCTGTAGAATGCGATCCTGAGTTTTCTACAGCCCCAGATGACCGCCGAGAACGTGTTGGTGGGCTAAATCTAACACAATCTTGCGATAAGCCTTGGGGACCACCAACTGTTCAATAGGTTCACCCCCGTAGTTGGTGTACCCGATACAACATATCCTTATGAACCACAAAACGGTGAAACACTGACTCTGCCCCTGGTTATTGTGGTTCACCATCTACTATTAGCACTATTTCCCAGGCGCGGGATATGGTTGGGTCCCTACGTTGGGCGGTACCAAAATTACCCACGGAGAAATTGAAGTCTGCAAATTCAGGACCCGGCGGCAATTCCTCCTCGTCTCCCACCATCACACTTAGGGGTTGTCTCCCCCTCTTCCACTGTAGTAGCGGCAACCCCTACCGCTGGGCCTTCAGTCTCAGGTTCCCAGAGTTCTGGTCTCCCCACTGAGCTGGGCCAGTCTGCTAGGGTTACCCCTGTCTCATGGGTATCAGTCACTCTCATAGCAGGCCACAGTACCGGGAAGACCGGGAAGTCTCTCCCTATTATAAGTTCGTAGTGAAAATTTGGGGCAACTGCCACTTTGCGAGTCCATCTGCCAACCCCTCTGGTTAGAGACACCAGGGCGGTGAGATAGCCTTTTAAGTGTACATGGATGCACATGACCCCGACTCTGCTGACTGTACCATGGGAGCCCTTACTAGGGACACCAGACTCCCCGAGTCCAGGAGAGCCTCCGCTGGAGTGTCTCCTACCTCCACCTGGCATAGGTGGTTTAGATTTTAGGGATACCTGCTGCACATGGCTTCCTGGCATTTAGCGACTGACGGTAACCATAGTTAGTATCCATGGGTTCCATCTGATGGGGACAGTCAGCTCTTACATGGCCCGGCTCCTGCCACCACCAGCAGACTATCAGAGCCAGGTCCATAGAGGTTACACCCCGAGTGGGTTTGGTTGGTACAAGTCGCCGGGTCTGGGATGGAGATTTACGGGGTTTGACTGCCCCCCTCCAAAAAGAACCCCCTGTAACAGTCTTAGTAGCCTCATAGCACTCCACCAGGTCGACCATTTCTAGGGCGTTGCCAGGAGACACCTGTCTGATCCGGTGCTGGAGAGGGGGTGGCAGGGCCCTCCAGAACATATCAGCCAATAGTCTATCCAGCATAGCCATGGGACTCAGTACATCAGGCTGTACCCACATTTGCAAGAGGTGGAGTAAGTAATAATAGTAGGTCCTCGTAGGCTCAGCCGGCTTAAACCCCCCACTGATGTACCTGCTGGGCCCAGACCAACACATTCACCCCCAGTCTTGTCAAAATTTCACCCTTTACTCTTTGGTAGTCGGCTGCTTGATCGTCTGGCAAGTCGAAATGCACCCAATGGGATGCCAGGAATGGAGCGGCTACCTCAGCCTATTGGTCAAGGTGTAGCTTTTCCCTGATGGTCACTTTCTCATGCATCGCCAGGTAGGTTTCGATGTCGTCTAAGGCAGTCATCTTAGGAATCGCGGCACGGACTGCTTTCCAGGCATTGTGGACGCTCGGGGTTGCTCCTGCTGTCTGCAAAGCCATCACGTGTTGTAGAAGCAACTGGTTAGTCTCCTGCTGCTGCTTATTATCTTGCTACAGGTTTGTCTCTCGCTGCTTCAGATTAGCCTTCATGAGGGCCTCCACAACAGCCTCTATTTTGCTCTTGGGCACTGGTTGTAATGCAGCTGGTCTAATGTACGACATACAACCGTGCCTAAAAAATGCAGAAACCAAAAATATCAAGTTGAAAATATCACATTGAAAAGTTGTGAAAAGTTCACGCCAGCCTCACTGCTCTTGCCTGCATCCTCCACCAATTGTGGGTTTTCACTCTGGTAGATAGGGTAGATAGGGTAAGCGGGAGCAGTACAGAGGCAAAATACAAGTTCTTAACTTAAAATGTCAATGTTTATTCACACTTGAGGCAATTGTACAAAACAGCACGTAACTTTGCAGTCTTGGTGTTAATTGGTATAATTGGTATAAACTTGGCATCCCTTGCTACCTGGAAATAAATCTTGTGGGGGGTCACAGCTCTCTAGCATGTACCATTCTTGAGATATTTCCAAATAATTTTAATATGGCACATCACATGACCTACATTAGCTAATAGAATCCTGCAGGTCTTTATATCCCAACTGCCATACACACGGTCACATGTCCCTTTTCAGTCAATAGAAGCTCGCAGGTCCTTAGTCTCCACATACACACAGTTTTACACCAGGTTTCCATAACAACCCAGCCATTTTACTTTACTGCTACAGGTCAGCTTTAAAGGGGAAGGGAGCTGTGGATGACACTGTTAAGGGAGAGGAGTGCTGTGGAGGCAACAGTTCAGGGGGCAGGTAGGGTGGCCATTTAGGACACCCTCAAAAGACGGACCCTCAATTCAGCTAGGCCACGCCCCCTCCCACTACGCAGCCTACAGGGATTGAACAAATGAAGGTAAAAATCTACTTCTGTCAGCTGCAGGGATGGGAGGGATGGTGACTTTCTCCCTGCAGCTCACGCTCAGACAGCACAAAGCTGTGAGTGAGTTGTTCAAAAGGACATCCCTGCGGGAGATATTCCCAAAGAATGCATTAGCCAATAGAAACCTTGTCACATGACCCTTATCAGCCAATAGAAACTAGCAGGCCCTTAGTCTCCACATACAAACAGTTTTACACCAGGTTTCCATAACAACCCAGCCATTTTCTTCACTGCTGTAGTTCAGCTTTAAAGGGGCAAGGTGCTGTGGATGACACTGTTAAAGGAGCGGAGTGCTGTGGAGGTCACAGTTTAGGGGCAGGAAGGGTGGCCATTCAGGCCACCCTCAAAAGACGGACTTAAGAACTCCACCCCCAGGTCCCACTAAGCCATGCCCCCTTCCACTCTGCAGCCAACTGGGATTGAAAAAAATAAAGGTAAAAATCAACTGATGTCAGCTGCAGGGCATCGAGGGAGGATGATTTTCTCCCTGTAGCTCATGCTCAGACAGCATAGTGCTACTGTCTGAGAGTGAGCTGTTCAAAAAAACATCCCTGTGTCTGTCCAGGCCCTGTGCCGGACGGAGGTTAGGGAGTCTGAAACCCTGACTTTCTGGCCTAAAACCGGACCCTAGGGGCAGGCTGCTATGGAGGTCACAGTTAAGAGGACGGTCTGCTATGGAGGTCAGTGTTAAGGGGAAAATTGCTGTAGAAGCCACTGTTAAGGGGACGGGGTATTGTGGAAATCACTGTTAAGGAGATGCTCTACTGTGTAGGTCACTAATGAAGGGGTGGCCGCTAAGGAGGTCATTGTAAAAGGGGCAGGCTGCTGTGGAGGTCACTGTTAAGGGGATGGGATGCTGTGGAGGTCACTGTTAAAGGGGTTGGCTGCTGTTGAGGTCACTGATAAGGGGACGGGCACTGTGGAGGTCTCTGTTAAGGAGTAGGGTGCTGTAGAGATCACTGTTAACAGGGATACTGTCGATATTTTTTATTGACATACACAAACATTAAAATAAATTGATGAAATATACCTGTGCGAAGCCCTTCTGCTAGTGATTTAATACATTTTAGTTTTAATCCTCCTTTGAGCACATACTAGATAGAAATAAAAAAAGGTTGATTTTCTCAACTTGTTGTCAACACAAATCATTTTTCTTTTCACCATTTCCATGCCCAATCCTTTTTCTCCCCAATATCATCAGTCAGAGGAGATTGCTTTTGCTATTAGGTATATTTTATTTAATTTTGAGTTTTTTATCATTTGCTAACCATTTATGACAGACACCAGCAATAGGCTAAGGTCTTTATCTTTTCTTGCACACAGAACCAGCTTATAGCTTGTTTCTGTGGCGTAAACTCTCTTGACTCCCCTCAAGTGTGTGGAAAAAATGTATGGAAGAAAGCTACTGCCAGATAGTTGAAATCCAACTGCCTGATAATTATTTTAAAAAAATCAGGGAAAAGTTGGAAGGCTCCAAAAAACATTTGCCTGTTCCCACAAAATTGGTGTGTTCTGCTTACATTTATCTAGTGTGTATGGCTTTACTTTAGAAAAGCTGGCTTCACCTGTTGACAAGATATATATAAAACTAAAGAAATTTAACAGTTCATGATTCCTAATTTTGCACACTGCAAACAGCTAACTACAGCGGTGTCCCCGGAGTGAAGACAGCATAGTGGCCTTGTAAACATAATAGTGTTAATTGACCTGTGGCATTCTTTGGCTTAACCTCATGGCACACTTATTAACCCAAGCCCTGGTATGTTATACAATAATGATTTACAAGGCACCCATGTGCAAAAATATACTGATGCTAACTATATACAGTGGGATGCAAAAGTTTGGGCAACCTTGTTAATCATCATGATTTTCCTGTATAAATCGTTGGTTGTTACAATTAAAAATGTCAGTTAAATATATCATTTAGGAGACACACACAGTGATATTTGAGAAGTGAAATGAAGTTTATTGGATTTACAGAAAATGTGCTATAATTGTTTAAACAAAATTAGGCAGGTGCATAAATTTGGGCACCACAAAAAAGAAATGAAATCAATATTTAGTAGATCCTCCTTTTGCAGAAATTACAGCCTCTAAACGCTTCCTGTAGGTTCCTATGAGAGTCTGGTTACTGGTTGAAGGTATTGTGGACCATTCCTCTTTACAAAACATCTTTAGTTCATTCAGGTTTGATGGCTTCCGAGCATGGACAGCTCTCTTTAAGTCACACCACAGATTTTCAATTATATTCAGGTCTGGGGACTGAGATGGCCATTCCAGAACGTTGTACTTGTTACTCTTCATAAATGCGTTAGTGGATTTTGAGCAGTGTTTAGGGTTGTTGTCTTGTTGAAAGATCCAGCTATGGCGCAGCTTCAGCTTTGTCACTGATTCCTGGACATTGGTCTCCAGAATCTGCTGATACTGAGTGGAATCCATGCGTCCCTCAACTTTGACAAGATTCCCAGTCCCTGCACTGGCCACACAGCCCCACAGCATGATGGAACCACCACCATATTTTACTGTAGGTAGCAGGTGTTTTTCTTGGAATGCTGTGTTCTTTTTCCTCCATGCATAACGCCCCTTGTAATGGCCAAATAACTCAATTTTAGTTTCATCAGTCCACATCACCTTATTCCAAAATGAAGCTGGCTTGTCCAAATGTGCTTTAGCCCACCTCAAGCGGCACATTTTGTGCTGTGGGAAGAGAAAAGGCTTCCTCTGCATCACTCTCGCATACAGCATCTCCTTGTGTAAAGTGCGCCGAATGGTTGAACGATGCACAGTGACTCCATCTGCAGCAAGATGATGTTGTAGGTCTTTGGTGCTGGTCTGTGGGTTGACTCTGACTGTTGTCACCATTCATCGCTTCTGTCTATCCGAGATTTTTGTTGGTCTGCCACTTCAAGCCTTAACTTGAACTGAGCCTGTGGTCTTCCATTTCCTCAATATGTTCCTAACTGTGGAAACAGACAGCTGAAATCTCTGAGACAGCTTTCTGTATCCTTCCCCTAAACTATGATGATGAACAATCTTTGTCTTCAGGACATTTGAGAGTTGTTTTGAGACCCCCATGTTGCTACTCTTCAGAGAAAATTAAAAGAGGAGGAAAACTTACAATTGACCCCCTAAATACTCTTTCTCATAATTGGATTTACCTGTGTATGTAGGTCAGGGGTCACTGAGCTTACCAAGCCAATTTGAGTTTCAATAATTAGTTCTAAAGGTTTTGGAATCAATAAAATGACAACAGTGCCCAAATGTATGCACCTGCCTAATTTTGTTTAAACAATTATAGCACACTTTCTGTAAATCCAATAAACTTCATTTCACTTCTCAAATATCACTGTGTGTGTCTCCTATATGATATATTTAACTGACATGTTTTATCGTAACAACCAACGATTTATACAGGAAAATCATGACGATTAACAAGGTTGTCCAAACTTTTGCATCCCACTGTATAAAGAGTGGATATAAAAAAAAGTCTACACTGTTAAAATGTCAGGTTTCTGTGATGTAAAAAACGGAGACAAAGATAGAAACATAGAAACATAGAATGTGTCGGCAGATAAGAACCATTTGGCCCATCTAATCTGCCCAATATACTGAATACTATCAATAGTCCCTGGCCCTATAAGATAAGATAAATCATTTCAGAACTTTTTCAACTTTTTATGTGACCTATAAACTGTACCACTAATTAAAAAAAAAAAAAAACTGAAATCTTTTAGGTGGAGGGAAGAAAACAAAAAAATAACTAAAATATGGTGGTTGCATAAGTGTGCACACCCTCTTATAACTGGGGCTTTAGCTGTTAAATAGGAGTCAGCATACACCTGCCATCATTTAAAGTGCCTCTGATTAATCCCAAATAAAGTTCAGCTGCTCTAGTTGGTCTTTCCTGAAATTTTCTTAGTCGCATCCCACAGCAAAAGCCATGGTCCACAGAGAGCTTCCAAAACATCAGAGGGATCTCATTATTAAAATGTATCAGTCAGGAGAAGGGTACAAAAGAATTTACAAGGTATTAGATATACCATGGAACACAGTGAAGACAGTCATCATCAAGTGGAGAAAATATAGCACAGTGACATTACCAAGGACTGGATGTCCTCCAAAATTGCTGAAAAGACGAGAAGAAAACTGGTCTGGGAGGCTACCAAGAGGCCTACAGCTACATTAAAGGAGCTGTAGAAATATCTTGCACGTACTGGCTGTGTGGTACATGTGACAACAATCTCCCGTATTCTTCATATGTCTGGGCTATGGGGTAGAGTAGCAAGACGAAAGCCTTTTCTTACGAAGAAAAGCATCCAAGCCAGGCTACATTTTGCAAAAACACATCTGAAGTATCCCAAAAGCATGTGGGAAAAGGTGTTATGGTCTGATGAAACCAAGGTTGAACTTTTTGGCCATAATTCCAAAAGATATGTTTGGCGCAAAACAACACTGCACATCACCAAAAGGACACCATACCCACAGTGAAGCATGGTGGTGGCATCGTCATGCTTTGGGGCTGTTTTTCTTCAGCTGAAACTGGGGCCTTAGTTAAGCTAGGGAATTATGAACAGTTCCAAATACCAGTCAATATTGGCACAAAACCTTCAGGCTTTTGCTAGAAAGCTCAACATGAAGAGGAACTTGATCTTTCAGCATGACAACCACCCAAAGCATACATCCAAATCAACAAAGGAATGGCTTCACCAGAAGAAGATTAAAGTTTTGGAATGGCCCAGCCAGAACCCAGACCTGAATCTGATTAAAAATAGTTGGGGTGATCTGAAGAGGGCTGTGCACAGGAGATGCCCTCGGAATCTGACAGATTTGGAGTGTTTTTGCAAAGAAGAGTGGGCAAATCTTGCCAAGTCAAAATGTGCCATGCTGATGGCACCCAAAAAGACTTAGTGCTGTACTAAAAGACTGAGTGCTGTACCAAAATCTGGCGCCTGCGCCACGGCCGTACCCGTCTTCAATCGGCACAGGCGCACTGAGAGGCGGCCGCTCGCTCGGCTGCTCCATCCTCAATGCGCCTGCGCCGGGTGTAGATGTGACGTCATCGGCGCAGCCGCATTGAGGATGGAGCGGCCGAGCGAGTGTCCCCCTCTCACTGCGTCTGCACCGATTGAAGACAGGTATGGCCGCGGCAAAGGCGCCAGATTTTGAATGCAAACAGGCAGGGCCAGCAGAGAACGATTCCGTTCCCTGGCCCTGTCAATCACAATGCGGAGGGGGCGTCTTTAGGATCGGAGGATGCGGCTGCTACCAGCAAGTAGCCGCCCTACTTGCTGGTAGCAAGGTAATTCGCATATACAATAATATGGCCAGGGACATTTGTATATCATATCGTGCAGGATGTTTTTATCTTAGTTTTTTCTGTAATTCTTTTTTTGTCTATGTAGTACTTGCTTGAGGGAGTGGCACCTTCAAGTGTGAATGCGCACCTATTTTATCTTGGGAGTAGCATTCCTCTGCACTTTTGCCCTTCCTTTCCAAAGTGCCTTTAGGTTTAGGGCCATTAGGTGGTACATACAGGGAGTGCAGAATTATTAGGCAAATGAGTATTTTGACCACATCATCCTCTTTATGCATGTTGTCTTACTCCAAGCTGTATAGGCTCGAAAGCCTACTACCAATTAAGCATAGTAGGTGATGTGCATCTCTGTAATGAGAAGGGGTGTGGTCTAATGACATCAACACCCTATATCAGGTGTGCATAATTATTAGGCAACTTCCTTTCCTTTGGCAAAATGGGTCAAAAGAAGGACTTGACAGGCTCAGAAAAGGCAAATAGTGAGATATCTTGCAGAGGGATGCAGCACTCTTAAAATTGCAAAGCTTCTGAAGCGTGATCATCGAACAATCAAGCGTTTCATTCAAAATAGTCAACAGGGTCGCAAGAAGCGTGTGGAAAAACCAAGGCGCAAAATAACTGCCCATGAACTGAGAAAAGTCAAGCGTGCAGCTGCCAAGATGTCACTTGCCACCAGTTTGGCCATATTTCAGTGCTGCAACATCACTGGAGTGCCCAAAAGCACAAGGTGTGCAATACTCAGAGACAAGTTGCCTAATAATTATGCACAGTAATAGTCACCTGCACACACAGATATCCCCCTAAAATAGCTAAAACTAAAAACAAACTAAAAACTACTTCCAAAAATATTCAGCTTTGATATTAATGAGTTTTTTGGGTTAATTGAGAACATGGTTGTTGTTCAATAATAAAATTAATCCTCAAAAATACAACTTGCCTAATAATTCTGCACTCCCTGTATAGGTGTGCTTGCTCCTCCTCCCATTGGTTGCTTGATGCACATGGAGGTGACTAGGAGCAGCACACCATATGTGCGGCGTCTGCGCTCCTGAACATAGAAGCCCAATGGCTTAGGTAGGTTTAGTGTAGGACCCGCCTGACCTGAGACCACCTTGGCGCTTGGTAGGCGGACTCAGATGTGTTTTGATCAGATATTATCATATCAGAGTGAGGACTTTGTCCATATATAATGCTTGCATCTACTTTACTAAGTGCATTATTATCTTATTTCTGTGATTTTCTTCAAATGTTGCAGTGTAGTTGTGCCCTATCTGTCGCACGACTTATTGTCGTGCGACAGATGTCGTTGAGTAGACGTAGCCTTAGTGGGAGATAGTCAGTGTAGGTTATATCCTGATATAGTGTAGCTGTTACAGTGCAGGGTGTTAGGTAGCGTGATAGGTTCTGCTGTCCATACATACATGCAGAACTGCTAAAATGTGAAGTTTCACGTATTGCACCAAAATATTCGCATCATTAGTTCCGATTAGCGCAATCGCAAATATATTGGAGCACTCTATCTGCATATAAAGCCATTTTTAATGTTCTGCCGTGCCTACCATTTTCTTCAGTCTCAGGAAACTTCTAGCAGCTTGGAAAATGTAGCAAAAGTGACCCGCGACTGTATTTTGCGCGCATTACGCGAATATTACATTGCAGTTTTTTTACGATCAAGAAAATAATCTCGAATTTGTGAATATATGACAAATACTTGCCCAAATATTTGGGAAATATCGGGAATTCGAATATAGCCCCTGCCGCTCATCACTAACTAAAACTGCTGTAACAAAAGCCTTTTCATCTGCCTGTGTACTTTACCTAGGGGACACGTCCACAGTGAGTGGGGCACACTTTATAGCAAGCTAAGTACAGATGTTCTTCACATGTGGAGGACATATGCAATTGTCAGTTTCATCAGAAAAACATGGAAAGATATAGAATGTGAATTATACATTTTCTTCTAGCTCATCACACTTTGAAAAATTGATTGGCTGCTTTAACAAGGGCTTACCTGTATTTTATTTCAGAAGTTAATCATATCTGACTGCTTTGCCTATTGAACTTCTTACATAAGTCCCTCAGTGTCAAAATGTAGTCAGAAGAATATGGCTTTTAGAAGAAAACGTGCATCTCTCCTGACTCATGAGGCATCTTCACACTTAGAAAACTTCAATCACTTTTCATTAAAATTTTATATGGTTACATAAATATATGTGTGCACCTATTTATCTATGATAAAAATATGTGTCTTTTAGATTACACGCACCACGCCGCTCATTTTTACAAAGGCTGTAGCTGATGCACGGACCTATGACATGGTTATCTTCTTCTGATTATGGAGATGAGAGCATGAACATACATCAGTAAGATTCCCCACCGAGATAGCTTTTCACTCTTTTTAGCAAGGAAAAAAAGATCAAAGGAAAAATGACTAATTAACATACCAAAGGAGACAAAAACCCTAGAGATTTACCATAGTTACAATCCAATAATAAACAACCAAGTACAAAAAAGATTATTTGATAATAGCACAGAGAAATGAAAGCCTTTGAAATAGCATCTCCTCTGAAAAACTGTGGGAAAGAAATAATATCTGTGATTATGCAGAACAGTGTTGGGGGCTTTGGGGAATATATATATTTTTTTTTCTTTTTTAGCTGAACTTACTTGCAAATTATTTCAACTGTTTAAAAAATCTAAAGCAAAAATATTGCTGTTCTTTGCCTTATAAGCCTTTTGATGCGAGCCATACAAATCTTTGCTATTACCGATAGTAATAGCAAAGCCGACACTAGGTTTACAATTTTACGATAGGCTTTAAATTCTATAAGACCTGACAAAACCTGCCACCATTTAATTCACTGGGGGGTGGGTTTTGCTTCCTATGTTGCTTGTTGGAATGTACTCCAGGCACTTGTTCTCCCAGCATCGAAGACAAGGAAATCCAGCACACCACATTAATCTGCTTTGAAGATCTCTCAGGGTCTGAAGATCTTAATCGCTTGGCTCTTGTACACAGTACAGAAAAGAACGTCCAGTAAAAAATAAGTCCAAAAGCTGGGTTCACACCTGAGCGCTCTGAAAGGAGCGCTCTGTATGCGCGTTTACAATCGCACATACAGAGACAAGCGAACGCCCATTGTCGCGCGTTCCCGAAAGTCCATGTACGGGAACGCGCGACAAAACGCCCCAAAGAAGCTCAAGAACTTTTTTGAGCGTAGGGCGTTTTTCAGCGCGTTCAAACGCGCTGTAAAACGCTCAAGTGTGAACCAGGGCCATAGGGAAGCATTGGTTTTCATGTGTTGAGCGTTTTACAGCGTGTTTGAACGCGCTGTAAAACGCTCAGGTGTGAACCCAGCGTAAGTGAAATCTAATTTCAACTACCTTGTACTCTACAAAATAACTGCAGGGAAATGAACAGCATCTTATATGTTTCACGGATGTGGACCCATTGACTTGAACATGTCCGCGATCTGCAAAATATCCTCTGCACCACAAAAAAAAAATAGCACATGTTCTATTTTTTTGTGGCGCAGACTGTATCTTGCGGAAAGTGAACCCATTCAAGTCAATGGGTTCACATCCATGATACGGAGTGCACACGACCAGTGCCCGTATATTGCAGATGGGCTGTTTGCAGTCCACAATGTTCTACGTTTGTATGCATGAGGCCTTAATTGTATGATTAGATGTGCTGGCTTTCCATTGAATTAGTCTTTGCATGTTGTTAGTTAGGGTTCCCAACCCAGAATAGCAGATGTAAAAATAACTTGAGCACTCCTTAGTTTCAGGTGAAAACAGTGTGGGCCAGATTTATCATTAGCTCAAGTCAGAATAATGGAGTGAAAAAGTCGCACCTTTTTGTGCAATCGCTTAAACTGCTCAAATATTTGCGACTTTTATTGGCTCTGCGCTATGCTCGCCAGTTTTCCGAAAGTGGGCGTATTTTCTTATGTAAATGACAGATCTACTGTTGTGACAATTTAAAAAGTCGCAAAAAAGTCACAAAAAAATGTGCTAAATCACTCAAGTGTGGACCATGCTTATCTTAAGCGACTTTTTTTAAAGAACATGCAACTTTTTGTAAAGACGTGCAACTTTTTTGTAAAGATGTGCAACTTTTTTAAAGCCGCTTACTGACGGATAAACTGCTACCGTCAAACCACATTTATCACAGTCTTAAAGGGCCGATCATAAATCTGGCTTGGCTAAAACTGACTTTAGCCATATGTGAAAGTGGAGTGAGCTGTCAGAGTCATGATAAACCTGGCCCTGTATTTTTTTAGGCTGGATTCGCATATGCTCTTTCAACTCGCTGTATCCGGCATACATGCTGGCTTTCAACCAGACAAAAAATACTACATGCAGCATTTTTCTGTCCAGCCTAAATCCGGCATATATGCCAGAAAGTAACCAGATCCCACCCGAATCCCATTACAGTGAATGGGGATCTGGTGGTGCACGGTGGTATCCAGCTAGCATATTTGAACCCAGCCTTATTTGTTTTTGTTTTTGGGAAATCACCATGTGTTGTGTGACGTTTCGGTCAGACATATGACCTTTCTCAAACACTATTGCCTTATAGAAACATAGAGAAAAGTGAAGAATAATGGAGGATATGGGGCAATGAAAGGTTCCTACCACACTAGGGAAAGCGCAGTGTTTTCTCGTCAAACTAATGAGTGCTCCAGTTATGTTTACATGTAGTAATTCTAATGATCCAAATGCTGTATAATTGAAAAGATGACATATTCACCTCTTGCTCCCCTGCACCATTCTCTGCACTGCTGGTGCACTCCTCCTCCTGCTGTCTTTCTACAGACTACAGTGGTGACATGCAAGTGCCAGGCGGTGGCGGCGCTGCAGCACAAGCAAGTGCAAAAAAAAAAAAAAAAAACGGCATTCATTCATTCTTCCGTTCTTCCGCCCTGCGCAGGGCGCGCCCTAAGGCAGCCGCTTGGTCTGCCTTATGGTAGCGCCGGCCCTGGTGCCAGGGGCGTAGCTATAGGGGAAGCAGGGGAAGCGGCTGCTTTGGGGCCCTGACCCAGAAGGGGCCAATCCAGGAGGAGGAGGACTAAAAGATTTTGGCAGGGCCCCCTAAACAGTATTACACAGTGAAATTATATACAGTGGCAATATAGACGGATGGAAAAGCTGCCGGGCCTGGTCTGAGAGAGCAATCTTTACTAGCCACAGGAATGGGGCAGCATGAAAGCAAGGGGTTGCAAAAAAAGTACTGGGGGAGGGGGGGCTCCATTAAAATATTTGCTGTGGGGCCCAGTCATTTCAAGCTATGCCACTGGCTGTTGCAATCAATCATTGTCCTCAGCGGTATATCGCAGTTGGTAAACATTACCTGACCAATGGTGCTGCATTCAAAGACCTTATTAGAATTTTTTATTATCTCATGCAACCCCTTTAAAGGGAATCTGTCACCAGCGACCTCCCTATCCAATTGTTTGCAGAGACAGATGGCCGTTGTTCAACTAAATAAAGCTCAGTTTTTTTTATTTGTTGATCCGAGGCTCCATTCTTGAGTTATGACTATTTCCTAATATGAAAATTAGGCCTTTGGTGCAATGAGAGCACCCTACATATTTCTACGTCTTATTAGCCCTTGTGCGGTGCATGTTCTAAATCCTTTTTTGGCGTCTATTAGTGGGGAAATAAAGGGTTATTTGCCGTTCAGTAGTGCAGTTATATGTTCTAAAGCCTTTTTTGGCATGTATAAATGGGGGAAAAAAAAAAATTGCCTTTGTGTGGTGAAGTGACAAAATTACAGCCTTTTTGGGGTGTATTAATTTACTTTTTATTTATTTATTTGATCTAACAGTATGACAGAGAAATGCCATGCAGATGCCTAAATGTTTCTGGCGCAGGCACAGGTCGCAGTAGAGTAAGGGGACGTGGCAGCAGGAGTCACTTCCAGAGGCCTGAGCTCCCAGTGTCAGCTAGCAGTCGTGTCTTGACCAGCAACACACTGGTTCTTGAATGGTTGACTCGGTCATCCACTTTGTCCCAAGTGACATCAGACACCCCCAGCCAACAGTCGGTGGGTTCATCAGACACAACCCTTATTTGGTATGGCCCTGGAGCAGTCCCTGTGCTCTCAACTGTCCTCAACCTGCCTCTGTCCTTTTCTGTTCCCTCAGCCAGACAAGTATTAGATACTGTGGGCTCAGCTCCACTATACAGCGGGGACAAGCTACTAGAGGACAGTCAGCAGCTACTGCCCAGCCAAGATTTGGAGGAGACATCCACCGCTTTCTCCACTAGGAGGGCAAGTAGTGATGAGGAGAGTGGCGTGGGAGCTGGAGTTGCGAGCTGTCAGGCTCCTGGCCCATAGACCCTTGAGGAGGACATCAGTGACGTGCAGACAGTACTCGATGATGATGTAGCCAATCGCAATTGGGAGCCAGGAGATGAAGGGGCTTCATCGTCATTGGGGGGCAGTGGCCGGGAGTCAGAGGGTGGCAGCCGTGGGAAGTAGGGAGCCAAATGTGCCCAGGTAGACCACCCGCTTTGCAGGAGCCTACCCGCCCAGTAAGTAGTGGTGCAGGGGTTCACAGAGGCAGCTGCTGTAGCAGTCAGTCAATGTGTAGTGTTGGGGGTAAAATAACCAACAGATGTAGTAGAGTTAACACACATGCTTTTTGAGATGTGTTATCTAAACTAAATGCGTTAAGCAAACACCTTCAATTGCTTATTAATGGCTTTTGTTTCAAGATAATGCAATGAGTTAAGAAATTAGAGTTAAGAGTTTGTGTGTTAACCCTGCTACATCTGTACGCGGTGGTGTGGAAGTTTTTTGTTAAGCCACCGAAGGACTTGAACATGGCCATTTACCGAATCTGTGGGCAGAAGGTGAAGCGCGGCCAGGGTGCCAATGTTGGCACCATGGCCCTGCGTCAACATATGCAGCGTCACCATAAAGTGTCCTGGGAGAACCGTGGTTCCAATGTGGTGGTCCAGCATGCCACAGCAAGGACTGCATCACCCAGTGGCACGCACCCGATTTCAGGCAGTCAAGGCTCCACCACCTCACCCGAAGGGAGCTGTCTGTGCAAACCATCATCTATCGGTCCTGATGCTCCTGCTCCTCGCCCTCCTACTCCTCATCAGTCATTCTGTCAGCAATCGATTACCAAGATACAACAGTATGCGTGCACTCAATGGCGCAGAAGCTGAATGTGCTCCTGGCCAAGTTGCTGGTGCTGCAGTCCCTCCCTTTCCAAGTGGTGGACTCTGCACCTTTCGGAGAACTGATGGCTTGTACAGAGCCGAGGTTGGAGAGTCCCAAACAGTCATTTCTTTGCCAAAAAGGCAATACCAGCCCTGCACAAGTATGTAGAACAGAGGGTGGGCCAGTCCCTGAGTCTGTCGTTGTCTGCCAAAGTGCACGGCTTCGCCGACGTGTGGAGCTGTAACTATTGTCAACGACAATATATGTCCTTTATGGCCCACTGTTTAAATGTAGTTCCTGCCTAGCTAAACCAGCAACTTTGCCAGGTGACGCCACTTCCGCTTCCATGTTCTCACGCCATTGGTCCTGCGACAATGTCCATCTCTGCCTCCTCATCCTTCACTGTGTCCTCAGCCTCCACTGAAGGGACAATTCACAGTGCCTCTCCAGCCTTTCACATGTGCAGGGCACAGACATGTCCTCCATGTCGGCCATTTTGGATTGAATCGTTTTGACCTCCGCTTCTAGATTATAATGTGCATCAATAAGATCATTATGTGAGGAGACCAGTTCTCCCATTTTAGTCTCTATGTGCTCAACTCTGTTCTCCACTTCAGATATTGCTGCTTTAAGCGGCTGAACAATTTCTCTCATCGATGAGTGCAGAGAGTGTTTAAAAGCTTGTTTTTGAGTGATATTTCTGTGACAACCTGTTCCGAAGCAGGCATGTCTTCAAATATGCAGCCGGCTTTTGTTACTAGGAGAGCAGAGGTGTCCCCTTCTAATGACTCTCGCTGATCTGAGGCAGTATGCAGGGTAGAGGATCGCGGCTTGCTAGCGCCGTCAAAATGGCTGCCGCCATGTGCTGCACACTTACCCTCCGTGTTTGATGAAGGACTTCTCTGCTTACTCTGTTGCGCATGAAAGGCCCGGGGTTCCGATCCGCTGCGTCTTCTGGTAGGCATCTGAGTCACATCTTCTTCTGTGTATGGAGCAGGTTCAGACGTGAGAGAGGAGGCAGGTAAAGTCGCGCCCGTCTGTGCTGATTCCTGAGGCTGCAGAAGTAAAAGTCCGATATTTTCTTCGGACCCGTGATGTTCTTCCTTCTCTTAGGCATCTTAGCTAGTGGATTAGCTTCCAGATTAGTGAATTAAGGCACCGTATATATTGGGGTTTAGTCGCTTTTTTCGTTATGGCTGGAGAGAGCTGTGAGCTCAAGCGGCCATTTCTTCCAAGCACTGGCCACGCCCCCCCATTTTGCACAGTTTTTCTTTTTTACGGTGTTTATCTAAGAGGTTAGGTCATGTGATATTTTTATAGAGCCAGGTCAATACGAACGCGGCTATACCAAATATGTATACTTTTTTTTATTTATGTAAGTTTTACACAATAACAGCCTTTTTCAAACAAAAAAAGTTTTAGTGTCTCCATATTCTGAGCCATAGTTTTTATATTTTTTGGGCGATTGTCTCAGGTAGGGGCTAATTTTTTTGCGGGATGAGGTGACGGTTACTATTTTGGTGGGAAAACGCCTTTTTGATCGCTTGCTGTTGTACTTTTTGTGATGTAAGGTGACAAAAAAATGGTTTATTTAGCCAGTTTTTATTTTTTATTTTTAACGGTGTTCATCTCTATGTTTATAGAGCCGGTCGATACGGACGTGGCGATACCTAATATGTATACTTTTTTTTCCCCCCTATTTTTTACCCATTTTTTTTTTTTTACTTTATTTGGGGAAAATGAAGTTTTTGTTTATTTTTACTTGAAACTTTAAATCTTTGCGGGGGAAAACTTTATTTTTTTCAACTTTTTTTTACACTTTATTTTTTGTCCCACTTTGGGACTTGAACTTCGGGGGGTATATTCCTTTACAATGCATTCCAATACTTCTGTATTGGAATGCATTGGCTGTATGAGTAATACTGTGTGTATTTCTCATACAGCTTCCGGCCTGTGAGATCCAGGGGGCTGGATCTCACAGGCTCGTTACCGGAAGGCAGCGCGTCCCCCCCTTCCATGCCATCGGGTCCCCCCCACAGCCGCATGGGGACCCGATGGCACCGCCGCACAGCCGCCGGAACCGCAGGTAAAGCCGCAAACCGCAGGTCTGAATTGACCTGCGGTTTGCGGCGATCGCCGATACGGGGGGGTCACATGACCATCCCCGACGTTGTGACAAGATGCTCGCTGAATGATTTCAGCGGGCATCCTGTCACAATTAACCCCCGCCGCGCCGCAATCGCGGTTTAAACCCATGACGTACCGGTACGTCATGGGTCCTTAAGGACTCGGGAAACATGCCGTACTGGTACGTCATGCGTCCCTAAGGGGTTAAAAATCAACTTCTGTAAGCTGCAGAGATGGGAGGGAGGGTGACTTTCCCCCTGCAGCCCACACTCAGGGCTGCTGTCTTAGACTGAGCTGTTCAAAAGGACACGCCTCTGATCCAGTTAGGCCTTGCTCCCTCCCACTCCTCAACTTCTAGGTCCTGCGAAGCCATGCCCTGATCTGATTAGGCCACGCCCCTCCCACTCCTCAGCCCGACAAGGATTGAGAAAATGAGGTTAACAATCAACTTCTGTCAGCTGCAGGGATGGGAGGGATGGTGACTTTCTTCCTGCAGCTCACACTCAGACAGCACAGTGCTGCTTTATGAGAGTGAGCTGTTCAAAAGGACATCCTTGTATCCAGGCCCTATGTAATATGAAGGACAGGGAGTCTGAAAGTCGTTCTGTCCGGCCTAAAGCTGGACCTATGGCCACCCTAGGGGTAGGCTGCTGTAGAGGTCACAGTTAAGGGGATGGTCCGCTATGGAGGTCAGTGTTAAAGGGCAGATTGCTGTAAAGGCCACTGTTAAGGGGGCGGGCCCCCTGTGGAGGTCACTGTCAAGAGGGTGGTATGCTGTGAAAGTCACTGTTAAAGGGGAAGGCTGCTGTAAAGGTCAAAGTTAAGGGGGTGGGCTGCTGTGGAGATCCAATTTTGAGGGACGGGGCACTGTGGGGGGTCAGTGTTCAGGTGTGGGGGGCTGTGGAGGTTGCTGTTAAGGGGGCAGGGTGCTGTAGATGTCACTGTTATAGTGGATAGTGTTGATAACTTTTGAACGACACACACAAACATTAAATTAAATAAATTAAATATACCCGAGTGAAGCCGGGTCCTTCAGCTAGTGTATAATATAGCTTACAGTGAATTACTGTAAATACTTACAGTTCTGAAGACTCCAGCAGGCTCAGGATCAGTGCTCTGGGCAGCTGGGCTCAGGACTGGAAGTGTGCACCACTCTACAGTTCAGGAAGGAGACCGGGGCTCGGCTTACCCTAGCATTGCAGTGCCTCCACGTGAGGTCCCGGCGCGCGGCCTACGCAAAGGGCAGGCAAGGTTGGGAGGAGGAGCAAGCAAGTACAATATTTTTCACCCCATAAGACGCACCGGCCCATAAGAAGCACCTAGGTTTTAGAGGAGGAAAATAAGAAAAATATATTTTTCAATACACCTCAGGTCAGACCACCAATCAGACCCCCAATATTAATCAGACTTCAGCTCACTGCCCCAATCAGATCCCCAATGTTAATAAGACCTCAGATCAGACCTCAGATCAGAGCCCAAAATAAAGAAGACCCCCAATCAGACCTCAGATGAGACCCCCATGCCTCATATCAGCCCCCAGCCATTTGTAATAAGCCCCCAGCCAAATGTAATCAGCCCCTAGTCATAAATCATCCCCCAGCTATAATTCCGCCCCCAGTAATAATTCAGCCCCCAGCCATATATAATCAGCCCCCAGCCATATATAATCAGCCCCTAGCCATATATAATTAGCGTCGATCACAAATTTTTATTGCGAATATCGGCACAAAATGTAGAATATAGTGATATGTATTCGTAATTTTGAATATTTAAGATTTTTTTTAATCAGTACACATGATCCCTCCCTGCTTCTAGCTTGTGGGCCAATGAGAAGGCTGCAATATCTTTGACTTTAGGAGTAGTGTTGATTGTGAATTTTCGCAATGCAAATTTTTATCGCAAATTTTTCAATTACCGATTTCCGCAATTAAAAAAATAACTGGAGATAACGAATTCTATTCGCGAATATATGGCGAATATTCCCCGAAATATTTGCGAAATATCATGAATTCGAATATTGACCCTGCTGCTCAACACTGTATATAATCAGCCCCCCGCCATATATAATCAGCCCCCAGCCATAATGCAGCAGCCCCCAGCCTCAGATCACACAAAAAAAATAAAGCACTTACCTCTCCTGCTCCTGGACGCTGCCGCTCCTCAGCGCCCGCAATCTTCTTCCTCCTGCTGTTGGCTGTGCTCTGTGAACCGGTGCGCACAGCGTGAGGTCACAGAGCACCCTCACGCTGTGCCCAGCCTTCACAGCCGACAGCGGAATAACAGGAAGCAGTGAGTACAGAGCTTTCACCGCTTCCTGGTCCTCTGGTACTAATGAGGGTTTCCAAAATGGAAGCACTCATTATTATTATTCCCCCCGTAAGATATGGGTCAGTGGTCAGTGGGGCTCAAGAGGCAGCTGCCTTGAGCCCCCCAGGAGGAACTCGGCCCGATGCAGCTGCCTCTTTTTCCCCGCGTTAAAGACGGCCAGGAGTATTGTTGTAACATCACAGCACTATATCTGTAAAATGTACGTATGGACAGCATAGAAATATCTCTCACATGCACATTGCACATCCATTTTCTTGCCATACACTATATACCCCCCCACACACACACAATTACAGTCTATAGATTAGAGTTTGTGTCCTGTTGCTCAGGACTCAGGAGAGGCTTTCTTTGTCTTACCGCCAGTATTTGCTGGTTCATTTAGCGTTACCCAGGGTGCACCACGGGGAGGCGAACCAGCTGTACACCCCATATTGTACCGTCACTTCACTAGACAGGTACATCTCTGCTCAACTAGCCAATATCCGATTGCTCAGCCCCCACACACATACGATCGCAATACAATTCGATCTTATAACGGTAACTTATGCTTTTGGATTTTGTCTTTGCCTCTTCTCTTGTACTTGACCCGCCTCGCCCTTCCATTTTTGGTGGTACCTTGCTTGTTCCACCTCTCTGTCCGCTCGAGTGCTACCTCTCATTGGCTGTCCGCTTCCCTGCTGTCTCTATCTCTCTGCTTGCACTTACTCAGGTCAGGGACTGTCGCCCAGTTGCGCCCCGTCACCTAGGACAGGTGGTGCAAGTAGGCAGGGACAGGGGACCAGGTGGTAGCTCAGGGGGTGCACCACCACTCTATCTTTATACCCGTGACGCTATCCCGTGACAATAAGTATTTCATCCCTTTACAAATGATTACTTATTAACTGGTGTGACATGTAGCAAATCAGCCAGTTGCATCAGACATCTCTACCTTGCCATAAGTATAAATATATATATATATATATATATATATATTTATACACACAGCGAGGTACAGATGTATGATGTAACCGGCTGATTTTGTGTGTTTTACACACACAGAAATATATATATATATATCTATATATATATATATATAGTGATGAAAATTCAGGGCAGCACACCTCGTAGAAGATGCTCGGTGCCAGCGGTGTCGACACCAAGTCCAAAAGTGTCAAATAGACAAAGAAATAAGCACACCGCAGCACATCCGTCTGGTGAAAAAATGGTGGGATCCTTTATTCACCCAGGTAGCGACGTTTCGGTCCGCTTACTGGGACCATTTTCAAGCCCATGGCTTGAAAATGGTCCCAGTAAGCGGACCGAAACGTCGCTACCTGGGTGAATAAAGGATCCCACCATTTTTTCACCAGACGGATGTGCTGCGGTGTGCTTATTTCTTTATATATATACAGGTCCTTCTAAAAAAATTAGCATATTGTGATAAAGTTCATTATTTTCTGTAATGTACTGATAAAGATTAGACTTTCATATATTTTAGATTCATTACACACAATTGAAGTAGTTCAAGCCTTTTATTGTTTTAATATTGATGATTTTGGCATACAGCTCATGAAAACCCAAAATTCCTATCTAAAAAAATTAGCATACCATGAAAAGGTTCTCTAAACGAGCTATTAACGTAATCATCTGAATCAACTAATTAACTCTAAACACCTGCAAAAGATTCCTGAGGCTTTTAAAAACTCCCAGCCTGGTTCATTACTCAAAACCGCAATCATGGGTAAGACTGCCGACCTGACTGCTGTCCAGAAGGCCATCATTGACACCCTCAAGCAAGAGGGTAAGACACAGAAATAAATTTCTGAACGAATAGGCTGTTCCCAGAGTGCTGTATCAAGGCACCTCAGTGGGAAGTCTGTGGGAAGGAAAAAGTGTGGCAGAAAATGCTGCACAACGAGAAGAGGTGACCGGACCCTGAGGAAGATTGTGGAGAAGGACCGATTCCAGACCTTGGGGGACCTGCGGAAGCAGTGGACAGAGCCACCGTGTACAGGCGTGTGCAGGAAATGGGCTACAGGTGCCGCATTCCCCAGGTCAAGCCACTTTTGAACCAGAAACAGCGGCAGAAGCGCCTGACCTGGGCTACAGAGAAGCAGCACTGGACTGTTGCTCAGTGGTCCAAAGTACTTTTTTCGGATGAAAGCAAATTTTGCATGTCATTTGGAAATCAAGGTGCCAGAGTCTGGAGGAAGACTGGGGAGAGGGAAATGCCAAAATGCCTGAAGTCCAGTGTCAAGTACCCACAGTCAGTGATGGTCTGGGGTGCCATGTCAGCTGCTGGTGTTGGTCCACTGTGTTTTATCAAGGGCAGGGTCAATGCAGCTAGCTATCAGGAGATTTTGGAGCACTTCATGCTTCCATCTGCTGAAAAGCTTTATGGAGATGAAGAGTTCATTTTTCAGCACGACCTGGCACCTGCTCACAGTGCCAAAACCACTGGTAAATGGTTTACTGACCATGGTATTACTGTGCTCAATTGCCCTGCCAACTCTCTTGACCTGATCCCCATAGAGAATCTGTGGGATATTGGGAAGAGAAAGTTGAGAGACCCAACACTCTGGATGAGCTTAAGGCTGCTATCGAAGCATCCCGGGCTTCCATAACACCTCAGCAGTGCCACAGGCTGATTGCCTCCATGCCACGCCGCATTGAAGCCGTCATTTCTGCAAAAGGATTCCCGACCAAGTATTGAGTGCATAACTGAACATAATTATTTGAAGGTTGACTTTTTTTGTATTAAAAACACTTTTCTTTTATTGGTCGGATGAAATATGCTAATTTTTTGAGATAGGAAATTTGTGTTTTCATGAGCTGTATGCCAAAATCATCAATATTAAAACAATAAAATGTTTGAACTACTTCAGTTGGTGTGTAATGAATCTAAAATATATGAAAGTCTAATGTTTATCAGTACATTACAGAAAATAATGAACTTTATCACAATATGCTAATTTTTTTAGAAGGCCCTGTGTATATATATATATATATATATATATATATATATATGTGTATGTATGTATGTATGTGTGTGTGTGTATAAATACATAAACTGCAATCATCATTCTGTATTCCAGTAAAATTCCCCGTACATCATTACATTAGATACATCCCCCACTTAACTCCTTAACGCCCGATGACATACATGATGTCAGATCTGGACGTGACTTAAAGGAAACCTATCATCACTTTTATGCTGTCCATACTAATGGCAGAATAAAGTACAGACGGGCGAGTTGATTTCAGCCGACTATCAACATCACAATCATTGCAGACTGGGCCTGGAAAAGAGTAACGGCCACCTGAGAAGAGTCCTGGTTATTCATGACTTCCTGCTCTCCTGCCCACCTGCTGATGACTGACCGTCTTCTACCTAGTTTTCTCCCTTTCTCTCTAAGAGGGAACTGCCAATCATCAGCAGATTGGTGAGAGAGCAGGAGATTATGAATAACCATGACTCTTCTCAGGTAGATTTGACTCTTTTTCCAGGCCTGTGCAGCAATGATTATGATGCTGGTTCTCAGCAGCCTCTTACTTTTAGCTCATCAGTGGCACACCGCTGAAATCAGTATTTCTGTCACTAATTTATGCTGCCCTCAGTAAGGTCAGCATAAAGTTGATGGCAGGTTCCCTTTAAACCCCAGTGACATAAATTTACTGCATGGTGATCGGGAGGGTACAGGAGCTACGCAGGGGTCTGGCAGTCACTGATAGCCGGTCCCCTGCTGTATGCGCCAGCATCGGTGAAATCTCATATGCCAGCGCATTAACCCCCTGCACGGCTGTGGTCAGCGCTGACCGCGGCATGTGAGAGCTTCAGACATGTGCGGGGCGCTGCTGGGACCCTATGGCAGGGAAGGTAGCCCGATGCCTGATCCGGGAGGGCTTGTGAGATCCAGTCCCTTGTATTACACTGGTAATACACTTAAAGCCAATGCATTACAATACAGAGGTATTTTAATTCATTGCAAAGGGGACTAGACCTCCAAAAGTTGAAGTCCCAGAGGGGGACAGAAAATATAAACTGAAAAAAGTAAAAAAATATAGGTTTTAACCACCTCCCGACCGCTGTACGCACGTGTCCTCTCTCGAGACGCGAGATTTCCTGTGAACGCGCGCACACAGGCGCGCTCACAGGAACGGAAGGTAAGCGAGTGGATCTCCAGCCTGCCAGCGGCGATCGCTCGCTGGCAGGCTGGAGATGTGATTCTTTTTTAACCCCTAACAGGTATATTAGACGCTGTTTTGATAACAGCGTCTAATATACCTGCTACCTGGTCCTCTGGTGGTCCCTTTTGTTAGGATCGACCACCAGAGGACACAGGTAGCTGTGTAAAGTAGCACCAGACACCACACTACACTACACCCCCCCCCTGTCACTTATTAACCCTTTATGAACCACTGATCACCCCATATAGACTCCCTAATCACCCCCCTGTCATTGATCCCCCCCTGTCATTGATCACCCCCCTGTAAGGCTCCATTCAGAGGTCCGTATGATTTTTACGGATCCACAGATACATGGATCGGATCCCCAAAACACATACGGACGTCTGAATGGAGCCTTACAGGGGGGTTATCAATGACAAGGGGGTGATCACGCATATAGACTTCCTGATCACTTCCCTGTCATTGATCACCCCCCTGTCATTGATCACCCCCCTGTAAGGCTCCATTCAGACGTCCGTATGAGTTTTACGGATCCACTGATACATGGATCGGATCCGCAAAACGCATGCGGACCTCTGAATGGAGCATTACAGGGGGGTGATCAATGACAAGGGGGTGATCACGCATATAGACTTCCTGATCACTTCCCTGTCATTGATCACCCCCCTGTCATTGATCACCCCCCTGTAAGGCTCCATTCAGACGTCCGTATGATTTTTACGGATCCACTGATACTTGGATCGTATCCGCAAATCACATACGGATGTCTGAATGGAGCCTTACAGGGGGTGATCAATGACAGGGAGGTGATCACCCATATAGATTACCTGATCACCCCCCTGTCATTGATCACCCCCCTTTCATTGATCACCCCCCTGTAAGGCTCCATTCAGACGTCCGTATGTGTTTTGCGGATCCGATCCATGTATCAGTGGATCCGTAAAAATCATACGGACGTCTGAATGGAGCCTTACAGGGGGGTGATCAATGACAGGGAGGTGATCAAGCATATAGACTTCCTGATCACTTCCCTGTCATTGATCACCCCCCTGTCATTGATCACCCCCCTGTAAGGCTCCATTCAGACGTCCATATGATTTTTACGGATCCACTGATACATGGATCGGATCCGCAAAACGCATACGGATGTCTGAATGGAGCCTTACAGGGGGGTGATCAATGACAAGGGGGTGATCAAGCATATAGACTTCCTGATCACTTCCCTGTCATTGATCACCCCCCTGTAAGGCTCCATTCAGACGTCCGTATGATTTTTATGGATCCACTGATACATGGATCGGATCCGCAAAACGCATACGGATGTCTGAATGGAGCCTTACAGGGGGGTGATCAATGACAAGGGGGTAATCACGCATATAGACTTCCTGATCACTTCCCTGTCATTGATCACCCCCCTGTCATTGATCACCCCCTGTAAGGCTCCATTCAGACGTCCGTATGATTTTTACGGATCCACTGATACATGGATTGGATCCGCAAAACACATACGGGTGTCTGAATGGAGCCTTACAGGGGGGTGATCAATGACAGGGAGGTGATCATCCATATAGATTCCCTGATCACCCCCCTGTCATTGATCACCCCCCTGTCATTGATCACCCCCCTGTAAGGCTCCATTCAGACGTCCATATGATTTTTACGGATCCACTGATACATGGATCGGATCCGCAAAACATATACGGACGTCTGAATGGAGCCTTGCAGGGGGGTGATCAATGACAGGGAGGTGATCACCCATATAGATTCCCTCATCACCCCCCTGTCATTGATCACCCCCCTGTCATTGATCACCCCCCTGTAAGGCTCCATTCAGACGTCCGTATGATTTTTACAGATCCACTGATACATGGATCGGATCCGCAAAACGCATACGGACGTCTGAATGGAGCCTTACAGGGGGGTGATCAATGACAAGGGGGTGATCACGCATATAGACTTCCTGATCACTTCCCTGTCATTGATCACCCCCCTGTAAGGCTCCATTCAGACGTCCGTATGTGTTTTGCGGATCCGATCCATGTATCAGTGGATCTGTAAAAATCATACGGATGTCTGAATGGAGCCTTACAGGGGGGTGATCAATGACGGGGGTGATCAGGGAGTCTATATGGGTGATCACCCCTCTGTCATTGATCACCCCCCTGTAAGGCTCCATTCAGACGTCCGTATGTGTTTTGCGGATCCGATCCATGTATCAGTGGATCCGTAAAAATCATACGGACGTCTGAATGGAGCCTTACAGGGGGGTGATCAATGACAGGGGGGTGATCAATGACAGGGAAGTGATCAGGAAGTCTATATGCGTGATCACCCCCTTGTCATTGATCATCCCCCTGTAAGGCTCCATTCAGACGTCCGTAAAAATCTCACATGAACTCACCATACCCCTCACGGAATCCAAATGCGTAACATTTTTTAGACATTTATATTCCAGACTTCTTCTCACGCTTTAGGGCCCCTAAAATGCCAGGGCAGTATAAATACCCCACATGTGACCCCATTTCGGAAAGAAGACACCCCAAGGTATTCCGTGAGGGGCATATTGGGTCCATGAAAGATTTACATTTTTGTCCCAAGTTAGCGGAAAGGGAGACTTTGTGAGAAAAAACAAAAAAAAAATTTATTTCCGCTAACTTGTGCCCAAAATTTTTTTTCGATGAACTCGCCATGCCCCTCATTGAATACCTTGGGGTGTCTTCTTTCCAAAATGGGGTCACTTGTGGCGTAGTTATACTGCCCTGGCAATTTAGGGGCCCATATGTGTGAGAAGTACTTTGCAATCAAAATGTGTAAAAAATGGCCTGCGAAATCCGAAAGGTGCACTTTGGAATATTTGCCCCTTTGCCCACATTGGCTGCAAAAAAGTGTCACACATCTGGTATCGCCGTACTCAGGAGAAGTTGGGGAATGTGTTTTGGGGTGTCATTTTACATATACCCATGCTGGGTGAGAAAAATATCTTGGTCAAATGCCAACTTTGTATAAAAAAATTGGAAAAGTTGTCTTTTGCCAAGAAATTTCTCTCACACAGCATGGTTATATGTAAAATGACACCCCAAAACACATTCCCCAACTTCTCCTGAGTACGGCGATACCAGATGTGTGACACTTTTTTGCAGTCAAGGTGGGCAAAGGGGCACATATTCCAAAGTGCATCTTTCGGATTTCGCAGGCCATTTTTTGCACATTTTGATTGCAAACTACTTCTCACACATTTGGGCCCCTAGAATGCCAGGGTAGTATAACTACCCCACAAGTGACCCCATTTTGGAAAGAAGACACCCCAAGGTATTCCGTGAGGGGCATGGCGAGTTCCTAGAATTTTTTTATTTTTTGTCGCAAGTTAGTGGAATATGAGACTTTGTAAGAAAAAATAAAATAAAAAAATCATCATTTTCCGTGACAAAAAAATAAAAAGTTCTATGAACTCACTATGCCCATCAGCAAATACCTTAGGGTGTCTACTTTCCGAAATGGGGTCATTTGTGGGGGTTTTCTACTGTTTGGGCATTGTAGAACCTCAGGAAACATGACAGGTGCTCAGAAAGTCAGAGCTGCTTCAAAAAGCGGAAATTCACATTTTTGTACCATAGTTTGTAAACGCTATAACTTTTACCCAAACCATTATTTTTTTTTGCCCAAACATTTTTTTTTAATCAAAGACATGTAGAGCAATAAATTTAGCGAAAAATTTATATATGGATGTCGTTTTTTTTGCAAAATTTTACAGCTGAAAGTGAAAAATGTCATTTTTTTGCAAAAAAACTTTAAATTTCGATTAATAACAAAAAATGTAAAAATGTCAGCAGCAATGAAATACCAACAAATAAAAGCTCTATTAGTGAGAAGAAAAGGAGGTCAAATTCATTTGGGTGGTAAGTTGCATGACCGACCGATAAACGGTGAAAGTAGTGTAGTGCAGAAGTGTAAAAAGTGGCCTGGTCATTAAGGGGGTTTCAGCTAGCGGGGTTGAAGTGGTTAAAACAGAAAAAGAAATATATTTTCAAGAAAAAACATAGTATATAAGGCAGAAAAAAGACATTTGTGCATCCAGTTCGGCCTGTTATCCTGCAAGTTGATCCAAAGGAAGGCAAAAAATTCCTGTGAGGTATAAGCCAATTTTCCCCACTTACGGGGGGAAAAATTCCTTTCCGACTCCAAAAAGGCAATCAGAATAACTCCCTGGAACAACGACCCATCTCTAATAACTATAGCCTGTAATATTATTACACTCCAGATATACATCCAAGCCCCTCTTGAATTCCTTTACTGTACTCACCATCACTACCTCCTCAAGCAGAGAGTTCCATAGTCTTACTGCTCTTACCGTAAAGGATACTCTTCTATATTTGTGTACAAACCTTCTTTCCTCCAGACGCAGAGGGTGTCCCCTCGTCACAGTCACAGTCCTGGGGATAAATAGATGATGGGAGAGATCTCTGTACTGCCCCCCGTTTTATTTATACATAGTAATTAGATCTCCCCTCAGTCGTCTTTTTTCTAAAGTGAAAAGCAATAATGTTGATAATCTTTCAGGGTACTGTAGTTGCCCTATTCCAGTTATTACTTTAGTTGCCCTCCTCTGAACCCTCTCCAGCTCTGCTATGTCTGCCTTGTTCACAGGAGACCAGAACTGTACACAGTACTCCATGTGTGGTTTGACTAGTGATTTGTAAAGTGGTAGGACTATATTCTCATCACAGGCATCTATGCCCCTTTTGATGCAACCCATTATTTTATTTGCCTTGGCAGCAGCTGCCTGACACTGGTTTTTACTGCTTAGTTTGCTGTTTATTAAATTTTCATAGGTCCTTTTCCATATCAGTGTTACCCAGTGTTTTACCATTTAGCATGTACGGTGATTTGCATTATTCCTTCCCATGTGCATAACCTTACATTTGTCAGTGTTAAACCTCATCTGCCACTTCTCTGCCCAAGCCTCTAATCTATCCAGATCCATCTGTAGCAGTATACTGTCCTCTTCAATGTTAATTACTTTACTCAGATTAGTGTTATTTGCCCCAAAAATTATTTTACTGTGCAAGCCTTCTACAAGATCATTAAAAATATATTGAAGAGAATAGGGCCCAATACTGACCCCTGAGGTACTCCACTAGTGACAGTGACCCAATATGAGTATGTACCATTAATAACCACCCTCTGTTTTCTATCATTGAGCCAGTTACTTACCCACATACAGACGTTTTCTCCCAGTCCGAGCATTCTCATTTTATATACTAACCTTTTATGTGGTACAGTGTCAAGTGCTTTGGAGAAGTCCAGATATACGATGCTGTCAAGTCTAGAACTTGCCTTCTCATAGAAACTGATTAAACTAGTTTGACATGACCGATCTCTCATGAAGCCATGCTGATATGATGTTATTTGTTTGTTTTCATTGAGAGCTTGCAAGATAGCATATTTTAGAAAACCTTCAAACAGTTTACCCACAACAGATGGTTATCTTACCGGCCTATAGTTTCCGGGGTCTGTTTTTGCACCCTTTTTGAATATTGGCACCACATTTGCTATGCGCCAATCCTGTGGAACATTCCCTGTCAGTTTAGAGTCTGTAAATATCAGAAATAAGGGTCTGGCTATGACATTATTTAATTATCTTAGTATACAGGGTGTAAGCCATCTGGCCCTGGCGATTTGTCTATTTTAATCTTTTTAAGTTGCTGTTGTACTTCTTCCTGGGTCAGACAGGGCACTTTTAATGGGGAATTTACTTTTACATTCTGCCTTTCATCTGACAGTTTATTTTTCTTAGTGAATACAGTGGAGAAAAAACTATTTACAAACTTTGCTTTCTCCTCGTCGCTCTCTGCAACTCCCCCCTCATTTCTCTGTAGAGGGCTGACGCCTTCAGATTTATACGTTTTACCATTTATATAATTGAAGAACATTTTAGGATTAGTTTTGCTCTCTTTGGCAATTAATCTCTCGGTCTCTAGTTTGGCAGCTTTTATTTGTTTTTTACATATTCTAATTTTTTCCTTATAGTTTTGCAGTGCTTCCTCACTACCCTCCCGTTTTAGTGATTTAAATGCTTTCGTTTTGTCATTTATTGCCTTCTTTACAGTTCTATTTATCCACATTGGTTTCTTCTTGTTCCTTAACCTTTTATTCCCATAAGGTATGTACCTCTCACAATTAGATTTTAGGATGCTTTTAAAAATATCCCATTTTGTGGCTGTACTTTTATTTTTGAGAACTTTGTCCCAGTTAGTTAGGCCTATGGCCTCTCTTAGTTGGCTAAAGTTAGCTTTTTTAAAGTTTGGTATTTTTGTTCCTCCCTGTAGAAATGCTCGATTAAAGGATAAATTGCAAGTTTATTACTTTATGGTCACTATTTCCCAGGTGTCCCCCAACCTGCACATCTGTTGTTCTGTCAGGTCTATTGGTTAATATTAAGTCCAGTATGGCCGTCCCTCTAGTCAGGTCCTGAACCAGTTGGGAAAGGTAATTGTCTTTGGTTATTGCTGAGAACCTGTTTCCTTTATGCCTGTTTACTTTATGAGATGTACAGCTTTCAGTTTCCCAGTCTATATCTAGGTAGTTGAAGTCCCCGATAATAACCACCTCATAATGATTTGCCTCCTTGTCTATCTCATTTAGTAGTAGATTTTCTGTGGGCTCTGGTATATTAGGTGGTTTATAATAAACTCATATTAGTAATTTATTACAAACCGGATTCCAAAAAAGTTGGGACACTAAACAAATTGTGAATAAAAACTGAATGCAATGATGTGGAGATGGCAAATGTCAATATTTTATTTGTAATAGAACGTAGATGACAGATCAAACGTTTAATCCGAGTAAATGTATCATTTTAAAGGAAAAATATGTTCATTCAAATTTTCACGGTGTCAACAAATCCCCAAAAAGTTGGGACAAGCAGCAATAAGAGGCTGGAAAATGTAAATTTGAGCATAACGAAGAACTGGAAGATCAATTAACACTAATTAGGTCAATTGGCAACATGGTTGGGTATAAAAAGAGCTTCTCAGAGTGGCAGTGTCTCTCAGAAGCCAAGATGGGTAGAGGATCACCAATTCCCACAATGTTGCGCAGAAAGATAGTGGAGCAATATCAGAAAGGTGTTACCCAGCGAAAAAATTGCAAAGACTTTGCATCTATCATCATCAACTGTGCATAACATCATCCGAAGATTCAGAGAATCTGGAACAATCTCTGTGCTTAAGGGTCAAGGCCGTAAAAACATACTGGATGCCCGTGATCTCCAGGCCCTTAAACAACACTGCACCACAAACAGGAATGCTACTGTAAAGGAAATCACAGAATGGGCTCAAGAATACTTCCAGAAACCATTGTCAGTGAACACAATCCACCGTGCCATCCGCCGTTGCCAGCTGAAACTCTACAGTGCAAAGAAGAAGCCATTTCTAAGCAAGATCCACAAGCTCAGGCATTTTCACTGGGCCAGGGATCATTTAAAATGGAGTGTGGCAAAATGGAAGACTGTTCTGTGGTCAGACGAGTCACGATTCGAAGTTCTTTTTGGAAATCTGGGACGCCATGTCATCCGGACCAAAGAGGACAAGGACAACCCAAGTTGTTATCAACGCTCAGTTTAGAAGCCTGCATCTCTGATGGTATGGGGTTGCATGAGTGCGTGTGGCATGGGCAGCTTGCATGTCTGGAAAGGCACCATCAATGCAGAAAAATATATTCAGGTTCTAGAACAACATATGCTTCCATCCAGACATCCTCTCTTTCAGGGAAGACCCTGCATTTTTCAACAAGATAATGCCAGACCACATTCTGCATCAATCACAACATCATGGCTGCGTAGGAGAAGGATCCGGGTACTGAAATGGCCAGTCTGCAGTCCAGATCTTTCACCTATAGAGAACATTTGGCGCATCATAAAGAGGAAGGTGCAACAAAGAAGGCCCAAGACGATTGAACAGTTAGAGGCCTGTATTAGACAAGAATGGGAGAGCATTCCTATTTCTAAACTTGAGAAACTGGTCTCCTCGGTCCCCAGACGTCTGTTGAGTGTTGTAAGAAGAAGGGGAGATGCCACACAGTGGTGAAAATGTCCCAACTTTTTGGGGATTTGTTGACACCATGAAATTCTGACTCAACATATTTTTCCCTTAAAATGGTACATTTTCTCTGTTTAAACTTTTGTTCCGTGATTTATGTTCTATTCTGAATAAAATATTAGAAGTTGGCACCTCCACATCATTGCATTCAGTTTTTATTCACGATTTGTATAGTGTCCCAACTTTTTTGGAATCTGGTTTGTATTTTTGCCTCCATGTATTTCTACCCACAGTGACACCACATGTTCATGTCCCTCACTTATATCTTCTCGGACTGTGGGCTTTAGACAGGACTTTACATTAAGGCAGACCTCTCCCGCACTCCGGTTTTTATGATCCTTTCTAAACAGACTGTAACCTTGTACATTAACTGCCCAGTCATAGCTATCATCCAGCCATGTCTAAGTAATTCCCACTATGTCATAGTCCTCCTCACACATAACTAATTCCAGTTCCCCAGTTTTATTAGTCAGGCTTCTGGCATTAGTATACATACATTTAAAAGGTTGATGTATATTTTTTACCCTCCTTCTGAAATGTTCTAGTCCCTCCTTCCATTCCTCCCCCCAGTCCCACTACCTTGCCCCGGTCTCTATCTGCACTATCTTCCCATCCTATAACGTAATTACCCTCCCCAGTCCCTAGTTTAAACACTCCTTCAACCTTCTAGCCATCTTTCCCCCCAACACAGCTGCCCCTTCCCCATTGAGGTGCAGCCCATTCTTATGATAGAGCCTGTAGCTGACAGAGAAGTCGGCCCAGTTCTCCAGGAACCCAAACTCCTCCTTCCTACACCAGTTCTTGAGCCACTTTTTAACCTCCCGCTGCCTTTCTTGTGTGGCTCGTGGTGCAGGCAGTATTTCGGAAAACACTACCTTTGAGGTCTTTGCCCTAAGCTTTTGACCTAAATCCCTAAAATCATTTTTAAGGACTCTCCACCTTCTTCTAACTTTGTCATTGGTTCCGATATGGAACATGACCTGCTGGGTCTTCTCCAGCCCCTCCCAGTAATCTGTCTACCCGATCCACGATGTGTTGAACTCTAGCGCTAGGAAGACAACACACTGTTTAGTGATCATGGTCTTTGTGACAGATGTGCTTTCTGTACCCCTAATAATATATTCCCCTACTACCTGCACCTGTCTGGCCTGCCCTGCTCTCCTGGTTCACTGCTTACTGGAGCTGACATTCCCCTGACAGGCCGAGGAAGTGTCCGGCTGCAGCAGTGCTGTTCCTTAGCCAACATCCCCCTCATCTGCCAACCGTGCAAACGTGTTGGGTTGTGACAGATCAGGGCTAGCCTTCCTTGCACTCTTCCCTCTACCCCGCTTTCTGTTACCCAGCTAGCTACCTCACTTTCCTCAGCCTCCTCGCTTTAACCCTCCCCCTTAACTACCCCATAGAGTGCTTGCTCAGTGAGCAGCAAACTCTTCCAAATTGTTAACGCCTCTCAGTGTTGAAACTCGCCCGTTTAGATACTCAATTTGTGATTCCGAGCAGGTAATTTGCTCACAATTTGAAATATGATATACACCCTCGAACGGCTGTTCCAGGACTGCATACATCCGACAAAATGTGCACTGGACTGCGCTGTCAATTATGGAACACATACTAATGAGGATTACACAATGAAAGCGAAAAATACTATATAATGCAGTAATAAGAAACTGAGTTACTGCAGTCCCCCACTGAAGTCCCTGAATCTGAAGTCACTTAACCTAAAGTCGCACACTTATACAAACACACACTTAAATCAAACACGCGACGCATAAACTCACGTTATATTCCTGCTTATATAAATGGAGCTCTTAAAACCAGCCTGTTTTGTTTCCTTTGGATTCAAAGGGAAATAAAAAGTGAAAAAAATAAATAAAAATTTTATGTATCGCCATGTTCGTATCAACTGGCTCTATAAATATATCATATGACTTAACCCCACAGTTGAACACCGTTAAAAAATAAAATAAAAAATGTGCTAAATATTTAATTTTTTTGTCTCATTACATCACTAAAAGTGCAACCCGAAGCAATCAAAATGGCGTATGACCCCCAAAATAGTACCAATTTAACAGTCACCTCATCCCGCAAAAAATTAGCCCCTACCTAAGACAATTGTTTAAAAAATAAAACAAATATGGCTCTCAGAATATGGAGACATTAAAACATGATTTATTTTGGTTTAAAAATTATATTATTGTGTAACAATAAAATAGAAAAAACATATACATATTAGGTATTGCCACGTCCATAATCACTAGCAGTATAAACCTAACCCCTCAGGTGAACACCATAAAAAAAGAAAAAAAAACTGTCAAAAAAGCCATTTTTGGACACCTTATTTTTTTTATTTTATTTTTATGCAAATTAAATTTTGTGACTGAATTTTTCCACTGTCATGAAATACAATATGTAACGAGAAAACAATCTCATAATTGCCTGGGTACGTAAAAGCATTTTAAAGTTGCTGCCACATAAAGTGACACAAGTCAGATTTGCTCAAAATGGCCTGGGCAGAAAGGAGAAAAATGTCCCGGTCATTAAGGGGAGAATTTGCATTTGATATGAGTTCTGAGTTGTTTGTCTAAATTCTGAACATTGTGTGATTACAGGGGTTCCAGTTCCCTCTGTACAGTGCAGGCCTTCTACAGAGGATATGGTGGTGGTTGTGGTCTCGGCATTGGCATTGGAGGAGGAGGAGGTGGAAGAGCATGCTGGAGCCTCCCAACATGCAGATGATCCAGCACCATCTGATGTTGGGGAAATGGTGGAGGCCAAAGAGGCTGGTCCCTCTCTGTAGCCGCATCCCCCCTGCTCCTTAAGAAGAAGAAGAAGAGGAGGAGGTTGTCACCAGCCCCCACCAGGAGGGTAAATATGTGCACATAGCAATATAATTCTGTATCCATAACATATGCAGAAACAAAGGGCCAAAAATGAGGGGATAACACACACTACTGTAATAGAAAACAACAATACTGGACACTAACTATGTAATCTACATAAAAACCATTAACTAATCAACTAAATAACATTATACTCTACATAACTATTACAAACTAACCAACTAAATACAATTATACTGTACTGAACTAGCACTAATTAACCAACTAAATAGCATTATACTGTACTGAACTATTACTAACTAACAAACTATATAATCATCATAAATATCATTAACTAACGAAGTGTAATGTAAATCGTCAGTGCTTTAACAAATACTACACATAATGCACTACTAATGCCTCTTAATCTTAATTGAAAGTAATTTGAATATTTTTTTTAAATCCTAACAGTACTCGGTCTAAAAAATAATAAAAATATGCAGCTGCAGATGGCCGACCAAAGGGCAATGCTGGAGATCAGTGCCCAGCAAAAGATTATACGGGAGCAGCAAAGGAAGGTACATCAGCAGCAGCGGAATCTGGATAAGAAGGTGCATCAGCTGAGGAGTCACAACAATAGACAATCACAGTCAGCTTAAACTAATAACACACAAAGAATTAAATGTTGACATGTTTTTATTGAACACACCATGTAAAAATTCAAAGTGCAGGTTTAAAAAAGTATGTGAACCCCTAGACTAATCACATCTCCAAGAGCTAATTGGAGTGAGGTGTCAGCCAAATGGAGTCCAATCAATAAGATGAGATTGGAGGTGTTGGTTACAGCTGCCCTGCCCTATAAAAAACACACACCAGTTCTGGGTTTGCTTTTCACAAGAAGCATTGCCTGATGTGAATGATGCCTCGCACAAAAGAGCTCTCAGAAGACCTACGATTAAGAATTGTTGACTTGCATTAAGCTGGACAGGGTTATAAAAGTATCTCCAAAAGTCTTGCTGTTCATCAGTCCACAGTAAGACAAATTGTCTATAAATGGAGAAAGTTCAGCACTGCTGCTACTCTCCCTAGGAGTGGCCGTCCTGTAAAGATGACTGCAAGAGCACAGCGCAGACTGCTCAATGAGGTGAAGAAGAATCCTATAGTGTCATCTAAAGACTTACAAAAGTCTCTGGCATATGCTAACATCCCTGTTAGCGAATCTACGATACGTAAAACACTAAGAATGGATTTCATGGGAGGATACCACAGAGAAAGCCACTGCTGTCCAAAAAAACCCATTGCTGCACATTTACAGTTTGCACAAGAGCACCTGGATGTTCCACAGCAGTACTGGCAAAATATTCTGTGGACAGATGAAACCAAAGTTGAGTTGTTTGGAAGAAACACACAACACTATGTGTGGGGGAAAAAGAGGCACAGCACACCAACATCAAAACCTCATCCCAACTGTGAAGTATGGTGGAGGGGACATCATGGTTTAGGGCTGCTTTGCTGCGTCAGGGCCTGGACAGATTGCTATCATCAAAGGTAAAATGAATTCCCAAGGTTATCAAGACATTTTGCAGGAGAATTTAAGGCCATCTGTCCACCAGTTGAGGCTCAACAGAAGATGGATGTTGCAACAGGACAACGACCCAAAGCATAGAAGTAAATTAACAACAGAATGGCTTAAACAGAAGAAAATACACCTTCTGGAGTAGCCCAGTCAGAGTCCTGACCTCAACCCGATTGAGATGCTGTGCTATGACCTCAAAAAAGCAATTCACACCAGACATCCCAAGAATATTGCTGAACCGAAACAGTTCTGTAAAGAGGAATAGTCAAGAATTACTCCTGACCGTTGTGCACGTCTGGTCTGCAACTACAGGAAATGTTTGGTTGAAGTTATTGCTGCCAAAGGAGGGTCAACCAGTTATTAAATCCAAGGGTTCACATACTTTTTCCACCTGCACTGTGAATGTTTGCATGGTGTGTTCAATAAAAACATGGTAACATTTAATTCTTTGTGTGTTATTAGTTTAAGCAGACTGTCTATTGTCTATTGTTGTGACTTAGATGAAGATCAGATCACATTTTATGACCAATTTGTGCAGAAATCCTTATCATTCCAAAGGGTTCACATACTTTTTCTTGCAATTGTATATATAATACAGATAGTTAGTGGGAGATAGTCAGTGTAGGTTAGATTGTGATATAGTGTAGCTAGGTTCTGCAGTTCATACATACATGCTACAGATATAGTTCTGTGATGTCACAAGTTCAGAACCATACTTAGTGCACCAATCAGTAATATGTAGTCAGATCTGCTAAAATGTGAAGTTGCATGTATTGCGCCAAACTATGCGCATCATTAATAGCCGATTTGCGCAATCGTCAGGTATATTGGCGTACTCTATCTGCATATAAAGCTATTGTAATGTTCTGCCGTGCCAACCATTTTCTACAGTCTCAGAAAACTTGAAAGATGTAGCAAAAGTGACCCATGCCTGTATTGTGCACGCAATACGCGCATATTACATTGCCGATTTTCACAATCAAGAAAATAATGGCGAATTCTCGAATTTGCAAACTTAATGACAAATATTCGTCCAAATATTCGCGAAATATTGCCTTTGACTTGAATGGGGCTTTGGACCATGATTTGCGGACAATAATAGGACACGCACTACTTTTTTGCGGAAAGGCCATGGACACAAATGAAAATGCAATGCACACGGAGTAACTTCTGTATTTTCTACAGCCCCATTGAAGTGAATGGTTCCACAAAACCCCCGGAATGGAAGCGGAAAGAAAATACATTCATGTGCATGAGCCTTAATTGTGAGCCAAAACCAGGATTGGCGCCTCCACAGACATAAGGTATAAGGGAAAGATCTACAACTGTTCTGTGTTTAGAGCTGCACCTGGTTTTGGCTCAAAAATCACTGATAGAAATCACTGACCGAGGTGGGCCTTAAACAACATGAATGAACTAAAAATGTTATTTTCCTGCTTCTTTTTTCATTTTTTTTTTTTTTTCAGTTCTCTGTAATGAATTGTCACTGTATAAGTCAGTTAAATATGATATTACTTTAATGTAAACCACTTAATGAAAGTAGTGATTTGATACCATTTGCCAAAACAGGTTGTGACTAGGGATGAGCGAACTCGAACTGTATAGTTCGGGTTCGTACCGAATTTTGGGGTGTCCGTGACACGGACCCGAACCCGGACATTTTCGTAAAAGTCCGGGTTCGGGTTCGGTGTTCGTCGCTTTCTTGGCGCTTTTGTGACGCTTTCTTGGCGCTTTTTGAAAGGCTGCAAAGCAGCCAATCAACAAGCGTCATACTACTTGCCCCAAGAGGCCATCACAGCCATGCCTACTATTGGCATGGCTGTGATTGGCCAGAGCACCATGTGACCCAGCCTCTATTTAAGCTGGAGTCACATAGCGCCGCCCGTCACTCTGCTCTGATTAGCGTAGGGAGAGGTTGCGGCTGCGACAGTAGGGCGAGATTAGGCAGATTAACTCCTCCAAAGGACTTGATTAACTGATCGATCTGCAGCTGTGGATCATTGAGCTGCTGATCCTCAATTGCTCACTGTTTTTAGGCTGCCCAGACCGTTTGTCAGTCACATTTTTCTGGGGTGATCGGCGGCCATTTCGTGTCTTGTGGTGCGCCAGCACAAGCTGCGACCAAGTGCATTTAACCCTCAATGGTGTGGTTGTTTTTTGGCTAAAGCCTACATCAGGGTGAAGCTGTCACACCAAGTGCATTTAACCAGCAATAGTCTGTTCATTTTTTGGCCATATACAAAATCAGGGGCAAGCTGCGCCTGTCACCAAGTGCATTTAACCCTCAATGGTGTGGTTGTTTTTTGGCTAAAGCCTACATCAGGGTGAAGCTGTCACACCAAGTGCATTTAACCAGCAATAGTCTGTTCATTTTTTGGCCATATACAAAATCAGGGGCAAGCTGCGCCTGTCACCAAGTGCATTTAACCCTCAATGGTGTGGTTGTTTTTTGGCTAAAGCCTACATCAGGGTGAAGCTGTCACACCAAGTGCATTTAACCAGCAATAGTCTGTTCATTTTTTGGCCATATACAAAATCAGGGGCAAGCTGCGCCTGTCACCAAGTGCATTTAACCCTCAATGGTGTGGTTGTTTTTTGGCTAAAGCCTACATCAGGGTGAAGCTGTCACACCAAGTGCATTTAACCAGCAATAGTCTGTTCATTTTTTGGCCATATACAAAATCAGGGGCAAGCTGCGCCTGTCACCAAGTGCATTTAACCCTCAATGGTGTGGTTGTTTTCTGGCTAAAGCCTACATCAGGGTGAAGCTGTCACACCAAGTGCATTTAACCAGCAATAGTCTGTTTATTTTTTGGCCATATACTACATCAGGGGCAAGCTGCGCCCGTCACCAAGTGCATTTAACCCTCAGTAGTGTGGTTGGTCAAGCTGTGACACCAAGTGCATTTAACCAGCAATAGTCTGTTCATTTTTTGGCCATATACTACATCAGGGGCAAGCTGCGCCCGTCACCAAGTGCATTTAACCAGCAATAGTGTGGTTATTTTTTGGCCATATCCCAGTCTAATTCTGTCACTAAATCCATACCGGTCACCCAGCGCCTAAATACTAGGCCTCAAATTTATATCCCGCTAAATCTCTCGTTACCGCTGTCCTGTTGTAGCTGGGAAAGTTATTTAGTGTCCGTCAAAGCACATTTTTTGTTCTGGGTTGAAGTACAATTCCCAATTTAGCAATTTCATAATTTAGTGGTTTCTGCTATATCAGAGCTATTTGAAATCTATCCCTAAAAGGGTATATAATATTCAAGGTGCACATTGGGTCATTCAGAATAACTTCACACACACCCGCTACTGTGTATTTTCAAGTCTAATTCTGTCACTAAACCCATACCTGTCACCCAGCGCCTAAATACTAGGCCTCAAATTTATATCCTGCTAAATCTCTCGTTACCGCTGTCCTGTTGTAGCTGGGAAAGTTATTTAGTGTCCGTCAAAGCACATTTTTTGTTCTGGGTTGAAGTACAATTCCCAATTTAGCAATTTCATAATTTAGTGGTTTCTGCTATATCAGAGCTATTTGAAATCTATCCCTAAAAGGGTATATAATATTCAAGGTGCACATTGGGTCATTCAGAATAACTTCACACACACCCGCTACTGTGTATTTTCAAGTCTAATTCTGTCACTAAACCCATACCTGTCACCCAGCGCCTAAATACTAGGCCTCAAATTTATATCCTGCTAAATCTCTCGTTACCGCTGTCCTGTTGTAGCTGGGAAAGTTATTTAGTGTCCGTCAAAGCACATTTTTTGTTCTGGGTTGAAATACAATTCCCAATTTAGCAATTTCATAATTTAGTGGTTTCTGCTATATCAGAGCTATTTGAAATCTATCCCTAAAAGGGTAGATCATATTGAAGGTGCACATAGGGTCATTCAGAATAACTTCACACACACCCGCTACTGTGTATTTCCAAGTTTAATTCTGTCACTAAACCCATACCTGTCACCCAGCGCCTAAATACTAGGCCTCAAATTTATATCCCGCTAAATCTCTCGTTACCGCTGTCCTGTTGTAGCTGGGAAAGTTATTTAGTGTCCGTCAAAGCACATTTTTTGTTCTGGGTTGAAGTACAATTCCCAATTTAGCAATTTCATAATTTAGTGGTTTCTGCTATATCAGAGCTATTTGAAATCTATCCCTAAAAGGGTATATAATATTCAAGGTGCACATTGGGTCATTCAGAATAACTTCACACACACCCGCTACTGTGTATTTCCAAGTCTAATTCTGTCACTAAACCCATACCTGTCACCCAGCGCCTAAATACTAGGCCTCAAATTTATATCCTGCTAAATCTCTCGTTACCGCTGTACTGTTGTTGCTTGGAAAGATATTTAGTGTCCGTCAAAGCACATTTTTTGTTCTGGGTTGAAGTACAATTCCCAATTTAGCAATTTCATAATTTAGTGGTTTCTGCTATATCAGAGCTATTTGAAATCTATCCCTAAAAGGGTATATAATATTCAAGGTGCACATTGGGTCATTCAGAATAACTTCACACACACCCGCTACTGTGTATTTTCAAGTCTAATTCTGTCACTAAACCCATACCTGTCACCCAGCGCCTAAATACTAGGCCTCAAATTTATATCCTGCTAAATCTCTCGTTACCGCTGTCCTGTTGTAGCTGGGAAAGTTATTTAGTGTCCGTCAAAGCACATTTTTTCTTCTGGGTTGAAATACAATTCCCAATTTAGCAATTTCATAATTTAGTGGTTTCTGCTATATCAGAGCTATTTGAAATCTATCCCTAAAAGGGTAGATCATATTGAAGGTGCACATAGGGTCATTCAGAATAACTTCACACACACCCGCTACTGTGTATTTCCAAGTCTAATTCTGTCACTAAACCCATACCTGTCACCCAGCGCCTAAATACTAGGCCTCAAATTTATATCCTGCTAAATCTCTCGTTACCGCTGTACTGTTGTTGCTTGGAAAGATATTTAGTGTCCGTCAAAGCACATTTTTTGTTCTGGGTTGAAGTACAATTCCCAATTTAGCAATTTCATAATTTAGTGGTTTCTGCTATATCAGAGCTATTTGAAATCTATCCCTAAAAGGGTATATAATATTAAGGTGCACATTGGGTCATTCAGAATAACTTCACACACACCCGCTACTGTGTATTTTCAAGTCTAATTCTGTCACTAAACCCATACCTGTCACCCAGCGCCTAAATACTAGGCCTCAAATTTATATCCTGCTAAATCTCTCGTTACCGCTGTACTGTTGTTGCTGGGCAAGATATTTAGTGTCCGTCAAAGCACATTTTTTGTTCTGGGTTGAAATACAATTCCCAATTTAGCAATTTCATAATTTAGTGGTTTCTGCTATATCAGAGCTATTTGAAATCTATCCCTAAAAGGGTATATAATATTCAAGGTGCACATTGGGTCATTCAGAATAACTTCACACACACCCGCTACTGTGTATTTTCAAGTCTAATTCTGTCACTAAACCCATACCTGTCACCCAGCGCCTAAATACTAGGCCTCAAATTTATATCCTGCTAAATCTCTCGTTACCGCTGTACTGTTGTTGCTGGGCAAGATATTTAGTGTCCGTCAAAGCACATTTTTTGTTCTGGGTTGAAATACAATTCCCAATTTAGCAATTTCATAATTTAGTGGTTTCTGCTATATCAGAGCTATTTGAAATCTATCCCTAAAAGGGTATATAATATTCAAGGTGCACATTGGGTCATTCAGAATAACTTCACACACACCCGCTACTGTGTATTTCCAAGTCTAATTCTGTCACTAAACCCATACCTGTCACCCAGCGCCTAAATACTAGGCCTCAAATTTATATCCTGCTAAATCTCTCGTTACCGCTGTACTGTTGTTGCTGGGCAAGATATTTAGTGTCCGTCAAAGCACATTTTTTGTTCTGGGTTGAAATACAATTCCCAATTTAGCAATTTCATAATTTAGTGGTTTCTGCTATATCAGAGCTATTTGAAATCTATCCCTAAAAGGGTATATAATATTCAAGGTGCACATTGGGTCATTCAGAATAACTTCACACACACCCGCTACTGTGTATTTCCAAGTCTAATTCTGTCACTAAACCCATACCTGTCACCCAGCGCCTAAATACTAGGCCTCAAATTTATATCCTGCTAAATCTCTCAATACCGCTGTACTGTTGTTGCTGGGCAAGATATTTAGTGTCCGTCAAAGCACATTTTTTGTTCTGGGTTGAAATACAATTCCCAATTTAGCAATTTCATAATTTAGTGGTTCCTGCTTTATCAGAGCTATTTGAAATCTATCCCAAAAAGGGTATATAATATTCAAGGTGCACATAGGGTCATTCAGAATAACTTCACACACACGCTTCTGTGCATTTCCAAGTCTAATTCTGTCACTAAATCCATACCGGTCACCCAGCGCCTAAATACTAGGCCTCAAATTTATATCCCGCTGAATTTGAATACAATACATTGGGCCAAATAATATATTTGTTGTTGTGGTGAACCATAACAATGAGAAAAACATCTAGTAAGGGACGCGGACGTGGACATGGTCGTGGTGGTGTTAGTGGACCCTCTGGTGCTGGGAGAGGACGTGGCCGTTCTACCACATCCACACGTCCTAGTGTACCAACTACCTCAGGTCCCAGTAGCCGCCAGAATTTACAGCGATATATGGTGGGGCCCAATGCCGTTCTAAGGATGGTAAGGCCTGAGCAGGTACAGGCATTAGTCAATTGGGTGGCCGACAGTGGATCCAGCACGTTCACATTATCTCCCACCCAGTCTTCTGCAGAAAGCGCACAGATGGCGCCTGAAAACCAACCCCATCAGTCTGTCACATCACCCCCATGCATACCAGGGAAACTGTCTCAGCCTCAAGTTATGCAGCAGTCTCTTATGCTGTTTGAAGACTCCGCTGGCAGGGTTTCCCAAGGGCATCCACCTAGCCCTTCCCCAGCGGTGAAAGACATAGAATGCACTGACGCACAACCACTTATGTTTCCTGATGATGAGGACATGGGAATACCACCTCAGCATGTCTCTGATGATGACGAAACACAGGTGCCAACTGCTGCGTCTTTCTGCAGTGTGCAGACTGAACAGGAGGTCAGGGATCAAGACTGGGTGGAAGACGATGCAGGGGACGATGAGGTCCTAGACCCCACATGGAATGAAGGTCGTGCCACTGACTTTCACAGTTCGGAGGAAGAGGCAGTGGTGAGACCGAGCCAACAGCGTAGCAAAAGAGGGAGCAGTGGGCAAAAGCAGAACACCCGCCGCCAAGAGACTCCGCCTGCTACTGACCGCCGCCATCTGGGACCGAGCACCCCAAAGGCAGCTTCAAGGAGTTCCCTGGCATGGCACTTCTTCAAACAATGTGCTGACGACAAGACCCGAGTGGTTTGCACGCTGTGCCATCAGAGCCTGAAGCGAGGCATTAACGTTCTGAACCTGAGCACAACCTGCATGACCAGGCACCTGCATGCAAAGCATGAACTGCAGTGGAGTAAACACCTTAAAACCAAGGAAGTCACTCAGGCTCCCCCTGCTACCTCTTCTGCTGCTGCCGCCTCGGCCTATTCTGCTGCTGCCGCCTCGGCCTCTTCCTCCGCCTCTGGAGGAACGTTGGCACCTGCCGCCCAGCAAACAGGGGATGTACCACCAACACCACCACCACCACCTCCGTCACCAAGCGTCTCAACCATGTCACACGCCAGCGTTCAGCTCTCCATCTCACAAACATTTGATAGAAAGCGTAAATTCACACCTAGCCACCCTCGATCCCTGGCCCTGAATGCCAGCATTTCTAAACTACTGGCCTATGAAATGCTGTCATTTAGGCTGGTGGACACAGACAGCTTCAAACAGCTCATGTCGCTTGCTGTCCCACAGTATGTTGTTCCCAGCCGGCACTACTTCTCCAAGAGAGCCGTGCCTTCCCTGCACAACCAAGTATCCGATAAAATCAAGTGTGCACTGCGCAACGCCATCTGTAGCAAGGTCCACCTAACCACAGATACGTGGACCAGTAAGCACGGCCAGGGACGCTATATCTCCCTAACTGCACACTGGGTAAATGTAGTGGCAGCTGGGCCCCAGGCGGAGAGCTGTTTGGCGCACGTCCTTCCGCCGCCAAGGATCGCAGGGCAACATTCTTTGCCTCCTGTTGCCACCTCCTCCTTCTCGGCTTCCTCCTCCTCTTCTTCCACCTGCTCATCCAGTCAGCCACACACCTTCACCACCAACTTCAGCACAGCCCGGGGTAAACGTCAGCAGGCCATTCTGAAACTCATATGTTTGGGGGACAGGCCCCACACCGCACAGGAGTTGTGGCGGGGTATTGAACAACAGACCGACGAGTGGTTGCTGCCGGTGAGCCTCAAGCCCGGCCTGGTGGTGTGTGATAATGGGCGAAATCTCGTTGCAGCTCTGGGACTAGCCAATTTGACGCACATCCCTTGCTTGGCGCATGTGCTGAATTTGGTGGTGCAGAAGTTCATTCACAACTACCCCGACATGTCAGAGCTGCTGCATAAAGTGCGGGCCGTCTGTTCGCGCTTCCGGCGTTCACATCCTGCCGCTGCTCGCCTGTCTGCGCTACAGCGTAACTTCGGCCTTCCCGCTCACCGCCTCATATGCGACGTGCCCACCAGGTGGAACTCCACCTTGCACATGCTGGACAGACTGTGCGAGCAGCAGCAGGCCATAGTGGAGTTTCAGCTGCAGCACGCACGGGTCAGTCGCACTACAGAACAGCACCACTTCACCACCAATGACTGGGCCTCCATGCGAGACCTGTGTGCCCTGTTGCGCTGTTTCGAGTACTCCACCAACATGGCCAGTGGCGATGACACCGTTATCAGCGTTACAATACCACTTCTATGTCTCCTTGAGAAAACACTTAGGGCGATGATGGAAGAGGAGGTGGCCCAGGAGGAGGAGGAGGAGGAGGAGGAAGAGGGGTCATTTTTAGCACTTTCAGGCCAGTCTCTTCGAAGTGACTCAGAGGGAGGTTTTTGGCAACAGCAGAGGCCAGGTACAAATGTGGCCAGCCAGGGCCCACTACTGGAGGACGAGGAGGACGAGGATGAGGAGGAGGTGGAGGAGGATGAGGATGAAGCATGGTCACAGCGGGGTGGCACCCAACGCAGCTCGGGTCCATCACTGGTGCGTGGCTGGGGGGAAAGGCAGGACGATGACGATACGCCTCCCACAGAGGACAGCTTGTCCTTACCCCTGGGCAGCCTGGCACACATGAGCGACTACATGCTGCAGTGCCTGCGCAACGACAGCAGAGTTGCCCACATTTTAACCTGTGCGGACTACTGGGTTGCCACCCTGCTGGATCCACGCTACAAAGACAATGTGCCCACCTTACTTCCTGCACTGGAGCGTGATAGGAAGATGCGCGAGTACAAGCGCACGTTGGTAGACGCGCTACTGAGAGCATTCCCAAATGTCACAGGGGAACAAGTGGAAGCCCAAGGCCAAGGCAGAGGAGGAGCAAGAGGTCGCCAAGGCAGCTGTGTCACGGCCAGCTCCTCTGAGGGCAGGGTTAGCATGGCAGAGATGTGGAAAACTTTTGTCAACACGCCACAGCTAACTGCACCACCACCTGATACGCAACGTGTTAGCAGGAGGCAACATTTCACTAACATGGTGGAACAGTACGTGTGCACACCCCTCCACGTACTGACTGATGGTTCGGCCCCATTCAACTTCTGGGTCTCTAAATTGTCCACGTGGCCAGAGCTAGCCTTTTATGCCTTGGAGGTGCTGGCCTGCCCGGCAGCCAGCGTTTTGTCTGAACGTGTATTCAGCACGGCAGGGGGCGTCATTACAGACAAACGCAGCCGCCTGTCTACAGCCAATGTGGACAAGCTGACGTTCATAAAAATGAACCAGGCATGGATCCCACAGGACCTGTCCGTCCCTTGTCCAGATTAGACATTAACTACCTCCCCATAACCATATATTATTGGACTCCAGGGCACTTCCTCATTCAATCCTATTTTTATTTTCATTTTACCATTATATTGCAAGGCTACCCAAAGTTGAATGAACCTCTCCTCTGCCTGTGTGCTAGGCCTAAATATATGCCAATGGATTGTTGCAGTGGTGGCTGACGTGAAGCCTGATTCTCTGCTATGACATGCAGACTGATTCTCTGGTGACATGAAGCCAGATCCTCTGTTACGGGACCTCTCTCCTCTGCCTGGGTGCTGGGCCTAAATTTATGAAAATGGACTGTTGCAGTGGTGGGTGACGTGAAGCCTGATTCTCTGCTATGACATGAAGACTGATTCTCTGCTGACATGAAGCCAGATCCTCTGTTACGGGACCTCTCTCCTCTGCCTGGGTGCTGGGCCTAAATATCTGACAATGGACTGTTGCATTGGTGGCTGACGTGAAGCCTGATTCTCTGCTATGATATGAAGACTGATTCTCTGCTGACATGAAGCCAGATTGTCTGTTACGGGACCTCTCTCCTCTGCCTGTGTGCTAGGCCTAAATATATGCCAATGGATTGTTGCAGTGGTGGCTGACGTGAAGCCTGATTCTCTGCTATGACATGCAGACTGATTCTCTGGTGACATGAAGCCAGATCCTCTGTTACGGGACCTCTCTCCTCTGCCTGGGTGCTGGGCCTAAATTTATGAAAATGGACTGTTGCAGTGGTGGGTGACGTGAAGCCTGATTCTCTGCTATGACATGCAGACTGATTCTCTGGTGACATGAAGCCAGATCCTCTGTTACGGGACCTCTCTCCTCTGCCTGGGTGCTGGGCCTAAATTTATGAAAATGGACTGTTGCAGTGGTGGGTGACGTGAAGCCTCATTCTCTGCTATGACATGCAGACTGATTCTCTGCTGACATGAAGCCAGATCGTCTGTTACGGGACCTCTCTCCTCTGCCTGGGTGCTGGGCCTAAATTTATGAAAATGGACTCTTACAGTGGTGGGTGACGTGAAGCCTGATTCTCTGCTATGACATGAAGACTGATTCTCTGCTGACATGAAGCCAGATCCTCTGTTACGGGACCTCTCTCCTCTGCCTGGGTGCTGGGCCTAAATATCTGACAATGGACTGTTGCATTGGTGGCTGACGTGAAGCCTGATTCTCTGCTATGATATGAAGACTGATTCTCTGCTGACATGAAGCCAGATTGTCTGTTACGGGACCTCTCTCCTCTGCCTGTGTGCTAGGCCTAAATATATGCCAATGGATTGTTGCAGTGGTGGCTGACGTGAAGCCTGATTCTCTGCTATGACATGCAGACTGATTCTCTGGTGACATGAAGCCAGATCCTCTGTTACGGGACCTCTCTCCTCTGCCTGGGTGCTGGGCCTAAATTTATGAAAATGGACTGTTGCAGTGGTGGGTGACGTGAAGCCTGATTCTCTGCTATGACATGCAGACTGATTCTCTGGTGACATGAAGCCAGATCCTCTGTTACGGGACCTCTCTCCTCTGCCTGGGTGCTGGGCCTAAATTTATGAAAATGGACTGTTGCAGTGGTGGGTGACGTGAAGCCTCATTCTCTGCTATGACATGCAGACTGATTCTCTGCTGACATGAAGCCAGATTGTCTGTTACGGGACCTCTCTCCTCTGCCTGGGTGCTGGGCCTGAATTTATGACAATGGACTGTTGCAGTGGTGGCTGACGTGAAGCCTGATTCTCTGCTATGATATGAAGACTGATTCTCTGCTGACATGAAGCCAGATTGTCTGTTACGGGACCTCTCTCCTCTGCCTGGGTGCCGGGGCCTAAATATCTGAGAATGGACTGTTCCAGTGGTGGGTAACGGGAAGCCAGATTCTCTGCTATGATATGAAGACTGATTCTCTGCTGACATGAAGCCAGATTGTCTGTTACGGGACCTCTCTCCTCTGCCTGGGTGCTGGGCCTAAATTTATAAAAATGGACTATTACAGTGGTGGGTGACGTGAAGCCTGATTCTCTGCTATGACATGAAGACTGATTCTCTGCTGACATGAAGCCAGATTGTCTGTTACGGGACCTCTCTCCTCTGCCTGGGTGCCGGGGCCTAAATATCTGAGAATGGACTGTTCCAGTGGTGGGTGACGGGAAGCCAGATTCTCTGCTATGGAACCTCTCTCCAATTGATTTTGGTTAATTTTTATTTATTTAATTTTTATTTTAATTAATTTCCCTATCCACATTTGTTTGCAGGGGATTTACCTACATGTTGCTGCCTTTTGCAGCCCTCTAGCCCTTTCCTGGGCTGTTTTACAGCCGTTTTAGTGCCGAAAAGTTCGGGTCCCCATTGACTTCAATGGGGTTCGGGTTCGGGACGAAGTTCGGATCGGGTTCGGATCCCGAACCCGAACATTTCCGGGATGTTCGGCCGAACTTCTCGAACCCGAACATCCAGGTGTTCGCTCAACTCTAGTTGTGACTTGTGTAAAAGACCGTAATATGTTTGTACATCACATCACTTAATGGATTTTAAATAGTATCATGATAACACAATGTTTTTTTCCATCAACAAAAAAAAATTATATATATATACATATGTTAAAAATTTGCACTGCTTCTTGATTAGTACCATATTGTCCCAGAGGGAAAAAGTATGTAACTGCTATTTATGTTTTAATTAGCGTTAAGATGTCTGACTTAATTTAGCTAATTCAACAGCTTTAACTGAATCTTCTCTTGAGGTCAAACTTAATGATCTGACATTTTACCACTTATACAAATATACCTGCAAAACTATGCCACGTTGAAAACACTAATGCTTTTTTATTTTATGTTAATAAGGGAACGTGCGCTACAGTCACACCTGTTCCATATATCTTGGTTTCAAAGTAGTCAATATCATTGCTTGCTAAATAATTATTTGCCTGTTTTACTTAAACATGAATCTTTTCGATAGTCATGTTTTGCCCCTATCATATTAAGCCTGCCTTATAGAAAGGTCAGAATTATTAGAAGATGATGATCATCAAGCTCTTCGAAAAGGTCACATTTTATGAATTTTTACATTCATTCCTTTTCTGCTTGCTACACTTATTAAGCCTCCTATGACTGTTCTTTTATCTATTACATTCACCTTTCTACTTGTCCATGAATTTATTGGATTAAATGTTACTATGCAATTCATTGTGATGTAATCGTTTTTCGTAGAATGACTTGGATTGAAATTCATGGCAGTGAAATATCTGATGACCGTTGGACCTTAAAATACTATACCCAGATATTTGTTATTAACCCTTTTCTGAACCTTCACCGTAGCGGTCTTTATAGCTGACTACATAAACCGCCGGGCTTCTACTGTTTTACACGGCAGAGGCCTGGAGGTAATGTCTGTGATTGGAAGTAATGGCACAGCAGCCTTCTCCTGGCTAAGATCGTGGAAGGCGACCTGTACTAGTAATAGGCCTGAGGCTGTACTAGGATTACAGGATGATTACTAGTATATTCCAATGCGGACCTGTAGGTGGCAGCACTGCATTGAAATATGCAGAATTTAGTATTTTATAATGCATAGATATGAATTATAGAATACAAGATGCAATCTAATGATTGCATGTTATAGTCACCAAGAGTAAGGCCTCATGCACACAACTGTTGTTCTGGTCCGCATCCGAGATGCAGTTTTTGCGGCTCGGGTCCAGACCCATTCACTTCAATGGGGCCCCAAAAGATGCGGACAGCACTCCGTGTGCTGTCTGCATCCGCAGCTCCGTTTGGGGCCCCGCAAAAAAAAATATAACATGTCCTATTCTTGTCTATTTTGCAGCAAATTGCGGAAGGCACACAGGCGGCTTCCATGTTTTGCGGATCCGCAATTTGCGGACTGTAAAAAACGGAACAGTCATGTGCATGAGGCCTAACTTAGAAAAAATCTAATCACCCCCCTTGCCATAGAATAAAAAAATAAACAATAAAAAAAAAAAAAATATATCATGGGCATCATCGCATCCAAAAAAGCCTGTACTATTAAAATATAAAAATCTTTATCCCAAAGGGAAAACAAAGAAACTTTGGCAGGTTTGACTTTTTGTGTCACTTCACCCCCCAAATTTTTTTAATAAAACGTTATCCAAAAGTCATACACACTCCAATGATAAAAACTACAGATTTTTCCAGCAAAAAATGAACTCTCACACAGTTCCGTAAACATAACTATAAAAAAAGTCAGAATATTCCCAATGGAAAAAAAAAAATATGAAAAAAGATGTTACCGGCTTATCTTTCATTCTAATTCTGCCTGTAATGATATCACCTCTGTGTACAGATAAGACAGGATCCACCATTCACAATAGGTGATAGTCAAAGCTTATCTAGTTCTTTCTTGTGCAATGACCTCCGCACAGGTCACAGAGCATGCCTAGAAAACTCTCCCATAGAAGTCAGTGAGGTCCCCTGCTGGCCAGTGTGTCTATGGTCCTTGGGGCTGCAGTAAAGCAACTTTCGGAATGCTTTCTAAATGCTGTTAAAGGGTTTCTACCACTTCAGTTTGACCAAATTAGCTTTCAGACACTAGCGATCTGCTAGTGTCTGATCTCCATAACCATGCAATTCTTAGACCTTTGTGTGGAGCCGTTTCATGAAGAAACTAACTTTTATTCCTATGCAAATGAGCCTCTAGGTGCTATGGGGGCGTCTTTTCAGCACCTAGAGGCTCGGTCTACTCACACTGTATGTCCGCCCATCTCGTCCTGAATGCCTGCCTCCATCACAGCCATCGGACGAATTCTCCCGCCTGCGCCGTTTACTTCTGTTATCGGCGCAGGCGCAGTGAGTAAATGATACGCTCCTGGTGCCGGATTCCTCACTGCGCCTGCGCCGACTACGTGAGGAAGCCGGCATCAGGAGAGCGGCCTTCACTCACTGCACCTGTGCCGAAGACAGAAGTGAACGGCGCAGGTGCATGAATTCGTCCGATGGCTGTGATGGAGGCAGGCATTCAAGACGAGATGGGCGGGCATACAGTGTGAGTAGACCGAGCCTCTAGGTGCTGAAAATGGTAGAAACCCTTTAAGAAGAGCTCATGCTGTAAACTCTTTATACGGCAGCACATTTTATGTGTTGCTATCTTAGTGTCTATGCCATAGGATAAATAAATAAAATAACAGCCACACACCATCCAGCTTAAAGTTGGCAAAAAGCACAATTGTAATACATTTGATAGGCTTTCTTAATGGCAGTGGTTAACTCTTTGGAGAGACCAGGACAAAAATGACCTTATCAGTTATATTCTTTACGCCTGCCTAATGGGAGAGGAAGCCCTTGCTCCAGTATATTCTTTTGTCAGCTACACAGACGACTTGGTAGTTGGCTGGCGAATGGTACCTGGCAGTCTGCTGCTCCATGCTAAATAGCGTGTAATATTCGTTTCAAAACACCAGGGCTTCATCAGTTTGGCGTCATCCATTTGTTATAGAGATAGTTGGCAATGCATGTCTCAGCTAAAGAAAATTATTGCAGATTTATTTTTCATTCCTATTAAAAAGGTTATAACTGCGTGTGATCAAACGCTGTCTCTTTTTCATCATCTCACAGAATTTCGGCCAAACCGGGCATTTACTTTGCTTTTAGCCTGTAAACAAAACCTTTGTTTTAGTACAGCAAGCACTTTTAGAGCTGTGAAAATTGTAGGGTAGGAATCAATGAAACATTGAGTGTTTCTAGAGAAAAACATGATATTTTGTGGAATATTTGTTGACACAGTGGATTTTTATCAAGTTGTGTTTTATCAGACTGAATTCTCCAGACATCTAAACTTTTGAGAGAATAAAAGAAAAAGCATGGGTCGAAAGGTCAAGTATCTCATTATACACAAATTTTCTATCATGAAGGTAAGCATTCTATATGGAATATTATTTATAACTATATTAATAGGTATATAAGAAAAAACAGGATTAATGGGGGAGATTTATCAATATTTTCCTCAATTTTTACTCCATAAGCAACTTTTAGACCTGAAGATGAAAATGGACAAAGTTGAGATCAAATTTATCAAATATCGCACAGAGCATAATAGATGAGACGGAGTGCAGATCTGCAACATTTTGTTATCAATTGTGATATTTTCCAGCAATTCCAACATTTTTATGCCAGTTTGTGGGAGAAGAGCAGGAAGGACTGAATATGGCAATATGCTTACAACACCGCCTACCGTATATATTTGCGACTTTTCTCTGACAAAGGATGACGGAAGCAGGAGTGCTGAACTGTCCGGCCTAAAGCCAGATGCCTCGTCATTATGCAGATTACAAGAAATATTTTCTAATAATATAACATATTTTCATCTTAATCATTAAAAAATAAATTTGGATCAGCTCACCTCCATGCAGGTATGGTGCACGCGATCTGGGCTGGCAACTCGGAACAATGCAGCAAAAGCATGGATAGATCCAGCACTAGGGATGAGCGAACTCGAACTGTATAGTTCGGGTTCGTACCGAATTTTGGGGTGTCCGTGACACGGACCCGAACCCGGACATTTTCGTAAAAGTCCGGGTTCGGGTTCGGTGTTCGTCGCTTTCTTGGCGCTTTTGTGACGCTTTCTTGGCGCTTTTTGAAAGGCTGCAAAGCAGCCAATCAACAAGCGTCATACTACTTGCCCCAAGAGGCCGTCACAGCCATGCCTACTATTGGCATGGCTGTGATTGGCCAGAGCACCATGTGACCCAGCCTCTATTTAAGCTGGAGTCACATAGCGCCGCCCGCCACTCTGCTCTGATTAGCGTAGGGAGAGGTTGCGGCTGCGACAGTAGGGCGAGATTAGGCAGATTAACTCCTCCAAAGGACTTGATTAATCGATCGATCTGCAGCTGTGCATCATTGAGCTGCTGAAATTCAAATGCTCACTGTTTTTAGGCTGCCCAGACCGTTTGTCAGTCACTTTTTTCTGGGGTGATCGGCGGCCATTTTGTGTCTTGTGCGGTGCTGCGACCAAGTGCATCCAAGCTGCGACCAAGTGCATTTAACCCTCAATGGTGTGGTTGTTTTTTGGCTAAAGCCTACATCAGGGTGAAGCTGTCACACCAAGTGCATTTAACCAGCAATAGTCTGTTCATTTTTTGGCCATATACTAAATCAGGGGCAAGCTGCGCCCGTCACCAAGTGCATTTAACCAGCAATAGTCTGTTCATTTTTTGGCTAAAGCCTACATCAGGGTGAAGCTGTCACACCAAGTGCATTTAACCAGCAATAGTCTGTTCATTTTTTGGCCATATGCTACATCAGGGGCAAGCTGCGCCCGTCACCAAGTGCATTTAACCCTCAGTAGTGTGGTTGGTCAAGCTGTCACACCAAGTGCATTTAACCAGCAATAGTCTGTTCATTTTTTGGCCATATACTACATCAGGGGCAAGCTGCGCCCGTCACCAAGTGCATTTAACCCTCAGTAGTGTGGTTGGTCAAGCTGTCACACCAAGTGCATTTAACCAGCAATAGTCTGTTCATTTTTGGCCATATACTACATCAGGGGCAAGCTGCGCCTGTCACCAAGTGCATTTAACCCTCAATGGTGTGGTTGTTTTTTGGCTAAAGCCTACATCAGGGTGAAGCTGTCACACCAAGTGCATTTAACCAGCAATAGTCTTTTCATTTTTTGGCCATATACTACATCAGGGGCAAGCTGCGCCCGTCACCAAGTGCATTTAACCCTCAGTAGTGTGGTTGGTCAAGCTGTCACACCAAGTGCATTTAACCAGCAATAGTGTGGTTATTTTTTGGCCATATCCCAGTCTAATTCTGTCACTAAATCCATACCGGTCACCCAGCGCCTAAAAACTAGGCCTCAAATTTATATCCCGCTAAATCTGTCGTTACCGCTGTACTGTTGTGGCTGGGCAAGTTATTTAGTGTCCGTCAAAGCACATTTTTTGTTCAGGGTTGAAATACAATTCCCACTTTAGCAATTTCATAATTTAGTGGTTTCTGCTATATCAGAGCTATTTGAAATCTATCCCTAAAAGGGTATATAATATTCAAGGTGCACATAGGGTCATTCAGAATAACTTCACACACACGCTACTGTGCATTTCCAAGTCTAATTCTGTTAGTAAATCCATACCGGTCACCCAGCGCCTAAATACTAGGCCTCAAATTTATATCCCGCTACATCTGTCGTTACCGCTGTACTGTTGTGGCTGGGCAAGTTATTTAGTGTCCGTCAAAGCACATTTTTTGTTCTGGGTTGAAATACAATTCCCACTTTAGCAATTTCATAATTTAGTGGTTTCTGCTATATCAGAGCTATTTGAAATCTATCCCTAAAAGGGTATATAATATTCAAGGTGCACATAGGGTCATTCAGAATAACTTCACACACACGCTACTGTGCATTTCCAAGTCTAATTCTGTTAGTAAATCCATACCGGTCACCCAGCGCCTAAATACTAGGCCTCAAATTTATATCCCGCTACATCTGTCGTTACCGCTGTACTGTTGTGGCTGGGCAAGTTATTTAGTGTCCGTCAAAGCACATTTTTTGTTCTGGGTTGAAATACAATTCCCAATTTAGCAATTTCATAATTTAGTGGTTTCTGCTATATCAGAGCTATTTGAAATCTATCCCTAAAAGGGTATATAATATTCAAGGTGCACATAGGGTCATTCAGAATAACTTCACACACACGCTACTGTGCATTTCCAAGTCTAATTCTGTCACTAAATCCATACCGGTCACCCAGCGCCTAAATAGTAGGCCTCAAATATATATCCCGCTAAATCTGTCGTTACCGCTGTCCTGTTGTGGATGGGCAAGTTATTTAGTGTCCGCCAAAGCACATTTTTTGTTCTGGGTTGAAATACAATTCCCAATTTAGCAATTTCATAATTTAGTGGTTTCTGCTATATCAGAGCTATTTGAAATCTATCCCTAAAAGGGTATATAATATTCAAGGTGCACATAGGGTCATTCAGAATAACTTCACACACACGCTACTGTGCATTTCCAAGTCTAATTCTGTCACTAAATCCATACCGGTCACCCAGCGCCTAAATACTAGGCCTCAAATTTATATCCCGCTGATTTTGAATACAATACATTGGGCCAAATAATATTTTTGTTGTTGTGGTGAACCATAACAATGAGGAAAACATCTAGTAAGGGACGCGGACGTGGACATGGTCGTGGTGGTGTTAGTGGACCCTCTGGTGCTGGGAGAGGACGTGGCCGTTCTGCCACATCCACACGTCCTAGTGTACCAACTACCTCAGGTCCCAGTAGCCGCCAGAATTTACAGCGATATATGGTGGGGCCCAATGCCGTTCTAAGGATGGTAAGGCCTGAGCAGGTACAGGCATTAGTCAATTGGGTGGCCGACAGTGGATCCAGCACGTTCACATTATCTCCCACCCAGTCTTCTGCAGAAAGCGCACAGATGGCGCCTGAAAACCAACCCCATCAGTCTGTCACATCACCCCCATGCATACCAGGGAAACTGTCTCAGCCTCAAGTTATGAAGCAGTCTCTTATGCTGTTTGAAGACTCCGCTGGCAGGGTTTCCCAAGGGCATCCACCTAGCCCTTCCCCAGCGGTGAAAGACATAGAATGCACTGACGCACAACCACTTATGTTTCCTGATGATGAGGACATGGGAATACCACCTCAGCATGTCTCTGATGATGACGAAACACAGGTGCCAACTGCTGCGTCTTTCTGCAGTGTGCAGACTGAACAGGAGGTCAGGGATCAAGACTGGGTGGAAGACGATGCAGGGGACGATGAGGTCCTAGACACCACATGGAATGAAGGTCATGCCACTGACTTTCACAGTTCGGAGGAAGAGGCAGTGGTGAGACCGAGCCAACAGCGTAGCAAAAGAGGGAGCAGTGGGCAAAAGCAGAACACCCGCCGCCAAGAGACTCCGTCTGCTACTGACCGCCGCCATCTGGGACCGAGCACCCCAAACGCAGCTTCAAGGAGTTCCCTGGCATGGCACTTCTTCAAACAATGTGCTGACGACAAGACCCGAGTGGTTTGCACGCTGTGCCATCAGAGCCTGAAGCGAGGCATTAACGTTCTGAACCTGAGCACAACCTGCATGACCAGGCACCTGCATGCAAAGCATGAACTGCAGTGGAGTAAACACCTTAAAACCAAGGAAGTCACTCAGGCTCCCCCTGCTACCTCTTCTGCTGCTGCCGCCTCGGCCTCTTCCTCTGCCTCTGGAGGAACGTTGGCACCTGCCGCCCAGCAAACAGGGGATGTACCACCAACACCACCACCACCTCCGTCACCAAGCGTCTCAACCATGTCACACGGCAGCGTTCAGCTCTCCATCTCACAAACATTTGAGAGAAAGCGTAAATTCCCACCTAGCCACCCTCGATCCCTGGCCCTGAATGACAGCATTTCTAAACTACTGGCCTATGAAATGCTGTCATTTAGGCTGGTGGACACAGACAGCTTCAAACAGCTCATGTCGCTTGCTGTCCCACAGTATGTTGTTCCCAGCCGGCACTACTTCTCCAAGAGAGCCGTGCCTTCCCTGCACAACCAAGTATCCGATAAAATCAAGTGTGCACTGCGCAACGCCATCTGTAGCAAGGTCCACCTAACCACAGATACGTGGACCAGTAAGCACGGCCAGGGACGCTATATCTCCCTAACTGCACACTGGGTAAATGTAGTGGCAGCTGGGCCCCAGGCGGAGAGCTGTTTAGCGCACGTCCTTCCGCCGCCAAGGATCGCAGGGCAACATTCTTTGCCTCCTGTTGCCACCTCCTCCTTCTCGGCTTCCTCCTCCTCTTCTTCCACCTGCTCATCCAGTCAGCCACACACCTTCACCACCAACTTCAGCAAAGCCCGGGGTAAACGTCAGCAGGCCATTCTGAAACTCATATGTTTGGGGGACAGGCCCCACACCGCACAGGAGTTGTGGCGGGGTATAGAACAACAGACCGACGAGTGGTTGCTGCCGGTGAGCCTCAAGCCCGGCCTGGTGGTGTGTGATAATGGGCGAAATCTCGTTGCAGCTCTGGGACTAGCCAATTTGACGCACATCCCTTGCTTGGCGCATGTGCTGAATTTGGTGGTGCAGAAGTTCATTCACAACTACCCCGACATGTCAGAGCTGCTGCATAAAGTGCGGGCCGTCTGTTCGCGCTTCCGGCGTTCACATCCTCCTGCTGCTCGCCTGTCTGCGCTACAGCGTAACTTCGGCCTTCCCGCTCACCGCCTCATATGCGACGTGCCCACCAGGTGGAACTCCACCTTGCACATGCTGGACAGACTGTGCGAGCAGCAGCAGGCCATAGTGGAGTTTCAGCTGCAGCACGCACGGGTCAGTCGCACTACAGAACAGCACCACTTCACCACCAATGACTGGGCCTCCATGCGAGACCTGTGTGCCCTGTTGCGCTATTTCGAGTACTCCACCAACATGGCCAGTGGCGATGACGCCGTTATCAGTGTTACAATACCACTTCTATGTCTCCTTGAGAAAAAACTTAGGGCGATGATGGAAGAGGAGGTGGCCCAGGAGGAGGAGGAGGAAGAGGGGTCATTTTTAGCACTTTCAGGCCAGTCTCTTCGAAGTGACTCAGAGGGAGGTTTTTGGCAACAGCAGATGCCAGGTACAAATGTGGCCAGACAGGGCCCACTACTGGAGGACGAGGAGGACGAGGATGAGGAGGAGGTGAAGGAGGATGAGGATGAAGCATGGTCACAGCGGGGTGGCACCCAACGCAGCTCGGGTCCATCACTGGTGCGTGGCTGGGGGGAAAGGCAGGACAATGACGATACGCCTCCCACAGAGGACAGCTTGTCCTTACCCCTGGGCAGCCTGGCACACATGAGCGACTACATGCTGCAGTGCCTGCGCAACGACAGCAGAGTTGCCCACATTTTAACCTGTGCGGACTACTGGGTTGCCACCCTGCTGGATCCACGCTACAAAGACAATGTGCCCACCTTACTTCCTGCACTGGAGCGTGATAGGAAGATGCGCGAGTACAAGCGCACGTTGGTAGACGCGCTACTGAGAGCATTCCCAAATGTCACAGGGGAACAAGTGGAAGCCCAAGGCCAAGGCAGAGGAGGAGCAAGAGGTCGCCAAGGCAGCTGTGTCACGGCCAGCTCCTCTGAGGGCAGGGTTAGCATGGCAGAGATGTGGAAAACTTTTGTCAACACGCCACAGCTAACTGCACCACCACCTGATACGCAACGTGTTAGCAGGAGGCAACATTTCACTAACATGGTGGAACAGTACGTGTGCACACCCCTCCACGTACTGACTGATGGTTCGGCCCCATTCAACTTCTGGGTCTCTAAATTGTCCACGTGGCCAGAGCTAGCCTTTTATGCCTTGGAGGTGCTGGCCTGCCCGGCGGCCAGCGTTTTGTCTGAACGTGTATTCAGCACGGCAGGGGGCGTCATTACAGACAAACGCAGCCGCCTGTCTACAGCCAATGTGGACAAGCTGACGTTCATAAAAATGAACCAGGCATGGATCCCACAGGACCTGTTTGTCCCTTGTCCAGATTAGACATTAACTACCTCCCCTTAACCATATATTATTGGACTCCAGGGCACTTCCTCATTCAATCCTATTTTTATTTTCATTTTCCCATTATATTGCGAGGCTACCCAAAGTTGAATGAACCTCTCCTCTGTCTGGGTGCCGGGGCCTAAATATATGCCAATGGACTGTTCCAATGTTGGGTGACGTGAAGCCTGATTCTCTGCTATGACATGCAGACTAATTCTCTGCTGACATGAAGACAGATTCTCTGTTACGGGACCTCTCTCCTCTGCCTGGGTGCTGGGCCTAAATTTATGAAAATGGACTGTTGCAGTGGTGGGTGACGTGAAGCCTGATTCTCTGCTATGACATGAAGACTGATTCTCTGCTGACATGAAGCCAGATCCTCTGTTACGGGACCTCTCTCCTCTGCCTGTGTGCTGGGCCTAAATATATGCCAATGGACTGTTGCAGTGGTGGCTGACGTGAAGCCTCATTCTCTGCTATGACATGCAGACTAATTCTCTGCTGACATGAAGCCAGATTGTCTGTTACGGGACCTCTCTCCTCTGCCTGGGTGCTGGGCCTAAATTTATGAAAATGGACTGTTGCAGTGGTGGGTGACGTGAAGCCTGATTCTCTGCTATGATATGAAGACTGATTCTCTGCTGACATGAAGCCAGATCCTCTGTTACGGAACCTCTCTCCTCTGCCTGTGTGCTGGGCCTAAATATATGCCAATGGACTGTTGCAGTGGTGGCTGATGTGAAGCCTCATTCTCTGCTATGACATGCAGACTAATTCTCTGCTGACATGAAGCCAGATTGTCTGTTACGGGACCTCTCTCCTCTGCCTGGGTGCTGGGCCTAAATTTATGAAAATGGACTGTTGCAGTGGTGGGTGACGTGAAGCCTGATTCTCTGCTATGATATGAAGACTGATTCTCTGCTGACATGAAGCCAGATCCTCTGTTACGGGACCTCTCTCCTCTGCCTGTGTGCTGGGCCTAAATATATGCCAATGGACTGTTGCAGTGGTGGCTGATGTGAAGCCTCATTCTCTGCTATGACATGCAGACTAATTCTCTGCTGACATGAAGCCAGATTGTCTGTTACGGGACCTCTCTCCTCTGCCTGGGTGCTGGGCCTAAATTTATGAAAATGGACTGTTGCAGTGGTGGCTGACGTGAAGCCTGATTTTCTGCTATGACATGCAGACCGATTCTCTGCTGACATGAAGCCAGATCCTCTGTTACGGGACCTCTCTCCTCTGCCTGTGTGCTGGGCCTAAATATATGCCACTGGACTGTTGCAGTGGTGGCTGACGTGAAGCCTCATTCTCTGCTATGACATGCAGACTAATTCTCTGCTGACGTGAAGCCAGATTGTCTGTTACGGGACCTCTCTCCTCTGCCTGTGTGCTGGGCCTAAATATATGCCAATGGACTGTTGCAGTGGTGGCTGACGTGAAGCCTCATTCTCTGCTATGACATGCAGACTAATTCTCTGCTGACGTGAAGCCAGATTGTCTGTTACGGGACCTCTCTCCTCTGCCTGTGTGCTGGGCCTAAATATATGCCAATGGACTGTTGCAGTGGTGGCTGACGTGAAGCCTGATTCTCTGCTATGACATGCAGACTGATTCTCTGCTGACATGAAGCCAGATTCTCTGTTACGGGACCTCTCTCCTCTGCCTTGGTGCTGGGCCTAAATATATGCCAATGGACTGTTGCAGTGGTGGCTGACATGAAGCCTGATTCTCTGCTATGACATGCAGACTAATTTTCTGCTGACATGAAGCCAGATTCTCTGTTACGGGACCTCTCTCCTCTGCCTGGGTGCTGGGCCTAAATATATGACAATGGACTGTTGCAGTGGTGGGTGACGTGAAGCCTGATTCTCTGCTGTGACATGCAGACTGATTCTCTGCTGACATGAAGCCAGATCCTCTGTTACGGGACCTCTCTCCTCTGCCTGTGTGCTGGGCCTAAATATATGCCAATGGACTGTTGCAGTGGTGGCTGACGTGAAGCCTCATTCTCTGCTATGACATGCAGACTAATTCTCTGCTGACATGAAGCCAGATTGTCTGTTACGGGACCTCTCTCCTCTGCCTGGGTGCTGGGCCTAAATTTATGAAAATGGACTGTTGCAGTGGTGGGTGACGTGAAGCCTGATTCTCTGCTATGACATGAAGACTGATTCTCTGCTGACATGAAGCCAGATTGTCTGTTACGGGACCTCTCTCCTTTGCCTGGGTGCCGGGGCCTAAATATCTGAGAATGGACTGTTCCAGTGGTGGGTGACGGGAAGCCAGATTCTCTGCTATGGGACCTCTCTCCAATTGATTTTGGTTAATTTTTATTTATTTAATTTTTATTTTAATTCATTTCCCTATCCACATTTGTTTGCAGGGGATTTACCTACATGTTGCTGCCTTTTGCAGCCCTCTAGCCCTTTCCTGGGCTGTTTTACAGCCGTTTTAGTGCCGAAAAGTTCGGGTCCCCATTTACTTTAATGGGGTTCGGGTACGGGGCGAAGTTCGGATCGTCCCGAACCCGAACATTTCCGGGAAGTTCGGCCGAACTTCTCGAACCCGAACATCCAGGTGTTCGCTCAACTCTATCCAGCACCCAAATAAAAACAAATTTCTTTTATTAACTCAGAACATAGTAGAAAAATATTAAAACCACTGTCACTTACGCGTTTCGGGCATTCAAGCCTTTCCTCATAGCATATAAGACATAGAAAATGATAACAATTGATTTACTAACAGGCATGCTGAAAAAGTAACACTATACTTACCTGCGAGCTGCGATGTCTGTGTCCGGCTGGGAGCTCCTCCTACTGGTAAGTGACAGGTCTGTGCGGTGTATTGCCTAATGATCTGTCACTTACCAGTAGGAGGAGCTCCCGGCCGGTCACAGACATCGCAGCTCGCAGGTAAGTATGATGCTTCTACAAATTGCTAAGTAACCATGGCAACCGGGACTGCAGTAGCGTCCTGGTTGCCATGGTTACCGATCGGAGCCCCAGCGATTAAACTGGGACTCCGATCGGTACTCTCTACTGCCACCAATGATAGGGGGGAGATTTTAATTAGGAGGGGAAGGGAGGGGGGAGGGCCAACTGGCCACCAACGAGTTAACTACAGGGGAGGGAGGGGGGGCCCACTGGCCACCAATGAGTTAACTACAGGGGAGGGAGGGAGGCCCACTGGCCACCAATGAGTTAACTACAGGGGAGGGAGTGGGGCCCACTGGCCACCCATGAGTTAACTACAGGGGAGGGAGGGGGGCCCACTGGCCACCAATGAGTTAACTACAGGGGAGGGAGGGGGGGCCCACTGGCCACCAATGAGTTAACTACAGGGGAGGGAGGGGGGCCCACTGGCCACCAATGAGTTAACTACAGGGGAGGGAGGGGGGCCCACTGGCCACCAATGAGTTAACTACAGGGGAGGGTGGGGGGCCCACTGGCCACCAATGAGTTAACTACAGGGGAGGGAGGGAGGCCCACTGGCCACCAATGAGTTAACTACAGGGGAGGGAGGGGGGCCCACTGGCCACCAATGAGTTAACTACAGGGGAGGGAGGGGGGCCCACTGGCCACCAATGAGTTAACTACAGGGGAGGGAGGGGGGGCCCACTGGCCACCAATGAGTTAACTACAGGGGAGGGAGGGGGGCCCACTGGCCACCAATGAGTTAACTACAGGGGAGGGAGGGGGGCCCACTGGCCACCAATGAGTTAACTACAGGGGGGAGAGGGGGCGGCCGCCCTGGCCACCAATTAGTTAAAAACAGGGGAAGGGGTCTGCCCCCTGCTGCCTGGCAGCACCTGCCAGGCAGCAGGGGGCAGTCATGTACACAGTTTTTTAGTATATTCTAACCTGAAGCGTCCCCATCACCATGGGAACGCCTCTGTGTTAGAATATACTGTCGGATCTGAGTTTCACGATCTAACTCCTATCCGACAGTATATTCTAACATAGAGGCGTTCCCATGGTGATGGGGACGCTTCAAGTTAAAATATACCATCGGATTGGAGAAAACTCAGATCCGATGGTATAATAGGGACTCCTGACTTTACATTGAAAGTCAATGGGGGACGGATCCGTTTGCAATTGCACCATATTGTGTCAACGTCAAACGGATCCGTCCCCATTGACTTGCATTGTAATTCAGGACGGATCCGTTTGGCTCCGCACGGCCAGGCGGACACCAAAACGACTTTTTTTTCATGTCCGTGGATCCTCCAAAAATCAAGGAAGACCCACGGATGAAAAAACGTCACGGATCACGGACCTATGGCCCCCTTTTTTGCGGACCGTGAAAAAATACTGTCGTGTGCATGAGGCCTTACAATCAGTAGTGTTATATTTTTTCGGGAACTTTTTTGTGACAGTGCCATCGCTGAGTAAAGATTCTCTATTTTTAGTGATTGCGATATTTTTGGCACGATTGAGAGAGCAAACAGGATTTCCTCTTTCTTTGAGGTGGTTGTCAATGATGACTCATCCTACGTAATAGGATGTGTGTGCTGTGTCCGTGTGTGTGTCACCAGTTTTGCACTGGGCATGCAAAGCGGGGCGTCCAATCAGGACACAGCGCTCCGCACACACACACAGCGCTCCATAACTGTTTAACCCCTTCCATGCTGCGGTCCTTAGGGAACGCTATCTGGAAGGGGCTAACCATCAGTGACATGTGTCACTTTATGTGGTGATAACTTTAAAACGCATTTCCTTATCCAAGCCATTCTGAGATTGTTTTCTTGTTACATATTGTACTTCATGACACTGGTAAATTTGAATAAAAATATTTCATTTTTATTTATGAAAAAATAACAAATTTACCCAAAATTTGGAAAAATTTGCAACCTTCCAAATTTCAATTTCTCTGCTTTTAAAACAGATAGTGATACCTTCTAAAATTGTTACTACGTTACATTCCCCATATGTCTACTTCATGTTTGGATCATTTTGTGAATGTCATTTTATTTTTTGTGGATGTTGGAAGGCTTATAAGTTTAGAAGCAAATCTTGAAATTTTTCTGAACATTTCCAAAACCCACTTTTTAAGGACCAGTTCAGGTCTGAAGTCACTTTGTAAAGCTTACATAAAATAAACCACCCAAAAATTACCCAATTTTCGAAACTAAACCCCTCAAGATATTCAAAACTGATTTTACAAACTTTGTTAACCCTTTAGGTGTTCCACAAAAATTCATGGAAAATGGAGATTAAATTTCTGAATTTATATGTGGTAAAAAACTGCTGTATGGCCACACGGCAGGACACAGAAGGAAAGGAACACCATATGGTTTTTAGAAGGCAGATTTTGAGGGACTGTTTTTTTCACACCATGTCCCATTTGAAGCCACCCTGATGCACCCCTAGAGTAGAAACTCCCAAAAAGTGACCCCATTTTAGAAACTACACCCCTCAAGGTATTCAAAACTGATTTTAAAAACTGTGTTGACCCTTTAGTTGTTCCACAAGAATTAATGGAAAATGGAGATGGAATTTCAGGATTTAACTTTTTGGGCAGATTTTCATTTTAATAATTTTTTTCTGCGAACAAAGCAAAGGTTAACAGCCAAACAAAACATTTATTTCCCTGATTCTGTAGTTTACAGAAACACCTCATATGTGGTCAAAAACTACTGTATGGCCACATGGCAGGGCGCAGAAGGAAAGGAATGTCATATGGTTTTTGGAGGGCCGATTTAATTCTAACTTGCCATATCACATTTGAAGACCCCTTGATGCACCTCAGAGTAGAAAATACAAAAAAGTGAACCCATTTTGGAAACTATGGGTTAAGCTGGCAGTTTTATTACAGATGTTTTTTTTTTGTTATTTACAACGGTTATCTGACTTGTTAGGTCATGAGCTATTTTTATAGAGCAGGTTGTTACGGACGCGACAATACCAAATATGACTTTTTTTGGTTGTTTGTTTCAGTTTGACATAAAGCATTTTTGAAAAAAATTATTTTTTGTTGTCTCCATATTCTGAAAGCCATAGTTTATTTTTTATTTTTTGGGCAAATGTCTTATGTAGGGGCTCATTTTTTTTCAGTATGAGATAACGGTTTGATTGGTACAATTTTGGGGTGCATATGACTTTTTGATCGCTTGCTATTACACTTTTTGTGACAAAATAGCTTTTTTACACAGTTTATTTTTAATTTTTCTTACTGTGTTCACCTGAGGGGTTAAATCATGTGATATTTTCATAGAGAAGGTTGATACAGATGCCGTGATACCTAATATGTATGCTTTTTTTATTTATTTAAGTTTTATACACTAATATCATTTTTTAAACAAAAAAAAAATCATGTTTTAGTCTCACCATAGTCTGAAAGCCATATTTTTTTTATATTTTGGGCGATTCTTTTAGTTAGGGTATCAATGTTTACGGAATGAGATGACTGTTTCATTTGTACAATTTTGGGGTGCGTATGACTTTTTGATCGCTTGCTATTACAATTTTTGTGATGTAAGGTGACAAAATGGCTTTTTTACACTGTTTTTATTTTTATTTTTTTACGGTGTTCACTTGAGAGGTTATGTCATGCGGTATTTTTATAGAGCAGGTTTATACGGATGTGGCGATATCTAATGTGTATACTTTTTTTTTTTTTTTACATTTAACATAATAAAAAGCATTTTTGAAACAAAAAAAAAATCATGTTTTAGTGTCTCCATACTCTGAGAGCCATAGTTTTAAAAGTTTTTGGGCGATTGTCCTATGTAGGAGCTAATTTTTTGCGGGATGAGGTTACGGTTAGATTGGTACTATTTTTGGGGGTATACGCCTTTTCAAGTGATCGCTTGGTGTTGCACTTTAAGTGATGCAAGGTGACAAAAATTGCATTTTTTTCACAGCTTTTTTTTTTTTTTTTATGGTGTCTATCAGACGGGGTGGATCATGTGATATATTTATAGAGCCAATTGTTACGGACACGGCAATACCTAATATGTTTTTTTTTTCTATTTTTTATTATGAAATCTGGTGAAAGGGGCTTTTTGTTTTAACTTGAAACTTTTTTTTACACTTTATTTCTGTCCCACTCTGCTATGCATTACAATACATCTGTATTATAATGCATTGCCTGTACGTGTACTACAGTAAGTAGTACACAAATAGGTTGCCTAGGAGACCCAGCCTGAGGCTGGATCTCCACGGCACCCATAGAAGGCAGGTCCCAATGCCGTGCAGGGCCTTGGGCAGGCTCTGCACGGCATTGGACTGCCTTGTCACACATTGGGTCCCCGCCACAGCAGCGCAGGAACTCGATGCGCTGCTTCACCCGCCGCAAACCACTTCTATGTCGCAGTCATCGCGGACCACTGCATAGAAGGGGTTAATCCTCCGGCATCGCTGTAAACAGTGATACAGCAAGGTCTTGGCTACAAGGGACTGCCAGACCCCTGCATGGATCAGGTGCGCACCGCTCCGGTGCCCGCCCGATCATCCCGTTTGCATGTACTGCGGAATGCATTCTGGGAGGGTGGTCCCCGCTGTTGATGCCTACTCCGAGATCTCTAATGTCAGTGGTGGTGAAGGTGACGATGATGACGTGTCAATGGACGTCACATGGGTTCCCACAACAGAGGAAGAGGAGGGAAGTTCATAGAGAAAGACAGAGCAGCAGATAGTGAGGAGAAGGAGGAGAAGAAGGCAGTACTCGCAGTGCACAAGAGGCAAAAAGCAGTCTGCTAATGTATCTTGAGCAAGCCATCCACCATGCACGGTCACATCTTGCGCTCCCAGGACGCCGGAACATGGCTTCACAGTGTGGGCTTTTTTTAACGTTTCAGCTGCTGACAATAGTGTTGCCATCTGCAGCCTATTCTGTCAATGCATAAGTCACGGTAAGCCCAACACTCACCTAGGGACGACTGCCTTAAGAAGGCACCTGGCTTCCCATCACCAAGCCCAGTGGGAGCAATGCCATCAGAACCCACAAAGCCACGCTCCCGGCGATCCACATCCTGCCTCTTCTCCTTTCTCCTCCCATTTGTCGTCCACTCCACCAGAACTGCTAGCCCGCCAACTACTGCCATATAAACTGGTGGACTCGGAGCCGATTAGAAAATTTGTGCCCATTGGCACACCGCAATGGAAGGTCCCCGGAAGGAAATATTTCTCCCAGAAGGGCATCCCGGAGCAATATGGCCATGTAAAGCGGCAATTGAATATATCTGTGGCACACAGTGTTGGTGCCAAGATACATCTGACCACAGACACGTGGTCTAGCAAACATGGGCAGGGAAGGTACATAACTTTTATTGCCCACTGGGTGAACCTTCTGAGCATGTAACCCATGGCACCCGTGTGAATTTGGTGATACCACCAGGAATTGCATGCAGGCCTGCCTCTTCTTCTCCTCCTCCTACTCCATCCTCTGTCTCCTCCTCAGCTGACTTCTCCTTTTCCACTGCTACTGCCTCTTCCGCTGCATCCCCCAAGCTCCCAAGAATCTTTTCGATGTGCCAGGTGAGAGGTTGCCATGCTGTGCTGCGGCTATTGTGTCTGGAAGTCAAGAGCCACACAGGTCCTGCACTGCTTTTAGCTCTGCGGTCACAGGCCGATCAGTGGCTAACCCTGCTCAATTTAACAGTTGGTAAAGTGGTGTGCAACAATGGTGTCAATCTGCTAAGCGTTGAAAAAGGGGAAAATGAGACAGGTGCCGTTCATAGTACATGTCCTGAACTTAGTCGTGCAGCGATCCGTTGTAAAATACACCGGGGTCCTTCGGCAGGCCAGGAATATTTCTGGCCATTTTAGAAGATCTTATACGGCCATGGCTCGCATTGCTGATGTTCAGCGGCAACACCACCTGCCCCTCAGACGTCTGATTTGTGACAGGCCGATGCGTTGGATCTCCACTTTGTATATGCTTGATAGGCTGCTCCAGCAGCAACGTGCCATTAACGACTACATGTACGAACTCTGCAGCAGGACAGGTTCTGGGGAACTTGGTTTCTTTTCACCGCGCCAGTGGCGTTAATGCGTGATGCATGCAGACTTCTGCGGCCATTTGATGAGATCACCAAACTGGCCAGTCGCAGCCAGGGCACCATCACTGACATTGTACCTCCTTCCTGGTGGATTGCATCGTGTCATTGATCAGGCCGTCGAGGAGCAGGAAGATGAGGAAGTTGCAATGCTGAATGAATTCACAGGGGGACTACTCCATCTGAGACAAGTCAGCAGGAGTCTGAAGAGGAGTCAGAGGAGGATGGTGGCTGGGGGAGGTGGAGGAGGAGCAAGTAGAGCACTCTTTGAGGAGCACTTTAAACTTTTTCGGGGATCCCTGGTGTTGTTCGTGGATGGGGGGAGGAGACAGAGGACGACATTCTCCTTGGCGATGAGCAGGAGCCAAGGCGCTCCACTGCTTCCAATTTAGTGCAAATGGGGGCCTTCATGCTCCAGTGTTTGAAGAGGGAACCCCGTATAAAAAGCATAAAGGGAAAGGACCAGTACTCGGAAGCAACGTACTTAGACCCCCGGTACAAACACAAAATTGCAGACATGTTACCAGCATCACAGAGGGCTGTCAGTATGCAGTATTTCCAGGCCTTGCTGTGAGAGATGCTGAATTCTGCTGTTGGGGGCGCTGGCAGAGGAATTTCCACCAACAGCAAAACAGATACGGGTACCAATCCTACTGCACCTGCAAGAAGAGGGCGGTTTGAAGAGGTGTTGGTCACTTTGGATATGAGATCATTTTTGCAGCTAACCCTTCGACAGTCGCCCTCTGGATCCAGCCTCAGGTAACGCCTAGACCGACAGGTGTCTGACTACATCGGGTTAACGGCCGATGTAGACGCTCTGAGAAGCGAGGAACCCCTGGACTACTGGATGTGCAGACTTGATCTGTGGCCAGAGCTTGCATAATTTGCCATCGAACTCTTGGCTTGCGCCTCGTCGAGTGTCCTGTCCGAAAGGACGTTCAGCGCAGCAGGAGGGATCGTGACAGATAAGCGCACTCGCCTAGCTCACAGTGTGAACTTCCTCACATTTCTAAAAATGAATGAGGCATGGTTCTCGGAGGAATTCAACACCTACAGTAGGACAACTAAGGGTAATTGAATTTCCTCATGCCAAACCACACATATCATCCAGGACCCAGAACAAGGAATGGTCCTTGTCTCATGTATGTACAGCGGCATAAAAGTCCTTTTCTGTAAGGTGAATGTCTAATTTTTGGGGGCTCTACTCCAGTGGCCTACAGTAAAAATTTTATCCCGTGACCGCCTAATTTACCTCCAGACACATAATCACAGTTTTATTTCTGTCAGGAGAATGCCAAATTTTTAGGGCCTTTACTGGCCTACAATAACATTTTTAGCTAGTGCCCGTCTATTGTGCCTCCAGCCACATTATCACAAGTTATTTTCTGTCGGGTTAATGCCTAATTTTTGGGGCCTGTACTGGCCAACAATAAAATTGTTATCCACTGACCGTCTAATATACCTCCAGCCACATAATCACTTGTTCTTTTCTGTCAGGTAAATGCAAAATTTTTGGGGCCTGTACTCCATTGGCGTACACTAAAATTGTTATTCAGTGAACTACCTCAAGCCACATAATCACTTGTTCTTCTTTGTCAGGTGAATGCATAATTTTTGGGGTCTATACTCCACTGACCTACAGTAAAATTGTTATCCACTGACCGCCTAATATACCTCTAGCCTAATAAACACTTGTTATTTTCTGTCTGGTGAATGCTTAATGTTTGGGGTCTGTACTTCACTGGCCTGCAGTAAAATTGATATGCACTGATCGTCTAATATACCTCTAGCCACATAATCACTGTTTCTTTTCTGTCCGGTGAATGCCTAATGTTTGGGGCCTATACTCCACTTACCTGCTGTAAAATTGTTATCCACTGACTGCCTAATATACCTCCAGCCACATAATCACTTTTTCTTTTCTATCCGTTGAATGCATAATTTTTAGGGCGTATACTCCACTGACCTCCCGTAAAATTGTTATTCACTGACCATCTAATATACCTCTAGCCACATAATCACTTATTATTTTCTGTCCGATGAATGCCTAATGTTTGGGGCCCATACTCCACTTGCCTGCATCAAAATTGTTATCAACTGACCACCTAATATACCTCTAGTCACATAATCACTTGTTCTTTTCTGTCAGGTGAATGCATAATTATTGTGACCTATACTCCACTGGCCTACAGTAAAATTGTTATCCACTGACCATCTAATATACCTCTAGCCACATAATCACTTGTTCTTTTCTGTCCAGTGAATGCCTAATGTTTGGGGCCTATACTCCACTTACCTGCAGTAAAATTGTTATCCACTGACCGCCTAATATACCTCCAGCCACATAATCACTTGTTTTTTTCTGTCCAGTAAATGCATCATTTTTTAGGCCTGCACTCCACTGGCCTACTGTAAAATTGTTATCCACTGACCGTCTAATATACCTCCAGCCACAAAACCACTTGTTCTTTTCTGTCCGATGAATGCCTGATGTTTGGGGCCTATACTCCACTGGCCTGCATCAAAATTGTTATTAACTGACCACCTAATATACCTCTAGTCACATAATCACTTGTTCTTTTCTGTCAGGTAAATGCATAATTATTGGGGCCTATACTCCACTGGCCTACAGTAAAATTGTTATCCACTGACCGTCTGATATACCTCTAGCCACATAATCACTTGTTTTCTGTCCGGGGAATGCCTAATGTTTGGGGCCTATACTCCACTGGCCTGCAGTTTAATTGTTATCCACTGACCGCCTAATATACCTCCAGCCACATAATCACTTATTCTTTTCTGTCTGATGAATGCCTAATGTTTGGGGCCTGTACTCCACTGGCCTGCAGTTTAATTGTTATCCACTGACCGCCTAATATACCTCCAGCCACATAATCACTTATTCTTTTCTGTCTGATGAATGCCTCATGTTTGGGGCCTGTACTCCACTGGCCTGCAGTAAAATTGTTATCCACTGATCGCCTAATATACCTCCAGCCACATAATCACTTATTCTTTTCTGTCAGGTGAATGCATCATTTTTAGGGTCATTTCTCCCGAGGCCTAAAATAATTTTTTTATAGACTCCAGCAGGGCACATTTTTGAGAGATTCCCTTTAAGACGTGTAAAAATGGCCCCTGATTAAAATGCATATTTTTTGTGGGAATTTTTGCCATTGATCCCCCTCTGGTATGTCACTGTCCATGTTGTGGGACTATTTGTGCACTTCTAGTAAGTATTTGGTGGCTGCAAATATGACCTGAAGGTTTTTCTGGTTCGCCTGCCATTAAAGTGAACGGGGCCCTCGGGGAACGCGCGGTTCGCGAACATTTGATCATGAACTCGCATTCACGAAACTTCCCGGCCGATGTTCCTCCATCACTAATGGGTAGCAATGCACTACTTGTTAAAGGGGTTTCGCTGAGATTTTGATATTGATAAACTATCTTCATAATTAGTTATCAATGTCAGATCAGCAGGTGTCCGACAACTGGCTGTTTGAAGAAGCCAGAGCACCATGAACTCCTTCTGCAACACTCCGCACCTTAGGGCCGATCGGCTCCCAGGTTTTTAGGAATGCTGAGTGGTGATGTGGCCTTAACAGTTTAGTGTGTGTCATGGTGCTCCTACCTGGATACCTTCGCTCCCCAAGGTTAATCTCTGTAGCAATAAAGGGGTAAGAGTTGGTGGAGTAACAGTCTAGTTTTTAAGTAAGAACCCAGACTTAGTAAAAGTTGAACATTTTTCTTGAGTAAACGTGGATCCAGACAATAGTTGGTCTTTCTCTTGGCTCTAGCAGGTTTTGGGGTAAACTGGCAGGCAAACTTGGATACCTTGCTTTATCTTTCTTTGCTGTGCTAGACTCTGGCTTTGGTCTGGTAGCTGGACTTTCTGACAGTTCTGGTACCTTTGAGCAGGGTGCCTTTGGCTTTTGACCCCTTCATAATTCTCTGTCTATAAACTGTAAGGAGTCTTGGTGCTCTGTGAGCTGCTTCCCTTGAGAGATTCTTGCTGCAGTTAGGGAGGGGGGAACTCCGCTTACTGCGACATGTCTGCTCTCCTTCCAATTCTCAATTTCACTTTATTATCGACTCACTATAGATTCCTCCAACACCACTATTCCACTTCTGCCCATCAGGGGGTAGAATGGAATGGTAAGTTCCATTCTATCTTAAGGTAATCTGCCAGACACACTGCCACCTGCTGGTAAACCAGGCACATTACATGTAATACAATACATAACAGTTACATACAGAAGCAATGTTATTAAGGCACAATGTCAAATGGCCTGGAATAAATACACAGTTTATATTATTGGTTAGCCATTAGAGTTAGAGACAGTTTTTTATGTCTAAATAGTGTAAAAATAAATTTTTACAGAAAAAAAAAAACATTTTTACATCACCATATTCTGACCACCATAACCTTTTTTTCTAGTTATATCTACTGAGCTGTGTGGGGGCTTATTTTTTGCGGGACAATCTGTAGTTTTTATTGATACCATTTTGGAGTGTGTGTGTCAGGGTCCCTCAGGTGACTGATGTCAGGAAATCAAGGAGATTGGTTGAGCGTGGAGGAATCTAACAGCCTCCTTGATTTCTCTTGATTCAGTGTTGATAGGTTTTCTCAGCTGTTGCTCAGAGGTCATCACTTCTATCCTTTATAGTCTCACTCCACTCTTCTGACAATGCGGTTGATGCTGAGCTGGTGTGAGATCCTCTCTGGTGTTCCTGTTCTTCCATCTCTACAGAATTTAAGTGTCATGTTTGTTTGCATTTGTTATATTCCCTGTTGTTGTATCTGGGCCTGAGAGAGAGACATCTTTGCATCCATATAGGGAGGAATGGGTTGTCTCTGGTCCTATACTTATTCCAGGGCCCTATAGGGAAATCAGGGCCTAGATATACTGATCATGAATATTCCTACCTTCAAGGTCTCATCATATTGATAGGTAGTCAGGGCCCGGATTAGGGTTGTCTAGGAGTGACCAGTTTCTTCCCTAGTTTCCATGCCAAGTTACTGTTCCCCTTCCCTCCTGTGTTCAGTGTGGAGTCTCTCCCCACACTGATCGTGACAGTGTGTGATTTTATGGTCACATTTTATTACATTTTTTGGGGGGTAAAAGAAGCAATGAAAGAATGGCAAATTGGCCATTTTGACCTTTTTTTTATTCTGCAGAAAGGTTTTTGGAACTTTTTTGTTATGACTTTGAATCTAGTACCGAGCCTACAAAATCAATTTTTTTTCTTAATTCAGAACATTCATAGATTTTTTACATCCATTTAGTGTTCATAATTGCTAATTTCTTATGTTGGCCTGCCACCTGCTGGCCAAAATAAGAATTGCAACTGAAATGCCTTGTGTCTCTTCATCAAGACCTAGTGCATTTAAATCAATTCCCAGCATCCTTACTGGCTGCAGAGTATGCCAGTAAGAAGCCCGGAAGCGCAATCACGGCATCTAAAGGCTTTAATTACCGCGCTCGGCATTATTGTTGGTCGTGGTAATTATCCATGGGTCTCTGCTGTTTGAAACAGTGGAGACCAGCCAGCTATGACGCCCACTGCACATGAGAGCAGTTACCATGTCTGCCCATCTCTCCAGTGCCATACATGTAAGTAAGTAACATAAATAAAATAAAAAATTGGGGGTGGAGTGGGGGTGCATTCAGTCCAAGTGCCTAGGGTAGGATGGGCTGTAAATAGAGCCCTGTGTACAGGTACGTCACTTGGTGCTAGGCTTTTATCCGGATTCATTCCAGCACCAGAGAAGGTATGTAATTTATGACATAGCCTGCGCCTCATCATAAATTACATGCCTGAGGTTGGGTTCAGACCTGAGCGTACTTGAACGTACGCTCTATATGCGCGATTGTACGGGCGTTTGCAATTGCGCATACAGAGACAAGCGAACGCCCATTGTCGCGCGTTCCTGCTAAAGTCTATGTACGGGAACGCGCGACAAGTCGCCCCAAAGGAGCTCATGTACTTCTTGGGGCGTCGGGCATTTTGCAGCGCGATTGTACGCGCTGTAAAACGCTCAGATGAGAACCATTCCCATAGGGAATCATTGGTTCTTGCCTGTTGAGCATTTTACAGCGCGTAGGAACGCGCTGTAAAATGCTCAGGTCTGAACCCAGCCTAAGCCAGCAGTGCAGGCCCATCAGGATCAGCGCTGCAGACGCCAATGTTACTGATTCAGCCCTCTGTGTCTTTATACAGGCTTGAGAAGGGTCTTGTAATAAACCTTACAACTGTGCCATCTAAACAGGAGAGTTTCCTTTTACTGACTGCAAGCAGAGATCTTAAAGCTGAAGCATATCAAATTCTAGAAACTTACAGAACTTGTGCATCAATAAATAATTAAGATTTTCTTAGATAAATCTAGACAATTTATTGAATCAGAAAACTTTTTCTTCACACCATGAAGCCAGTCCTACTTGACATTCAATACAACTTGCTGAAAGGCTATAATTTCTGGCAGCCTTACCAAGTTAAAATATACCAAATACCAGTCTGCACATTGACTGATTATTATTACACTATTAGGACACAAAATGACCAAATAAATGACTATTGTCACATGTCAAAAGTTAATGAAGTCTTCTCTTAACTACTGGCTTCTTTCAAACAGAAAGAAAAATGTCACTTTATTGAATTTTGAAATAATATATATCCTTTTTATTTTTTATCCTCATTGTGTTTCTTAAATATCATTGGATACATAAAATTGCATATAAAAAACGGTCTCGCGGCTGGATATTTCTTCTCTATTCTACTAGAGATTTTTTATTCTTATACAAAGTATAATGACAGTGTTCAGTGTCAGTGAAATACAATGATTGTGTCATTTATTCTTCAGATCTCTAGCTATTCATCACTATGTATTCTATTCATCTACTTTTATTCCTGCTTTGAAATGTAATTATAAAACTTTTAGAAAATTATCATAACTTACAAATTATCAAAGAGTTCACAACTTCAATTCTAACACTTATGATTAGAGATGAGCGAATTTCATATTTTAAAATTCTGTCAAGCATCGTTTGGTGGTAAAAGCAGAATTGCGTTATGGATTCCGTTACCACGGACAATAACGCAATTCTATGATTGAATGCATAACGGAATGCCTTTAGAGGCGTTCGTTATTCATTCGGTCTTAAAAGAAGTCTGAGGGGTTGCAAAATGGATCTGTTTCGTTTTCGTTATGCAGGGGAGTCCTCAGGGGGATTGTGAAGGTACCTGCCCATGCAATTTGATTTACGTAGGGATGACATTGCGCCAATTTAAAATACTGTCTCACCATGAAGACTTAATGAAGGCAATAGCTTTGCCCCATTCTTATAGCTCTCTGATTTTGCTCCCATGGCCTGGGTCGTCGCCATTAGGTAACACCATTGATTTTAACAGTAGTTTTTAATACAATAATGTAGTTTTACATTTTAACTGGTTTATGATATTTATCTCTTACTTACCCATATTAGGTTTAACCATAGAATGAACTGATTGGAAATTGACATCTGGGACTATTAATAAAAAGGGAAATGAAGGTTACATTGTGTTGGAAGAAAATGGAGATGGACTGGTACTCCCTACTCATTCATTCTCCTCCAACTATTTGGATGTGGAAAAATGGAGGATAAATTGGGATAGGTATATGGATATGATCACTTAGAATTGACCTCCAGACGGAGGAAGTGTGGGGGGTATTTTAATATATGGTACCATGGGCAGCCTATTTTGGTTGCGATATGGTAGTATTTAATCAACTTGGAGAATTGTTGCATTTAATTTTAGGCACTATTGACTTTCACGGATCATTTGCATGGTCACTGGCACTGCACGAGCACTTTAACCACTCACTGTGTATTTTTGTATTAAATCATAACTTTTTATTATTATTGTTTTTGTTGGTTTGTTATTTTTCACATATATATTTGCTTCCAATCACATTTTGTGACTTATTCATCAGGTGTTAAACATTTACGGTTTGTTTTTCACATGGATTGTGGTCTTTATTATATATTTATATAGTAGGGATTGTACATATTTATATATTATTCTCTAATATTGTCTATATAATTAATTTAATACAGTTTATTTTAATATATCCATTACTAGTGTTGATTGGGCACCGTAGTGTTCGGGTGCTCGGGGGATGTTTGGGTGCTCAACCGAGCACCTGAGTTTAATGGAAGGCAATGGGAGAACCCGAGCATTAAGCCAGATACTTCCTGCTCTAAAGAGGGGAGGGTGCCTGGTAGAGATGTTGCGAACATAAAATTTTCCGTTCGCGAACGGCTAACGCAAATTTTTTCAAATGTTCGCGAACAGGCGAACCGCCATTGACTTCAATAGGCAGGCACATTTTAAAACCCACAGGGACTCTTTCTGGCGACAATAGTGATGGAAAGGTTGTTTGGAAGGTTGTTTGGAGGGGACTAACACCTGGACTGTGGCATGCCGGAGAGGGATCCATGGCAAAACTCCCATGGAAAATTACGTAGTTGACGCAGAGTCAGGTTTTAATCCATAAAGGGCATAAATCACCTAACATTCCTAAATTGTTTGGAATAACATGCTTTAAAACATCAGGTATGATGTTGTATCGATCAGGTAGTGTAATGGTTACTCCCGCTTCACAGTGACAGACCAAACTATGACAGACCAAACTCCCTGTTTAACGGACCGCAAACAACCGCAAACAGTCCATTTGCACAAGGTTGGATACCAAGCTAGCCATGCCCTTTTCCTTGTCCTCACTGATGTCATTGAAGGTCTATAAAGGGTCCCCAAAAGGTGACAACAAGCCCCCTGGGACGCCTGATGTGTTTGGTCTTCCACCTCCTCAAAGCCACCTTCCTCCTCTGACTCCTCTTCTTCAGACTCCTCTCTCTGCGTTGCCTCTCTCTGCGTTATTATAAGGTGTGTTAAGTAGTACTATTCCTATCAGTTTAATCCCTGTTACGTCCCCTATCAGGGGACGTGTATATGGCATTGATTTTAGGAACCGGGAGATGGAAAAAGATGCTTGGTCGGTCCTCCTACTTCAAATTTGGGGCCATGCTCGTGCAATCGAATGTGCCACCAGATATGAGCGGTGTGTTAAGTAGTACTATTCTTATCAGTTTAATCCCTGTTACGTCCCCTATCAGGGGACGTGTATATGGAATCGATTTTAGGAACCGGGAGATGGAAAAAAATGCTTTAATCAGTTTAATCCCTGATACGTTCACTAGTATTATTATTATCATAAGGTGTGTTAAGTAGTACTATTCCTATCAGTTTAATCCCTGTTACGTTCACTAGTATTATTATTATTATTATTATTATTATTATTATTATATGGTTTGTTAAGTAGTACTATTCCTTTCAGTTTAATCCCTGTTACGTCCCCTATCAGGGGACGTGTATGGAATAGATTTTAGATAACCACAAAGAGTTGTCAATAGTTGACACACTCATGACATAAATTGTATTTGTCTATGCATCAATCTTGGTATAGTGATGACGTTTGGGAGATTGCAGGCGATGGTTTTTTTTCAAAGCCTATGGTCGTGCTGAGGTAGTTCAGTGACCGTTAAGTGACCCAGAAAACAATGATTCTGCAGTGTGGGCCCATTGTTGGCCTAGTAGGCTTTAATGATCACCTTAGATCAGGGATGGCCAACCTGCGGCTCTCCAGATGTTGCAAAACTACAACTCCCAGCATGCAAAGACTGCCTACAGCTGTCAGCCTACAGCAGGGCATTGTGGGAATTGTAGTTTTACAACAGCTGGAGAGCCACAGGTTGGCCAGCCCTGCCTTAGATGATCACAAATAAAATTAATGTTTTTTCTATGCAAAATTATCCAGCCGCTTTTGGTCTGCTCACAATGAAGCTACGACCTTATCATCTGGGGTGTGCCAACATTGCCATTGCCAACACACTCATAGAGGTGGTCGCTTCATTGTGATACGCAAGCCCCTTCACCACAACAAGGTAACGAACATGAAGGGGAATTAACACATGTATGTGCCTTTTTTTTTTTTTTTTGGTTTTTAAAGCCACAGTGCAGAACCAGAGGCCAGAAAAATTAGGCATGTACACATGGCTGAAAAATTAGGTGTTTCCCAGGCAGAAAGTGCCCTAAAACATTGCGGCTTGAACCCTAGTTGGTGGCGGATAAGTCACTCAAGTCATCCGGCATTCAGAGATAAAATACAGCAGCATGTGAACCATTTTTAGCCCAAGGCAGCTCATCTTAGTCATTAGGCCTTTTTTTGTCGTATCGCCCACTGTCAGTCCCTTCGGGATCCATCCCTCATTAATCTTAATAAAGGTGAGGTAATCTAGACTTTTTTGACCTAGTCAACTTCTCTTCTCAGTGACAATACCTCCTGCTGCACTGAAGGTCCTTTCTGACAGGACACTTGAAGCGGGGCAGGCCAGAAGTTCTATCGCAAATTGGGATAGCTCAGGCCACAGGTCAAGCCTGCACACCCAGTAGTCAAGGGGTTCATCGCTCCTCAGAGTGTCGATATCTGCTGTTAAGGCGAGGTAGTCTGCTACCTGTCGGTCAAGTCGTTCTCTGAGGGTGGACCCCGAAGGACTGTGGCGATGCGTAGGACTTAAAAAGCTGCGCATGTCCTCTATCAACAACACGTCTGTAAAGCGTCCTGTCCTTGCCGGCGTGGGCGTGGTAGAAGGAGGATTGCTTTCACCTCTTCCCCAGTTAGATTCCCGTTGTGCTGTGACATTACCCTTATATGCTGTGTAAAGCATACTTTTTTATTTATTTTGGAACTGCTGCATCCTTTCCGACTTCTGGTAATTCGGTAACATTTCAGGCACTTTCTGCTTATACCGGGGGTCTAGTAGCGTGGCCACCCAGTACAGGTCATTCTCCTTCAGCCATTTTATACGAGGGACCCTCAACAGGCACGACAGCATGAAAGACCCCATTTGCACAAGGTTGGATGCCAAGTTCCTCATGTCCCGTTCCTCGTCCTCACTGATCTCACTGAAGGTCTGTTCTTCCCCCCAGCCACGTACAACACCATGGCTACCAGATAGCTGACAATGAGCATCCTAGGATGCCTGCTGTGGTTGGTCTTCCTCCTCCTCAAAGCCACATTCCTCCTCTGACTCCTCTTCCTCAGACTCCTCTTCCAGGCTTGCCGCAGGTCCAGCAAGCAATGCTGATAAGGCTGTTTCTGGTGGCGATGATGGTGACCACAACTCTTACTCTTCCTCTTCACGCTCATGTACGGCCTGATCCAGCACTCTTTGCAGGGCACGCTCAAGGAAGAAAACAAATGGGATGATGTCGCTGATGGTGCCTTCGGTGCAACTGACTAGGTTTGTCACCTCCTCAAAAGGACGCATGAGCCTACAGGCATTGCCAATGTCACAAATGTTACTGGACGCATGAGCGTCCAGTAACGTGGCAAAAAAATTTCCAGCTCCACAGAGGCTGTCCTAGCACCCCGGTAATACAAATACTCGTTGACGGCTTTTTCTTGTTGGAGCAGGCGGTCGAACATTAGGAGTGTTGAATTCCAGCATGTCGGGCTGTTGCAAATCAAGCGCCTCACTGGCATGTTGTTTCGGCACTGAATGTCTGAAAAGTGCACCATGGCCGTGTAGGAACGCCTGAAATGGCCACACACCTTCCTGACCTGCATGAGGACGTCCTGTAAGCCTGGATACTTATGCACAAAGCGTTGTACGATCAGATTACACACATGTGCCATGCACGGCACATGTGTCAACTTGGCCAAATTCAATGCCGCCAACAAATTGCTTCCGTTGTCACACATTACTTTGCCGATCTCCAGTTGGTGCGGAGTCAGCCACTGATCCACCTGTGCATTCAGAGCGGACAGGAGTGCTGGTCCGGTGTGACTCTCTGCTTTCAGGAAAGTCAACCCCAAGACGGCGTGGCACTGTCGTATCCGGGATGTGGAATAGCCCCTGGGGAGCTAGGGGGGTGCCGTTGATGTGGAGCAAGGCGCAGCAGCAGAAGAGGACTCAGCCGAGAAGGTTATGGAAGAGGATGGAGTAGGAGGAGTAGAGGAGGTGGCAGCAGGCCTGCCTGCAAGTCGTGGCGGTGTCACCAACTCCGCTGCAGAGCCACGCATTCCATGCTTGGCAGCCGTGAGCAGGTTTACCCAATGCGCAGTGTAGGTGATATACCTGCCCTGACCGTTCTTTGCAGACCAGGTATCAGTGGTCAGATGGACCCTTGCCCCAACACTGTGTGCCAGACATGCCATGACTTCCTTTTGCACAATAGAGTACAGGTTGGGGATTGCCTTTTGTGAAAAGAAATTTCGGCCGGGTACCTTTCACTGCGGTGTCCCAATAGCTACAAATTTTTTGAAGGCCTCAGACTCCACCAGCTTGTATGGTAAAAGCTAGCAGGCTAAGAGTTCAGACAAGCCAGCTGTCAGACGCTGGGCAAGGGGGTGACTTTGTGACATTGGCTTCTTACGCTCAAACATGTCCTTGACAGACACCTGACTGTGGGCAGATGAGCAGGAACTGCTCAAGGCGAGAGTCGGAGTGGCGGGTGGTTGAGAGGGGGCAAGGAGGACAGCAGTGGTTGACGTGGCTGAAGATGCTGGACCAGGAGGAGGATGGTGGCTTTGAGTTTGTGTCCTGCTTTTACTCATGTGTTGATCCCATAGGCGTTTGTAATGTGAGATCATGTGCCTTCGCAAAGCAGTTGTACCTAGGTGGGTGTTGGACTTCCCACGACTCAGTTTCTTTTGGCACAGGTTGCAAATGGCATCGCTGTTATCAGAGGAAGACACACAAAAAAAATGCAGCACTGCTGAGCTTTGCAATGATGGGATTCTGGTGGTGGCAACAGAATGCGTTGATTGGCGTGCTGTCTGGCTGACCACGGGTGCCGATCCATGTTGTCTGACTATGCCACTAGCTCCTTGCGACGACCTCCCCCTGCTTCCAACTCGTCTCCTCCTCCTCTCTGTCTCCCCATCTGAGCTTTCCCCCTGTTCTTCTTCCCTTCGAGCGGACACCCACGTGACGTCCACGGACACATCGTCATCATCAACCGCTTCACTTGTATCTGACAACTCAGCAAAGGAAGCAGCAGCGGGTACAACATCATCATCATCACACCGTATGTCCATCTGTGTAATGCTGCCTGACTGAGACATATCCCTGTTATCTACTCCTCATCCTCTTGCAATAATGGTTGTGCATCACTCATTTCTTCCAACTGATGTGTAAATAACTCCTCTGACAGAACAAGTGAAGCGGCTGTGGTGCTAATGTTGGTGGTGGCGGCAGGCGGGCGAGTGGTAACTTGAGAGGTGCCCGAAGCTGAGCTGGAGGAGGATGGTGCGTCAAGGTTCCGAGCGGAAGCTGTAGAAGATTGGGTGTCCTGTGTTAGCCAGTCAACTATGTCCTCAGAACTTTTCGAGTTCAGGGTACGTGGCCTCTGAACACTGGGCATTAGTCTAGGGCCAAAGGGAATCACAGCACCACGACCACAACGGTCCCTGTGGGGTGGCCTGCCTCTGCCTGTCATTTTTTTTAGATTAGTTAAGTTGTACTATGCGTGCAAGCTACTGTGACACAAGATTTGAGTTGCGCTGAAGTGACACTATGGACTTGCAGCTGGGCCTTATACACACAAACACGTGTGTGCAACTGACTGCTATTTTTTCAGTCAAAATTGCAGTTTTTCTTTAAATGGAATCGAATGTGAAAACAGATATGAATGGCGCTGAAGTGACACTATGCACTTCACTGGGCCTTAAACACACAAACATCTGTGTGCAACTGACTGCTATTTGTTCAGTTAGAATTGTTGTTTTTCTTTAAATATAATCGAATGTGAAAACAGATATGAATGGCGCTGAAGTGACACTATGCACTTGCACTGGGCCTTAAACACACAAACACGTGTGTGCAACTGACTGCTAGTTACTTACAGTCAAAATTGTTGTTTTTCTTTAAATGTAATCGAATGTGACACCAGATATGAGTTGCGCTGGTGACACTATGCACTTGCAAGGCTGTGAGCCTGACACACACGCTGGCAGGCAGGCAACTGCAATTTTATTACACAGGAACAAAATAAAATAAAGCCGACTGATGTTCTAGCCCTAAAAAGGTTTTTTTGGGGTGCTGTCCTTACAGCAGAGATCAAACGAGTCTTTCAGGACTGTAGCGGACACTGAATACACTGGCCTAGCTATCGATTTCCCTATTAAATCAGCAGCAGCTACACTGTCCCTCCTCTCACTAAGAATGCAGCTTCCAAATGAATCTAAAATGGATGCTGTCCAGGAGGTGGGAGGGTCTGCTGCTGATTGGCTGGAATGTGTCTGCTGACTGTGAGGTACAGGGTCAAAGTTTATTCAATGATGATGTATAGGGGGCGGACTGAACATAATTGATGCAAACACCACCAAAATGGTTCTGGAACAGCATGGGGAGGATGTCTGGATGCATCTTGGACTCCCAGGTCGCTGTTGGGAATGATGTTGTCTGAGTAGTGCACCACTTTTACAGACTGACAATATAACACAGAAAAACACACAAAAAAGGAAAAATTGTTAAGAAACATTCTTTCCTGTATATTTACTTGTATATAAAGTGCAAGTGCTGCCAAAAATTACAATGAAGCGGTACTCCTATGCAACCTGTATATCACTTAATGGAGGGCCTCATTCACATTGTGGTACAATAGTTCAGGTAGTGGAACTCCTACACTCATAAAGCCTATGCACTAAGTGAAAGGGCTGCCAAAATTACAAGTAACCGGCACTCCAATACCCCCTTTATTACACATAAAGGAGGGCATCATACACACCCTTGAAAAATTATGATTGATGGCCTGCTGGTGACCCTCAAAAACATTTAGAGCAAGGGCCTGTTGATCTGACCATCTAAAACATTAGGGGCGAGGGCCTGCTGCAGCATTGGTGACTCTAGATAACCTCTGGGCGATTGCACGTCCACGTGACTCGCGACGATCCATTTGGATGTCTGCCCTATCAACTTTGGAGCAATTTTTCAACAAGGACCTTCTGGTATAGCACAGTTTTGCTTGTCCTCTCCACTAGAGGAATGGGAGATCAAAAGTTCCCTTTGTAGCGGGGGTCGAGAAGGGTGAACAACCAGTAATCTGTGTTGTCAAAATGCGTATAACACGCGGGTCATGGGAAAGGCAGACTAACATGAAGTCAGCCATGTGTGCCAGAGTACCAACAGGCAAAACTTCGCTGTTGTCATCATCAGAAGGTGAGCTGACTCTGTAAAAGATTGTAGGTGAGGGCATGCAGGTGAGCTGACCCTGTAAAACATGATATGCAAGAGCCTGCAGATGAGCCGACCGTGTAAAAAATTATATGCGAGGGGCTGCAGGTGAGCTGACCCTGTAAAACATTATATGCGAGAGCCTGCAGGTGAGCTGACCCTGTAAAACATTATATGCAAGGGCCTGTAGGTGAGCTGACCATGTAAAACATTATCTGCGAGGGCCTGCAGGTAAGCGGACCCTATGAAACAATATATGCAAGGGCCTGCTGTTGAGCTGACTTGTAAACATTATATGCGAGGGCAGATATGCAAGGGCATTATATGCGACGAATAAGTATGTTGATATTATGAAAGAAGAGGAGGAGGATCAGAAAAGGAAGATTTAGCCATATACCCTTTTTGTGGTGGAAAGGATGCATGGGAATACAGTGTATTGAGTACATTAAACAACACATTTAAAGTGCCTTTGTTCATCTGCTTTCCTCTGGTGGAGTCGAGAAGTCTGGGGCAATCCAGACCTTGTTCATTTTTATAAGAGTCAACCTGTCAGCAGGCGGATGAGCTTAACTGTTATAATGCCACTAGCAGCAGTAAATACCCTTTGTAAGGGATCGTCTCTTTTCAGGGGGTCACACTCACAGATATCTTCGCAGACACAATTATAATGTCCAAACTCTTGCTTTATTTCAGACACTTTAGCAAAGCACAGGTTAAGAAGTCTCAGCTTCAACTTATCACGTGTGACATCCCAAAAAATTAACAAACCCTTGCCCGGCTAGGCTCTAACTAAACACATAAGCATATCCCTGACTCACCTAGAGAGCCCTGTTCACACATGGAACACAAATGTGGCTTTCCTCAGCCATTCAGTCCAGCAACCTCCAGGCTGTGACACTTCAATACCTTTTGGGGGATTGTGGCCCAGTAGTCCTCCCAACTCTGGCCTCGTGATCCTTGTTTAACAGGCGTCACCGCATTCCCCAAAGTTCAGGCTATCGCCTAGGCTCGTGGCCCCTCAGCCCACCCGGCTGAGACCGCTCACACAGAGCCTCACCAGGACTCTGCTTCACAAAACACTCCAGAATGAGACACACCCAAGCAGGATTAAATAGGATCCCTGGACGTGAGCATGCCCTATGTCCCGGACTGGAAACTGGGGAAACAACACCTCAATGTTCACATTGCCACACCGCTCAGACAAAACACTGGTGACAGGGCAGCTCAGCACCTCTAAGGCGTAGAGCGCCAGTTCGTGCCATGTGTCCAGCTTGGACACCCTGTAGTTGTAAGGTCTGCTATGTACTCCTACACCATCTTCCAAAACTTTTCCCTCTTTGTGACACTAGGCCGCGCATCAAGGTGAGGGTGCTGGTGGGGTGTCATGAAACTATCCCAAGGTTTGGAGAGTGTTGACCTGCCTCTGTTGGAACTGCTGTGTGTTCCACATGTCTGCCCTCCTCGGTTGGCCAAGGAAGTACGGACTCTGCCACCAGCTTTGTGAGATGTAAATTTTTGGAGCAATTTTTCAACAATGGACCTTCTGGTATTGCACGTTCTCTCCACCTGAGGAATGAGAGATGAGAAGTTCTCTTTGTAGTGGGGGTCGAGAAGGATAAACAACCCGTGATCTGTTTTGTCTAAAATGCGTATAAAGTGTGTATAGCGGGAAAGGCAGTCTAACATGAAGTCAGCAATGTGTGCCAGAGTAACAACAGGCAAGTCTTCACTGTCGTCATCAGGAGGATGACTGTCCATATACTCAAAAAACATAAATCACAGCAATGGGTTTCTTTCAAGGGTTTTATTTTTTCAATCGATATGCGGCAAAAGATTTTTTGGTGTGCAAACGTTTTCGGCCGTATCTGGCCTTCGTCAGGCACTATGGAAATTACAATAGGGCAATTTTAGTGACAATTCATTTTGGGTCAATTACATCATTGATTATTGGTACATATTCATAATATGCATATGTATGTCAAAAAAAGGGAAAACAAAAAGCAAAAAGTTAGCCGTCTTTTGATTATGCAGTTACTTTCATATTGATCACAATGGTATAAATATCTGCTTTTTGGTTAAGGAAGGTATTCCACCGTTTATGCATTTTACTTAAACCTGGTCAATTGTCAGGGTATTATCTTTGCTGATATTACAATTTAGTATGTTTGTACACTTTTACTTATTGTGTGCTCATATTCGTGTACTTGAGTACATCATGTAACATTTGATCCTATACTAATCTTATCACCACCATCTGTTATCATCAATCTTATCATGCTTCACAGATATTTTGCCAATTGTATTATAATAATGATCCTCATAACAGTACTTCTCACCATAACATATATCATCAAGCAGGGTTATCATATAGCTGGTAGCTACTTACCTGTGCCGCTGGAGGTAAACAGGGGAAGATGCTGGTGCATACGTGGAGCCTATGGCCGCCGAGATGTGTGTATACGCATGATTATAATGCCGGTCTCTGCTCTTTTAAAGGTCGGCATGTAGTGGCGTGGTGGGCGGGATCTGTAGGCCAATTCGCGCTCAAAGATGAGGTAGAACGCACCGCTTGGGTCTCGGTGCGTTCCACCGTCCGGAAGTGACGTAAAAAAGGAGGAGCGCACCGCAAGAATCGCGGTGCGTTCCACCCGCCGGAAGTAACGTGGATGGGTGAAGCGCATCGCTGGTGTCGCGGTGTGTTTCACTAGCCGGAAGAAAGTGTAGCAGCTTGCGTTCCACCAGGTTCATGATGGCAATATGTCACTATTAAGAGAGACTAACCAGCGAATTTGGTTACAGATATATAGTGATGGCTGATAGGCTCTATTGCTACATGGCTTATAGGTATATAGGTATAATTCAATATAAATGACTATATAGATATAAATGAAAAGGATACCCCCTGCGGCACTGGGTGTAGTGTAGTATTCATGGGACCTGAGGAAATTAAGGAAAGAATATATTAGAATATTATAGAATATCATCAATTGTTATAGTCCTTATGATAATGAATCATCCTCGTCTGGTAGTAGTGGAGACCCTCCAGTGTTATACTGTTAGGTGATTGAAGTGTGTTCCTGATCCAATGTTCCGTTATTGTCCGGATATAGATCTTTATTAGATAAAGGCTTGTACCTCGTATTCCCTGTTAAGTCCTTTTGGCGTCATGGTTTGTCGGGTATGGATCCAAAACGCCTCTCTATGTTTCAGCATCTTGAATCGATCACTGCCTCTTCTTGATGTTGGGATATGTTCGATTATTTGGAATTTTAATTGGGAAATACTGTGCTGTGCCTCATTGAAGTGGTATGGAAGTGGTAATAGTAGATTCTGACGGCGTATTGTGGATTTGTGTTGACAAATCCTATCCCTTTTTGTTTGTGTCGTTTCCCCCACGTACATAAGACCGCAGGGACATTTGATGGTATATATGACGAAATCAGTCTTGCATGTAAAGTAGCCCTGGATTTTGAAAGGTTTGCATGTATGGGGAAGGAATATAGATGGTCCTCTTTGTACATTTGTGCACTGTGCAAATTGCAAACATGGGAAGGCACCTGCTTTCCGTGTATGTAAGAGGGTTTGTCTTTGTGGGGGTTTGGATGGTCCTATGTCTGCCCTAACAAGGAGGTCTCTGAGGTTTTTTGGCCTTTGAGTGCATGGGAGCATCGGATTCTTAAATTTGTCTACTTCGGGATACGCTTTGTGTAGGAGGGGCCAGTGAAATTTGATTATATTAATTACTTTCCTGGTGTTGGGGTGAAATTTGTGGACAAAGGGGATACGTTTTCCTAGTGGGGTTCGTTTATCTTTGGTATCTGGTGTTTTGAGTATTTTTTGTGGGTAGCCTCTTTCCCGGAACCTATTTTTCATTTCTGATTCTCATTTGTTTCTTATGGTAGGGTCTGTCACTATGGATTGTACCCGTCTAAGTTGGGAGCCAGGGAGTGCTTTCATTGTGGTGGAAGGATGGAAACTGGTAAAGTGTAATAAGTTGTTTCTGTCTGTCGGTTTGCGGAAGAGATCGGTGGGGAGGTGTCCCAAGGGGTCTACGTGTACCATAGTGTCCAGAAAACTAATAGATTTTTTGTCATAATTCATGGTGAAGTCTAGTTCTGGGTAGATGTTAGTGAGGTATTCATGGAACTTATCCATATACTCATTCTCTTCCTCCTCTTCTGCCCACCCATGCTAAACAGATGGAATTAAACCTCCATGGGTACTACCCTCTGTAGCGGAGGCAACCGTCTCCTGCTTCTCCTCCTCCTCATCTTCATTGTCCAATTTGCGCTAAGAAGATGCATATCACGAACGGCGTGACTATCACATACGTGACACAGAGGGAGGGAAAGAGGAAGGCCCTGCCCAAGTGAGAGGGAAGGTGGTGACCCCTGACTCACCTTGCGGCTGGCACCTGGCTGCCCTGACGTCCCTAGACGGGTTCCTCACCCGTACGCCGATCACGTGCCTAAAACCCTGGCTTTCCCTAAGATGAGCCCTAGATAGTGAACAGGGCGGTGGGAACACTAGTCCGCACCACTAGCTCTAAAGGAAAACACCAAGGGGAGGACAGACAATACAGACTCAACATATAATCCCAGGTGGGCGACAACAGGAGACAACAAAAAGCCCAACAGGGATCCGGAGGGTAGCACTCTGGAACAACAACCAGGATTCACAGCTCCAGTGGGTCAGTATAGAAGTCCAGGCAGGAAGCTCTATAACTGGCAACTAGAGAAGTGTGAGAGGAGAATATAAGGAGGTTGGGAGTGGCAGACAAGAAACAGCTGAGGAGGAGAAGCTACGGATCCCTGAGTGAGACAAAAAGGATTGCAAGGCAAACACAGAAAACAATCACTAAGAAACAACGTGATCTTTAGACATAGAGCGCGCAGCCACCCGCTGCGACTTCCTGACCCCGGGTATAACGGAGTCAGACGTGGCTCTTGACACCCTCGTGACAATGCATGGAGGGTGGTCTGACTATCACCCTGTGCAATGTCTTCTTCCCCCATTTCCACCTCTTCCACATGCAAAGCGTCATGCTTAATTATGAGCAGCGAGTGTTTGAGTAGACACAGAAGTGGGATGGTTACACTGATAATAGCGTTATCGCCTATCACCATCTGTGTTTATTCCTCGAATTTTCTTAAAACGTCACAAAGGTCAGACATCCATGCCCACTCTTCTCACTGGAAAGACGATTACCATGTTGCAGCTGGTATTCCACTACTGCCCTCTGCTGCTCACAAAGCCTGGCGAACATGTGGAACTGGAACGTGGAGTTCCAGCGCGTGCTCACGTCGTACAACAGCCGGTGATCTGGCAAGTTAAAGCGCTTGCTGCAACGTTGAAAGACCAGCTGAAGCTGTCGATGACTTGCGGAAGTGTGCACACACGTGGCACACCTTCACCAGTAGCTCAGGCAAATTGGGTTAGGTTTTGAGAAACCGCTGAGCCACTAAGTTTAAGACGTGAGCTAGGCATGGGATGTGTGTGAGCTTGCCGAGCTCCAAAGCTGCCACCAAGTTACGGCCATTATAACACTCAACCATGCCTGGTTGTAAGTTGAGTGGAGAGAGCCACAGCTCAGTCTGGTCTCTTATCCCCTGCAACAGCTCTGTGGCAGTGTGATATTTGTCCACTAAGCATATCAGCTTCAGCACAGCCTGTTGACACTTTCCCACTGCAGTGCTACACTGTTCCAGCTATCGCTGATGGCTGACTAGTGCTGCATGCGGATAATTTAGAGGTGGAAGTGGAGGAGGAGGTGGAGGAGGAGAAGTGGGGGTTGGAGCCAGTAACTTAGGTGCTGGTGGTGTGTCCGTGGTTAAGTGGACCATCCCAGTAACTGCGTTGGTCAGGGCACGTGTGACATTTCGGGACACATGTTGGTGTAAGGCGGGCATGGCACACCTTGAAAAATCATGGCGGCTGGGGACAGAGTACCGCGGCCACTATTTTTCAAGGTGTGCCATGCCTGCAAAAAACGGCACGGTCGTGTGCATGAAGTCTAAGGCCTCATGCACACGACCGTTGTTTGGGTCCGCATCTGAGCCGCCGTTTGCTGTCCGCATCTGTGGCTCCGTTCCGCGGCCCTGCTGAAAAAATATAATATGTCCTATTCTTTCCACGCTTTGTAGACAAGAATAGGCATTTATATTGCCGGCGCCCGTTCCGTTCTGCAAATTGCGGGAGGCAACACAGACGCCTTCCGCTTTTGCGGATCCGCGGTTTGCGGACCGCAACAAACGGCACGGTCGTGTGCATGAGGCCTTAGTTGGATTTATTATCAGCTTACTATCCTCAGTCTAATGGACAGGTGGAACACATCAATCAAATTTTGGGGAACTACCTATGTCACTTTACTTCCTCTCATCAAAATTACTGGGGCTCCTTGCTTCCTTGGTCTGAATTCTCCTATAAAAAACATTCTACCTAGTCTACCAGCAAGTGTCCATTTCTCATTGTTCATGGGCTTCATTTACAAATATATCTTCCCACTTCTGTTTCTTCCTAACTACCAGTTGTTGATTTCACCCTTCAAAAGTTCCTATAGATCTGGCAGGAGACTAAAAGTACCTGGACAAGGTGGCCGTGCATATTAAAAAGTCTGCTGATCAAAGATGAAGATCTCCACCACATTTCTCTCCTGGACATAAGGTTTGGCAGCCCTCTAGAAATTGTTATAAATAGTTATCTGAGGGTAGCCTCTTTTATGTAATGTTTCTCCTTTCTTGGGTCCTCACGAGAATCTGGAGTGGATCAATCCAGTATGCTACAGGTTATGCCTGCCACCATCCCTGTTCAGAAATTTAAATGGTCAGAAATTTATGGAAACACCACAAAAATAGTTCGGGAACAGCATGGGGAGGAGGTCTGGATTCATCTTGGACTCCCAGGTTGCTGCTGGGAACGATGTTGTCTGAGTAGTACACCACTTTTACAGACTGATAATAATATGCACAAAACCAAAGATAAAATCGATTTTAGAGGAAAAATTGTTAGGAACATTCTTTCCTGTATATTTACTTGTATATAAAGTGCCAGTGCTGCCAAAAATTAAAAGGAAGAGGCACTCCAATACAACCTTTATTACACATAAAGGAGGGCATCATACACCCTTAAAAAATTATGATTGATGACCTGCTGGTGACCCTCAAAAACATTACAGGTGAGAGACTGCTGCTGAGCTGACCATCTAAAACATTAGGGGTGAGGGTTTGCTGCAGAGCTGACTCTCTAAAACATTAGGGGCGAGTGCCTGCTGCTGATCTGAGCATCAAAAAAATTATGGGTGAGTGCCTGCTGCTGAGCTGACCATTGAAAAAATTATGGGCGAGTGCCTGCTGCTTAGCTAACCATTGAAAAAATTATGGGTGTGGGCCTGCTGGTAAGCTGACCCTGAAAAAATAATGGTTTAGGGCCTGCTGGTGAGCTGACCCTCAAAAACATTATATGCAAGGGCCTGCTGGTGAGCTGTCCCTCTAAAAGATTGTAGGTTAGGGCCTGCTGGTGAACTGACCCTTTAAAACATTATGGTTGAGGGCCTGCTGGTGAGCTGACCCTCAAAAGCATTATATGTGAGGGCCTGCTGGTGAGCTGACCCTCTAAAAGAGTGTAGGTGAGGGCCTGCTGGTGAGCTGACCCTCAAAAGCATTATATGCGAGGGCCTGCTGGTGAGCTGACCGTCTAAAAGATTGTAGGTGAGGGCCTGCTGGTGAGCTGACCCTCTAAAAGATTGTAGGTGAGAGCCTGCTGTAAGCTGACCCTCTAAAAGATTGTAGGTGAGGGCCTGCTGGTGAGCTGACCCTATAAAACATTATATGCAAGGGCCTGCAGGTGAGCTAACCCTCTAAAAGATTGTAGGTAAGGGCATGCTGGTGAGCTGACCCTGTAAAACATTACATGCGAGGGCCTGCTGGTGAGCTGACTGTCTAAAACATTATATGCGAAGGCCTGCAGGTGAGCTGACAATCTAAAAGATTGTAGGTGAGGGTCTGCTGGTGAGCCGACCCTCTACAACATTAGGAGTGAGGGCAGACTAATAAGCATGTTAATATGCTGGAAGAAGAGGAGGACGAGATAAGAGTCAACCTGTCAGCATTTTCAGTTGACAGGTGGATGCGCTCATCAGTTAATATGCCCCCATCAGCACTAAATACCCGTCCTGACAAAACGCTAGTGGCAGGGCAGACCAGCACCTCCAAGGCGTAGAGCGCCAGTTCGTGCCATGTGTCCAGCTTGGACACTTAGCAGTTGTAAGGCACAGAGGGATCATTAAGGAAGCTGACACAGTCTGATATGTACTCCTTCACTAACTTCCAAAATGTTTCCCTCCTTGTGACACTAGGCCGCGCATTGGGGTGAGGGTGCTGGTGGGATGTCATAAAACTATCCCAGGCTTTGGAGAGTGTTGCCTAAAGAATTATGTACTATTCCGCCAGAGTTGTCAGCAGGAATTATTTTTTGCAATTTTTCTACAAGGACCTTCTGGTACTGCACCATTTTGCTCGTCCTCTCCACAACAGGAATGAGAAATAAGTAGTTTTCTTTGTAGCGGGGTTCAAGAAGGGTGAACAACCAGTAATCAGTGTTTTCCAAAATGCATAAAATGCGTGGGTCACAGAAAAGGCAGCCTAACATAAAGTCAGCCACGTGTGCAAGAGTCCCAACAGGTAAGACTTCACTATTGTCATCAGGAGGATGACTCTCAATCTCCTCATCGTCTTCCTCCTATTCTTCCCATCCACGCTGAACAGATGGAATTAAACTTCCATGAGTACTACCCTCTGTAGCAGAGGCAACCGTCTCTTGCTCCTCCTCCTCCTCATCATCCAATTTGCACTGAAAAGACGAACGGAGGGTGGTCTGGCTATCACCCTGTATAATGTCTTCTCCCATTTACACTCTTCCACATGAAAAACGTCGGCCTTAATTGTGAGCAGCGAGCATTTTAGTAGACACAGAAGTGGGATGGTGACGCTGATAATAGTGCTATCGCCGCTCACCATGTTTGTTGATTCCTCAAAGTTTCTTAAAACCTCTCAGAGGTCAGACATCCATGCCCACTTCTCGCCTGTGAAGAGTGGAAGCTGACTGGAAAGGCGATGACTATGTTGTAGCTGGTATTTCACTACTGCTCTCTGCTGCTCACAAAGCCTGGCCAACATTTGGAAGATGGAGTTCCAGTGTGTGCTCACATCGCACAACAGTCGATGAGCTGGCAATTGTAAGCTCTGCTGCAGCGTTGACAGACTGGTGGAAGCTGTCGATGACTTGCGGAAATGGGCACACACACGGCGCACTGTCACCAGTAGCTCAGGCAAATTGGTGGCAGTGTGCTGTTTGTCACCTAAGCAGATCAGCTGAAGCACAGCCTGTTGACGCTTCCCAATAAAGTGCAACACTGCTTTCAGCTATCAACTGATGGCTGACTGCTGCTGCAAGAGGATACATCTGAGGTAGAAGTGGTGGAGTAGGTGGAGGAGGAGAAGTGGGGATTGGAGCCACTAATGTACAGTACAGACCAAAAGTTTGGACACACCTTCTCATTCAAAGAGTTTTCTTTATTTTAATGACTATGAAAATTGTAGATTCACACTGAAGGCATCAAAACTATGAATTAACACATGTGGAATTATATACATAACAAATAAGTGTGAAACAACTGAAAATATGTCATATTCTAGGTTTTTCAAAGTACAAACCTTTTGCTTTGATTACTGCTTTGCACACTCTTGGCATTCTCTTGATGAGCTTCAAGAGGTAGTCACCTGAAATGGTTTTTACTTCATAGGTGTGCCCTGTCAGGTTTAATAAGTGGGATTTTTTGCCTTATAAATGGGGTTGGGACCATCAGTTGCATTGTGGAGAAGTCAGGTGGATACACAGCTGATAGTCCTACTGAATAGACTGTTAGAATTTGTATTATGGCAAGAAAAAAGCAGCTAAGTAAAGAAAGTCCAAAAACTTTGAAAGTGTCCCCAAGTGCAGTCACAAAAACCATCAAGCGCTACAAAGAAACTGGCTCACATGCAGACTGCCACAGGAAAGGAAGACCAAGAGTCACCTCTGCTGCGGAGTATAAGTTCATCCGAGTCACCAGCCTCAGAAATCGCAGGTTAGCAGCAGCTCAGATTAGAGACCAGGTCAATTCCACACATAGTTCTAGCAGCAGACACATCTCTAGAACAACTGTTAAGAGGAGACTGTGTGAATCAGGCCTTCATGGTAGAATATCTGCTAGGAAACCACTGCTAAGGACAGGCAACAAGCAGAAGAGACTTGTTTGTGCTAAAGAACACAAGGAATGGACATTATACCAGTGGAAATCTGTGTTTTGGTCTAATGAGTCCAAATTTGAGATCTTTGGTTCCAACCACCGTGTCTTTGTGCGACGCAGAAAAGGTGAACGGATGGACTCTACATGCCTGGTTCCCACCGTGAAGCATGGAGGAGGAGGTGTGATGGTGTGGGGGTGCTTTTCTGGTGACACTGTTGGGGATTTATTCAAAATTGAAGGCATACTGAACCAGCATGGCTACCACAGCATCTTGCAGCGGCATGCTATTCCATCCGGTTTGCATTTAGTTGGACCATCATTTATTTTTCAACAGGACAATGACTGCAAACACACCTCCAGGCTGTGTAAGGGCTATTTGACCATGAAGGAGAGTGATGGGGTGCTGCGCAAGATGACCTGGCCTCCACAGTCACCGGACCTGAACCCAATCGAGATGGTTTGGGGTGAGCTGGACCGCAGAGTGAAGGCAAAAGGGCCAACAAGTGCTAAGCATCTCTGGGAACTCCTTCAAGACTTTTGGAAGACCATTTCAGGTGACTATCTCTTGAAGCTCATCAAGAGAATGCCAAGAGTGTGCAAAGCAGTAATCAAAGCAAAAGGTGGCTATTTTGAAGAACCTAGAATATGACATATTTTCAGTTGTTTCACACTTTTTTGTTATGTATATAATTCCACATGTGTTAATTCATAGTTTTGATGCCTTCAGTGTGAATCTATAATTTTCATAGTCATGAAAATAAAGAAAACTCTTTGAATGACAAGGTGTGTCCAAACTTTTGGTCTGTACTGTAGGTGGTAACTTCGATGGAATTAGGGCCCGCAATCCTTGGCGTCTGTAGCACCTGTGCCATCCCAGGGTACGATTCGCTCCCGTCCTCCACAACGTTCAACCAGTGTGCCATCAGGGAAATGTAGCGTTCCTGGCTGAAAGCCTTGTCCATGTGTCAGTGGTTAAGTGGACCTTCCCAGTAACTCCGTTGGTCAGGGCATGGGTGATGTTACGGGACACATGCTGGTGTAAAGCGGGCATGGCACACTGTGAAAAACAGTGGCAGCTGGGGACTGCGTAACGAGGGACAGCCGCCGACATCAGGCTGCAGAAGGCCTTAGTGTGAAAAAGCCTAAATGGCAACATTTCCAGGGCCAGTAATTTGGAAAGTTGCGCATTTAGTGCTATGGCCTGTGGATGGGTGGCCTAGTATTTGCACTTGTGTTCAAATGCCTGGGGTAAGGACATTTGTATGCTGCGCTGGGATACGGAAGTGGATGTGGTCGCTGATGGTGCTTGCAAAGGTCCAGGTGCAGGGTGGGAGGCATCCGTGCCTGTGCCGTCGACAGGTGATCAGCACGTAACAGGCTAGCACGTAAAACAGGGGAAGAAGAGGCAGTGGTGTGACCCGCAGACACAGATTGTCGACCCAGGCATTCGGCCCACCTATCACAGTGCTTTGATGCAATGTGGCGGATCATGCTGGTGGTGGTGAGGTTGCTAGTGTGCATGCCCCTGCTCATTTTTGTATGGCACAGGTTGCAAATTACAATTATGTTGTCGTCCGCACTTTCCTCAAAAAGCGCCAGACTGCGAAACACCTACCCCTTGGCAAGGGAGATTTCTGCAAGGGTGTGCTCCAGGGAACATTTGCGGGCCTGATTGGTGTGGCCCGACTTTCCCTTTTGCCACCCTACTGGCTCTTCCAGCCTGTTGCAGTGCTACAGATCCCTCCCCGTCTGTACTGCTGTCCTCGCTCGGCTTGCCACCTTCCCAGGTTGGGTCAGTGACTTCATCGTCCACCACCACCACCTCCTCTTCCACTTCCTCACTCTGCTCATCGTCCTGACTTGTTGACCTAACAACCTCAGTTATTGACAACTATGTCTCATCCTAAGACACTAATTGTCATTGACTTATTGGCAACTGTGTCTCATCATCATCCACCTCATTAAACACTAATTGCTGTTCCCCACCGTCATGTTCTTGTGACTGCTTAAGAGGTTGGGAATCAGGACACAAGATCTCATGTCACTCTTCAAGCGTGCTTGGCGAGAGGGCGAAATCAAGTAATAGCGATTAAAAGAGGTCCTCGGAATATCTGAGTGAGGGATCACTTATTTAGCCAGACTGTAAATCGTGGGAGGAAGGAAGATCAGGGTGAGGATTGTGTTGACTAGACTCCTGGCTACTGAAGACAGGTGGTGCTTAACCGACTGGAAGCATTATCTGCTGCAATACAACCGACCACCTGGTCGCACTGCTCTGACTTCAAGAGTGGCGTCCTGCGCCGCCCTGCAAACTGGGACAGGAAGCTAGGTATCGTGGATGATTGTTTTTCTTGTGCTCTGGCAGCAGGCACAGTTTCTCCGCATCCCTTACTGCTCGCCTTCTTCATATTAAGTGTTATATATGCTTGAAATGCTAGCGTAGTATTTGCAAGTGTATGCGCAAAAAAAATAAAAAAAGGTATTTGGGATGCGGAAACACAGGAGAAATACAGCAGATAATATCACTGATGTCAACAGTGGCTAATAAAAAATTACAGGGAATGTCACAGGTATTTAGTATGTGGAAACGTTACACAGGAGATGTACCCCAGGTAATTTAACTGTCCGCAGCGGACACCGTCTATGGAAAAAGTACACTGGATGTCACTGATATTTTTGGGATGTGCACACGTTACACTGGAGATGTAGCGCATCTAATGTCACTGTCCGCAGCGGACACCGACTACAGAAAAAATACACTGGTTGTCACTGATATTTTTGGGATGCGCACATGTTAAACAGAAGATATAGCGCAGATAATGTCGCTGTCTGCAGCGGCCAAACTATTGCACGCTATTTAGCGCAGGATGCGCTAAAAATTGATATTGCTGCCACACACAATAGTCCTTAAAATGACTTTTGGGTCTGTAAAGTTTAAGCAATTTAGCGCAGGTTGAGCTAAAAATATTTATTGCTGCTGCCACACACAATAGTCCTTAAAAGGACTTTTGGGTCTGTAAAGTTTAAGCAATTTAGCACAGGTTGAGCTAAAAATATTTATTGCTGCTGCTACACACAACAATAGTCCTTAAAAGGACTTTTGGGTCTCTGACAAGTTTTTCAACAAAAAAAAAATAATATTCACTCCCTACACTATCTTTCCCTTCTTCAGCACACCTTTCCCTGACTAAGGCTTTATTCACAAGTCCGAAACGTGTTTTGCGGATCCACAGATACGCGGATATGCAAAACACGGACACCGGCAATGTGCGTTCCGCATTTTGCGGACCGCACATCGCCTGCACTAATAGAATATGCTTATTCTTGTTCGCAATTGCTGACAAGAATAGGACATGTTCTATTTTTTTCAGAAACGGAATTGCGGACCCGGAAGTGCAAAATGCGGACTTAAATTGCGGACGTGTGAACGCGGCCTAACACTATATAGCACCCGATGACACGTTCCGGCCAGCCAATCACTGTAATGCCAATAACCAACATGGCTACGGCATTACAGTGAGGGCAGTATTAACCTGCATATTTATTGGCTGCTTAGCAGCCAACAAACGTGCGAGGAGGACACTGGAGCATTGCGCTCGAGCACATGCGGGACTTGGCCGAATACCGCCATGTGCCGAGCATAGAGATACTTGAGCCGAGCTAGTGTTCGACCGAGCATGCTCTATGAACACTACTCTACTCCTACTCCTGTCGGTGAAAAGATGATTTTGAGATAAAGAATTGTGATAGAGGAACAACGGCCAGGACAATTAACGAATGCGATCGGGCAAACGCGATCAAACGTTTGCGAACCGCAAGTTTCGCCTTATAATATGCACTCCCCCCACAAAAAAGTGGAGGGAAAATAGCACTGCGTCTTATGGGGCAAATGCTGCAATTTTGCACTGATATATCGCTGCCGTGCTGCTGCACATCGCCGCCGGCCTGTGTATCAGCTGGAGGGAGGAGGGACTGGGGGCCGGCATCTTGTTTTGTAATGGCAGCGGGGCCCGTGCAGTCACTGTGTTCTACTACACTGGGCCCCGCTCACTGTAGTAATCATATAGGCAATGTTAATTCATCTCCAATCCAGGCTGTAGTACGGTACTTACTACTAACTTCTATAGCAGGCAGGAGGCTGGGCGAGCGGACGGGAGCCGGCAGCATAACTCACTACATCATGCGCCTGCTCCATTTTATGAATTAAGTAAGCAGCGCAGGCGCGTGACGTAGTGAGTTACGCTGCTGCCTCCCACCCGCTCACCCAGCCTCCTGCCTGCTATCGAAGTTAGTAGTAAGTACCGTACTACAGCTTGGATTGGAGATGAATTAACATTGCCTATATGATTACTACAGTGAGTGGGGCCCGGTGAAGTAGAATACAGTGACTGCACCGGGCCCCACTGCCATTACAAAGCAAGATGCCGACCCCCTCCCATAGCAGTGTCATGCCATTCCCAGATGCCCCATAACAGTGCCATCCCCAGATGCTCCCATAATAGTACCATCCCCAGATGCCACCATAATAGTGCCATCCCCAGATGCCACCATAGTAGTGTCATCCCCAGATGCCACCATAATAGTGCCATCCCCAGATGCCCCCATAACAGTGCCATCCCCAGATGCTCCATAACAGTGCCATCCCCAGATGCCCCCATAACAGTGCCACCCCCAGATGCCTCCATAACAGTGCCATCCACAGACCCCCATAACAGTGCATCATCCACAGATCCCCATAACAGTGCATCAGCCACAGATCCCCCATAACAGTGTCATCCACAGACCACCATTAGTTCAAAACCCACCAAAAGCACACCTTTTGGTTCAACTTTTTTTTTTCTTCTTATTTTCCACCTCAAAAACCTAGGTGCGTCTTATGGGCCGGTGCGTCTTATAGGGCGAAAAATACGGCGTATGTGGCTGGAGGTATATTAGACAGTCATTGGATATCAATTTTACTGCAGTCCAGTGGACCACAGGCCCCAAAATTTATTCATTCACCGTACAGAAAAGAGCAATTGATAATGTGGCTGGAGGTACATTAGGCGGTCACCGTATAACAATTTTACTGTTGGCCAGTTAGATTGAAGGCCCCAAAAATTATACATTCACTGTACAGAAAAGATCACGTTATTATGTGGCTGGAGGTACATTAGGCGGTCACTGTATAACAATTTTACTGTTGGCCAGTTAGATTACAGGCCCCAAAAATTATGCATTCACCGTACAGAAAAGATGAAGTGATTATGTGGCTGGAGGTATATTAGACGGTCATTAGATATTAATTTTACCGCAGGCCAGAGGAGTACAGGCCCCAAACATTAGACATTCACCAAACAGAAAACATCAATTGATTATGTGGCTGGAGGTATATTAGGCGGTCATTGGATATCAATTTTACTGCAAATACATTCATGTCAAACACAAAGTATAAAAGTTTGGCGGCGCTCACCTGATCAGTCTTGCAGTGGAAGCACGGACAGTGCTTGGAAGGGGCACCAGTTGCAAACTGTATGAAAATAAGACAGGATGTCCAGCTTTCCAAAAAAGACGTTGTTCTTTATTCCAAAATAACACAGGATAAAAGACAATCCAACACGGCAAGCAGGTCTACATGTTTCGGATCCTCTAATACTGATCCTTATCCACTTCAGCCCCGCTAGGTGAAACCCCCTTCATGACCAGAGCACTTTTTACACTTTGGCACTACACTACTTTCACCGTTTATCGCTCGGTCATGCAACTTACCATACAAATGAATTTTACCTCCTTTTCTTCTCACTAATAGAGCTTTCATTTGGTGGTATTTCATTGCTGCTGGCATTTTTACTTTTTTTGTTATTAATCAAAATGTAACAATTTTTTTGCAAAAAAAATGACATTTTTCACTTTCAGCTGTAAAATTTTGCAAAAAAAACGACATCCATATATAAATTTTTCGCCAAATTTATTGTTCTACATGTCTTTGATAAAAAAAAATGTTTGGGCAAAAAAAAAATGGTTTGGGTAAAAGTTATAGCATTTACAAACTATGGTACAAAAATGTGAATTTCCGCTTTTTGAAACAGCTCTGACTTTCTGAGCACCTGTCATGATTCCTGAGGTTCTACAATGCCCAAACAGTAGAAAACCCCCACAAATGACCCCATTTCGGAAAGTAGACACCCTAAGGTATTCGCTGATGGGCATAGTGAGTTCATAGAACTTTTTATTTTTTGTCACAAGTTAGCGGAAAATGATGATGATTTTTTTTTTTCTCTTTTTTCCTTACAAAGTCTCATATTCCACTAACTTGCGACAAAAAATAAAAAATTCTAGGAACTCGCCATGCCCCTCACGGAATACCTTGGGGTGTCTTCTTTCCAAAATGGGGTCACTTGTGGCGTAGTTATACTGCCCTGGCAATTTAGGGGCCCATATGTGTGAGAAGTACTTTGCAATCAAAATCTGTAAAAAATGACCAGTGAAATCCGAAAGGTGCACTTTGGAATATGTGCCCCTTTGCCCACCTTGGAAGCAAAAAAGTGTGACACATCTGGTATCGCCGTACTCAGGAGAAGTTGGGGAATGTGTTTTGGGGTGTCATTTTACATATACCCATGCTGGGTGAGAAAAATATCTTGGTCAAATGCCAACTTTGTATAAAAAAATGGGAAAAGTTGTCTTTTGCCAAGATGTTTCTCTCATCCAGCATGGGTATATGTAAAATGACACCCCAAAACACATTCCCCAACTTCTCCTGAGTACGGCGATACCAGATGTGTCACACTTTTTTGCTGCCAAGGTGGGCAAAGGGGCACATATTCCAAAGTGCACCTTTCAGATTTTGCAGGCCATTTTTTACACATTTTGATTGCAAGGTACTTCTCACACATTTGGGCCCCTAAATTGCCAGGGCAGTATAACTACGCCACAAGTGACCCCATTTTGGAAAGAAGACACCCCAAGGTATTCCGTGAGGGGCACTGCGAGTTCCTAGAATTTTTTATTTTTTGTCACAAGTTAGCGGAAAATGATGATTTTTTTTTTTCTCTTTTTTCCTTACAAAGTCTCATATTCCACTAACTTGCAACAAAAAATAAAAAATTCTAGGAACTCGCCATGCCCCTCACGGAATACCTTGGGGTGTCTTCTTTCCAAAATGGGGTCACTTGTGGCGTAGTTATACTGCCCTGGCAATTTAGGGGCCCATATGTGTGAGAAGTACTTTGCAATCAAAATCTGTAAAAAATGACCGGTGAAATCCGAAAGGTGCACTTTGGAATATGTGCCCCTTTGCCCACCTTGGCATCAAAAAAGTGTCACACATCTGGTATCGCCGTACTCAGGAGAAGTTGGGGAATGTGTTTTGGGGTGTCATTTTACATATACCCATGCTGGGTGAGAGAAATATCTTGGCAAAAGACAACTTTTCCCATTTTTTTATACAAAGTTGGCATTTGACCAAGATATTTTTCTCACCCAGCATGGGTATATGTAAAATGACACCCCAAAACACATTCCCCAACTTCTTCTGAGTACGGCGATACCAGATGTGTCACACTTTTTTGCAGCCTAGATGCGCAAAGGGGCCCAAATTCCTTTTAGGAGGGCATTTTTAGACATTTGGATCCCAGACTTCTTCTCACGCTTTAGGGCCCCTAAAAAGCCAGGGCAGTATAAATACCCCACATGTGACCCCACTTTGGAAAGAAGACACCCCAAGGTATCCAATGAGGGGCCTGGCAAGTTCATAGAATTTTTTTTTTTTTTTTGCATAAGTTAGCGGAATTTGATTTTTATTTTTTTTCTCACAAAGTCTCACTTTCCGCTAACTTAGGACAAAAATTTAAATCTTTCATGGACTCAATATGCCCCTCAGCAAATACCTTGGGGTGTCTTCTTTCCAAAATGGGGTCAGTTGTGGGGTGTTTGTACTGCCCTGGCATTTGAGGGTCTCCGCAATACATGTATGGCCAGCATTAGGAGTTTCTGCTATTCTCCTTATATTGAGCATACAGGTAATGAGATTTTTTTTTCCGTTCAGCCTCTGGGCTGAAAGAAAAAAAATGAACGGCACAGATTTCTTCATTCGCATCGATCAATGTGGATGAAAAAATCTCTGCCCAAAAAAAAAAATGGAGGGGAAAGGCGTCTGCCAGGACATAGGAGCTCCGCCCTACATCCATACCCACTTAGCTCGTATGCCCTGGCAAACCAGATTTCTCCATTCACATCAATCGATGTGGATGAATAAATCATTGGCGGGATTTTTTTTTTTTTTTTAAATATATATACAAAGTGTTTGCCAAAGCATAGGAACGCCGCCTCCTCCTCAGCTCGTATGCCTCGGCAAACGTATCTGTCACTGCAGAGGAGAAAATCCCGTCTTGCAGCGCCGCATACACCGACTTGCGTGTAATCTGACAGCAGCGCAATGCTTCTGTCAGAATGCACATCGGTGCTGCAGCTAGTCGATCGGTTGGTCCACCTGGAAGGTAAAAAAAGAAAAAAAAAAAAAAAAGAAAAAACCAGGCCGCAACGCAATAATTTTATTAACTTTGCAACAGAACATATAAACTTTAACTTTTTTAACTGAACATTAACGTGTTTGCTTACTGGTGTGTTTTTTTTTTTTTTTTTTTTACCTTTATAGAACAAACCTCTCCTTCCCCATGGGTCAATGTGCAAAGCGCAAATCGCCCAAAGATGTGGCGAAGTGCGTTATGCACTTTGTCCCATGTGAAAGGAGACGTTTGCAGCAGCAGTGAGTGAATGGGCCCTAATAGCCCTGTGTGCCTGTCCTGGTGAGATGATCCCTATGCTAATAGTGTACCTGTGAGTGGTACTTCCGGAAACACTCTCCAAAGCATAGGCAGGGTGGTCCGGACAGTCAGGACAGAAATAGCGGGTGTCACGCCTTATTCCACTCCTGCTACAGACACGACATCTTTTTCGGGGTGACTGTTGGGTTGAGGTACCAGGAACGACATTGGGGAAATGTCGCTCGTGTAGACGGCTAACTACACTGGTGGTTGGGGCCACGGAACCTCCTGGATACAGGAGGTTCTCGATGATCTCTTCCTGAAATTTGAGGAAGGATCCAGTTCTCCCAGCCTTACTGTAGAGAACAAAACTATTGTACAGAGCCAATTGAATTAAATATACAGACACCTTCTTATACCAGCGTCTGGTGCGTCAGGAAACTAAATACGGAGACAACATCTGGTCATTGAAGTCGACCCCTCCCATGTGGAGGTTATAGTCATGGACTGAGAGGGGCTTTTCAAGGACACGGGTTGCTCGCTCAATTTGGATTGTCGTGTCTGCGTGAATGGAGGAGAGCATGTAAACGTCACGCTTGTCTCTCCATTTCACCGTGAGCAGTTCTTCGTTACACAGTGCGGCCCTCTGCCCCCTTGCAAGACGGGTGGTAACGAGCCGTTGGGGGAAGCCCGCGCGACTAGTTCGCGCGGTACCACAGGCGCCAATCCGTTCTAGAAACAAATGCCTAAAGACCTGGACCCCGGGGTATTCGGCAAAGAATCTGACACGGATGGTGTTGCAGAAAGCTGGAACTTATAAATAAACATCCGACTGGCTTGATCCCAAACTAAGGAGCATATGGGTGAGCCCTATAAAACCCCTAGAGCTCTCCTTGACTGCTATGCCCATGCAAAGGTATTTATGGTAGACAAATGCATGCCCACGTACCTAATACTATGTGACCACCGTCTCCCTGCACTTAATACGGACGGAGTCAGGGTCACCTAGAATCAAGCCAGCAAGGAAACACAAATAAAGGAAAAAGACTTATCTGAGGAATCAGCAGAAGCAGCATCCAGCAGTGAACAACTCATCCAGGAAGAAGTATAAACCGCAAAGTGAAGCAGTATGGGAGGGAATATAAAGGGAGACAATTAGTGTAAATAGGTGACAGCTGGGAGAAGGAAAGGAGATGACAAAGTGAAACCAAAACAAAGAACGTCATGCAATAGGTAGAGAAGAACATCTAACAGTCCTTCTCACAGAACTTGCGGTGACAGAATCGCTGCATGAATAAGTTCAAGACGTATGCCATGCACGGCACATGTGTCATTTTGCCCTGTTTCAGCATGCTCTGCAGATTGACACCGTTGTAGCACACCACTTTACCAACTGTCAAATTTAGACACTGATCAGCCTGTGACAGCAGAGCTGTAAGGAGTGCAGGATCAGTGTGGCTCTTGGCTTCCAGGCACAACAGCCGCAGCACAGCATGGCAACGTCTCAACTGGCACGTCAAAATGGTTCTGAGGAGCTTGGGGGTGATACTACACAATAGATCCATGATGATTAGTGTCCTATGTTCACAATGTAATAACATTATAATCCCAGTTACCCATCTTACCATCGATTAAAATCATTTATATAATACAATTTAGTGAGAACACATTACATAACATATATGAATTTTTATGAAAAGTTTTAATTCTATACCCAAGTGTGATGCCATGTTATTAACCTTGGGTATACATGGCATCACACTTGTTAATAACATGGCATCACACTTGGGTATAGAATTTAAACTTTTCATAAAAATTCATATATGTTATGTAACGTGTTCTCACTAAATTGTATTATATAAATTATTTTAATCGATGGTAAAATGGGTAACTGGGATTATAATGTTATTACATTGTGAAAATAGGACACTAATCATCATGGATCTATTGTGTAGTATCACTAAGATTTTTATATATATTTGCACTTAGCACTTTATATTCACATGTATAATATTTCTTTAAAATAATGGCATATACATCAGATTAATGTTATAGGATTTACTGCACATTTTTGCACATGGCACTTTATTTATCCGTGCAATACGGGATTGGAGTGCCGGCAACACCATTGTGTGGGGTCTGCATTGCCTGGGCCCGTGTGGCACGGATCTGAGAAAAGTTAGACCATGTTATAGATTACTGTATTTTATATGTCGATGTTCTCTATTAGATGTTTCAGATGTTTATCGGACATTATGGTATTTTTATTAACATCATATGTATTTGCGAATATTTGATTGATGATATATATTACATGTTTCTGATATGCCCGAAAATCATAGGACTTTGAGGTTATGTAATATTGGGGATAAGATTGTGATAGAATATAGTTATATTATAGACCCTCATACAGACCCAGGATAGCTACCGCTCAAGTCCAGTGCGCATCGCGGGTCAGGGGTGGGTGGACTTGCGCCATCCCGTCACCAGTGTTCCTTGTGATGTCAGACGTAGTGCTGCCCTTGCTGGGATCACGTAGACAAAAGGGCGGAAGTCCCTTATCAGCCATACCCATGAACTATTGTGATGCGCTGAGGATGGAGCAGGCATTATGCAGACAAGTTGTAGTTTTTAATGGCACCATTTTGGGGAACATAACTTTCTGATTAACTTTTATTAACTCTTTCTGGGAGGGAGATGGGGAAAAATAGCAATACTGCCACTGCATTTTTACATTATAAATTTTACGGCGTTCATTTTTCGGTACAAATAACATTATATCTTTATTCTCTGGGTCAGTACGATAACAGTGATACTAAATACTTATAATTTTTTTAAGTTTTACAACTTTTTTCCAATAAAACCCCTTTTATTAACCCCAAAAATTATTTTGCATTGCCACTTCACAAGACCCATAACTTTTTTTTTTTTTTTCTATGGAGTTGTGTGAGGGCTTTATTTTTGAGGGACAGCTTGTATTTTTCATTGGTATAATTTTGGAGTAAATGGCGCTTTTTGATCACTTGTTATTACTTTTTTTTGGTGGAAACTAAGAATAAATTTGAAATTCTTTTTTTTTTTTTTTTTTATGGCGTTCACCATAGGGGATAATTTATGTAATATTTATGTAGTCCGGGTCGTTATGGACGCGGCAATACCAAACATATGGGGGATATATTCTTTTTGCGATTTTTTTAATTGAAAAGCGTATTTTCAATTGAAAAAAAATGCATATTTTTTTATTTTATGGAATTTTTTTATTTAATAAATGTGTATTTTTTTTCATTTTTTTTTACTACTTAAAAGTACCACAAGGGGACTATAATATACAGTATTTTTATTGCTTTTAAAATGTAATGCATTATCTCTATAATGCATTACATTTCAATAGCAATGCTATTCAAAGATTGACCAACAGGCTGCGCCAGAGAGGCACAGCCTGCTGGAGATAACTGAAGACAGGCTCGGGGCCCTGATCTGAAGCGAGGTAAGCTTCACAACACATCAGCACCCTGCGATCGCATTTTCGGGGGGCTGATGGGAGACAGAGGGAGTCCGCTCCCTCTGTCACCACTTTACATGCAGCGGGCACCATTGCGCCCGGCATGTAAAGGGTTAAACGGGATTAAACAGGGTTAAACAGCCCGATCGGCACTTCTGCCGGTCAGGGCTGTTAGAGCAGGGCCCCGGCTCTCATGTGAGTGCCGGGTCCGCGCTCCCCACTGCATGGGGAGCCGTGCAGCGCTTAGACTGGGCCACCGTAAAAATGCGGCGGACCAGCCTAAGGCCCCTTAGTGACTGCCGTAAAAAGGCGTATGGGTGGTCACTAAGGGGTTAAAGAGACCTCCAATTACACATTGTAGTCACTCCTCCTGAAGAAGCAAACGTGAAACGCGCATAGAGGGGCACGTTAGGTAGCGACCGCCAATCCTGTTTGACACATACCTGGGGCATCGGGTAAGAGAGGATTAGTTTTTAGATACCATATTCCTCGGACACAGTTTATGTATGTTTCGTCATTGACTTATATGAATCTGCTATGTTCCCTTTCACGCACTTGGAATGTATGGGTATCAGCTAGTCTGCACCATAGTTTGTGATTCCCTGGATGCATGCCAGGTATGCATTATGTTTGGCTGTTATGACAATCTGAGAGGAGATGCATATAGATGTGCAGACAGTCACGCTCTCTTTATGGTAGTCCATGTCATATTTTATACGCGGTCTCACATGATATACATTAGTTGTCGCTCCTGGCACTTTATGCTGTTTCCACATGTCTGTATATGTGTATGTATGTTTTTATGTGAATTTAATAAATTTTGATATATTGGGTATTTTAGTACTTGATCTCTGAGTTGATAATAGTTTAAGGAAGTACACCCTTGCATGCACTGGTGGTGTCGATCCAGTTGAATACAATACAAATGCACTATATAGAAAGTATATTATAGGTATATCACATCCATGCGTCAATCAGTTTTTTTGGGGGGCAACTTTTACATCACACCAGTTGCAATTAGTTGTTCCAATAGCATTTGTCCCGCTGTATAGCTGCGGTATCTCAGCAGAAACGCACAAAACTGCTGCACAATACAAATGCACTATAATATACTTTCTATGTTAGAAAGTATATTATAAGTATATCACACCCCTCAGTATGTCACACCTATCGATAGCATAGCTATGCCAGTTCTTAGGCCTCTTTCACACAGGCGTCATATTTTTGGGCCGGATAAGAGGCGGGTGCGTTGCGGGAACACGCGCAATTTTTCCACGCGAGTGCAAAACATTGTAATGCGTTTTGCACTCGCGTGAGAAAAATCGCGCATGTTTGGTACCCAAACCCGAACTTCTTCACATAAGTTCGGGCTTGGAATTGATGTTCTGTAGATTGTATTATTTTCCCTTATAGCATGGTTATAAGGGAAAATAATAACATTCTGAATACAGAATGCATAGTAAAATAGTGCTGGAGGGGTTAAAAAATAATAATAAATTAACTCACCTTCTCCTCTTAATCGCGTAGTTCCCGGTCTCTTCTTTACTAGCTGTGGGCTAAAGGACCTGTGGTGACGTCAGATCACATGCTCCACCTAAGGCCCCTTTCACACGAGCGAGTTTTCCGCGCGGGTGCAATGCGTGACGTGAACGCATTGCACCTGCACTGAATCCTGACCCATTCATTTCAATGGGTCTGTGTACATGAGCGTTGTTTTTCACGCATCAGTACTGCGTTGCGTGAAAATCGCAGCATGTTCTATATTCTATATAGAAGTGAATGGGTCTGCGTGAAAAACGCATTGCATCCGCAAGTAAGTGCAGGTGCGATGCGTTTTTCACTGATGGTTGCTAAGAGATGTTGTTTGTAAACATTCAGTTTTTTATCACGCGCGTGAAAAACGCATCAAAATGCATTGCACCCACGCGGAAAAAAATTAACAACTAAACGCAATCGCAGACAAAACTGACTGAACTTGCTTGCAAAATAGTGCGAGTTTCACTGAACGCACCCTGAACGCATCCGGACCTAATCCGTCACGCTCGTGTGAAAGGGGCCTAACAGTCTGTCCCTGCTCCACACAGCAACCTCTACCTACAGGCCTCTTTCACACGGGCGTCATGTTTTTTGGCCAGATGCGTTCAGGATGTGTTCAGTGAAAAGCTTGCGATTTTTCATGTGGGTGCTGTAATTTTACTATGCGATTGCTTCGCGTTTCACGCGCGTGTGGCATGCGTTTTTCATGTGCGTGAAAAAAAACGGATCCATCCACTAGATTCACCTGTAACTGCAAAGACAATATAAATAGCCCCAGCATGCAGTGTTTTGTTGGACAGCTCCATTTTTTTTGTGGAGTGGTTTTTGTGTGGTTGACGTGTCTTTGTTATGGGATTATCCTTTGCAGGATGTCCACTTTCACCCTGTCATCAACTGACCATGTCTTTTTGCACTGGCTGGTGTCCCGCTGTTTTGGAGAGCAGCCAGAAATGATTGAGGAGGAGCCGCGGAGGAAGCGTATGTGGGTGCATCCTATACTTTCGCAGCGGGCCAGCAAAGGTATCTTTGTTGGCTTGTATGCTGAGCTCTGTGCGCACCCTCCAAAGTTCCTCAATTATTGCCGAAAAATCCAATACATTAATGTGTGTTTACAGATTGTGATTAAAAAATAAAAAATGTATCGCTCTTTTGTGGCTAATGATGTTTTCCACAAATCATAAATCTATATTGTATTGTGTGTGTTTCTGCAAAATAAACACAAATGTTAACAATTATAAACTTGAAAAATAAAAGTGTTTTATTGCACACTATATTCAAATATACTCAGGCTTTTCCCAAAAAAAAACACTCACAGTAAACCAATATAAATTATAAATTTACATAACGTCTTGATGGGGACGAGGCTCCCTGATAATGAGGGGCAGAAATTTGTTGCTGTGAAGGGGGCCCTGAGTAGTGACTTGGCCCAGGTTGACTGGACGATGGGCCCTGATAAGGAGGTCCAGTGAATTGTTGCTGTGAAGGGGGTCCAGAGTAATGACTAGGCCCAGGTTGACTGGACGATGGGCCCTGATAAGGAGGTCCAGTAAATTGTTGCTGTGAAGGGGGTCCAGAGTATTGGCTTGGGCCAGGTTGACTGGACGATGGGCCCTGCTGACTATAACTGGGTTCCCCCTGATACTGGGGCACATATGGTGCAATTGGTGGCCCATACTGATCCCTTTGGGGAGGAAATTGTTGGGGGCCCTGTGAGGGCTGACTACCTGGGGGGTGGTGAGGGCTAAATATGTTCCCATGACAGCGCAGGCTTTCGAGGGCATCATACATTTCTGTAGGCTCTTGTGGGCGATTAGCTACCTCCAGAACTATTTCAATCGCAGTTCTGGTTCTCATTAGTCGATCAGGAGGTAGCTGACGCAAAAAATGGGCCGGACTACGGGCAAACATGTCATGATGATCCTCCTACCGTGCTCTAGATAAATAATCTAGAACTTGCATATTTATGTTGGATTCGGCAGGAGGCATTGCCCGTCGTCTGGCCCTGCTGGGTAGAGCCAGAGGACAGGTGGGGGAATCGCCACCAGATGCTGCAGGAGGTCTTGATGGTGCTGTGCTTGGTCCAGCTACACTTCCAGGCTGTGCTGATGTGGTGTCCTCCTCCCATGCACCTGATTGGTGCGGGCCCGACTCATCACCTCGCTCCGCCCACACTGTTTCATTTCTTTGCGGAACTGGTCCCTGCAGCTCCGCCAACGATTCTTGACCTCTTCAACTGGTAATACAACGACATGAAAGGAACAGGTATCAATATCTAAATCTATTTATAAAAAATAGTCAATTAATGCCTATATACTAGGAACACTAACGTATAACTATGCCTATATACTAGGAACACTAACGCAGAGCTATGCCTATATACTAGAAACACTAACATATAACTACGCCTATATACTAGGAACACTAACGTATAACTACGCCTATATGCTAGGAACACTAACGTATAACTACGACTATATACTAGGGAGTACTGAAAGGCTCAAACATGTATACATTGTGTACTTACTTAAATTCCTTCTACTTGGGCCTTGTGTCTTCTCACAGATTGGGTGCAAAAAGATCCTGGGTAATCTCCGTCCAGGCGGCATCCTTTTTATAACGTTCCTGGTACTCCCCAGATCGAAGATCCCAGATGCAGGGCCTCTCCTGCACCAGGACAATAAGCTTTTCTACGTCCATGACGTGTGGTATTTTGGGCATTTTTGGGCTCCGCAAGGGCTGAAAAGTTTATGCAGCCAACTTTCTCCCTCTTCAGGCACAAAACTGACGCAGCCAGACACAGACAGACGCTGAGAAACTGTCTTTAAATCCCATGAGTGTTGCTTAGTTACTTGCATGAAAAACACAACGCATGGTATCCGGATGCATTGCGTTTTTCACGCAGCCCCATTCACTTCTATGGGGCCTGCGCCGTGTGAAAATCGCACAATATAGAGCATGCTGCGATTTACACGCAACGCACAAGTGATGCGTGAAAATCACCGCTCATGTGCACAGCCCCATAGAAATGAATGGGTGCGGATTCAGTGCGGGTGCCACGCGTTCACCTCACGCTTCGCACCCGCGCAGAATACTCGCCCGTGTGAAAGGGGCCACACTGGCAAAAGATTGAATATAAAATGGCATCCAGGTCTGGTCTTTTTATAGGGTAGGGGGTGTGTCCATGTGCTGTAGCATCTTAATTGGCTATCCTGTCCCACCTGATGGATGTGTCATGGGTCAAATTTCTGCACAATGTAAAAGAATATGGCGCTGGTGGACATCACCAGATGTTCGCCTTTTCGGCGATCCGCGAACGAGCAAATTTTGCCGCGAAACGACCGCTGGGCGAACTGCAAGGCAATCTCTAGTAAAGAATATCATGGATGTTAAGATGGTTATAAGAGCTTTCCATTTGATGGATTAGAAAGTTTTTGGTCTCAAAGATTCTGGGAACCTGCTGAGAACATCAATGCACCAATCTTTTTTGGAAGATTCCTCCTACAGCCTGGACCAAAAAAGAGAAGGTTTGGGATGGGTATACTGTGATGTCAGTGTTCTTTGCCTCTGCTTCCAGTGAGCACAGCTTCTGGTTCACTTACTCCATCTCTCGCTCTGAGGGACCATACCTATTAGCGTCTCTCTGTTCCTTTGCAATGGGAACTGGCACTGGAGTAGCTAGCTACAGCATACTCTTCCATTCTGGGCTTCATACTATACCGTTCTCACAATGCCAGTGCGTTCCCTAATCTGTATGTGAGGGGAGAAACTTTTCAAGATGGGTGGTGACCATGGCGGCCATTTTGAAGTAGGCCATTTTGAATCCAACTTTTGTTTTTTCAATAGGAAGAGGGTCATGTGACACATCAAACTTATTGGAAATTTCACAACAAAAACAATGGTGTGCTTGGTTTTAATGTAACTTTATTCTTTCATGAGTTATTTACAAGTTTCTGACCACTTATAAAATGTGTTCAATGTGCTGCCCATTGTGTTGGATTGTCAATGCAACCCTCTTCTCCCACTCTTCACACACTGATAGCAACACCGCAGGAGAAATGCTAGCACAGGCTTCCAGTATCCGTAGTTTCAGGTGCTGCACATCTTGTATCTTCACAGCATATGCCATGGTCACCACCCATCTTGAAAAGTTTCCCCCCTCACATATACTAATGTGCCACAAACAGGAAGTTAATATCACCAACCATTCCCATTTTATTAAGGTGTATCCGAGTCGGTAATATTGCAAAGGGGAACCAGGCAGGGGTGCCCACTCTCCCCATTATTGTTTGCCATATTCGTGGAATCGTTGGCGTGTAAGGTGCGAGCAGATGATAATATCAGGGGGTTCAGGGGAAGGGGTGTATTTGACAAAATATGTTTATACGCAGATGATATCCTGTTCTTTTTGGAAGGGGGGGCGCCAACGGTGCCATACCTGATGGGGATAGTAAACCAGTTTGGCCAAATCTCTGGCTTTAGGGTGAACTGGATGAAATCGGTGCTGCTCCCAGTTGGTTATGAAATTATGCGATCGGATGTCAATGCTAAAATACTAAAACCCACAGAATCATTTGAATATCTCGGAATAAAAATTAGCTCAAGGATCCAGGAGTACACAGAACTTAACATTTCCCCTTTGATTAAAAAGGTTAAAAATAAAATAAATACCTGGCAAAAATTACTGATTCAACAAGCAGACCGAATTGCCATTATCAAGATGGTCCTGTTACCACAGATTCTTTATGTTATATCCTCCTGCCCTGTGTGGATAGGGGACCACTTTTTTAATGTATTGGAAGGATTGATAAATGATCTCATATGGGGGAGAAAAAGGGTTAGGATGAAACAAAAATATTTATGGTTAGATGAAGAAGATGGTGGTTTGTCCGTTCCCTGCTTTAGAGGCTATTATTATGCATCCCAGCTCCAGTGGTTAATGACAGAGGATGACAGACTGTGTCATTTTCTGGCGGGTGAGTTTGAAGGACTCCAATGTAACATGATGAGTGTCCTGGAAACCGGGATTCCAAAAATAAAGGGTAGGAAGTGTCCAATTAGCAATATGATGCACTTGATATGGGTTAATGTTAAAAAATTACTGGGTATAAAATATTCATTAAAGATCACCCCTATTTGGGGGAATTTAAATTTAGGTGAGTTTCAGAGGTTAGATGACTATGTATTTTGGGAAAAAAATAGTATTAAGTTTATTTCACAGATTGAGGTAAAAGGAAAGCTTAGGACACTAGAGGAAATGGGGCTTAGTAAAGAACTAGACACCCTCACACGGTTTATATACTTTCGATTAAAGCACGCATTCGACTCAACCGAGAATACAGAGTATTTAGTCACTGAACACTCAGAATTCGTTGAATTCTGTTATCACAATATTGGGACTTAAATATAAATTTCACAGATATCTATTTTTTTTTAAAGGGGGCTGGGGGGGTGACTAAGTTTAATAGCGAAAGTAAATGGGCATTAGAAGTGGAGTCTAATACTCTAGATTGGAGATTTATTTATAAAAGTATAAAAAGAAGCACTTTATCGAGTAATTTCCAGTTGATACCGTTTTTTATTCTCCACTGAACCTATATCACCCCCTGGATGTTGAGTAGGATGTATAAAACAAAGGATTCTAGATGTTGGAAGTGTAGGGTAAACAATGCGGATTTTATCCATTTGATCTGGTATTGTCCTCCTATGCAGGACTATTGGACTCAGGTATTTCAGGAGCTAACCAGATTAACTGGGTGCACTGCGCCACTGGACATCTCTATAGCGGTGCTTGGATACATTAGGAAAATCGGCCTTGATAGAAAAAGTGAAATGAAATGGGTAAAAGGATTAATGCTGGCGTGGGTTGTAGTAGCTAGAGAGTGGGGAGCGGACTCACCACCAAATATCGAAGAGTGGAAGAATCTATGTGAAAGGGTGCAGAGATATGAATACGCCTGCAAGATAAAATGATAGGGAATGCAAACGGATAGGAGAAAGAAGGAAGAGATCCAAAAAAGTTGGGACACTAAACAAATTGTGAATAAAAACTGAAAGCAATGATGTGGAGATGGCAAATGTCAATATTTTATTTGTAATAGAACGTAGATGACAGATCAAACGTTTAATCCGAGTAAATGTATCATTTTAAAGGAAAAATACGTTGATTAAAATTTTCACGGTGTCAACAAATCCCCAAAAAGTTGGGACAAGTAGCAATAAGAGGCTGGAAAATGTAAATTTGAGCATAACGAAGAGCTGGAAGACCAATTAACACTAATTAGGTCAATTGGCAACATGATTGGGTATAAAAAGAGCTTCTCAGAGTGTCAGTGTCTCTCAGAAGCCAAGATGGGTAGAGGATCACCAATTCCCACAATGTTGCGCAGAAAGATAGTGGAGCAATAACAGAGAGGTGTTACCCAGCGAAAAATTGCAAAGACTTTGCATCTATCATCATCAACTGTGCATAACATCATCCGAAGATTCAGAGAATCTGGAACAATCTCTGTGCATAAGGGTCAAGGCCGTAAAACCATACTGGATGCCCGTGATCTCCGGGCCCATAAACGACACTGCACCACAAACAGGAATGCTACTGTAAAGGAAATCACAGAATGGGCTCAGGAATACTTCCAGAAAACATTGTCAGTGAACACAATCCACCGTGCCATCCGCCGTTGCCAGCTGAAACTCTACAGTGCAAAGAAAAAGCCATTTCTAAGCAAAATCCACAAGCTCAGGCGTTTTCACTGGGCCAGGAATCATTTAAAATGGAGTGTGGCAAAATGGAAGACTGTTCTGTGGTCAGACGAGTCACGATTCAAAGTTCTTTTTGGAAATCTGGGACGCCATGTCATCCGGACCAAAGAGGACAAGGACAACCCAAGTTGTTATCAATGGGGATATAACCTGCCTTTATGATATGAGATAAGAAACAGGATAAGGATAGATTCTTGTTGTGATTGATGATAGATATATAACAAATGCCTGTGTATATTTTGGAATTTGTCACTGTTTGTGTTTTTTGTTTTTCTGTCTGTTCTTCTGTTGTCTTGAATTTTTATATGACGAAAATGAAAAAAAAAAAATTAAATATTAAAAAAAAGGTGTATCCATATAAATGGCCCACCCTGTACTTGGACTGCCCTGACCTTGGATTGTCCACAGACTATGGTTTTTGCCTGATCCCTTGGTGCCTCACACCAGCGTCTTTAGACCCTGTTGTGTCAGCAGTCACTGAACAGAGACTGCTTCAATAGGTAGTGGCCTGGTGGTTCCCCTGCAGTGTAGCTTAGATCTCTGTATGAGGGTGACAGGGTGAAGAACAGTGGGCCCACTTTGTTGATGCCCTTAGATGTAGTTCAAAGCCAAATCTGTCCAGTGATACTGAGGATCCACAACACTGCTGTTGTCACAACAGTCAGTTGGCAGCTTGCCGATATATAGGGCAGTCAGATGGCGGCTACCAAATGTCTATGGATAATTCTACAAGTATTCAAAGAACATTATTTATATTTAGGATGCTATAGATAGGTGAAATGAGGATTTAAAGTGAATCTATTCATTTACTATAAAAATAATTTTCAGGATAGGCAGGATTGCAGGAATTCAACCATAGAAATGTTTTAAAGTTTGCTCTGTCCCCTGGTCACTGGAATGGCACTAGAAAACCCTTCTTGCAATGGCATGATGTTTAATATACCAATAATATAGGCTACTCTCCAGGTAACCCCACCTCAGCCGAGCTGGACTGTCTTTTTTTTCCAGTGCAGGCTCACAGTATCCGGCTATATTGTTCATAATGTAAGGCATAGAGCAAGATGTTTGAAGAAATGCATGTCAAGCTCATGCCCTATAAATATACTAGAGAGAGTAGCCCATGGGATCAATAGAACACAGTGAACATCATGCTGCTGCGAGAAGTGTCAGATAGTATCTTTCATGTGAGCCAAATTTAAAAAGGACCTGTCAACTCTCCTGACATGTCCATTTTAGTAACTAATTGCCCTCCCCATGTAATAACAATTCTGGAACATCTATTGTTATAACTCTGAGCTATGCCATTCCTTTATTATTACAGCTAGATATTATGAGTAAACTACTAGCAGTTTACAAGTTGGGTTTCTGCCCCTGAACAGTTTGACACCAGCAACACAGATTAAATAATGTGAGACTTTTTAGGGACACACCCCAACTGGTAACAGCCATCTGGACCTTGATTGCAAACTGCTAGAAATTCATTTATATCTTCTTCTAGTAGCAATCTACCCTATAGAAACATAATTTTTTGCTGGTGAGCATACAACCCCTTTTTCAAGAATGACCTCCAGTAGATAACAGTAAGACCATGTGCAGTTTAATAAAGACTCTTACTATAGTAGACTAAAACTACTTCCAAAATCCAAAGATGCTCCATATATTTTGTGTTATTTTAGCTAGGAATTAACTTACAGTCTAGATTTAAAGATTAATTTAGATGTCAGATAGATTACACATCTACCTTGATCAAGTGAGAAAACATCATGTCATATAAATCTCACATTTCTATATTAAAATGCTAGTGTCATAACAAAATAAAGATGCTAGTCTGAATATATGCATATTATGCAGAAAATAATATTGGCTGTTCAGTTGCATTCACAGGCAAATGTAAATTCATCTTTAGGTTTGGCATCTTTTTTAAAATAGCTGTCCAAGATGATTAACACAGATGTAAGACCAGAACTTTTCTATTAATATGTATTAACTTAATTTCCTTTTAATGTGCATATCCTATTCAAAATTGATATCAATACAGTAAACAAGTTAAAATAAGTTACACTTATATACATATAAAGCCATCAGCTTAAACCTCCTGGGCCCCAATGCAAACCCAGAAACAGAGACCCCTATCACACATGATTTCTTCCATAGGTTACATATAGAAACTATTTTATGTATTTAGTAAATTCGAGTCCAATAGGTTCCAGGGCAAATTTTGGATCTGGGAACCCCCATACCTGCACCATTGGGGCAGATTTACAAATCCTGTCCAATAGACAGTATAAGCTCAGGGGGTAATGTACTAACATGCCACTTTTAGCTCTGATATTATTTGTCTCCCTGTCATGAATTTATTTTCTATTTTATGCAGCAAATTTACTAAATGTCTCATGCTATTTGTCACATGTCCCACAGAATACTTAACCCCTTTTTTATAGAGGTTTCCGGCAGTCTGTACACCACTAGTGGACTGGATCACACTTTTTGAGGTCGCTTGTGATTTTATTTTATTTTTTTCAAAAAGTCAAAAAGATAAATCTTGCTAAAACTAAAGCCTTGTACACAAAACATCTGTCTGCCACCAAACAAACTGCTAAAATCACTTCACAATTCTGGTGCAGCACACTAGAAACACACTATTATCCTTTAAGACAGGCTGTCTAAGTACCTGTCAGATTTATTACAGTGGTAGATGATACATCTGTCACACCTTTAGACTGTCTAGTCTAGTTTCACACTAACTAGCTTACTTTGCAATAGAATTTTGTTCCAGAATTTTAAAATGTTGCAAATATGGCATAGAAAATGATGAATGAGATGGGTCTGCCAGCCCGTCCCCTTCCAAGTCCATTTCATGCCCACAATTTTAGATCTAACGTGAGCGGGGCGAAGTTGCAGATAGTGCTTGCTCTTCCCTTACATAAAGAAAGAGAACCAGCCAGCACAAAACCACCATATTATCTGGCAGGACAGCAGGTTCTTGGAGACAGGCTGTGCAGGATGGTAAATTATAGAGCCCACCTAGGACCTTGTGTCAGGCAAGTGCAACCACAATCCTACCATGCACAGCCCTCCAGTCTGTGCACTGTCTCACTATATGTCTACCTGCTTTTTTCTCTGCTGTCTGAGCTCCTAGTTTTTCACCTGCATGACCATTCCTATCCAGGTGAAGTTGCATGCCCCCAAGCCTTGATTATTATGCCATTATACACTCACCTAAAGAATTATTAGGAACACCTGTTCTATTTCTCATTAATGCGACTATCTAGTCAACCAATCACATGGCAGTTGCTTCAATGCATGTAAGGTTGTGGTCCTGGTCAAGACAATCTCCTGAACTCCAAACTGAATGTCAGAATGGGAAAGAAAGGTGGGCTACAACAGCAGAAGACCCCACCGGGTACCACTCATCTCCACTACAAATAGGAAAAAGAGGCTACAATTTGCAGGAGCTCACCAAAATTGGACTGTTGAAGAATGGAAAAATGTTGCCTGGTCTGATGAGTCTCGATTTCTGTTGAGACATTCAAATGGTAGGTGTATCCATCATGCCTTGTTACCACTGTGCAGGCTGGTGGTGGTGGTGTAATGGTGTGGGGGATGTTTTCTGGGCTCACTTTAGGCCCCTTAGTGCCAATTGGCCATCGTTTAAATGCCACGGGCTACCTGAGCATTGTTTCTGACCATGTCCATCCCTTCATGACCACCATGTACCCATCCTCTAATGGCTACTTCCAGCAGGATAATGCACCATGTCACAAAGCTCGAATCATTTCAAATTGGTTTCTTAAACATGACGACGAGTTCACTGTACTAAAATGGCCCCCACAGTCACCGGATCTCTACCCAATAGAGCATCTTTGGGATGTGGTGGAACAGGAGCTTCGTGCCCTGGATGTGCATCCCTCAAATCTCCATCAACTGCAAGATGCTATCCTATCAATATGGGCCAACATTTCTAAAGAATGCTATCAGCACCTTGTTGAATCAACGCCACATAGAATTAAGGCAGTTCTGAAGGCAAAAGGGGGTCCAACACCGTATTAGTATGGTGTTCCTAATAATTCTTTAGGTGAGTGTATGTATTCTATTGATTTATATGCTATCCTAATAGGTAGATGGTAAAATAAGTAATTTGTCAGGATACACATAAAATTGAAGATTATGCTAGCGCTAGTGTACTTATAATCTTAATTTTAGTAATGACAGGAGGCGAGTATTTTGCAATACCTCTCTTTACTTACTCCACATAGCAGTAAAGAAACAGTTAAAACAGTAACCAATCAAAATGCAATAGGAGGTAATATATTCTGAGCCGTGAGACTCCTCCTCCTCTTTCGCATGCGACATCAGAAAAAACTGGACAAACTAAAGTCAATGTCTCTTAAACCACGAACCACCGGACAAACTCCTTGTCCTGTAATTGTAAGGCATGAAGAAAATCCGGAATGAACTGTAACCGGAATCAAAAGACCTTCTGTCCGCACTCAGATCTCCGTGAGACGAAGTCCGATCGACACGAGGAAACTCCCTGAAGTTGGACCGGAAACCTCAAGCATTTATACTGAAAAACAATGTGAAATGGGTTAGGAACCGAAACTGAACCTGCTTGCAGGCATGACCCACATAAAATGACAGTAAATGGCATCACTTAAAAGGATCTTGGCTGCTAAAACGCAAAAGGGAATGAAACCATATACTTACCCACGAGTACTTACCAAGGGTGGGAAAGAGGTGGGAAAATACTCGCCTCCTGTCATTACTAAAATTAAGATTATAAGTACACTAGCGCTAGCATAATCTTCAATTTTACCACATGACAGGAGGCTTCATATTTTGCATTTTTAACGCTGATTTACAAGACACATAGCCGCTCCCGTGCTTGGACGAAAGTAGAATGTCCTGAAGGTAGACTCCCTCGACCAGTCCGCCGAATGTAGGATGTCCGTCAGAGAAGCGCCTGCCGAGAAGGCTGAGGAAGCACGAACTGAATGTGCCCCAAAACAGGGGTCCACGCCCGCCAGAGACAGAAGCCACCGTATCCACCTGGCGAGTGTAGTAGTTGAGACGGGAACGTGAGGCCGAACGTAGGACACCAAAAGCTGTCCCGAGGCAGAAGCTCGAAGCGCAGAAGTGACCTATACGTACCGAGTAAGGGTAGAAACGACACAAAGTTGCGGTTCTGAGGCAAAGAAGGGATAAAAGACCGACGTAGAGTTGGACTTGGTACGTCTAGACACCCGAAAGGTAACTCCCTCCGGAGAGACCGAAAAGGCGTCGACGTCGAAAGCCCGTACGTCCGAAACTCGACGAAAGGAAACGAGGCAAAGTAACAAAGTCAACTTGGCCGACAGCTGTCTTAGAGAGAGGGAGGAATTAGTCGGCCAATCTCTCAGAAACTGAAGAACCAAGGCCACATCCCAGAGACGAGAATATCTGGGGCCCGGAGGTCTCTGCAACCTTATACCCCTAAGTAAACGGCAAACAAGTGGATCCCTACCGATTGGGATCCCAAGAGAAGGAACGTGCGCCGCCGAAATAGCGGAGCGCACCACGTTGAGACAACGATAGGAGCGGCCCAAAGAGAACAAATGTGACAGAAAATTCAATATGGCGGTCACAGGTGCCGTAAATGGATCGAAGTCCCGTTCACAGCACCAAGAGGACCAGGAATCCCAAGCTGATAAGTAACATCTTCTAGTTCCAGGAGCCCAGGAGTCCCATATGAGGTCTCTAGCTGCCTGCGATAAATCGCTGGTCTGCCAGGTTCCCCGGAAAGAGCCCAAGCCACCAGAAGGAGATGGCCCTCGAGTACCAGGGAATGCGGATTCCCTTTCGGGTCCGTGAGGAGCATCGGGAAAGACGGTAGAAGCAACGGATCGATGTAGGAGAGCTCTAGAAGGTCCGGGAACCACGGTTGACTCCGCCAAAGCGGAGCGGCGAGCAGGAGAGAAATGCGTTGGTTCCTCAGGAATTGAATTGTCCGTGCGATCATGCTGAAAGGGGGAAAGGCGTACGCTCCCTTGGCTGGCCACTGTTGGAGAAACGCGTCCACCGCTAAACTCTCCGGATCCGGTAGCCAGCTGAAGTAGGCCGGAGTCTGCCTGTTGTTGCGGGAAGCGAATAGGTCCAGTCGGAAGGGGCCCCTCCTGACCGAGAGTCGTTGAAAGACCTGAGGATCCAATCTCCAGTCGCTGCTGTCCCTCCAGTGACGTGAGAACCAGTCCGCCGTCAGATTCGTCTCCCCCGGAAGGTATTCCGCCTTGAGTGAAATGTTGCGGGGAAGGCAGAAGTCGAAGATTTCCTTCGTCACCTCCGACAGTAGTCGGGAACGGGCTCCGCCCAGGCGGTTGATATAGCGGACCGCCGAGATGTTGTCCATCCGCAAGAGAATACAGCAATGTGACTTGTCCTTCGCCAGACTGCGGATAGCGAACGACCCCGCCAACAGTTCCAGGCAGTTGATGTGGAGAAGACTCTCTTGAGCGGTCCAGGCGCCTCCTGTTGATCTGCCTCCGCCCGTCGCGCCCAGCCCCAAAGGCTGGCGTCCGACTCCAAAATGACGTCGGGAGAGCTCCCGAAGATGGCTCGGCCGTTCCAAGCCTCCATGCTGTCTAGCCACCATCTGAATTCCTCCCTGACCTCTTCCGTTATCGGGATCGATTGATCGTAGGAAGGATTCCGATGGAGAAAGTAGGTCTTCAGACGTTGCATCGCCCTGTAGTGGAGCGGTCCCGGGAAAATGGCCTGAATGGAAGCGGATAGTAGACCTACGATCCGAGCCAGAGTACGGAGTGGAATGGAGAAGCAGCGGATGACTCTGCGCAATTCCTTCTTGATAGCCGCGATCTTCGTCGCTGGTAAGCATAGTGTGCTGGACCTGGAGTCTATCTCGAATCCCAGAAACTGGACAGTCTGAGTCGGGGACAACTCCGACTTCGAGAAGTTCACCACGAACCCTAGGGAGGTCAGGAAGTCGACGGTAAAACGTGTGTGCCGAGTCAGTCCGGACCTGTCGTCGCAAAACAGAAGCAGGTCGTCCAAGTATATAATGCACCGAATCCCTTGAGCACGAAGATGTGCGACCACAGGCTTCAGCAACTTGGTGAAACACCACGGGGCTGAACTGAGGCCGAAAGGGAGGCACGTGAACTGCCACGGTCGACCTTGCCACAGGAATCTGAGGAAACGTCGGCAGGTTAAGTGGACCGGTACCGACAAGTACGCGTCTTTGAGGTCCAGTCTCGTGAACCAATCTCCGTCTCGAAGGAGGTCCCTCAGAAGGTGTATGCCCTCCATCTTGAAGTGCCTGTATCGCACGTAGGAGTTGAGCTTTTTTAAGTTTAAGACTGGTCTGAAATCCCCGGTCTTTTTCTTCACCAAGAAAAGATTGCTGAAAAAGCCTCCCTGATCGTGTGCGGGCTCCACCGCACCCTTGGAGTGGAGGTCTAGTAGCTCGTTTGCCATCAACCTGTAGTCCTCTGCGGAGCAGAGAAAAGGATGCGGCAGGATCGACTGGTCTGGACGTCCCACGAAGTCTATGACGTAACCCTGCACCATCTGGAGTATCCATGCGTCCGACGATATAGCCGCCCAGTTCTGAAAACAAAGGGAAATACGACCTGCTGTATGAGTGAGAAGAGGTACCTGCAACAGGTGACGACTTACCGGTGGAGTGGAAGCGAGCCCTGCCCCGGGGACGTGATCCACGACCTCTGTCGGCTCCTCTGGTGAAGGAGAAAGGCTGTCTATAGCCTGTTTCTGGGTAGAACGGTTGAGGCCTTTGAGAACTGGGGCCCGAAGGCCAGAATCGGCTGGCTGCACGGCCTCTGTGGCGGCCAGCCCTTCCAAAAACACCCCTTTGCGAGTTGGCTCGGAAGACCCGCTTCATGGAGGTCTGTGCTTTGTTAAGCGAGGTAAAGACATTCACATGTCTATTGAGCTCCTTCAGAAAAGTCTCACCAAATAGCTTGCCCTGTGCCAGAGGTCCTAGTTCTTTGGTGCCCAATTCCACCAATTTTCAGTCAAGACGGAGTAATGCTGCTTTCCTCCTCTCAGAAGAGAGGGCTACGTTGGCGTTGCCTACAAAGCAGAAGCACCGTTGAGCCCATTCTCTAATGTCGTGAACCCATTCACGAACCATATTAGCGTCAAACTCCTCAGATCGCGCTAGGGCATCATCCGCCAAATACAAAATGTGGGAAAGTGGACCAATGGAATCCAACAGCTTATCCTGCACGCCGTGGAATGCCTTCTCAACCCCTTTGCGAGGGTCCCGACCACCCCTGGACATAAAGGTGGTCATGATCTGGTCGAACTCCGGAGTTTGCGCCACGAAGTCGGGTAACAGAGGGCGAGGGCATTCGGATCGTAAACGGTTGCGAACCGTTTTGTCCATAGGTTTGCGTAGCCATAGGTGCATAAACTTTGCGAGGTGATCCGGAGGCGTCCAGTCCCCAGAACGTGGATGACGGATGTTTCTCGAAGAGACGTTGGCCGGAGGGGTCCAGGATGGTTTCTTCATCCTCCAGCGGTGGCGCCGAGTCGTCGGGTAGCTGGGCGGTTTCGAGAAAGGTGCCCATTTTGTCACCGGAAAATGCGCCCTCATCTGAGTCCCAGGCGTCCTCCGGAACGTCGGAGTCCGCGGCCTGCCATGAGTCCAGAATATTCATGGACGGAGAAAGCTTATCCTCCTCGTCCGAGGAGTAGTGATGTTCAGGCGAGGGAGCGAGAGGAGACGGTTTGTCGCGCTTGGCGGGGGCCTTGCCCCTGTCCGGATTAGCAGAGCCTTTCTCTCCTTTCCAATGGCGTTTCTGTGGCCGAGAGTCGGCACGAACCTGTGACCCCGAAGCCTCGGAATCGTAGTTCTGTTGCGGGACCTCAGCGAGGTCATCTGGCCCATCAGCCGCCGTCATAATTCTGGAGAAAGCCTTCTCCATCGAGGCAGCAACTGCCTCATTAATCATGGCCTGAAGCTGTGCAGCGTTCTGGTCCATTGTCCAACAACACCCTGGCACAGGGAAGTATAAAGTATATAGAGATGGTACCAGCAGTACCTATAACCCCAGCAGGGTAAATTGGGATTTTTACACTGGGCAGCACCCAGGAATAGAGGATGTATGTCTGACACCTCTGTAGCAGCAGTGAGTTCGGGGCGACACCCCAAAGCCCAGGGAATGAACCCTGCAGTGATGAGGCCTGGACAAACGTCCACAGATTTAAGAGCCCTGCCTGGTCGTCTGACAGGCTTATGTGATCCGAGCTGTGAAGGAGGAGAGACACAGTGAGGGCTCTGACACGGAGCACAATAGCAAATAGTAAGAGGAAATGGTTGTAATGGACTTACCGCAAAAACCGAGCGACATAAATTCTCTATCTAAAATGGCGGCCACAGTTCTCGCGAGACGCGAGTATAATTGGCGCGGCTGCCGCGAGCGAAAATGCGCGGCGAATTTTTTCGCCGAAAATGCGCGGCGAAAAAATCGCGACGCGATATTCGCAGATGGGGTGAACGTTACCCCTCACCATAATCCTGGGGGAGGGGGGGGGGGTTAGGGGGGGGGTGCTAGTAAATAAATAAATAAATTGAAGTGAGAAGGCCAGACAGGGACGGGAGACCAACTGAGGAGAAAAAATTTTGCTTGAGCCACAAACCCCCCAAAATGTAGAAGTAGGCATTAAATATTACCACAAGGATAGATAGAAAAACACTCAAATGGAAATACGTAACCCCCAAAGCCTTATAACTGGGAGAGCAGAAACTCTGACCTGTCTGTCTGATGGAGCAGTAAAGAAAGAGGAGGAGGAGTCTCACGGCTCAGAATATATTACCTCCTATTGCATTTTGATTGGTTACTGTTTTAACTGTTTCTTTACTGCTATGTGGAGTAAGTAAAGAGAGGTATTGCAAAATATGAAGCCTCCTGTCATGTGGTAAAATTATAGATAGTAAAGAAATTTAAAGTAGGTAACAGTATTACTGTTTAATAGCATGTGGTGGGGAACTCGAGTTAAATATTAAGGACATCAGGATTTTTTGTTAATCAAAAATGTGCAGATTTTTGTTACTATCCACCAACCTAGATAAACAAACCCTTGAAAATTTACTTTACCAACAGTTTATTAGAATAGAGACTCATATTTTCCACAAATAAAGGGAACCTATCATCTGTCTGCCATTTATCTGATTTTGTCAAATAATTTCCAAAAGCTTACTGTATGAGTGCTAGAACAGTCAGGCACTGCCACATAAGATGGTTGGATTTAGCAGACTCCTTTTGCATAGGTAAAGTTTATTCCTGTGTGCCAGATGCTATTCCCTTAACCCAGGGATGCTCAACCTGCGGCCCCCCCAGCTGTTGCAAAACTACAACTCCCAGCATGCCCGAACAGCCTACAGCTATCAGCCTACAACAGGGCATTGTGGGAGTTGTAGTTTTACAACAGCTGGAGGGCCGCAGGTTGAGCATGCCTGCCTTAACCCGTTCCGGCAAAAACCATTTTGGACCACATGCCAAAGCCACTAACTTGTGACAAAAAAATAAAATCTCACATGAACTCACCATACACCTCACGGAATCCAAATGCGTAATTTTTTTTTTTACATTTATATTCCAGACTTCTTCTCACGCTTTAGGGCTCCTAGAATGCCAGGGCAGTATAAATACCCCACATGTGACCCCATTTCAGAAAGAAGACACCCCAAGGTATTTGCTGAGGGGCATATTGAGTCCATGAAAGATTGAACTTTTTGACTCAAGTTAGCGGAAAGGGAGACTTTGTGAGAAAAAAATAAAATAAAATCAATTTCTGCTAATTTGTGCCAAAAAAAATAAAAAATTCTATGAACTCGCCAAGCCCCTCACGGAATACCTTCGGGTGTCTTCTTTCCAAAATGGGGTCAAATGTGGGGTATTTATACTGCCCTGGCATTTTAGGGGCCCTAAAGCGTGTTTTTTTTACGTATTTTATGCTATTTAAAGTCATTTTCCTATCCACATTTGTTTGCAGAGCACTTGCCATGCTCTTAACCACATTTTGATGCCATTTGCAGCCCTCTAGCCCTTTCCCTGACATTTTTACAGCCATTTTAGTGCTCAAAAGTTCAGGTGCCTATTGACTTCAATGGGGTTCGGGTTCGGGGTCAAGTTCGGGTCACGTTCCTGCCGAACCCGTTGAACCCGAACATCCAGGTGTCTGCTCAACTTTAACAATGACCCAAAGCATACTGCAAAAGTAAAGAGTTTTTTAAGGGAAATAAGTGGAATGTTATCCAATGGCCAAGTCAATCACCTGACCAAAATACGATTGAGCATGCATTTCACTTGCTGAAGACAAAACTGAAGGGAAAATGCCCCAAGAACAAGCAGGAACTGAAGACGGTTGCAGTAGAGGCCTGGCAGAGCATCACCACGGATGAAACCCAACATCTGGTGATGTCTATGCGTTCCAGACTTCAGGCTGTAATTGACTGCAAAGGATTTGCAACCAAGTATTAAAAAGTGAAAGTTTGATTTATGATTATTATTCTGTTCTATTACTTTTGGTCCCTTAACAAGTGGGAGGCACATATGCAAACTGTTGTAATCCCTACACCGTTCACCTGATTTGGATGTAAATAAACTCAAATTATAGCTGACAGTCTATATAGAAAATATATTATTGGGGGGCAACTGGTATATCACACCTGTTGAAATTATTTGTTCCAATAGCTTTTGTCACTCTTTATAGCTGTAATAACGCAGCAGAACCGCAAACAAAAGCTGCACTACCCAAATGCACTATATAGAAATTATATTATTGATATATCACACCCCTGCCTCAAACAGTTTTTTGGGGTGGCAACTGTTATATCACACCAGAAATTATTTGTTCCAATAGCGTTTGTCACTCTGTGTAGCTGCGGTAACTCAGCAGAACCGCACACAAATGCTACACTACCCAAATGCACTATATAGAAAGTATATTATTGATATATCACACCCCTGCTTCAGTCAGTATTTTTGGGGGGCAACTGGTATATTACATAAGTTGAAATTATTTGTTCCAATAGCGTTTGTCACTCTCTGTAGATGCGGTAAAGCAGCAAAACTGCAAACAAATGCTGCACTGCCCAAATGCACTGTATAGAAAGTATATTATAGGTATATAACATTTCTGCTTCAATCAGTTTTTTGGGGGGGCAACTGGTAAATTACACCAGTAGAAATTCTTTGTTCCAATAGTGTTTGTCACTCTGTGAAGCTGTGGTAATGCAGCAAAGCCGCAAACAAACTACCCAAATGCACTATATAGAAAGTATATTATAGGTATATCACACCAGTTGAAATTATTTGCTCCAATAGAGTTTGTCACTCTGTGTAGCTGCAATAGCACAGCAGAACCGCAAAGAATGCTGTAGTACCAAAATGCATTATATATAAAGTATATTATTGGTATATTACACCCAATCCTCAATCACTTTTTTGGGAGGGCAAGTGGCATATCACACCAGTTGAAATTATTTGTTCCAATAGCGTTTGTCACTCTGTGTACCTGCGGTAATGCAGCAGAACTGCAAACAAATGCTGCACTACCCAAATGCACTATATAGAAAGTATATTATTGTTATATCACACCCCTGCCTCAATCAGTTTTTTTGGGGGGCAACTGGTATATCACACCAGTTGAAATTATTTGCTCCAGTAGCGCTTGTCACTCTATGTAGCTGCAGTAATGCAGCAGAACCGCAAACAAATGCTGCACTAACCAAATGCACTATATAGAATGTATATTATTGATATATTACACCCCTGCCTTAATCAGTTTTTTTTGGAGGGGCAACTGTCATATCACACCATTTGAAATTATTTGTTCCAATAGCGTTTGTCACTCTGTGTAGCTGCGGTAACGCAGCAGAACCGCAAACAAATGCTGCACTACCCAAATGCACTATATAGAAAGTATATTATTGTTATATCACACCCCTGCCTCAATCAGTATTTTTGGGGGGCAACTGGTATATTACACCAGTTGAAATTATTTGTTCCAATAGCGTTTGTCACTCTGTGTACCTGTGGTAATGCAGCAGAACTGCAAACAAATGCTGCACTACCCAAATGCACTATATAGAGAGTATATTATTGATATATCACACCCCTACCTCAATCAGTTTTTTTGGGGGGCAACTGGTATATCACACCAGTTGAAATGATTTGTTCCAAGAGCGTTTACCCCTCTGTATAGCTTCAGTATTGCAGCACATAACTGCTGCACAATACAAATGCACTATAATATACTTTCTATGTTAGAAAATATATTATAAGTATATTACACCTCTCAGTAAGTCACACCTATCGATAGCACACCTATACCAGTCCTTAAAATGACTTTTGTGGCCCTTTTAGCTAGCGTTTGGTGTCTATAACAGTCTGTCCCTGCTCCACACAGCAACTTCTCCCTACACTGGCAAAAGACTGAACGTAAAATTGGTTTATTTTTAAGCTAAGGGTTGTGTCCATGTGCTGAAACATCTCAATTGGCTGTCCTGTACCACCTGATGGATGTGTTATGGGTTAAAATTATTCACAATGTAAAAGAATATAATGCCGGCGGACACATAGCCATATATTCGCCCGATCAAAGTTCGCCGTGAAATGACCTCCGGGCGAACCGGAAAAAACATCTCTAACCAGGGGTGCACCACCAATGAGGTAAGGTGAGGCGAATGCCTCAGTCAGCACCAGTTAGGGGCAAGAGGGGGCAGTGGAAGGGGGATTATCTTTTTCTGCAGCATAGTTTTGGGAAGCACAGTAGGCACAATATGTGGGGCTGTATCACCCTATATGGTTTGTAGCTCTGTATGTAATGTTTTCCAAGTATGTCTTTAACACTAGGGCTGGAGGGAAGGGGTTAGGTTAAGAAATTTGCATTGGGTGTTGGGGCACCATTTGAGTTTTTGCCTCAGGCAGCAGAAAGGCTAGGTGCACCCCCGGGGTTAACAGTTTACTAAGAGGAAGTGCTCATAAAATCCACAGCACTATGAACAGTCCAAGAGAGTACACACTATGGTTAAAAAAAAATAAAAAATAAAAAACTTCCTACCCTATGCCCTCACTACTTAGGCTACTTTATATATTTTTTTTTGTATTGCATTATGTCAGAAACATTTTATTGCTAAACGCAAATTACACAGTAGACACAAATATTGCCGCCCTTCCTGCATTGTTATATTGTTGGTGGTGATGGGAGGGATGGTCGAATAATCGCATTACAGGTTTTTAATGTATTTTACAGCAAAGGTCTATTCTACATTTTGCAATGCAAATAACAGAGTAGTCAAATCTTACACTCTTTCCTGCATTGTTATAGCGGTGTTGTGGGGGGAGGAGTGAATAATTGAATTACAAGTTTGAAACAGTAGAGAATGGTCTTTTATTAAACTGCATTTTCGAACGCAAATAACATAGTAGGCAGAAATCTTAATGGCGCCAATACCTCAATATTCCCACAGTAAAATGTTAATAGCACTGAGATTACTATAACCGTTCCATAATTTGTATGACTTTGTACCAAATCCGTGACTTCTCATTTAGGAAAACAGTGACTTTACACTAATCGTCATAATAAATATCTGGAATGTGGAACAATTTAAAACAAAAGATGCAGTTCTTGTCCTCCCAGAGCCAGAATATGAGTTCCAGCAGCACCAGCTATCCTGCCAGACTTAGGCCTCATGTACACGACCATTGTGTGTTTTGCGGTCTGCAAATTGCGGATCCACAAAACATGGATGGCGCCCGCATGCATTCCGCAATTTGCGGTACAGCACGGACAGCCATTGATATAACTGCCTATTCTTGTCCGCAAAACAGACAAGAATTGGATAGGTTATATTTTTTGGGGGGACCACGGAACGGAGCAAAGTATGCGAACAGCACAGGGAGGGCTTTCTGCATATTTTGCGGCCCCATTTAAGTGAATGGGTCCGCATCCAAGCCGCAAAAACTGCAGCTTGGATGCGGACCAAAACAACGGTCGTGTTCATGAGGCCTTAGGAGTAGTTGTTGTGGGCCACACTTCTTCCTGGCTTTTGAAAGGTACATGTGAGCACTGTATGCAGGGCAAAATACACAGACAGTGAGCCTGCTATCCCTGCTTACTTGCAGTGAAAGCCCTAAGCGGCAAGTCCGCAACTGGTCAACATTCCCTGTACTGCTAAGTGCAACAAAAACATGTTCGTATGGGAATGGGGCGGAACTGAGCGGACAATACAGTACCAAATCAGAAGACAAAGGGTGGTCAGAATAGCCAAGCATAAAGAGGACCTTTCACTCGTATACAAACTAAAAACTAACTCTATCTGTGGGCAGAGGGGCGGCCAGGGGTCCCCCTGCACTTACTAGTATGTCTGGGCGCCGCTCCGTTCGCCCGGTATAGGCTCCGGTGTCTCAGCTCCGTCTGTTGTATTGGACTGATTTTTTGTAGGAGGCGTGTCCCTTGCTGCAGTGCTGGCCAATCGCAGCACACAGCTCATAGACGGGCTCATAGACGTCCTGTAACGGTCCGGGGAGGCCGGGCTGTATGTAAAGTGTGGCATCGCCCCTCTGCTGTGGAATTGCATTGAAGAGACGCCGCGCACGGGACTTGCGTTTGACGCACTCTCGCGCATCGCGAGATTTGGTGCAGACAAGAAAAAAGGAGGATCGAGACTGCCAGCCAGCCTCCACGAAGAGACAAAAGCAAGTACAAGCCCCGATTTTAAGTCCTCAGCCTGTAAAGAACTTATTATTAATCATAAGGGGACATTTAACAAAAATCTAACTCTGCAATAACCTCCGACCTGTACCGATAGCTTCTTAAAACCCTCAACAGTTTTCCATAGCAACCCCATTCAAAAAGTGTATAAAGTCAGGTTAAGCCTGCAGCATTTAAATAAACTGTCATTGCCATGTCTGTTCAGGAGGAAGCCACGCAGCCTGTCCTCAGCGGATCCCCTACAGCAGTTGCAGCTGGCTCCAGTACACCACCAGCTGCTGCAGCAGCCAGCTTTATGCCACTAACCATGCCCTACTACTTTGGGGCCCCTTGGTTCCCTCGATACTCTGGGGAAACTCACACCCTAAGGGGCTTCAAAGAGCCTTGTTCAGATTGTACCCTGTCTCCACAGAGCAGCAAATGGAAATACTTCTAGCCCACACGCCGGAAGGTGACACCCTGGCCTAGCTCTGAAAGAAGAACACTGGGACAGATCTTCGAGAGACTCTACACCACCTTTGAACCGAAGACCATGTCAGAAGTCAAAATGAGGTTCTTCAGCACAAAACAACAAACCAGTGAGTCACTCAGAGACTTTGCATTGTCTTTACAAGAAGCCCTTTCAGCTGTGGTTCAGGTAAACCCCCGTGAGGCAGAGAACCAAGACAAAACTATAAAGGAACAATTCATTGAAGGTTTTAATACTGACAATCTAAAAAGCCAGTTGAGAATGTTTTTTAATCTTTTTATTTCAATTTTGTAAAACCGTATACATTTATACACAAATCACAACAATTCAACAATAAGAAAGTCCATATTACAAATTAGTAAATATTATAATTTTTATCCCAAATACCCACCAACCACCCTTAGTGAGAGGGAGAGGGACAGGGAGAAGGAAAAAAAAATATAAATAAAAACTTCTAGCCCTAGTATACCCATTTTTTCCATATTTCATCAAGTTTTTCAGATTTTTTTATATGGTTCTCCGTCACCCATTCCACTTTAATCAAGTTGACAACTGCTTCTCGTCATTGTCCCACTGTCGGGGGATCTTCCTTTATCCATTTCCTAAGTATAAGGAGTCCAGCTTGAAATAGTCCTTTACTCAAAAACAATCGTGTCTCTTTGTTTAACTTCAGATGTTCAGTTGCCCCTAATATACAGACTACTGGATCTTCGATTACTTTAACCTCCAAAAATACTAATACTATCTCTGCTATTTCTTTCCAATATCTAAACAGTCTAGGGCATCTCCAAAAAGAGTGTATTAAGTCTGCTTTCTCTCCCCTACATTTTGGGCACTTGTCTGAAGCTCTCACATCCATTCTCTTTAACATCCAAGGGGATCTATGCGCTATAAAACACTGTGATACCTTATGTGAACCCCTGTCTGACACCATAGCATAACTTCTAAAAGCATTTTTCCATTTCTCTTCCGTAAAAGACTGTAGTTCTTTTTCCCATTTTTTTCTGGCAAGTATTGTAATCCGTTTATTTTTTCCCTACATCTAAATCCAATATCTTTTTGCAGTTGTTCCTCTTTTTTCTCCTCCATTGGTAAATTTATATAATCTATCTGATTGTTCCTTTCTATATTTGTCTACCTGCACTACTGTCCTGAACGCATTCTTAAGCTAGAAGTATTTGTAGATATCCTTTTGAGGATCCCAAACTCCCTAACCAGTGTATTGACGTCCTTCAATTTATCTTCCTCAAATATCTGGCTTGGATACTTCATCCCCTAATCGTTTGCAATTCTTTTAAATTGAAATTTTTCCAAATAGGTGTATAGTGCAAAAAATCTTTAATCTCTAATATTTTTTTAGCTTCCACCCATATATACTCCAGTGAATTAAATATTCTATTTGCTCTATTATTTTTCCCTAGTGTGCCTGATTCCAATACCTCTAAGTGTTTCCATTCCTCTCTCCAACCCAATTTATTTAATTCCTGCCTTCCCACTAAACCGTTCAAGCTACCTTTTATCTGACTATATTGTGTTATTAAATAGTAGAAAAACCACTAAACAGCTAATTCACCCTCTCTTACTGGGAGCTAAAGCACAGTTTTTTTTTATCCAAGGGATAGCGCCTTTCCAAATAAAATCCCCCATTAGGCTATCAAATAGCCTAAAAATCTTCTGCGGTAATCTCAATGGGGCCTTTTGTAGAACATAGAGTATTTTTGTGAGGAAAACCATTTTTATTAAATTTACCAGACCCTGAATTGACATCGGTAATCTTTTCCAAATATGTATTTTGGTTCTAAGTTCTTTTATTACGGGGAGTACATTTAGCTTTTCATAATCTTCTATGCTTCCGGAGATTTGTATACCTATATATTTAAAACTCTCGTGTTTTTCAAGCACATGCACCCTTAAATCTCCCTGTGATTGCACATCTTCTAATATCATTATATGGGATTTCCCCCAATTAATATTTAAACCAGAAAAAAAAATAAACGTATCTATTATATCTATTACTCTATTAAACTGATCCCCAGTATTGTGCATAAATAATAAAATATGTCTGCGTACATTAATAATTTTTCGTCTCCTTCCGCATATTGAAAGCCTTTAAACTCCCTATCATTTCTTATTATACTTGCCAAGGGCTCAATCGCAATAGCAAATAGTAATGGGGAGAGAGGGCATCCCTGCCTAGTGCCCCGATAAAGGGCAAGAGGCAGGGACAAGCTCCCGTCCACCATCACTCTAGCCCTCGGGTTGGAATATATAAGCTGAACCCATCTTATAAATCCCTCCCCTATACCAACCCTTTTCAAGGCTGCTCATAAATACTCCCATTCAATACATTCAAATGCCTTTTGAGCATCCAATGAAAGTACAGCTTTCTCACCTGTTTCTATTCTATTAGCTTCAATGTTAAGTAACAACCTTCTTATATTTGAATATATAGTTATACCGGGTATAAAACCAGTCTGATCTTCATGGATTATAACTTTGATCACCTTAGAAAGCCTATCTGCCAAAACCTTTGCCAAAATTTTAACGTCCGTATTTAACAAGGATATTGGTCTATATGACCCGGGGTCTAATTGTTCTTTACATTTTTTTGGAATTAATGTGATAATTGCCTCTTTCATAGTATCTGGTAAATCCCCTATTTTTTGAGCCTCACAAAGTGTTATTTTTAATTCTGGTATTAGCACCTGGGAGATAGTTTTCTATATTTCAAAGGGAAGACCATCACACCCTGATGTTTTTTCAGGTTTCACCTTACCCAAAGCCTCGTTTATTTCTACCGTCAATATTTCTTTTTCTAAATATTCCTTTTGGGCCTGAGATATAAATGGTAATCGCAAATATACAAACCGGATTCCAAAAAAGTTGGGACACTATAAAAATTGTGAATAAAAACTGAATGCAATGATGTGGAGATGTCAGATGTCAATATTTTATTTGTAATAGAACGTAGATGACAGATCAAACGTTCAATCCGAGTAAATGTATAATTTTAAAGGAAAAATATGTTGATTCAAAATTTCACGGTGTCAACAAATCCCCAAAAAGTTGGGACAAGTAGCAATAAGAGGCTGGAAAAAGTAAATGTGAGCATAACGAAGAGCTGGAAGACCAATTAACACTAATTAGGTCAATTGGCAACATGATTGAGTATAAAAAGAGCTTCTCAGAGTGGCAGTGTCTCTCAGAAGCCAAGATGGATAGAGGATCACCAATTCCCACAATGTTGCACAGAAAGATAGTGGAGCAATATCAGAAAGGTGTTACCCAGCGAAAAATTGCAAAGACTTTGCATCTATCATCATCAACTGTGCATAACATCATCCGAAGATTCAGAGAATTTGGAACAATCTCTGTGCGTAAGGGTCAAGGCCGTAAAACCATACTGGATGCCCGTGATCTCCAGGCCCTTAAACGACACTGCACCACAAACAGGAATGCTACTGTAAAGGAAATCACAGAATGGGCTCAGGAATACTTCCAGAAAACATTGTCAGAGAACACAATCCACCGTGCCATCCGCCGTTGCCAGCTGAAACTCTACAGTGCAAAGAAGAAGCCATTTCTAAGCAAGGTCCACAAGCTCAGGTGTTTTCACTGGGCCAGGGATCATTTAAAATGGAGTGTGGCAAAATGGAAGACTGTTCTGTGGTCAGACGAGTCACGATTCAAAGTTCTTTTTGGAAATCTGGGACGCCATGTCATCCGGACCAAAGAGGACAAGGACAACCCAAGTTGTTATCAACGCTCAGTTCAGAAGCCTGCATCTCTGATGGTATGGGGTTGCATGAGTGCGTGTGGCATGGGCAGCTTGCATGTCTGGAAAGGCACCATCAATGCAGAAAAATATATTCAGGTTCTAGAACAACATATGCTCCCATCCAGACGTCATCTCTTTCAGGGAAGACCCTGCATTTTTCAACAAGATAATGCCAGACCACATTCTGCATCAATCACAACATCATGGCTGCGTAGGAGAAGGATCCGGGTACTGAAATGGCCCGTCTGCAGTCCAGATCTTTCACCGATAGAGAACATTTGGCGCATCATAAAGAGGAAGGTGCAACAAAGAAGGCCCGAGACGATTGAACAGTTAGAGGCCTGTATTAGACAAGAATGGGAGAGCATTCCTATTTCTAAACTCCTCGGTCCCCAGGCGTCTGTTGAGTGTTGTAAGAAGAAGGGGAGATGCCACACAGTGGTGAAAATTGCCTTTTCCCAACTTTTGGGGGATTTGTTGACACCACGAAATTCTGATTCAACATATTTTTCCCTTAAAATGGTACATTTTCTCAGTTTTTGTTCAACTTTTGTTCCGTGATTTATGTTTTCTATTCTGAATAAAATATTAGAAGTTGGCACCTCTACATCATTGCATTCAGTTTCTATTCACGATTTGTATAGTGTCCCAACTTTTTTGGAATCCGGTTTGTATATATTCCACCACCATATAAGCCAGATGTCTTGTATGAATTGCATAGATTTATGTTGTATAGACAAGAATGTATAATGATTGTGATAGGAGATTACAATGCGGTAATGGATCCACTCAGGGATAGAACGTCTAGCAGAGGGGGAAGAACACAAAATGTAGATTTGTTTAAACTAGCCCAGGAATTTAATTGGATTGACGTTTAGCATTTTCAGAATCCAGAAGAAACCATGTATTCCTGCTATTCTAAATCACATCAAACCTGGTCAAGAATAGATATTTCCCTGGGAAATAAAAATCTAATGTCCCAAAATAGGATTAAGATAAAGTATTTGCCTATGGCCTTATCAGATCATAGAGCTGTGGTTATGAAACTGGATCGGAATAGAAAGAATATTTTGCCATTGTTCAAGTTTAACTCTCACTGGCTATCGTTGATTCCAGATAAAGAGAGTATAATGGAGGAATTAAGAGTCCGCAGCCAGAGCCTACTAAAATTGCTGGAACTCCTGTCCATACGCCTGCTACCCCTTCCAAGTGTTGCCCGGTAGCCAGTCAGGCAGCTCAAACTCCAGTCCCTGATGTTGTAGCAGCCTTGACAGAACAGGTTAACTTTTTGACAAAAAGCCTGGAGAAGGTGTGTCAGAAATTAGAACAGTGGGAGAAGCCTTTATTAGTGGAGGATGAGAGACCTGTACGAAAATAACTTTTCCCTCCTGACTACAAAGATACAGTACACTACGTGCAGAATTATTAAGCAAATGAGAATTTTGACCACATCATCCTCTTTATGCATGTTGTCTTACTCCAAGCTGTATAGGCTCGAAAGCCTACTACCAATTAAGCATATTAGGTGATGTGCATCTCTGTAATGAGAAGGGGTGTGGTCTAATGACATCAACACCCTATATCAGGTGTGCATAATTATTAGGCAACTTCCTTTCCTTTGGCAAAATGGGTCAAAAGAAGGACTTGACAGGCTCAGAAAAGTCAAAAATATTGAGATATCTTGCAGAGGGATGCAGCACTCTTAAAATTGCAAAGCTTCTGAAGCGTGATCATCGAACAATCAAGCGTTTCATTCAAAATAGTCAACAGGGTCGCAAGAAGCGTGTGGAAAAACCAAGGCGCAAAATAACTGCCCATGAACTGAGAAAAGTCAAGCGTGCAGCTGCCAAGATGCCACTTGCCACCAGTTTGGCCATATTTCAGAGCTGCAACATCACTGGAGTGCCCAAAAGCACAAGGTGTGCAATACTCAGAGACATGGCCAAGGTAAGAAAGGCTGAAAGACGACCACCACTGAACAAGACACACAAGCTAAAAAGTCAATACTGGGCCAAGAAATATCTCAAGACTGATTTTTCTAAGGTTTTATGGACTGATGAAATGAGAGTGAGTCTTGATGGGCCAGATGGCTGGATTGGTAAAGGGCAGAGAGCTCCAGTCCGACTCAGACGCCAGCAAGGTGGAGGTGGAGTACTGGTTTGGGCTGGTATCATCAAAGATGAGCTTGTGGGGCCTTTTTGGGTTGAGGATGGAGTCAAGCTCAACTCCCAGTCCTACTGCCAGTTTCTGGAAGACACCTTCTTCAAGCAGTGGTACAGGAAGAAGTCTGCAAGGTAAGAAAAACATGATTTTCATGCAGGACAATGCTCCATGACACACGTCCAAGTACTCCACAACGTGGCTGGCAAGAAAGGGTATAAAAGAAGAAAATCTAATGACATGGCCTGCTTGTTCACCTGATCTGAACCCCATTGAGAACCTGTGGTCCATCATCAAATGTGAGATTTACAAGGAGGGAAAACAGTACACCTCTCTGAACAGTGTCTGGGAGGCTGTGGTTGCTGCTGCACGCAATGTTCATGGTGAACAGATCAAAACACTGACAGAATCCATGGGTGGCAGGCTTTTGAGTGTCCTTGCAAAGAAAGGTGGCTATATTGGTCACTGATTTGTTTTTGTTTTGTTTTTGAATGTCAGAAATGTATATTTGTGAATGTTGAGATGTTATATTGGTTTCACTGGTAAAAATAAATAATTGAAATGGGTATATATTTGTTTTTTGTTAAGTTGCCTAATAATTATGTACAGTAATAGTCACCTGCACACACAGATATCCCCCTAAAATAGCTAAAACTAAAAACAAACTAAAAACTACTTCCAAAAATATTCAGCTTTGATATTAATGAGTTTTTTGGGTTCATTGAGAACATGGTTGTTGTTCAATAATAAAATTAATCCTCAAAAATACAACTTGCCTAATAATTCTGCACTCCCTGTATATAACCCAGAAGTCCTGGCGGGCGCCCAAATTACCGCCCCAAAGCCTGCAAGCAACCTATTTGCACCTACTGTCATAAGATAGGACATACAGAAATAATGTGCTGGCAGTTAAAAGAGAAACCCTCGAGGCTGAGGACCGCCCCTTGAGAGGTAAACCAATAGGTCCACAAGATCCCAACTAGATGCCCAGATATGTAGTATCCCGTCTAGAAGTAGCTATCCGAATTAACGGAATTCCCTTTGTAGCCCTACTGGACACCGGATCTCAGGCCACTACCATCCTTTGGCCTGTATTTGATAAATACCGGGACCAGAGCCAACTTACGCCACCACCAGAACCCTGGTTGGATCTTACAGCTAGCAACAGGAAACCCGTGCCCATACATGGTTATTGGGAACTAACTCTGCAAGTAGGAGAAACCACCCTACCTAGACATGGTGTTATTGTTGTACAAGATGGAGACAAACGTGGCTCTGCAGTGATCCTAGGAATGAATGTCCTTAGGAATAGTTACACCGAAATGCTTGAGGCATTACACCAATCTATGCCTACTACTTCACCTGCCTCCAAGAGGGGCATACAACAAACCATACGTGTGCTAAGTGCACAACAGAAATTCGCCAATTACAAAGGAGAAATCTGCTGTGTCCGCATCCGAGGTAACCAGCCTGTGATCCTTAAACCAAATACAGAGACACTCATATAGTGCCGTGCTGCCCTGGGAATTCAAGGTCAAGACTACCAAACCATGTGTCATGGCCATGGTCATGGTCGTGACTCCTGAACCGCAAGCGGTTGCCTGCGGTTTGGTATTGGTTGTTCAACCACAGGTGAGGGCCGCTAGTGTGTTGCCTCACTTGTGGTTGCCGCGGGCAACAAGTTTGGTATGGTCGCAGTAGAGCAGCCTGAGCTGGTGCTGGGCAGCTTGCGGCAATGTTCATGCGGTTGCACCTAGCAACCTCTCAGTTAGGTGTGTGTGTATGTTATGCACTTTGTATGTCTGGTGGGCACGAAGTTTATGTTTGGTGTGCACTGTGACTCTTCCTTTCACTGTGGCTGCCCGTGGCAACGTTTGGTTTGGATGTGTACATGTGGTGGCAGTGTCTCGGCCTTCTGGCTGACTCCCTGGACATGGTTGCCACGCATGTCGTTGCCTGCGGTAACAGCTGCCCCACTTCCCCTTTAAGTGGTTTCACTCCCTGGTTAGTGTTGGAAGGGTTAATTCCCTCTCCTGTGTGTGTCTGTGTGGGTGTTGCCACTTTGGGCTCTAAAGCCTCTTTGGAGATCAGAAGCTGAGGGGTTCTTCAGCCATGCTTTGCTGGAGACACCCTCCTGGTAATTACATCTGCCAGTGGGGGCCACCCTTGTGGTCATAAACAAATTGTTATGTATTGTTTATACACAATGTTATGAGGATGTGTTTGTGTGTCATGCCTATTCTTTGCAGCGTATGGTTTCCTGGTGTCCTGTGTGGTGTGTGTGCTCTGTCGTTTGTGTTTGTGGACAGCAGCACTGATACTTGGGTCCCAGGCTCTGTGTCTGTGGCAGGTAAGTTTTAGTACTAGTTGCACTTACCTGCCATTGCCATATGACTATTTCTGTTTCCCCTGTCTTTATAGTTTGGCCATCTTTAGACTCCTATTTCTTCATGTCCAGGAGGAACAGGTAGTCTACCCAGCTCCTAGCTTAGGGACCTGCAGAGGGCTAGTAGGGACCCGAGGTTCCAGAGCATGAGCCCTCCTACCTTCAAGGTCGGCTCATGTCGCTAGGAGTTAGGGTCAGATTAGGGAAGCAATAGGAGGTGACCTGCTCCCTAATTCTGTGGTTCTGGCCAAGTCATGACTAGCATCCTCTGCCATCGCACGGCTGAGGGTTTTCCCCATCCTCAGCCGTGACACCATGGTAGAGTCCTTAGCGCTAGATGACCATCCTCTAGTCAGAGCTGCAAGGAGCTTAGTGACTGTTTCCCAAGGAAAAGTGCCTGTCCGTCTCATAAACTTGAATGCTCACTATGTTACCCTCACTAAACATTATTCTGTTGCTCAGTTATTGCAAGTCTATTTAGTCCGTGGGATCAAACACACTATCCCTACCGGCTCCCCCCCCCCCCCCCCCCAATAAAAGAAAGGTACCGGCCTATACCACCCATGATATACCAATCTGTGAAACAAATGATTCGAGAGATGAAGGATTCCATTATTATCCAAGACAGCCATAGAAAAAGGATGGCAACATTAGATTCTGTGTGGATTACAGAAAACTTAACCAAATCACCCACAAGGATGCATATCCCTTACCCAGAATTGAAGAATCCCTGACACCACTGGGGTCATCAGCCTATTTCTCTACTCTTGATCTGATCAGTGGATACTAGCAAGTACCCATGGCTCCTGAAGACTGAGAGAAAACAGCTTTTACCACCCCTATGGGCCTATTCATATTTAATTCCATGCCCTTTGGACTTTGCAATGCACCAGGAACGTTTCAACGACTAATGGAACGCTGTTTAGGCCATAGAAACTTTGAGACTGTCCTACTCTATCTGGACAATGTTATTATTTATTCCAAATCCTATGAAGACCACTTGAAACACCTTGCAGAATTCCTCCAATTCCTCATTAAACATGGACATAAGATCAAACCATCTAAGTGCTACCTGCTGAGGCCAGAAGTCAAGTACCTGGGACATGTTGTCAGTGGAGAAGGTGTTAAACCAGATCCTGAAAAGTTAGCTGCAGTCCAGAATTGGCCTACCCCTACCACAGTAAAAGAGGTGAGAAGTTTCCTTAGTTATGCAGGATACTACAGATGCTTCATCCCTCACCAGATTGCTGAGCCAATTCAGGAACTCCTAAGAGGACACCCAAAGAAGTACCAGAAGATGCAGGTACCTGTGGAGTGCAGTGAAGACAGGGAAATTGCCTTCCAGCTCTTGAAGAAGAAGCTGACCGAACCACCTGTTTTGGGATATCCAGATTACCAACAGCCCTTCCATCTCTACACTGATGCCGCCAGAAAGGCCTGGGAGCTGTCCTGTCTCAAGTGCAAGAAGGTAAAGAGAGATTAATTGCTTATGCTAGCAGATCCCTGAAAAGAACTGAAAGGAATGACCGTAACTACAGCTCTTTCAAGTTAGAGTTCCTCGCACTTGTGTGGGCTGTCACTGAAAAATTTAAGGACTACCTTTTAGCAACTCCCTTCCTATCTTTTACCGATAACAACTCACTAGCGCATCTCAATACAGCCAAGCTAGGTGCCTTAGAGCAAAGATGGGCCTCACCCCTTGCTAACTACAACTTCACTGTAAAATACAGAATGGGCACATCTAACGAGAATGCAGATGCCTTATCTCGCCTGGCTACCAAGGAAGATCCTACTACACATGTAGATGTCTGGGAAGAAGTGGAGATGCCTAATTTCTACAAAAACTTCGCCAAACAAAGCATCCTCTCCATCAAAAACAAAAGAGTCCTAAATCCCCATCTACAGAATAATCCAGAATCTCAAATTGAAAAGGAGAGATGGATCAAACTTCAGTCAGAAAGTAGAGTAATCGGAGAACTACATGAACCCCTGAGAGAATCCGCAGAAGAAATGCAGACCCATAACTGTTGAAGCTGTGGAGACACCGAAAACAACTCCTTCTGCAAAAGGGCCTACTATTGAGAAGAAGCCTGGATCCAGTTACCTATGACAGGGTATACCAAATCCTAATCCCCCGTTGGGATGCAAGCATCATTCTTGAGATGTACCATGACAAATCAGGACACTTTGGCGTGCAGAAGACAGAATCTGTGGGACGCCACGAGTGAGAGAAATAAATCCGGTATCACCTGAAACAGTGAGTAAATTATTCCGGTCCATGCCTGCAAGCAGGCAGTGAAAATATAGCGGCATTGTTGCAATTTTGGCTAGTGGTCGTTTAAAACCACACATAACTTGAGTGACTATCCTCTCAACAATCTTACCTGATTAATTGCTTTACCCCCATCAGAAATAAGGTGTGATTTTATTAACTCTTAAGAGAGACTGCTTCTTGTTACAACATTTCATCTACTCATCATTGGATGTTATATATTTTAAGGACATTATATGTTTTAAGGATTTTTTAGTATGTTTAATAATATTATCCCCTTAAGGACACATGACGTACCGGTACGGCATGTTTCCCGAGTCCTTAAGGACACATGACGTACCGGTACGTCATGGCTTTAAATAGCGATGCCGGCGCCGCGGGGGTTAATCGGAACGGGATGCCGGCTGAAATCATTCAGCCGGCATCCTGTAACAATGCAGGGGGGGGTCATTTGACCCCCCCGCATCGACGATCGCAGAAAACCGCAGGTCAATTCAGACCTGCGGTTTGCTGCGCTTTTTGCAGTTTCTGATCCCCGCGGTCCCTGACCGCGGGGATCAGAAACTTTAGAGTGCCTAAAATCAATATAGTACACCCCCCCCTGCACCCCTGCATGATTTGATGGCGGCGGGTGGTGCAGGGGGGGTGTCGCAGGCGGTGGGGGCGTTGCGGGAGGCGGGCGGTGCGGCAGGCGGGATCGCGATCCCCCGCCCGCCTCCTATTGCGTAATCGTTGGTGTACAGTGGGTATACCAGGGTGCCAGCACATTGCTGGCACCCTGGTATAAACGGCTGACATCGTTGATGCGATGTCAGCCGTTTAACCCTTTCCATACAGCGGTCCGTACGGACCGCTGTATGGAAAAGGTTAACAGTAAGAGGGAGCTCCCTCCCTCTCCGATCGGGGGGCTGCTGTGCCTTTGCAGCCCCCCGATGGAGAGGGAGAGAGCCCCCAGAGAGCCCCCCGAAGCCCCGTCCTCACCCTTCCCCGTCTGCGAAGTTCTGACCATAACTGAGCAGACGGGGAAGGTTCCCATGGCAACAGGACGCCTGCTCAGGCTTCCTGCTGTCCATGGTGCTGAACAGATCTGTGCTGAAAGCATAGATCTGTTCAGTGTAAGTAAAATACAGTACAGAAACCTATAGGGGTTCTGTACTGTATTTTACAGACATCAGACCCACTGGATCTTCAAGAACCAAGTGGGTCTGGGTCAAAAAATAAAAAGAATAAGTGAAAAAAGTTAAGATAAAAAAAAAAACATTTATCACTGAATAAAAATTAAAAAAATAAAATAAACTACACATATTAGGTAGCGCCGCGTCCGTAACGACCTGATCTATAAAACGGCCATGTTACTTTCCCCGCACAGTGAACGCCATAAAAATAAAAAAATAAAAACTATGAGAAAATTGAAATTTTGCCCACCTTACTTCCCAAAAAAGGTAATAAAAGTGATCAAAAAAGTCGCATGTACGCCAAAATAGTACCAATCAAACCGTCATCTCATCCCGCAAAAAATGAGACCCTACTCAAGATAATCGCCCAAAAACTGAAAAAACTATGGCTCTCAGACTATGGAGACACTAAACAATTTTTTGGTTTTAAAAATGAAGTTATTGTATAAAACTTACATAAATAAAAAAAAATTGTATACATATTAGGTATCGCTGCGTCCGTGACAACCTGCTCTATAAAATTACCACATGATCTAACCTGTCAGATGAATGTTGTAAATAACAAAAAAAAAAACGTGCCAAAAAAGCTATTTCTTGTTACCTTGCCACACAAAAAGTGTAATATAGAGCAACCAAAAATCATATCTACCCTGAACTAGTACCAACAATACTGCCACCCTATTCCGTACTTTCTAAAATGGGGTCACTTTTTTGGAGTTTCTACTCTAGGGGTGCATCAGGGGGGCTTCAAATGGGACATGGTGTCAAAAAACCAGTCCAGCAAAATCTGCCTTCCAAAAACCGTATGGCATTCCTTTCCTTCTGCGCCCTGCCGTGTGCCCGTACAGTGGTTTACGACCACATATGGGGTGTTTCTGTAAACTACAGAATCAGGGCCATAAATAATGAGTTTTGTTTGGCTGTTAACCCTTGCTTTGTAACTGGAAAAAAAATATTAAAATGGAAAATCTGCCAAAAAAGTGAAATTTTGAAATTGTATCTCTATTTTCCATTAAATCTTGTGCAACACCTAAAGGGTTAACAAAGTTTGTAAAATCATTTTTGAATACCTTGAGGGGTGTAGTTTCTTAGATGGGGTCACTTTTATGTAGTTTCTACTCTAGGGGTGCATCAGGGGGGCTTCAAATGGGACATGGTGTCAAAAAAACTGTCCAGCAAAATCTGGCTTCCAAAAACCATACGGCGCACCTTTCACTCTACGCCCCGCTGTGTGGCCGTACAGTAGTTTACGGCCACATATGGGGTGTTTCCCTGTAAACGGCAGAGTCAGGGCAATAAAGATACAGTCTTGTTTGGCTGTTAACCCTTGCTTTGTTAGTGGAAAAAATGGGTTAAAATGGAAAATTAGGCAAAAAAATGAAATTCTCAAATTTCATCCCCATTTGCCAATAACTCTTGTGCAACACCTAAAGGGTTAACGAAGTTTGTAAAATCAGTTTTAAATACCTTGAGGGGTGTAGTTTCTTAGATGGGGTCACTTTTATGGAGTTTCTACTCTAGGGGTGCATCAGGGGGCTTCAAATGGGACATGGTGTCAAAAAAACTGTCCAGCAAAATCTGGCTTCCAAAAACCATACGGCGTACCTTTCACTCTACGCCCCGCTGTGTGGCCGTACAGTAGTTTACGGCCACATATTGGGTGTTTCTGTAAATGGCAGAGTCAGGGCAATAAAGATACAGTCTTGTTTGGCTGTTAACCCTTGCTTTGTTAGTGGAAAAAATGGGTTAAAATGGAAAATTAGGCAAAAAAATGAAATTCTCAAATTTCATCCCCATTTGCCAATAGCTCTTGTGCAACACCTAAAGGGTTAACGAAGTTTGTAAAATCAGTTTTGAATACCTTGAGGGGTGTAGTTTCTTAGATGGGGTCACTTTTATGGAGTTTCTACTCTAGGGGTGCATCAGGGGGCTTCAAATGGGACATGGTGTCAAAAAAACTGTCCAGCAAAATCTGGCTTCCAAAAACCATACGGCGCACCTTTCACTCTACGCCCCGCTGTGTGGCCGTACAGTAGTTTACGGCCACATATGGGGTGTTTCTGTAAACGGCAGAGTCAGGGCAATAAAGATACAGTCTTGTTTGGCTGTTAACCCTTGCTTTGTTAGTGGAAAAAATGGGTTAAAATGGAAAATTAGGCAAAAAAATGAAATTCTCAAATTTCATCCCCATTTGCCAATAACTCTTGTGCAACACCTAAAGGGTTAACGGAGTTTGTAAAATCAGTTTTGAATACCTTGAGGGGTGTAGTTTATAGAATGGGGTCATTTTTGGGCGGTTTCTATTATGTAAGCCTCGCAAAGTGACTTCAGAGCTGTAGTGGTCCCTAAAAATTGGGTTTTTGTAAATTTCTGAAAAATGTCAAGATTTGCTTCTAAACTTCTAAGCCTTGTAACATCCCCAAAAAATAAAATATCATTCCCAAAATAATTCAAACATGAAGTAGACATATGGGGAATGTTAAGTCATCACAATTTTTGGGGGTATTACTATGTATTACAGAAGTAGAGAAACTGAAACTTTGAAATTTGCAAATTTTTCCAAATTTTTGGTAAATTAGGTATTTTATTATGCAAAAAAATTAATTTTTTTGACTTTATTTTACCAGTGTCATGAAGTACAATATGTGACGAAAAAACAATCTCAGAATGGCCTGTATAAGTAAAAGCGTTTTAAAGTTATCAGCACTTAAAGTGACACTGGTCAGATTTGCAAAAAATGGCCTGGTCCTTAAGGTGAAAATGAGCCTGGTCCTTAAGGGGTTAAATGTTACAACCTCTAGGAATAAATAATTTATAAATTAACCCTCCGTGTGGCATCAAGTGTTGGTGTGCCCTACTACTTTATCTGCTTTTTCAATTGTTTTAGAGGATTGGGTGAATCCTCTTGCAGGTGCACCCATACTATTCTTGAGCAGCTGGTGAGCCCTCTCTAAGATTTGAAGACAGAATCTGCTTACAGTGCTTTAGTGTCCGTCTGACGAAACTGAGCCAAACGGATCCGTCCTGACACACAATGTAAGTCAATGGGGACAGATCCATTTTCACTGACACAATAAGGCACAATAGAAAACGGATCTGATCCCCAATGACTAATAATGGTGTTCAAGATGGATTGGCTATGTTGAAGATAATACAAACGTATCTGTTCTGAACAGATGCATGCGGTTGTATTATCTGAACAGATGCGTTTGTGCAGATCCATGATAAATCTGCACCAAATGCAAGTGTGAAAGAAGCCTTAAAGGAAACTCTCAAAAATGTGCCCTGCTGGAGCCTCCTCCCGGCACATAAATGTGCAGGTAAGTACTGCCCTCGCTGTAATGCTAGTAGCCATGTTGGCTACTGGCATTACAGTAATTGGCTGGCCAGAATGCTTCATCGGATACTATATAGCACCCGATGACACATGTTCGGCTCATTTGTAGTCAGAGAGAGCTGAGTATAGGAAGGGACAGAGAGTGTAGGGAGTGTGATTGAATATTTTTTTAGTACCAAAACGTTTCAGAGACCCAAAAGTCCTTGTAAGGACTATTGTGTGTGAGAGCAGCAATAAATGTTTGTAGAGCAACCTGCGCTAAATTGCTCAGTGTTAGGGAGAGCTGTTCATAGGAAGGGACAGACAGTGTAGGGAGTGTAATAGGAAGGATTTTATACAAAAACTTTTCAGAGACACAAAAGTCCTTTTAAAGACTATTGTGTGTGACAGCAGCAATATATATTTTTAGCGCATCCTGAGCTAAATACTGTGTAATAGGCCGCTGTGGACAGTTAAGTTATTCGCGCCACATCTCCTGTGTAAAGTGTGCGCATCCCTAAAATATCAGTGACATCCCGTGCATTTTTTCCGTAGACGGTGTCCGCTGTGGACAGTTAAATTATTCATGCCACATCTCCTGTTTAAAGTGTACACATCCCTAAAATATCAGAGACATCCAGTGTACCTTTTTCCGTAGATGGTGTCAGCTGCAGACAGTTAAATTATCCGCGCCACATCTCTTGTTAAAGTGTGCGCATACCTAAAATATCAGTGACATCTAGTGTACTTTTTCCGTAGACAGTGTCCGCTGTGGACAGTTAAATTTTCTGCCCCACATCTTCTGTTTAAAGTGTGCGCATACCTAAAATATCAGTGACATCCAGTGCACTTTATCCGTAGATGGTGTCCGCTGCGGACAGTTAAATTATCCGCGCCACATCTCTTATTTAAAGTGTGCGCATCCCTAAAATATCAGTGACATCCAGTGCACTTTTTCCGTAGATGGTGTTCGCTGCGGACAGTTAAATTATACACGCCATATCTCCTGATTAGAGTTGAGCGAACACCTGGATGTTCGGGTTCGAGAAGTTCGGCCGAACATCCCGGAAATGTTCGGGTTCGGGATCCGAACCCGATCCGAACTTCGTCCCGAACCCGAACCCCATTGAAGTCAATGGGGACCCGAACTTTTCGGCACTAAAACGGCTGTAAAACAGCCCAGGAAAGGGCTAGAGGGCTGCAAAAGGCAGCAACATGTAGGTAAATCCCCTGCAAACAAATGTGGATAGGGAAATTAATTAAAATAAAAATTAAATAAATAAAAATTAACCAAAATCAATTGGAGAGAGGTTCCATAGCAGAGAATCTGGCTTCCCGTCACCCACCACTGGAACAGTCCATTCTCAGATATTTAGGCCCCGGCACCCAGGCAGAGGAGAGAGATCCCGTAACAGAGAATCTGTCTTCATGTCAGCAGAGAATTAGTCTGCATGTCATAGCAGAGAATGAGGCTTCACGTCAGCCACCACTGCAACAGTCCATTGGCATATATTTAGGCCTAGCACACAGGCAGAGGAGAGAGGTCCCGTAACAGAGAATCTGGCTTCATGTCAGCAGAGAATCAGTCTGCATGTCATAGCAGAGAATGAGGCTTCACGTCAGCCACCACTGCAACAGTCCATTGGCATATATTTAGGCCCAGCACACACACAGGCAGAGGAGAGAGGTCCCGTAACAGAGAATCTGTCTTCATGTCAGCAGAGAATTAGTCTGCATGTCATAGCAGAGAATGAGGCTTCACGTCACCCACCACTGCAACAGTCCATTGGCATATATTTAGGCCTAGCACACAGGCAGAGCAGAGAGGTCCCGTAACAGACAATCTGGCTTCATGACAGCAGAGAATCAGTCTGCATGTCATAGCAGAGAATGAGGCTTCACGTCACCCACCACTGCAACAGTCCATTGGCATATATTTAGGCCTAGCACACAGGCAGAGCAGAGAGGTCCCGTAACAGACAATCTGGCTTCATGTCAGCAGAGAATCAGTCTGCATGTCATAGCAGAGAATGAGGCTTCACGTCACCCACCACTGCAACAGTCCATTGGCATATATTTAGGCCTAGCACACAGGCAGAGCAGAGAGGTCCCGTAACAGACAATCTGGCTTCATGTCAGCAGAGAATCAGTCTGCATGTCATAGCAGAGAATGAGGCTTCACGTCACCCACCACTGCAACAGTCCATTGGCATATATTTAGGCCTAGCACACAGGCAGAGCAGAGAGGTCCCGTAACAGACGATCTGGCTTCATGTCAGCAGAGAATCAGTCTGCATGTCATAGCAGAGAATCAGGCTTCACGTCAGCCACCACTGCAACAGTCCATTGTCATAAATTTAGGCCCAGCACCCAGGCAGAGGAGAGAGGTCCCGTAACAGACAATCTGGCTTCATGTCAGCAGAGAATTAGTCTGCATGTCATAGCAGAGAATCAGGCTTCATGTCAGCCACCACTGCAACAGTCCATTGGCATATATTTAGGCCTAGCACACAGGCAGAGGAGAGGTTCATTCAACTTTGGGTAGCATCGCAATATAATGGTAAAATGAAAATAAAAATAGGATTGAATGAGGAAGTGCCCTGGAGTCCAATAATATATGGTTATGGGGAGGTAGTTAATGTCTAATCTGGACAAGGGACGGACAGGTCCTGTGGGATCCATGCCTGGTTCATTTTTATGAACGTCAGCTTGTCCACATTGGCTGTAGACAGGCGGCTGCGTTTGTCTGTAATGACGCCCCCTGCCGTGCTGAATACACGTTCAGACAAAACGCTGGCTGCCGGGCAGGCCAGCACCTCCAAGGCATAAAAGGCTAGCTCTGGCCACGTGGACAATTTAGAGACCCAGAAGTTGAATGGGGCCGAACCATCAGTCAGTACGTGGAGGGGTGTGCACACGTACTGTTCCACCATGTTAGTGAAATGTTGCCTCCTGCTAACACGTTGCGTATCAGGTGGTGGTGCAGTTAGCTGTGGCGTGTTGACAAAAGTTTTCCACATCTCTGCCATGCTAACCCTGCCCTCAGAGGAGCTGGCCGTGACACAGCTGCCTTGGCGACCTCTTGCTCCTCCTCTGCCTTGGCCTTGGGCTTCCACTTGTTCCCCTGTGACATTTGGGAATGCTCTCAGTAGCGCGTCTACCAACGTGCGCTTGTACTCGCGCATCTTCCTATCACGCTCCAGTGCAGGAAGTAAGGTGGGCACATTGTCTTTGTAGCGTGGATCCAGCAGGGTGGCAACCCAGTAGTCCGCACAGGTTAAAATGTGGGCAACTCTGCTGTCGTTGCGCAGGCACTGCAGCATGTAGTCGCTCATGTGTGCCAGGCTGCCCAGGGGTAAGGACAAGCTGTCCTCTGTGGGAGGCGTATCGTCATCGTCCTGCCTTTCCCCCCAGCCACGCACCAGTGATGGACCCGAGCTGCGTTGGGTGCCACCCCGCTGTGACCATGCTTCATCCTCATCCTCCTCCACCTCCTCCTCATCCTCGTCCTCCTCGTCCTCCAGTAGTGGGCCCTGGCTGGCCACATTTGTACCTGGCCTCTGCTGTTGCAAAAAACCTCCCTCTGAGTCACTTCGAAGAGACTGGCCTGAAAGTGCTAAAAATGACCCCTCTTCCTCATCCTCCTCCTCCTCCTCCTGGGCCACCTCCTGTTCCATCATCGCCCTAAGTGTTTTCTCAAGGAGACATAGAAGTGGTATTGTAACGCTGATAACGGTGTCATCGCCACTGGCCATGTTGGTGGAGTACTCGAAACAGCGCAACAGGGCACACAGGTCTCGCATGGAGGCCCAGTCATTGGTGGTGAAGTGGTGCTGTTCTGTAGTGCGACTGACCCGTGCGTGCTGCAGCTGAAACTCCACTATGGCCTGCTGCTGCTCGCACAGTCTGTCCAGCATGTGCAAGGTGGAGTTCCACCTGGTGGGCACGTCGCATATGAGGCGGTGAGCGGGAAGGCCGAAGTTACGCTGTAGCGCAGACAGGCGAGCAGCGGCAGGATGTGAACGCCGGAAGCGCGAACAGACGGCCCGCACTTTATGCAGCAGCTCTGACATGTCGGGGTAGTTGTGAATGAACTTCTGCACCACCAAATTCAGCACATGCGCCAAGCAAGGGATGTGCGTCAAATTGGCTAGTCCCAGAGCTGCAACGAGATTTCGCCCATTATCACACACCACCAGGCCGGGCTTGAGGCTCACCGGCAGCAACCACTCGTCGGTCTGTTGTTCAATACCCCGCCACAACTCCTGTGCGGTGTGGGGCCTGTCCCCCAAACATATGAGTTTCAGAATGGCCTGCTGACGTTTACCCCGGGCTGTGCTGAAGTTGGTGGTGAAGGTGTGTGGCTGACTGGATGAGCAGGTGGAAGAAGAGGAGGAGGAAGCCGAGAAGGAGGAGGTGGCAACAGGAGGCAAAGAATGTTGCCCTGCGATCCTTGGCGGCGGCAGGACGTGCGCCAAACAGCTCTCCGCCTGGGGCCCAGCTGCCACTACATTTACCCAGTGTGCAGTTAGGGAGATATAGCGTCCCTGGCCGTGCTTACTGGTCCACGTATCTGTGGTTAGGTGGACCTTGCTACAGATGGCGTTGCGCAGTGCACACTTGATTTTATCGGATACTTGGTTGTGCAGGGAAGGCACGGCTCTCTTGGAGAAGTAGTGCCGGCTGGGAACAACATACTGTGGGACAGCAAGCGACATGAGCTGTTTGAAGCTGTCTGTGTCCACCAGCCTAAATGACAGCATTTCATAGGCCAGTAGTTTAGAAATGCTGGCATTCAGGGCCAGGGATCGAGGGTGGCTAGGTGGGAATTTACGCTTTCTATCAAATGTTTGTGAGATGGAGAGCTGAACGCTGGCGTGTGACATGGTTGAGACGCTTGGTGACGGAGGTGGTGGTGGTGGTGTTGGTGGTACATCCCCTGTTTGCTGGGCGGCAGGTGCCAACGTTCCTCCAGAGGCGGAGGAAGAGGCCGAGGCGGCAGCAGCAGAATAGGCCGAGGCGGCAGCAGCAGAAGAGGTAGCAGGGGGAGCCTGAGTGACTTCCTTGGTTTTAAGGTGTTTACTCCACTGCAGTTCATGCTTTGCATGCAGGTGCCTGGTCATGCAGGTTGTGCTCAGGTTCAGAACGTTAATGCCTCGCTTCAGGCTCTGATGGCACAGCGTGCAAACCACTCGGGTCTTGTCGTCAGCACATTGTTTGAAGAAGTGCCATGCCAGGGAACTCCTTGAAGCTGCCTTTGGGGTGCTCGGTCCCAGATGGCGGCGGTCAGTAGCAGGCGGAGTCTCTTGGCGGCGGGTGTTCTGCTTTTGCCCACTGCTCCCTCTTTTGCTACGCTGTTGGCTCGGTCTCACCACTGCCTCTTCCTCCGAACTGTGAAAGTCAGTGGCACGACCTTCATTCCATGTGGGGTCTAGGACCTCATCGTCCCCTGCATCGTCTTCCACCCAGTCTTGATCCCTGACCTCCTGTTCAGTCTGCACACTGCAGAAAGACGCAGCAGTTGGCACCTGTGTTTCGTCATCATCAGAGACATGCTGAGGTGGTATTCCCATGTCCTCATCATCAGGAAACATAAGTGGTTGTGCGTCAGTGCATTCTATGTCTTTCACCGCTGGGGAAGGGCTAGGTGGATGCCCTTGGGAAACCCTGCCAGCGGAGTCTTCAAACAGCATAAGAGACTGCTGCATAACTTGAGGCTGAGACAGTTTCCCTGGTATGCATGGGGGTGATGTGACAGACTGATGGGGTTGGTTTTCAGGCGCCATCTGTGCGCTTTCTGCAGAAGACTGGGTGGGAGATAATGTGAACGTGCTGGATCCACTGTCGGCCACCCAATTGACTAATGCCTGTACCTGCTCAGGCCTTACCATCCTTAGAACGGCATTGGGCCCCACCATATATCGCTGTAAATTCTGGCGGCTACTGGGACCTGAGGTAGTTGGTACACTAGGACGTGTGGATGTGGCAGAACGGCCACGTCCTCTCCCAGCACCAGAGGGTCCACTAACACCACCACGACCATGTCCACGTCCGCGTCCCTTACTAGATGTTTTTCTCATTGTTATGGTTCACCACAACAACAAATATATTATTTGGCCCAATGTATTGTATTCAAATTCAGCGGGATATAAATTTGAGGCCTAGTATTTAGGCGCTGGGTGACCGGTATGGATTTAGTGACAGAATTAGACTTGGAAATGCACAGAAGCGTGTGTGTGTGAAGTTATTCTGAATGACCCAATGTGCACCTTGAATATTATATACCCTTTTAGGGATAGATTTCAAATAGCTCTGATATAGCAGAAACCACTAAATTATGAAATTGCTAAATTGGGAATTGTATTTCAACCCAGAACAAGAAATGTGCTTGAACGGACACTAATTAACTCGCCCAGCTACAGCACTAACGAGAGATTTAGCAGGATATAAATTTGAGGCCTAGTATTTAGGCGCTGGGTGACAGGTATGGGTTTAGTGACAGAATTAGACTTGGAAATACACAGTAGCGGGTGTGTGTGAAGTTATTCTGAATGACCCAATGTGCACCTTCAATATTATATACCCTTTTTGGGATAGATTTCAAATAGCTCTGATATAGCAGGAACCACTAAATTATGAAATTGCTAAATTGGGAATTGTACTTCAACCCAGAACAAAAAATGTGCTTTGACGGACACTAAATATCTTGCCCAGCAACAACAGTACAGCGGTGGGTAACGAGAGATTTAGAGGGATTTAAATTTGAGGCCTAGTATTTAGGCGCTGGGTCACCGGTATGGATTTAGTGACAGAATTAGACTTGGAAATGCACAGAAGCGTGTGTGTGAAGTTATTCTGAATGACCCTATGTGCACCTTCAATATTATATACCCTTTTAGGGATAGATTTCAAATAGCTCTGATATAGCAGAAACCACTAAATTATGAAATTGCTAAATTGGGAATTGTACTTCAACCCAGAACAAAAAATGTGCTTTGACGGACACTAAATATCTTGCCCAGCAACAACAGTACAGCGGTGGGTAACGAGAGATTTAGAGGGATTTAAATTTGAGGCCTAGTATTTAGGCGCTGGGTGACAGGTATGGGTTTAGTGACAGAATTAGACTTGGAAATACACAGTAGCGGGTGTGTGTGAAGTTATTCTGAATGACCCAATGTGCACCTTCAATATTATATACCCTTTTTGGGATAGATTTCAAATAGCTCTGATATAGCAGGAACCACTAAATTATGAAATTGCTAAATTGGGAATTGTATTTCAACCCAGAACAAGAAATGTGCTTGAACGGACACTAAATAACTCGCCCAGCTACAGCACTAGGGACAGATTTAGCTGGATATAAATTTGAGGCCTAGTATTTAGGCGCTGGGTGACCGGTATGGATTTAGTGACAGAATTAGACTGGGATATGGCCAAAAAATGAACAGACTATTGCTGGTTAAATGCACTTGGTGTGACAGCTTCACCCTGATGTAGGCTTTAGCCAAAAAACAACCACACCATTGAGGGTTAAATGCACTTGGTGACAGGCGCAGCTTGCCCCTGATTTTGTATATGGCCAAAAAATGAACAGACTATTGCTGGTTAAATGCACTTGGTGTGACAGCTTCACCCTGATGTAGGCTTTAGCCAAAAAACAACCACACCATTGAGGGTTAAATGCACTTGGTGACAGGCGCAGCTTGCCCCTGATTTTGTATATGGCCAAAAAATGAACAGACTATTGCTGGTTAAATGCACTTGGTGTGACAGCTTCACCCTGATGTAGGCTTTAGCCAAAAAACAACCACACCATTGAGGGTTAAATGCACTTGGTGACAGGCGCAGCTTGCCCCTGATTTTGTATATGGCCAAAAAATGAACAGACTATTGCTGGTTAAATGCACTTGGTGTGACAGCTTCACCCTGATGTAGGCTTTAGCCAAAAAACAACCACACCATTGAGGGTTAAATGCACTTGGTCGCAGCTTGTGCTGGCGCACCACAAGACACAAAATGGCCGCCGATCACCCCAGAAAAATGAGACTGACAAACGGTCTGTGCAGCCTAAAAACAGTGAGCAATTGAGGATCAGCAGCTCAATGATCCACAGCTGCAGATCGATCAGTTAATCAAGTCCTTTGGAGGAGTTAATCTGCCTAATCTCGCCCTACTGTCGCAGCCGCAACCTCTCCCTACGCTAATCAGAGCAGAGTGACGGGCGGCGCTATGTGACTCCAGCTTAAATAGAGGCTGGGTCACATGGTGCTCTGGCCAATCACAGCCATGCCAATAGTAGGCATGGCTGTGATGGCCTCTTGGGGCAAGTAGTATGACGCTTGTTGATTGGCTGCTTTGCAGCCTTTCAAAAAGCGCCAAGAAAGCGTCACAAAAGCGCGAAGAAAGCGACGAACACCGAACCCGAACCCGGACTTTTACGAAAATGTCCGGGTTCGGGTCCGTGTCACGGACACCCCAAAATTCGGTACGAACCCGAACTATACAGTTCGAGTTCGCTCATCCCTACTCCTGATTAAAGTGTGCGCATCGCTGAAAGATCAGTAATATCCAGTGCACATTTTCCGTAGATGGTGTCGACTGCGGACATTTAAATTATCCGCGCCACATCTCTTGTTTAAAGTGTGCGCATCCCTAAAATATCAGTGACATCCAGTGCACTTTTTCCGTAGATGGTGTCAGCTGCGAACAGTTAAATTATCTGCGCCACATGTCCTGTTTAACCACTTCAGCCCCGCTAGCTGAAACCCCCTTCATGACCAGGCCACTTTTTACACTTCAGCACTACACTACTTTCATCGTTTATCGCTCGGTCATGCAACTTACCACCCAAATGAATTTTACCTCCTTTTCTTCTCACTAATGGAGCTTTCATTTGGTGGTATTTTATTGCTGCTGACATTTTTACTTTTTTTGTTATTAATCAAAATGTAACAATTTTTTTGCAAAAAAATGAAATTTTTCACTTTCAGCTGTAAAATTTTGCAAAAAAAACGACATCCATATATAAATTTTTCGCCAAATTTATTGTTCTACATGTCTATGATAAAAAAAAATGTTTGGGCAAAAAAAAAATGGTTTGGGTAAAAGTTAAAAAGTTATAGCGTTTACAAATTATGGTACAAAAATGTGAATTTCCGCTTTTTGAAACAGCTCTGATTTTCTGAGCACCTGTCATGTTTCCTGAGGTTCTACAATGCCCAAACAGTAGAAAAACCCCACAAATGACCCCATTTCGGAAAGTAGACACCCTAAGGTATTCGCTGATGGGCATAGTGAGTTCATAGAACTTTTTATTTTTTGTCACAAGTTAGCGGAAAATGATGATGATTTTTTTTTTTCTTACAAAGTCTCATATTCCACTAACTTGCGACAAAAAATAAAAAATTCTAGGAACTCACCATGCCCCTCACAGAATACCTTGGGGTGTCTTCTTTCCAAAATGGGGTCACTTGTGGCGTAGTTATACTGCCCTGGCAATTTAGGGGTCCAAATGTGTGAGAAGAACTTTGCAATCAAAATGTGTAAAAAATGACCGGTGAAATCCGAAAGGTGCACTTTGGAATATGTGCCCCTTTGCCCACCTTGGCAGCAAAAAAGTGTCACACATCTGGTATCGCCGTACTCAGGAGAAGTTGGGGAATGTGTTTTGGGGTGTCATTTTACATATACCCATGCTGGGTGAGAGAAATATCTTGGCAAAAGACAACTTTTCCCATTTTTTTATACAAAGTTGGCATTTGACCAAGATATTTATCTCACCCAGCATGGGTATATGTAAAATGACACCCCAAAACACATTCCCCAACTTCTCCTGAGTACGGCGATACCAGATGTGTCACACTTTTTTGCAGCCTAGATGCGCAAAGGTGCCCAAATTCCTTTTAGGAGGGCATTTTTAGACATTTGGATCCCAGACTTCTTCTCACGCTTTAGGGCCCCTAAAAAGCCAGGGCAGTATAAATACCCCACATGTGACCCCACTTTGGAAAGAAGACACCCCAAGGTATCCAATGAGGGGCCTGGCAAGTTCATAGAAATTTTTTTTTTTCCGCAAAAGTTAGCGGAAATTGATTTTGTTTTGTTTTTTCTCACAAAGTCTCACTTTCCGCTAACTTAGGACAAAAATTTCAATCTTTCATGGACTCAATATGCCCCTCAGCAAATACCTTGGGGTGTCTTCTTTCCAAAATGGGGTCAGTTGTGGGGTGTTTGTACTGCCCTGGCATTTGAGGGTCTCCGCAATCATTACATGTATGGCCAGCATTAGGAGTTTCTGCTATTCTCCTTAGGCCTCATGCACACGACCGTTGTGTGCATCCGTGGCCGTTGTGCCGTTTTCCGTTTTTTTTCGCGGACCCATTGACTTTCAATGGGTCCGTGGAAAAATCGGAAAATGCACCGTTTTGCAGCCGAGGCCGTGATCCGTGTTTCCTGTCCGTCAAAAAAATATGACCTGTCCTATTTTTTTGACGGACAACGGTTCACGGACCCATTCAAGTCAATGGGTCCGTGAAAGAACACAAGATTGGCATCCGTGTCCGTGATCCGTGGCCGTAGGTTGCTTTCATACAGACGGATCCGAAGATCCGTCTGCATAAAAGCTTTTTCTGATCTAAGTTTTCACTTCGTGAAAACTCATTTCCGACAGTATATTCTAACACAGAAGCGTTCCCATGGTGATGGGGACGCTTCTAGTTAGAATACACTGCAAACTTTGTACAAGACTGCCCCCTGCTGCCTGGCAGCACCCGATCTCTTACAGGGGGATATGATAGCACAATTAACCCCTTCAGGTGCGGCACCTAAAGGGGTTAATTGTACTATCATATTCCCCTGTAAGAGATCAGGGCTGCCAGGCAGCAGGGGGCAGACCCCCCCCCCTCCCCAGTTTGAATATCGTTGGTGGCACAGTGTGTCCCCACCATCGCCCCCCCTCCCTCCCTCTATTGTATTAAATCGTTGGTGGCACAGTGTGCCAACCACCATCGGCCCCCCTCCCTCCCTCTATTGTATTAAATCGTTGGTGGCACAGTGTGCCAACCACCATCGCCCCCCCCCCCCTCTATAGCAGTAACATTGGTGGCAGTGTGCGGTCTCAACAGTAGAAGATTCATACTTACCTGCTTGCTGCTGCGATGTCTGTGAACGGCCGGGAGCTCCTCCTACTGGTAAGTGACAGTTCTTTAGCAATGCGCCGCACAGACCTTTCACTTACCAGTAGGAGGAGCTCCCGGCCGGACACAGACATCGCAGCAGCAAGCAGGTAAGTATGAATCTTCTACTGTTGAGACCGCACACTGCCACCAATGTTACTGCTATAGAGGGAGGGGGGGGGCGATGGTGGTTGGCACACTGTGCCACCAACGATTTAATACAATAGAGGGAGGGAGGGGGGGCCGATGGTGGTTGGCACACTGTGCCACCAACGATTTAATACAATAGAGGGAGGGAGGGGGGCCGATGGTGGTTGGCACACTGTGCCACCAACGATTTAATACAATAGAGGGAGGGAGGGGGGCCGATGGTGGGGGCACACTGTGCCACCAACGATATTCAAACTGGGGAGGGGGGGGGGCTGCCCTGATCTCTTACAGGGGAATATGATAGTACAATTAACCCCTTTAGGTGCCGCACCTAAAGGGGTTAATTGTGCTATCATATCCCCCAGTAAGAGATCGGGTGCTGCCAGGCAGCAGGGGGCAGTCTTGTACAAAGTTCTTAGTGTATTCTAACCTGAAGCGTCCCCATCACCATGGGAACGCCTCTGTGTTAGAATATACTGTCGGATCTGAGGTTCACGAAGTAGCTCATATCCGACAGTATATTCTAACATAGAGGCGTTCCCATGGTGATGGGGACGCTTCAAGTTAAAATATACCATCGGATTGGAGAAAACTCCAATCCGATGGTATAAAAGAACTCCAGACTTTACATTGAAAGGCAATGGGGACGGATCAGTTTGAAATGGCACCATATTGTGTCAACATCAAACGGATCCGTCCCCATTGACTTGCATTGTAATTCAGGACGGATCCGTTTGGCTCTGCACGGCCAGGCGGACACCAAAACGACTTTTTTTTCATGTCCGTGGATCCTCCAAAAATCAAGGAAGACCCACGGACGAAAAAACGGTCACGGATCACGGAGCCACGGACCCCGTTTTTGCGGACCGTGAAAAAAAACTGTCGTGTGCATGAGGCCTTATATTGAGCATACAGGTAATGAGATTTTTTTTTCCGTTCAGCCTCTGGGCTGAAAGAAAAAAATGAACGGCACAGATTTCTTCATTCGCATCGATCAATGTGGATGAAAAAATCTCTGCCAAAAAAAAAAAAATGGAGGGGAAAGGCGTCTGCCAGGACATAGGAGCTCCGCCCTACATCCATACCCACTTAGCTCGTATGCCCTGGCAAACCAGATTTCTCCATTCGCATCAATCGATGTGGATGAATAAATCATTGCCAGGATTTTTTTTTTTTTTTATATATATATAAAGTGTTTGCCAAAGCATAGGAACGCCGCCTCCTCCTCAGCTCGTATGCCTTGGCAAACGTATCTGTCACTGCAGAGGAGAAAATCCCGTCTTGCAGCGCCGCATACACCGACTTGCGTGTAATCTGACAGCAGCGCAATGCTTCTGTCAGAATGCACATCGGTACTGCAGCTGGTAGATCGGTTGGTCCACCTGGAAGGTAAAAAGACAAAAAAAAAGAAAAAGAAAAAACCAGGCCACAACGCAATAATTTTATTAACTTTGGAACAGAACATGTAACTTTAACTTTTTGAACTAAACATTAACGTGTTTGCTTACTGGTGTTTTTTTTTTTTTTTTTTTTTTACCTTTATAGAACAAACCTCTCCTACCCCATGGGTCAATGTGCAAAGCGCAAATCGCCCAAAGATGTGGCGAAGTGCGTTATGCACTTTGTCCCATGTGAAAGGAGACGTTTGCAGCAGCTGTGAGTGAATGGGCCCTAATAGCCCTGTGTGCCTATCCTGGTGAGATGATCCCTATGCTAGGTGTACCTGTGTGTGGTACTTTCGGAAACACTCCCCTAAGCATAGGGCAGGGTGGTCAGGACAGTCAGGACAGAAATAGCAGGTGTCACGCCTTATTCCACTCCTGCTACAGACACGACATCTTTTTCGGGGTGACGGGTGGGTTGAGGTACCAGCAACGACATTGGGGAAATGTCGCTCGTGTAGACGGCTAACTACACTGGTGGATGGGGCCACGGAACCTCCTGGATACAGGAGGTTCTCGATGATCTCTTCCTGAAATTTGAGGAAGGATCCAGTTCTCCCAGCCTTACTGTAGAGAACAAAACTATTGTACAGAGCCAATTGAATTAAATATACAGACACCTTCTTATACCAGCGTCTGGTTCTGCGGGAAACTAAATACGGAGACAACATCTGGTCATTGAAGTCCACCCCTCCCATGTGGAGGTTATAGTCGTGGACTGAGAGGGGCTTTTCAATGACACGGGTTGCTCGCTCAATTTGTATTGTCGTGTCTGCGTGAATGGAGGAGAGCATGTAAACGTCACGCTTGTCTCTCCATTTCACCGCGAAGCAGTTCTTCGTTACACAGTGCGGCCCTCTGCCCCCTTGCAAGACGGGTGCTAACGAGCCGTTGGGGGAAGCCCGCGCGACTAGTTCGCGCGGTACCACAGGCGCCAATCCGTTCTAGAAACAAATGCCTAGAGAGGGCCACACTTGTGTAAAAATTGTCAACATAAAGATGGTACCCCTTGCCGAATAAGGGTGACACCAAGTCCCAAACTGTCTTCCCACTGCTCCCCAGGTAGTCAGGGCAACCGACCGGCTCCAGGGTCTGATCTTTTCCCTCATAGACACGAAATTTGTGTGTATAGCCTGTGGCCCTTTCACAGAGCTTATACAATTTGACCCCATACCGGGCGCGCTTGCTTGGGATGTATTGTTTGAAGCCAAGGCGCCCGGTAAAATGTATAAGGGACTCGTCTACGCAGATGTTTTGCTCTGGGGTATAAATATCTGCAAATTTCAGGTTGAAATGGTCTATGAGGGGCCGAATTTTGTGGAGCCGGTCAAAAGCAGGGTGGCCTCTGGGACGGGAGGTGCTGTTATCACTAAAGTGCAGGAAACGCAGGATGGTCTCAAATCGTGTCCTGGACATAGCAGCAGAGAACATGGGCATGTGATGAATCGGGTTCGTGGACCAATATGACCGCAATTCATGCTTTTTTGTCAGGCCCATGTTGAGGAGGAGGCCCAGAAAAGTTTTAATTTCGGAAACTTGGACTGGTTTCCACCGGAAAGGCTGGGCATAAAAGCTTCCCGGGTTAGCGGTTATAAATTGTGTGGCATACCGGTTTGTCTCTGCCACAACTAAGTCTAAAAGCTCCGCAGTCAAGAACAGCTCAAAAAATCCCAGGGCCGAACCGATCTGAGCTGTCTCAACCCGAACTCCAGACTGGGCGGTGAAAGGGGGAACTACAGGTGCGGCTGAAGTTGGGGACTGCCAATCAGGGTTTGCCAGCACCTCTGGGATTCTAGGGGCTCTACGGGCACGTCTTTGCGGTGGCTGCGACGGGGTCACTACTGCACGTGCCACCGTACCAGCTTCACCTGCCCTTCTGGTGCTCGCTACTTCACCATGTTCTACGGCAGTGCTGGAACTAGGTCCAGGAAGGGCTGGGCTGCTGGTGTATGCCTCACCACGTAATCCGACAGCACCAGCCCCACTCTGCTGCTCTTGAAGCGGATCCTGCGCAACCTGTGGTCTAGCGACACGGGGCCGGGTACGCCTGCTGCTATCAGGGACCTCAGCCTCCTCGTCCGAACTTTGGGTCAGAGAGCCACTGCTTTCTACAGGTTCGTATTCTGACCCGCTGGATTCATCAGATGAGGGTTCCCACTCCTCATCCGACTGGGTCAGAAGCCTGTAGGCCTCTTCAGAAGAATACCCCCTGTTAGACACGTGGGCAACTAAATTTAGGGGTATTCCCTGAGACTACCCAAGAAAAAAAAAGCAAGCCTGTCTTACAAATGGGAGGCTAGCGAAGTACCGGAGGCCGCTGCGGTTGATAAAAAATATCAAAACTGATTTTTTTTATCGCCGCCGTGCGTGTAAAGTGAATGTGCAGCGATCAAAAAAAAATTTTTTTTTGTCACTGCGGTGGGGCGGGCGTGGGCGAACGCACGTGTGGGCGACCGATCAGGCCTGATCGGGCAAATACTGCGTTTTGGGTGGAGGGAGAACTAAAGTGACACTAGTACAATTATAGATCTGACCGTGATCAGTTTTGATCACTTCCAGATACTATAAAAGTACAAATGCTGATTAGCGATATGCTAATCAGCGAATAACGGACTGCGGTGCGGTGGGCTGGGCGCTAACCGATCCCTAAACTACCTAACCAAGGGGCCTAAACTATACTGAAACCTAACGGTCAATACCAGTGAAAAAAATAAGTGACAGTTTGCACTGATCACTTTTTTCCTTTCACTAGTGATTGACAGGGGCGATCAAAGGGGTGATCAAAGGGTTAATTGGGGTGATCTGGGGCTAGTATGTGGTGTAGTGGGTACTCACAGTGATGTGTGCTCCTCTGCTCCTCTGCTGGAACCAACCGACCAAAAGAAGGAGCAGAGGAGCACAGCAGCCATATAACCCCATCATATTTACTAATATGTGGGGTTAAATGGCTGCTGATTGGATTTTTTTAAAATCAGCAACCTGCCAGCCAATGATCGTGGCCGGCAGGCTGCTGACGAAATACTGTGCTGCGAAAAGCCAGCCCGCGATGCGCATGCGCGGGCCGGCTGTGACATAATCTCGCGTCTCGCGAGATGACGCGCCGATGCGTCCAGGAGGAACAAATCAACCACCTCCCGGACGCATCGGTGCGTTAGGCGGTCGGGAGGTGGTTAAAGTGTGCGCATCCCTAAAATATAAGTGACATCCAGTGTACCTTTTTCCATAGACAGTGTCCGCTGCTGGACAGTTAAATTATCTGCCCCACATCTTCTGTTTAAAGTGTGCGCATACCTAAAATATGAGTGACATCCAGTGCACTTTTTCCATAGATGGTGTCTGCTGCGGACAGTTAAATTATCCGCGCCACATCTCTTGTTTAAAGTGTGCGCATCCCTAAAATATCAGTGACATCTAGTGCACTTTTCCAGACCATTGCGACCAGATGGTCAGTAGGATTGCAGCAGATAATGCTTCCAGTCAGTTAAGCACCACCCTGTGCTTACCACCAAGTCCAGTCTCAGTAGCCAGGAGTCTAATCAACACAATCCTCACCCTGATCCTCCTTCCTTCCACCATGTACAATCTGGTCATGGTGGAGGACCTCTTTTCATCACTATTACTTGATTTGGCCCTCTCGCCAAGCACTCTTGAAGAGGGAAATGAGATTTTGTGCCCTGATTCCCAATCTCTAAGCATCCACAGTCACAAGAACATGGTGGTGGGGAACAGCAATTAGTGTTTAATGAGGTGGATGATGATGAGACACAGTTGCCAATGAGTCAACCACAATTACTGTCTCAAGAGGTTGATGAACAGGATGATACACAATCACTGAGGTTGTAGTTAGGTCAATAAATCAGGAGGATGATCAGAGTGAGGAAGTGGAAGAGGATGTGGTGGACGATGAGGTCACTGACCCAACCTAGGAAGGTGGAAAGACGAGCGAGGACAGCAGTAAAGAGGGGGAGGGATCTGCAGCACTGCAACAGGCTGGAAGAGGCAGTGGGGTGGCAAAAGGGAAAAGGTGGGCCACACCTTGTGGAAATCTCCCTTGCCAAGGGGTAGATGTTCCTCAGTATGGCACTTTTTTTAGGATAGTGCTGACGACAAAAGAATAGTAGTTTGCAACCTGTTCCATACGAAAATGAGCCAGGTAGTGAACACTAGCAACCTCACCACCACCAGCATGATGCGTCACATGGCATCCAAGCACCGTAATAAGTGGGACGAACGCCTGAGTCCCCAATCTGTGTCTGCAGGTCACACCACTGACTCCTCTTTCCCTATGTTACGTGCTGGCCAATCACCTGTCGAAGGTGCAGCCCCGGATGGACCTTCGCAAGCGCCATCAGCGACCACATCCACTTCCATGTCCCAACGCAGCATCCAAATGTCCTTACCCCAGGCCTTTGAATGCAAGCGAAAATACCCAGCCCCCCACCCACAGGCCATAGAACTAAATGCGCAGATTTCCAAATTACTGGCTCTGGAAATGTTGCCATTTAGGCTTGTTGACACTGAGGCCTTCTGCAGCCTCATGTCGGCGGCTGTCCCTTGTCACGCAGTCCCCAGCCGCCACTATTTTTTAAGGTGTGCTGTGCCAGCCTTACACCAACATGTGTCCCGTAACATCACACGTGCCCTGACCAACGCAGTTACTGGAAAAGTCCACTTTACCACAGACACATGGACAAGTGCATTCAGCCAGAGATGCTACTTCCCTGACGGCACACTGGGTGAATGTTGTAGAGGCTAGGAGCAAGTCATACCCTGGGATGGCACATTTGCTACCGACGCAAAGGATTGCGGGCCCTACGTCGATCAGGTTTTCCGCAAGCACCTACGTTAGTGGCTCCCCCGACTTCTCCTCCTCTGCCTCCTCCTACACATCCAACTCTGATTTATCCATGTGCAGCACCAATCAGTCATCAGTCGGTAGCTGGAAGCAGTGTAGCACTGCAGTGGGGAAGCGGCAACAGGCTACGCTGAAGCTGATATGCTTAGGGAACAAACAGAACACCGCTGCAGAGCTGTGGCAGGGGATAATAGACCAGACTGAGTTGTGGCTCTCGCCACTCAACCTAGAACCAGGCACGGTTGTGTCTGATACTGGCCGTAACTTGGTGGCGGCTTTGGAGCTCGGCAAGCTCAGACACATCCCATGCCTAGCCCACTTGTTCAACCTTGTGGTTCAGCGGTTTATCAAAACCTACCCCAATTTGCCTGAGCTACTGGTGAAGGTGCGCCGCGTGTGTGCACATTTCCTCAAGTCATTGACAGCTTCAGCTGGTCTGTCAATGCTGCAGCAGCGCTTGAAATTGCCAGCTCACCGGCTGTTGTGCAACGTAAGCACACGCTGGAACTCCACTTTCCACATGTTGGCCAGGTTTTGTGAGCAGCAGAGGGCAGTAGTGGAATAACAGCTGCAACATGGTCGTCACCTTTCCAGTCAGCTTCCGCTATTCACAAGCGAAGAGTGGGCATGGATGTGTGACCTCTGTGAAGTTTTAAGAAACTTTGAGGAATCAACACAGATGGTGACTGGTGAGCGGCGATAATGCTATTATCAGCATTAACATCCCACTTCTGTGTCTACTCAAACACTCGCTGCTCACATTTAAGGCCGACACTTTGCATGTAAAAGAGGTGTAAATGGGGGAAGACATTACACAGGGTGATCGCCAGACCACCCTCCGTTCGTCTTCTCAGCACAATTTGGACAATGAAGAGGAGGAGGAGCAGTCTCCGCTACAGAGGGTAGTGCCCATGGAAGTTTAATTCCATCTGTTCAGCGTGGATGGGCAGAAGAGAAGGAAGAGAATGAAGAGATTGAGAGTGATTATTCTGATAACGACAGCGAAGTCTTGCCTGTTGGTACTCTGGCACACATGGCTGACTTCATTTTAGGCTGCCTTTCCCGTGACCCGCACATTATACCCATTTTAAACAACACAGATTACTGGTTGTTCACCCTTCTCGACCCCCACAACAAAGAGAACTTCTCATTCTTCTGGTGGAGAGGACGAGCAAAATGGTGCAATACCAGTAGATCCTTGTTAAAAAAATTGCTAAAAAAAATTCCATCTGACAACACTGGCGGCAGAGTCCGTAGTTCCTTGGCCAACCGAGGAGGGGAGACAAGGGGAACACACAGCAGTTACAACAGAGGCAGGGCAACACTCTCCAAAGCCTGGGACAGTTTCATGACAACCTGCCAGCACCCTCACCCTGATGTGCGGTCTAGTGTCACAAGGAGGGAAACATTTTGGAAGATGGTGAAGGAGTACATAGCAGACCGTGTCAGCATCCTCAATGATCCCTCAGTGCCTTACAACTACTGGGTGTCCAAGCTGGACACATGGCAAGAACTGGCACTCTATGCCTTAGAGGTGCTGGCCTGCCCTGCCACCTGTGTTTTGTCTGTGCGGTTATTTAGTGCTGCTGTTGGCATTATAACAAATAAGCGTATACGCCTGTTAACTGAAAATGCAGACGGGTTGACTCTTATAAAAATAAACAATGCCTGGATTGACCATGATTTTTCGACTCTACCAGAGGAAAGCTGATGAACATGAAGGCACTTTAAATGTATTGTTTGTAATGTACTGAAAACACTGTATTCCCATGCACCCCTTCCACCACAAACAAGGGTATATGGTTCAATCTTCCTTTTCTCATGCTCCTTCTCCTCTTCCATCATATCAACAAATGCTTATTCATCGAATATAATGCCCTCGCATATATGCCCTTTGCATATACTGTTTCACAGGGTCAGCTCACCTGGTGAGTAGGAGGAGCAAGAAGAGCATGCTTTAAACCTTTCTGGGATCCCTGGTGTTGTCCGTGAATGGGGGATGAGAACGAGGACGACATTATCCTGGATGATGAGCAGGAGCCAGGTCACTACACCGCTTCTAGTTTAGTGCAAATGGGGGCCTTCATGCTCCAGTATTTTAAGAGGGACTAGGTGTCCGACTACATTGGGTTAATGGCAGATTTGGACGCTCTGAGAAGTGATGAACCCCTGGACTACTGGATGGGCAGGCTTGACCTCTGGCCAGAGCTTGCACAATTTGCAATGGAACTGTTGGCTTGCCCTTCGTCAAGTGTCTTGTCCGAAAGGAAGTTCAGCGCAGCAGGGGGGATCGTGACCGATAAGTTCACTCGCCTAGCTCACGACAGTGTTGGCTACCTCACTTTTCTAAAAATGAATGAGGCATGGATCTCAGAGGAATTCAACACATGTGACCAGTAGACTATGTTTGATTCAAATTCCTCATGACAGCCCATATTATTCTCCACCACCCATAACAATTTATGGTCCCTGTCTTCGGTAAATACAGTGGCATAAAAGGCCTTTGTCCGGTGAATGCCTAATTTTGGGGGCCTGTAATGGCTAACACTTATTTATCCTGTAAATGCCTAATGTACAACCAGCCACAGAATACAAATTTAGTTGCTGTCAGGGGAACGCCTGTCAGCTAATTTTTGGGGCCTGTAATGGCCAAAACGTACTTCTGTATCCTGTGAATGCCTAATGTACCACCAGCCACAGAATACAAATTTATTTGCTGTCAGGTGAACACCTGTCGGCTAATTTTTGGGGCCAGTAATGGCCGACAGGTACTTATATATCCTGTGAATGCCTAATTTTTCAGACTGGAATTTAAAATCAATGGGTCTGTAAACATTACTCTCAATTGTTGAACGGACACATTTTACAGACGTGTGAATGGACCCTATATGTATTTGACATGTATTTACCGGCTGCTGTCAGTTCTGGCTGATTTAGGCCGAGCTATTACACTAAAACCAAGCAATATTACAAAAAACAAAATACACATTATAACTGTACAAACAATTTATATAACTTTTTAGAAAAAATAAATAAAATTATGGCAACTTTTCCAAAAGTATGATCATCTCATGCCTCCCCTTCATGGCCTGGCGTTGCCTCTCCTCCATGGCCTTCATGCGCTCCTGAATGGCCCGCATATTGTTGCGCTGCTCCTTTTGAATTTTGGCCAATTTGGCCTTCAATGTCTTCATTCCTGTTTGAAAAAAAATATATGAACATTATTTGCAACTCTTATTAAACCTTTAACCCCTTAAGGACACAGGGCGTACAGGTACACCTTGATGTCCTGGTACTTAAGGGCAGGCGGTGATTGGAACCCAGTGCCTGCTCAAATCATTGAGCAGGCACCTTGGCTCCTGTGACCCCCCCCCCCCCCCGTGTCGGCGATCGCACACACAGTATTACTCATACAGCCAATGCATTCTAATACAGAAGTATTGGAATGCATTGTAAAAGGGATTAGACCCCCAAAAGTTGAAGTCCCAAAGTGGGACCAAAAATAAAGTTAAAAAAAAGTTGAAAAAATAACTTTTCCCCCCAAAAAAATTTAAAATTGTAATCTAAATTAAACAAAAACATAATTTTCCAAAATAAAGTTAAAAAAATTGGTAAAAAATAGGGGAAAAAAAAGTTGACATATTAGGTATCGCCCACCAAAATAGTACCAATCTAACCGTCACCTCATCCCGCAAAAAATGAGACCCTACATAAGACAATCGCCCCAAAAATTAAAAAACTATGGCTCTCAGACTATGGAGAAACTAAAACATGATTTTTTTTGTTTCAAAAATGAAATCATTGTGTAAAACTTACATAAATATAAAAATTATATTCATATTAGGTATAGCCGCATCCGTGACAGCCTGCTCTATTAAAAAAACACATGATCTAACCTGTCAGATGAATGTTGTAAATAACAAAAAAGAAAAGCATGTGTAAAAAAAAGCAATTTTTTGTCACCTTATATCCCAAAAAATTGTAATAGCAAGCGATCAAACAGTCATACGCACCCCAAAATAATGCCAATCAAACCGTCATCCAATCCCGCAAAAATCATACCCTATTCAAGATAATCGCCCAAAAACTGAAAAAACTATGGCTCTCAGACTATGGAGACACTAAAACATGACTTTTTTTTGTTTCAAAAATGAAATCATTGTGTAAAACTTACATTAAAAAAAATATGGATACTATTAGGTATCACCGCGTCCGTTACAACCTTCTCTATAAAAATACCACATGATCTAACCTGTCAGATGAATGTTTTTTTTGTTTTTTTTTTGATTAATAATTTTTTATTGATTTTAAAGACATACATAGTTAAAAATAAAGCAATGAAAAAAAAAAACGGCTACACAATTAAGGCTTTTCATAACCACTTGAAAGCATCGACTTAACCAAAGCCAGTACCGAAATAAATATACAGTAAGCAAAATACAAAATTGGGTGTCAGATGAATGTTGTAAATAATAATAAATAATAAAAAAAATGGAGCCAAAACAGCTATTTCTTGTTACCTTGCCTCACAAAAAGTGTATTATAGAGCAAACAAAAATCATATGTACCCTAAACTAGTACCAACAAAACCTCCACCCTATCCTGTAGTTTCTAAAATGGTGTCACTTTTTTGGAGTTTCTACTCTAGGGGGTGCATCAGGGGGAGTTCAAATGAGACATGGTGTCAAAAAAACAGTCCAGCAAAATCTGCCTTCCAAAAACCGTATGGCATTCCTTTCCTTCTTCGCCCTGCTGTGTGCCCGTACAGCAGTTTACGACCACATATGGGGTGTTTCTGCAAACTACAGAATCAGGGCCATAAATATTGAGTTTTGTTTGGCTGTTAACCCTTGCTTTGTAACTGGAAAAAAAAAATATTAAAATGGAAAATCAGCCAAAAAAGTGAAATTTTGAAATTGTATCTCTATTTTCCATTTATTCTTGTGGAACACCTAAAGGGTTAACGATGTTTGTAAAATAAGTTTTGAATACCTTGAGGGGTGTAGTTTCTAGCATGGGGTCATTTTGGGGTTGTTTCTATTATGTAAACCTCACAAAGTGACTTCAGACCTGAACTGGTCCTTAAAAAGTTGTTTTTTGAACATTTCTGAGAAATTTCAATATTTACTTCTAAACTTCTAAGCCTTGCAACGTTCCCCAAAAATAAAATGTAATTCCCAAAATGATCCTAACATGAAGTAGACATATGGGGAATGTAAAGTAATAACCATTTTTGTAGGTATTACTATGTATTATAGAAGTAGAGAAATTGAAACTTGGAAATTTGCTAACTTTTTCCAAATTTTGGGCAAATTTGGTATTTTTTTATAAATAAAAGTGTTTGTTTTTTTTTACTCCATTTTACCAGTGTCATAAACTACAATATGTGATGAAAAAACAATCTCAGAATGGCCTGGATAAGTCAAAGCATTTTAAAGTTATCACCACATAAAGTGACACTGGTCAGATTTGCAAAAAATTGCCTGGTCCTTAAGGTGAAAATGAGCCCGGTCCTTAAGAAGTTAAAAGTTCAGATTAAGCTGATCTAATTTTTTCAGTCTACCATATACCAGTTACATTGTAAGCTCAATTGGTGCAGTAACTCCAGGGTATCCAATAACACAGACTTTTCATTTTAATATGATTAAAATGTTTTGTTCATGGATTGACAGTATTATTATTACAACCATGTGCCCAAAGGCTTTTTAGTTTGTTTTCAGAGCAGCCTTTGATATTGTTAGTAGATTTGTAGTCTGGATATGCAGAATGTCTTAAGGGCTTTGTTAGGGCATTGCAGCAAGATGCATTTTCCTTGGGAAAAAAAAATCTTCTGTTCCTCTCTAATACTGTTATAGATTTAACATTAAATTTTACCTGTTCCTAATAATCTTTTATGGTTTTCAAAGTATTATTTTACATAGCACAATTTTATATTTTATGTTATAAACATGTAATACGAGTTTCGGTTAATGTATTTAACAGTATAGTACATTTATACATAAATAAATGAGAATTTACAAAACATATATTTGCAGCACTACCACAAGTAGTAAAACATATTTTATCTTTATCACTATGATATAGTTAAATAAATTAAATGGGTTGTCTGGCCTACAGATGTTGATAACTTTTCTTCAAGATAGGTCATCAATATCAATTGGTCTGAGTTCGATATCCCATTCCCCCACTATAAGCTGCCTCAAGCAGCCTTATGAAGTGTCACAGGAAAATGTAGCATTGTAGGGTCATTATTAAAAAAAACCCCATTAAAACAGTATTCTTAAAGCGGTTGTCTCACTTTAGCAAATGGCATGTTTGAAGCAGCAGAAACTTTGCGGCTATGGCATCATGTTTAAAGACTTCCAGGGGGCAGAGCTTGCTCCTGTTCAGGATGGCCGTCTGGAGGAGGAGGTCCATATGGAGTAGGAGGTTAAGGAGGCGGTGGATGTGGTGGTGTAGGTGGAAGCGGCGGTGGAGGAGGAGGTAGCCAACAGTGGTTTTTGTTTTAGTTCTTTATTTTATATTTTATTTTGTATTTTTTGTTTGTTTAAATTTTGGTAGAACCCAAAACATTGGGAAATATAAAAAATAAAACAAAGAGAAAGTGCACTGGAGTACAACAATGGCTGGGTGAGGCCAGTATATATGTCTATTCTGCACAAGGTACGGACAAGTCCTGTGGGATCCCTGCCTTGTTCATTTTATCGAACATGAGATTGTCCCCATTGGCTGAGGACAGACGGCTTCAAGGTCTGTGATAACCCCCTCCTGCCATGCTAAACAAACATTCAGACAATACACTGGCTGCAGGGAAGGCCAGCACCTCCAAGCCATAAAGGGCAAGCTCAGGCTATGTGCCCAATTTAGAGACCAAGAAGTTGAAGGGGCAGACCCATCAGTCAGTACGTGTAGGCGTGTGCACACATACTGCTCCACCATGTTGCTGAAATGCTGCCTCCTGCTAAGACGTTCCATATCAGCTGGTTGTTGTGGCATGCTGACAAAGCTTTTCCACATTTCGGCCATGCTAACCATGCCTTCTGAAGTGCTGGTGGTGCCCCATATGCGTTAGAGACCTCTTACTCCTCCTCAGCCTTCGCCTTGTGCTTCCACTGAGCACCCGCTGTCAGGTGGGAATGCCATTCAGCAGCGCATTGACCAGCGTGCGCTTGTAGTCACGCATCCTCCAATCAGTAACAGACGTTTTACAAAATTTAGTTCTCTGTCCACTATGTAGAGCAGGGGTATATCACAGACAAAAATTGGTGAATGTCACCCAACAATGTAACAGACAAATTATTGAAATGTATTTCCCTGTCCACTATGTAGAGCAGGGGTATATCACAGTCAAAAATTGATGAATGTCACCCAGCAGCACGTTGACCAGTGTGCGCTTGTAGTCACGCATCTTCTGATCAGTAACAGATGTTTTACAAAATTTAGTTCCTTGTCTATTATGTAGAGCAGGGGTATATCACAGCCAAAAATTGGTGAATGTCACCCAACAATGTAACAGACGATAATTGTTCTAGAGATGGCTCATCTGCTCGCCAAAACCATGGAATGGGTGCACCTACTAAAAAGATCCACCCAATCTTCACAAATGTCACAGTAAAATGAATAAATAGTAGTAGGGCACACCTACATTTGGTTACACATGGAGACCTACTAATTTGACAATGTATATTTATTATATCACATATAAAACACTTCATATAAAACAGTATAATAAAACACTGGCTAGGTGAGGCCGGTATACATGTCTATTCTGCACAAGGTATGGACAAGTCCTGTGGGATTCCGGCCTGGTTCATTTTAATGAATGTGAGATTGTCCACATTGGCTGAGGTCAGGCGGCTTCGTGGTCTGTGATAACCCCCTCCTGCCGTGCTAAACAAACATTCAAACAATACACTGGCTGCAAGGAAGGCCAGCACCTCCAAGGCGTAAAGGGCAATTTAGAGACCAAGAAGTTGAAGGGGCAGACCCATCAGTCAGTACGTGTAGGCATGTACACACATACTGTCTGTAACAGACAAATTAGTGAATATATTTTACCTGTCTACTAGATAGAGCAGTGATATATCACATCCAAATATTGGTGAAATTTACCCGAAAATGTAACAGAAAAATTAGTGAAATGACATAAAATAAAATAATATACGTACAAATAAAAAATAAAAAAACTTGATTTGTGAGGGTGAGGTCCATATGGAGTAGGAGTTTGAGGAGGTGGTGGACGTAGCGGTGTAGGTGGAAGCAGCAGTGGAGGAGGACAAGGTAGCCAACACTGGTTTTTGGTTTTATTTTTTTATCAGGGTACACTCCAAAAGAGTGTGAAATATCCAAACTACAAGAATGAGCAATTGCGCTGTAGTATAACAATGGCTGGTTAAGGTCGGTATACATGTCTATTCTGCACAAGGTACGAACAAGTCCTGTGGGATCCATGCCTGGTTCATTTTAATGAATGTGAGCTTGTCTACATTGGCTGAGGACAGGCGGCTGCGCTTGTTTGTGATAACGCCCCCTGCCGTGCTAAACACGCGTTCAGATGATACACTAGCTGCAGGGCAGGCCAGCACCTCCAAGGTGTAAAGGGCAAGCTCAGTCCATGTGCCCAATTTGGAGACCCAGAAGTTAAAGGGGACAGACCCGTCATTCAGTACGTGTAGGCGTGTGCACACATACTGCTCAACCATGTTGCTGAAATGCTGCCTCCTGCTAAGACGTTCCATATCAGCTGGTGGTGCTGGTTGTTGTGGCGTGCTGACAAAGCTTTTCCACATTTCGGCCATGCTAACCCTTCCTTCTGAGGTGCTTCCTTCTGAGCTGCATTGGTGACCTCTTCCTCCTCCTCAGCCTTCACCTTGTGCTTTCACTTGGAATGCCATCAGCAGCACGTTGACCAGCGTGAATTTGTAGTCACACATCTTCTGATCAGTAACAGACGGTTTTACAAAATTTTGTTCGCTGTCCACTATGTAGAGAAAATTTAGGAATGTCACCTAACAATGTAACAGACAAATTTGTGAAATGTATGTACCCTGTCCACTGTGTAGAGCAGGGATATATCACAGTCAAAAATTGATGAATGTCACCCAACAATGTAACAGACGAATTACTGAAATGTATTTCCCTGTCCACTATGTGAAGCAGGGATATATCACAGCCAAAAATTGGTGAATGTCACACAACAATGTAACAGAAGAATTAGTGAAATGTATTTCCCTGTCCACTATGTAGATCATGGGTATATCACGGCAAAAAATTGGTGAATGTCACCAACCAATGTAACATACGAATTAGTTAAATGTATTCCCTTGTCCACTGTGTAGAAAAGGGGTATATCACAGCCAAAAATTGATGCATGTCATACAACAATGTAACAGACGAATTAGTGAAATGTATTTCCCTGTCCACTATGTAGAGCAGGGGTATATCACAACCAAAAATTGGTGAATGTCACCCAGACAAATTAGTGAAATGTATTTCCCTGTCTACTATGTAGAGCAGAGGTATATCACGGCAAAAAATTGATGAATGTCACCCAACAATGTAACAGATGAATTAGGCCTCATGCACACGACTGTTGTGTGCATCCGTGGCCATTGTGCCGTTTTCCGTTTATTTTTTGCGGACCCATTGACTTTCAATGGGTCCGTGGAAAAATCGGAAAATGCACCATTTTGCAGCCGAGACCGTGATCCGTGTATCCTGTCCGTCAAAAAAATACGACCTGTCCTATTTTTTTGACGGACAACGGTTCACGGACCCATTCAAGTCAATGGGTCCGTGAAAGAACACGGATGCACACAAGATTGGCATCCGTGTCCGTGATCCGTGGCCGTAGGTTACTTTCATACAGACGATCCGAAGATCCGTCTGCATAAAAGCTTTTTCAGAGGTGAGTTTTCACTTCGAGAAAACTCAGATCCGACAGTATATTCTAACACAGAGGCGTTCCCATGGTGATGGGGACACTTCAGGTTAGAATATAGTAAAAGAACTGTGTACATGACTGCCCCCTGCTGCCTGGCAGACCCCCCCCCCTGTAGTTAACACATTGGTGGCCAGTGCGGCCAGCCCCCCCCTCCCTCCCCTGTAGTTAACTCGTTGGTAGCCAGCCCCCCCTTCCTCCCCTGTAGTTAACTCGTTGGTAGCCAGTGAGCCCCCCCCTCCCTCCCCTGTAGTTAACTCGTTGGTGGCCAGCCCCCCTCCCTCCCCTGTAGTTAACTCATTGGTGTCCAGTGGGCCCCCCCTCCCTCCGCTTTAGTTAACTCGTTGGTGGCAAGTGGGCCCTCTCCCCTCCCTCCCCCTCCTAATTAAAATCTCCCCCCCTATCATTGGTGGCAGTGGAGAGTACCGATCGGAGTCCCAGTTTAATCGCTGGGGCTCCGATCGGTAGCCATGGCAACCGGGACGCTACTGCAGTCCCGGTTGCCATGGTTACTTAGCAATTTGTAGAAGCATCATACTTACCTGCGAGCAGCGATGTCTGTGTTCTGCCGGGAGCTCCTCCTACTGGTAAGTGACAGGTCTGTGCGGTGCATTGCCTAATGATCTGTCACTTACCAGTAGGAGGAGCTCCCGGCCGGACACAGACATCGCAGCTCGCAGGTAAGTATGAAGCTTCTACAAATTGCTAAGTAACCATGGCAACCGGGACTGCAGTAGCGTCCCAGTTGCCATGGCTACCGATCGGAGCCCCAGCGATTAAACTGGGACTCCGATCGGTACTCTCCACTGCCACCAATGATAGGGGGGGGAGATTTTAATTAGGAGGGGGAGGGAGGGGAGAGGGCCCACTGGCCACCAACGAGTTAACTACAGCGGAGGGAGGGGGGGCCCACTGGACACCAATGAGTTAACTACAGGAGAGGGAGGGGGGGCTGGCTACCAACAAGTTAACTACAGGGGAGGGAGGGGGGCCCACTGGCCACCAATGAGTTAACTCATTGGTAGCCAGCTCCCCCCTCCCTCCCCTGTAGTTAACTCATTGGTAGCCAGTCCCCCCTCCTTCCCCTGTAGTTAACTACAGGGGAGGCAGGGGGGGGCGGCCGCACTGGCCACCAATGAGTTAAAAACAGGGGGGGGGGGTCTGCCCCCTGCTGCCTGGCAGCACCTGCCAGGCAGCAGGGGGCAGTCATGTACACAGTTTTTCAGTATATTCTAACCAGGGGAGGGAGGAGGGGGGGGCTGGCTACCAATGAGTTAACTACAGGAGAGGGAGGGGGGGGCTGGCTACCAACAAGTTATCTACAGGGGAGGGAGGGGGGCCCACTGGCCACCAATGAGTTAACTCATTGGTAGCCAGCTCCCCCCTCCCTCCCCTGTAGTTAACTCATTGGTAGCCAGCCCCCCCCCCTCCCTCCCCTGTAGTTAACTACAGGGGAGGGAGGGGGGGCCCACTGGCCACCAACGAGTTAACTACAGGGGAGGGGGGCGGCGGCCGCACTGGCCACCAATGAGTTAAAAACAGGGGGGGGGGTCTGCCCCCTGCTGCCTGGCAGCACCTGCCAGGCAGCAGGGGCCAGTCATGTACACAGTTTTTCAGTATATTCTAACCAGGGGAGGGAGGGGGGGGGGGGCTGGCTACCAATGAGTTAACTACAGGGGAGGGAGGGGGGGCCCCACTGGCTACCAATGTGTTAACTACAGGGGGGGAACTGTTGCAGTCATGTACACAGTTCTTTTACTATATTCTAACCTGAAGCGTCCCCATCACCATGGGAACGCCTCTGTGTTAGAATATACTGTTGGATCTGAGTTTCACGATCTAGCTCATATCATGGTGATGGGGACGCTTCAAGTTAAAATATACCATCGGATTGGAGAAAACTCTGATCCGATGGTATAAAAGGGACTCCTGACTTTACATTAAAAGTCAATAAGGGGCCGATCCGTTTGCAATTGCACCATATTGTGTCAATGTCAAACGGATCCGTCCTCATTGACTTGCATTGTAATTCAGGACGGATCCGTTTGGCTCCGCACGGCCAGGCGGACACCAAAACGACTTTTTTTTCATGTCCGTGGATCCTCCAAAAATCAAGGAAGACCCACAGACGAAAAAACGGTCAAGGATCACGGACCTACGGACCGTGAAAAAATACTGTCGTGTGCATGAGGCCTCAGTGAAATGTATTTCCCTGTCCACTATGTACAGCAGGGGTATATCACAGCCAAAACATTTTGAATGTCACCCAACAATGTAACAGACGAATTAGTGAAATGTATTTCGCTGTCCACTATGTAGAGCAGGGATATATCACAGCCAAAACATTTTGAATATCACCCAACAATGTAACAGACGAATTAGTGAAATGTATTTCGCTGTCCACTATGTAGAGCAGGGGTATATCACAGCCAAAAATTGATGAATGTCACCCAACAATATAACAGATGAATAAGTGAAATGCATTTTCCTGTCCACTATGTAGAGCAGGGGTATATCACAGCCCAAAAATGTTGAATGTCACCCAACAATGTAAAAGATGAATTAGTATAGTGCTCTCATTAAGAGAAACAAAATAAGAGTATTGCAGGTTTGATACGATGAATTAGTGAAATGTATTTCCCTGTCCATTATGTAGAGCAGGGATATATCACAGCCAAAAATTTGTGAATGTCACCAAACAATGTAACAGACGAATTAGGGAAATGTATTTCCTTGTCCACTATGTAGAGCAGGGATATATCAAAGCAAAAAAATTGGTGGATGTCACACAACAATGTAAGAGACAAATTTGTGAAATGTAATTGGGAAATATAAAAAATAAAACTATGAGAAAGTGTGCTGAAGTATAACAGTGGCTGTGTGAGGCCGGTAAACATGTCTATTCTGCACAAGGTACAAGTCCTGTGGGATCCATGCCTGGTTCATTTTAATGAATGTGAGATTGTCCACATTGGCTGTGGACAGGCGGCTGCACTTGTCTGCGTTAACGCCCCCTGCCGTGCTAAATACACGCTCAGACAATACACTGGCTGCAGCGTAATCCAGCACCTACAAGGCATAAAGAGCAAGCTCAGGCAATTGGCCCAATTTGGAGACCCAGAATTTTAACGGGGCAGACCCATCAGTTAGTACATGTAGGCGTGTACACACATACTGCTCCACCATGTTGCTGAAATGCTGCCTCCTGCTAAGAAGTTCCATATCAGCTGGTTGTTGTGGCGTGCTGACAAAGCTTTTCCACATTTCGGCCATGCTAACCATACCTTCTGAAGTGCTGGCGGTGCCCCATATGCGTTAGAGACCTCTTACTCCTCCTCTGCCTTGTGCTTCCACTGTGCCCCCACTGTCAGGTAGGAATACCATCAGCAGCATGTCTACCAGCATGCGTTTGTACTCGCGCATCTTACAATCACGCTCCAGTGACGGAATTCAGGACGGTACTTTGTCCTTGTAACAGGGATCCAGCAGCGTGGACACCCAGTAATCAGCACAAGTTAGAATGTGGGCAACTCGGCGGTCATGTGTGCCAGGCTGCCAGAGGCAAGGACAAGCTGTCCTCTGTGGGAGGTGTATAGTCTTTGTCCTCTGTATCCCCACAGCCATGTACCAGTGATGCCCATGAGCTGGTTTGGGTGCCACCCTGCTGTGAACACGGTTCCTCCTCCTCCATTTCCTCTTCCTCATTCTCCACCATGTCATCCTCCAGAACAGTGCCCTGGCTGGACAATTGTGTACCTGGCGTATGTTGGTGCAGGAACCCACCCTCGGAGCCACTTGTGAATGACTGGCCTGAAACCCTTGTAAATGATCCCTCTTCCTCCTCCTCCTCCTCCTGTGCCACATCCTCTTCCATCATCGCCCCAAGTGTTTTTTCAAGGAGGGATAGAAGTTGGATAGTAATGCTGAGAACGGCGTCATCAACACTGGCCATGTTGGTGGAGTGCCCAAAACAGCGCAACAAGGCTCACAGGTCTCGCATGAAGGCCCAGTCATTGGTGGTGAAGTGGTGCTGTCCCGCAGAGCGACTCACCCATGTGTACTGCAGCTGAAACTCCACTATCGCCTGATGCTGCTCACACAACTGGCCAGCATGTGCAAGGTGGAGTTACACCCTGTGGGCACATCACATATGAGGTGGTGAGTAGGGATGAGCGAACTCGAACTGTATAGTTCGGGTTCGTACCGAATTTTGGGGTGTCCGTGACACGGACCCGAACCCGGACATTTTCGTAAAAGTCCGGGTTCGGGTTCGGTGTTCGTCGCTTTCTTGGCGCTTTTTGACGCTTTCTTGGCGCTTTTTGAAAGGCTGCAAAGCAGCCAATCAACAAGCGTCATACTACTTGCCCCAAGAGGCCGTCACAGCCATGCCTACTATTGTCATGGCTGTGATTGGCCAGAGCACCATGTGACCCAGCCTCTATTTAAGCTGGAGTCACATAGCGCCGCCCGTCACTCTGCTCTGATCAGCATAGGGAGAGGTTGCGGCTGCGACAGTAGGGCGAGATTAGGCAGATTAACTCCTCCAAAGGACTTGATTAATTGATCGATCTGCAGCTGTGGATCATTGAGCTGCTGATACTCAATTGCTCACTGTTTTTAGGCTGCCCAGACCGTTTGTCAGTCACTTTTTTCTGGGGTGATCGGCGGCCATTTTGTGTCTTGTGGTGCGCCAGCACAAGCTGCGACCAAGTGCATTTAACCCTCAATGGTGTGGTTGTTTTTTGGCTAAAGCCTACATCAGGGTGAAGCTGTCACACCAAGTGCATTTAACCAGCAACAGTCTGTTTATTTTTTGGCCATATACTACATCAGGGGCAAGCTGCGCCTGTCACCAAGTGCATTTAACCCTCAATGGTGTGGTTGTTTTTTGGCTAAAGCCTACATCAGGGTGAAGCTGTCACACCAAGTGCATTTAACCAGCAATAGTCTGTTTATTTTTTGGCCATATACTACATCAGGGGCAAGCTGCGCCCGTCACCAAGTGCATTTAACCCTCAGTAGTGTGGTTGGTCAAGCTGTCACACCAAGTGCATTTAACCAGCAATAGTCTGTTCATTTTTTGGCCATATACTACATCAGGGGCAAGCTGCGCCCGTCACCAAGTGCATTTAACCCTCAGTAGTGTGGTTGGTCAAGCTGTCACACCAAGTGCATTTAACCAGCAATAGTCTGTTCATTTTTTGGCCATATACTACATCAGGGGCAAGCTGCGCCTGTCACCAAGTGCATTTAACCCTCAATGGTGTGGTTGTTTTTTGGCTAAAGCCTACATCAGGGTGAAGCTGTCACACCAAGTGCATTTAACCAGCAATAGTCTGTTTATTATTTGGCCATATACTACATCAGGGGCAAGCTGTGCCCGTCACCAAGTGCATTTAACCCTAAGTAGTGTGGTTGGTCAAGCTGTCACACCAAGTGCATTTAACCAGTGCGTGGCTGGGGGGAAAGGTAGGACGATGACGATACGCCTCCCACAAAGGACAGCTTGTCCTTACCCCTGGGCAGCCTGTCACACATGAGCGACTACATGCTGCAGTGCCTGCGCAACGACAGCAGAGTTGCCCACATTTTAACGTGTGCGGACTACTGGGTTGCCACCCTGCTGGATCCACGCTACAAAGACAATGTGCCCACCTTACTTCCTGCACTGGAGCGTGATAGGAAGATGCTCGAGTACAAGCGCACGTTGGTAGACGCGCTACTGAGAGCATTCCCAAATGTCACAGGGGAACAAGTGGAAGCCCAAGGCCAAGGCAGAGGAGGAGCAAGAGGTCGCCAAGGCAGCTGTGTCACGGCCAGCTCCTCTGAGGGCAGGGTTAGCATGGCAGAGATGTGGAAAAGTTTTGTCAACACGCCACAGCTAACTGCACCACCACCTGATACGCAACGTGTTAGCAGGAGGCAACATTTCACAAACATGGTGAAACAGTACGTGTGAACACCCCTCCACGTACTGACTGATGGTTCGGCCCCATTCAACTTCTGGGTCTCTAAATTGTCCACGTGGCCAGAGCTAGCCTTTTATGCCTTGGAGGTGCTGGCCTGCCCGGCGGCCAGCGTTTTGTCTGAACGTGTATTCAGCACGGCAGGGGGCGTCATTACAGACAAACGAAGCCGTCTGTCTACAGCCAATGTGGACAAGCTGACGTTCATAAAAATGAACCAGGCATGGATCCCACAGGACCTGTCCGTCCCTTGTCCAGATTAGACATTAACTACCTCCCCTTAACCATATATTATTGTACTCCAGGGCACTTCCTCATTCAATCCTATTTTTATTTTCAATTTACCATTATATTGCGAGGCTACCCAAAGTTGAATGAACCTCTCCTCTGTCTGGGTGCCAGGGCCTAAATATATGCCAATGGACTGTTCTAATGTTGGGTGACGTGAAGCCTGATTCTCTGCTATGACATGCAGACTGATTCTCTGCTGACATAAAGCCAGATCCTCTGTTACGGGACCTCTCTCCTCTGCCTGGGTGCTGGGTCTAAATATCTGACAATGGACTGTTGCAGTGGTGGCTGACGTGAAGCCTGATTCTCTGCTATGACATGCAGACTGATTCTCTGCTGACATACAGCCAGATCCTCTGTTATGGGACCTCTCTCCTCTGCCTGGGTGCTGGGCCTAAATATATGACAATGGACTGTTGCACTGGTGGCTGACGTGAAGCCTGATTCTCTGCTATGACATGCAGACTAATTCTCTGCTGACATGAAGACAGATTCTCTGTTACAGGACCTCTCTCCTCTGCCTGTGTGCTGGGCCTAAATATATGCCAATGGACTGTTGCAGTGGTGGCTGACGTGAAGCCTGTTTCTTTGCTATGACATGCAGACTGATTCTCTGCTGACATGAAGCCAGATCCTCTATTACGGGACCTCTCTCCTCTGCCTGGGTGCTGGGCCTAAATATCTGACAATGGACTGTTGCAGTGGTGGCTGATGTGAAGCCTGATTCTCTGCTATGACATGCAGACTGATTCTCTGCTGACATGAAGCCAGATCCTCTGTTACGGGACCTCTCTCCTCTGCCTGGGTGCTGGGCCTAAATATATGACAATGGACTGTTGCAGTGGTGGCTGACGTGAAGCCTGATTCTCTGCTATGACATGCAGACTGATTCTCTGCTGACATGAAGACAAATTCTCTGTTACGGGACCTCTCTCCTCTGCCTGTGTACTGGGCCTAAATATATGCCAATGGACTGTTGCAGTGGTGGCTGACGTGAAGCCTGATTCTCTGCTATGACATGCAGACTGATTCTCTGCTGACATGAAGACAGATTCTCTGTTACGGGACCTCTCTCCTCTGCCTGGGTGCTGGGCCTAAATATCTGACAATGGACTGTTGCAGTGGTGGCTGACGTGAAGCCTGATTCTCTGCTATGACATGCAGACTAATTCTCTGCTGATATGAAGACAGATTCTCTGTTACGGGACCTCTCTCCTCTGCCTGTGTGCTGGGCCTAAATATATGCCAATGGACTGTTGCAGTGGTGGCTGACGTGAAGCCTGATTCTCTGCTATGACATGCAGTCTAATTCTCTGCTGACATGAAGACAGATTCTCTGTTACGGGACCTTTCTCCGCTGCCTGTGTGCTGGGCCTAAATATATGCCAATGGACTGTTGCAGTGGTGGCTGACGTGAAGCCTGATTCTCTGCTATGACATGCAGACTGATTCTCTGCTGACATGAAGCCAGATCCTCTGCTACGGGACCTCTCTCCTCTGCCTGGGTGCTAAACCTAAATATATGACCATGGACTGTTGCACTGGTGGCTGACGTGAAGCCTGATTCTCTGCTATGACATACAGACTGATTCTCTGCTGACATGAAGCCAGATCCTCTGTTACGGGACCTCTCTCCTCTGCCTGGGTGCTAAACCTAAATATATGACAATGGACTGTTGCACTGGTGGCTGACGTGAAGCCTGATTCTCTGCTATGACATGCAGACTGATTCTCTGCTGACATGAAGCCAGATCCTCTGTTACGGGACCTCTCTCCTCTGCCTGGGTGCTAAACCTAAATATATGACAATGGACTGTTGCACTGGTGGCTGACGTGAAGCCTGATTCTCTGCTATGACATGCAGACTGATTCTCTGCTGACATGAAGCCAGATCCTCTGTTACGGGACCTCTCTCCTATGCCTGGGTGCTGGGCCTAAATTTATGACAATGGACTGTTGCCCTGGTGGCTGACGTGAAGCCTGATTCTCTGCTATGACATGCAGACTGATTCTCTGCTGACATGAAGCCAGATCCTCTATTACGGGACCTCTCTCCTCTGCCTGGGTGCTGGGCCTAAATATCTGACAATGGACTGTTGCAGTGGTGGCTGATGTGAAGCCTGATTCTCTGCTATGACATGCAGACTGATTCTCTGCTGACATGAAGCCAGATCCTCTGTTACGGGACCTCTCTCCTCTGCCTGGGTGCTGGGCCTAAATATATGACAATGGACTGTTGCACTGGTGGCTGACGTGAAGCCTGATTCTCTGCTATGACATGCAGACTGATTCTCTGCTGACATGAAGCCAGATCCTCTGTTACGGGACCTCTCTCCTCTGCCTGTGTGCTGGGCCTAAATATATGCCAATGGACTGTTGCAGTGGTGGCTGATGTAAAGCTTGATTCTCTGCTATGACATGCAGACTGATTCTCTGCTGACATGAAGACAGATTCTCTGTTACGGGACCTCTCTCCTCTGCCTGTGTGCTGGGCCTAAATATATGCCAATGGACTGTTGCAGTGGTGGCTGACGTGAAGCCTGATTCTCTGCTATGACATGCAGACTGATTCTCTGCTGACATGAAGCCAGATCCTCTGTTACGGGACCTCTCTCCTCTGCCTGGGTGCTGGGCCTAAATATCTAAAAATGGACTGTTGCAGTGGTGGCTGACGTGAAGCCTGATTCTCTGCTATGACATGCAGACTAATTCTCTGCTGATATGAAGCCAGATCCTCTGTTACGGGACCTCTCTCCTCTGCCTGGGTGCTAAACCTAAATATATGACAATGGACTGTTGCACTGGTGGCTGACGTGAAGCCTGATTCTCTGCTATGACATGCAGACTGATTCTCTGCTGACATGAAGACAGATTCTCTGTTACGGGACCTCTCTCCTCTGCCTGTGTGCTAGGCCTAAATATATGCCAATGGACTGTTGCAGTGGTGGCTGACGTGAAGCCTGATTCTCTGCTATGACATGCAGACTGATTCTCTGCTGACATGAAGCCAGATCCTCTGTTACGGGACCTCTCTCCTCTGCCTGGGTGCTGGGCCTAAATATCTAAAAATGGACTGTTGCAGTGGTGGCTGACGTGAAGCCTGATTCTCTGCTATGACATGCAGACTAATTCTCTGCTGATATGAAGACAGATTCTCTGTTACGGGACCTCTCTCCTCTGCCTGTGTGCTGGGCCTAAATATATGCCAATGGACTGTTGCAGTGGTGGCTGACGTGAAGCCTGATTCTCTGCTATGACATGCAGTCTAATTCTCTGCTGACATGAAGACAGATTCTCTGTTACGGGACCTTTCTCCTCTGCCTGTGTGCTGGGCCTAAATATATGCCAATGGACTGTTGCAGTGGTGGCTGACGTGAAGCCTGATTCTCTGCTATGACATGCAGACTGATTCTCTGCTGACATGAAGCCAGATCCTCTGTTACGGGACCTCTCTCCTCTGCCTGGGTGCTAAACCTAAATATATGACAATGGACTGTTGCACTGGTGGCTGACGTGAAGCCTGATTCTCTGCTATGACATGCAGACTGATTCTCTGCTGACATGAAGCCAGATCCTCTGTTACGGGACCTCTCTCCTCTGCCTGGGTGCTGGGCCTAAATATCTGACAATGGACTGTTGCAGTGGTGGCTGACTTGAAGCCTGTTTCTCTGCTATGCCATGCAGACTAATTCTTTGCTGACATGAAGACAGATTCTCTATTACGGGACCTCTCTCCTCTGCCTGTGTGCTGGGCCTAAATATATGCCAATGGACTGTTGCAGTGGTGGCTGACGTGAAGCCTGATTCTCTGCTATGACATGCAGACTGATTCTCTGCTGACATGAAGCCAGATTCTCTGCTATGGGACCTCTCTCCAATTGATATTGGTTAATTTTTATTTATTTTATTTTTATTTTTATTCATTTTCCTATCCACATTTGTTTGCATGGGATTTACCTACATGTTGCTGCCTTTTGCAGCCCTCTAGCCCTTTCCTGGGCTGTTTTACAGCCTTTTTAGTGCCGAAAAGTTTGGGTACCCATTGACTTCAATGGGGTTCGGGTTCGGGACGAAGTTCGGATCGGGTTCGGATCCCGAACCCGAACATTTCCGGGAAGTTCGGCCGAACTTCTCGAACCCGAACATCCAGGTGTCCGCTCAACTCTATTTATAATATCATTTAATGTATTTCCTTCAGGCCATTTGGACTGAGGGTATTCAATTAATAGATCCAATATACTTCTCTTTTTTGGAGGTCAAATCTATTATAGGGATTAGATGGTATGAAATCTATTGGGGTGATATATATCTGGTGTTTTTCTTTTTCAGGGGTACTCATGCAGTGTCTAGATAGACTGTGCTTGGTATACAGTTTCTGTATATTGTGATGGTGCTGATTTAGACGGCAGTGTAATGGTTGGGTGGTGCGTCCTACATATTGCAGTGCGTACTGGCATTTAATCATATAGATTGCATATGATGATTGACAGGTTAGGTGATGTTTGATGCTGAAGGCGGTCTTGTTGGTGTTTGAGGAAAAGGATGTTTTTTTGTGTGTGATGGTCTTACAACAGAGGCAGCGTTGCTTGTTGCTTTTATAACTGCCCGATTTTTTAGTATTTTTAGTTTTGTTTAATGTCTGTGTTTTTTAGGGGGAGTGTCTTTTCAGATGGTGTGTTGGTTTGCTTGGTGTTAGTAGGTTTAGGATTGTGGGGGCTCGTCTGTATGTGATTTTCAGTCTGTTTGGTTGATATTTTTTGAGGTATGGGTCTTGTAAAAGGATATGCCAGTGTTTCTGTAGGATTTGTAGGAGGACAGAATTAGACATACTGTTCTGCGTGACAAAATAAACGGTTTCCAAGGGAGCAGGTTCTTTCATACTTGGATGTAGGCATTTAGATTGTGTTAGTTTACTGCTTCATTTGTATCGGATATGATTTTTTCGGGATATTGTTTCTCCTTCAATCTAACATTTACCATCAGCGCACCAGGACCGCGATGGGGATGCAGGTAGCACCGGCATTCGCTAATATTTTTATGGGGAAATTTGAAGATACACATATATGGGGACACCAGATATATAAAAAACAATGTTGCATACTATAAAAGATATATACACGATTTGTTCATCATCTGGGATGGTGATGAGAAATCAGAATGGAATATTACCTTCACACCTAAATTTAGTAGAAAATCAGTAGAATTTCTAGACATTATCGTAACCAATCAAGACAACAAAATTATCACAAAAACCTTTTTTAAGATCATAGACACAAACAGCTATATCCAATATTCGAGTTTCCATCACAAGAAATAGCTCAGGAATATTCCATATAGCCAATATAAACGCATCAGATGCAACTGCACCAATGATACAGACTTCAATACACAATCCAAACTACTAGAAAAAAGAATCAAAGAGAAACAATATCCCCAAAAAATCATATCCGACGCATACAAAAGCAGCCGTAAACTTACACAGTTGGAATGCCTACAACCAAGTATGAAAGAACCTGCTCCCTTGGAAACCGTTCATTTTGTCCTGCAGTACAATACGTCTAATTCTGTCTATCTACAAATCCTACAGAAACACTGGCATATCCTACTATAAGACCTCAAAAAATATCTACCAAACAGACCGAAAATCACATACAGATGAGCCCCGACAATCGGAAACCTACTAGCACAAAGCAAACTAAAACACCATCTAAAAAAGACACCCCCCCAAAAAAAACACAGATATTAAACAAAACCCCCAAAATATAAAAAAAATCGGGCAGTTATAAATGCAACGCCCAACGCTGCCTCTGTTGTAACACCAATACACACAAAAAACATCCTTTTCCTCAAACACCAACAAGACCGCCTTCAGCATAAAATATTATCTAACCTGTCAATCATCATATGCAATCTATAAGATAGAATGCCAGTGCAGACTGCAATATGTAGGACGCACCACCCAACCATTACACTGCCGTCTAAATCAGCACCGTCACAATATACAGAAACTGTACACCAAACACAGTCTATCTAGACACTGCATGAGTACCCCATAAAAAGAAAAACACCAGATACATATCACCCCAATAGACTTCATACCACCTTATCCCTATAATAGATTTGACCTCCTCCAAAAAAGAGAAGTGTATTGGATCTATCAATTGAATACCCTGGCCTGAATGAAATACATGAAATTATATTATCAATTATATTAAAAATGCAACAACAAATATAAATTCCCCCAAAAAACGCATTAACTACAACCCGAGTATACCTATGATTCAGGTACCTAGAATACGCACCTGTATATATATATATTTTGCCTCCTGGGGGACAAGAATCGGCGCCCCAGCGCAGTTCTACTGCAGCACAGCAACAGTGGCCTGCTCTCTACCTAACACACCACTTGAGAATCAGGATCTAAGCAATATGAGTGCACGATCGGGAATATATCCTCAGTACCATTCCTCACAGACAGCCGAATAACACCCACTCATGTGGCGCAACCCTGCACCCCAAGGAAGAAACATGCATCCTGACAGATGGACTGCACATTGTGATCTATATTAGGCAGTATTTTAAATCTATCCTACTTAAAACATAACTTTTAGTAATTATTAATTAAAAGTAAGTCCCACAAGAAACAATGTGTATGTTTTGATACCTGCACAAGTGAAATAATAAGGACTTAAGTACAGTAGGACACAAGGGCAAATACATAAATAATCTCATATGCTCAGATTTGGACCAACATAGTCCCACTCACGGTTTGATGGTATTTTCTTATATGGAAATAAACCACGACAGAACAGGTGTAGTGGGAAGGTCCACAGGCATCTTGGTTGAGAGAATTTGAAAATAGAGCGATATTTTCTATTTGCGGGATGGAAAAGGCAGAAGGTGGGGAGAGAAATATCCCTATCAAACTATATAATCCTGCCTAAAAGCGGAGAAATCTCCCGCCTAAATGCGGGAGAATCACCTCCAGAGGAGGCGACCCCACTTATCGGTGGCTTTCCCTATTATCCTGTCCCTGTAAAAGTAGCTCCCAGTGTCTGTACAGCCAAAAATTGAAGTAATTTGAAATTCCCAACGCGTTTCCTCCAATACAGTTGTGACCGGATTCATCAGGGGAAAAAAGAAGATGTAAATATATTGTATAGATGTGGCATAATAGCCCTCAGCAACAATGGCTCTTCTGTTGATAAATCCAACTGGGTAATGCAGTCCAGGGATCTCTCTGTGACTGCACCTCTATATATACGCTAAAGTAAACTGGACAAACTTTAGATGAATTAATTACCTCATGGTGTGTATGATAATCGGCGTGCATTCCACCGCCAGCCAGGCAAAACCGGAAGTGCGTCAGGTCACGTGCGCCAACCGCTGCAATTGGCCGGCGGTGGAACGCAGGCCGTGGATGAACCGCATGAAAACCGGAAGTATGTCACATACACCGGAAGTGACACATGCGGAGCGCTGAGGCGCATGGTATATGCGTTCCAAGATAATCACCAGCGAATAAACATACATGGAAAGGAATAATAGAAAAAAATACTATTTGAAATTTAAAGATACATAGTCAATGGACGTTATTAGATGAATGGTTGTCAAGTGAAGCATATATGAGTTGATTAAAAAGAGGGTTGGATTAATAGTGTGGGAGATTAAATAGAAACAGGAAGGAACATTATATTGTCATTACTTATGACTAATAGAGCCCTAACAACCGATAAAGATTCCATTTAAATAAAGATATTACAAAGTAGACCTATTGCGGTCTGATGCCTTCATTTGTATAGTCCGAAAAAAGATAAACAGTAATTTTGATCAATGCAATGAGGTATATCAAGTTATCGAAATGGATATCCTATATTTTATATCAATTGGACCATGACCACAAAGAGATTTATGATGAGAGCATGGTAGAATTGATGATATATAAGACTAAATAATTATAAAGTAACGCCATTCAAAACGCCATACTCAGATAAAGCAACTAAATGACAAAATTTCGTTGAGTCCGGACGGGCTCACAGTTTTTAAACGGTAAGTCCATTCGGACTCTTTTTGTAGGATTCTCTTGTCGAGGTCACCCCCTCTGGGGGATGGACGAATGACCTCAACAACGCAGAACTTCAGACATTTTGGATTTCCACCATGGAGATCATGCACATGTCTAGAGATGGTAGTGTCCCTTTTGTGCCTTATGTCTCCAAGGTGGTCTCCAATTCTTCTTCTGAGTTCACGTTTTGTTTTGCCGACATACTGAAGTTTACATACACAGATACAGAGATAGACTACCCCAGTTGTTTTGCAATTTGCAAAGTCCCGAATAATATAGGTTTTGTTGGTAGTGTGGCTTGTAAAGTTTTTAGTTTGGTATATGTATGGGCAAGCTATACACGATCCGCATCGGAACATACCCAGAGGTTTTCTATCTAGCCAAGTGCCTATTTGTTTGGGCGCTGTGTAATGACTATGAACAAAACGGTCACCTAAAGATCTACCCCTCCTGTATGTTATGGCTGGTTTTGATGGAAGTATATCATGGATATCAGGGTCCAGCAAGAGCATATCCCAATATTTTTGGAAGATATTTCTAACTTCTCTACTACAGGTGTCATATGTCCCAATGATGCGAAAAATGGGATCCATATCAGTTTTTTTAGGGTTGGGTGACAAAAGATCCGTTCTGTCTTTACTCAAGGCTGACCTGAAGGCCCTTTTTAAGGGGTAATCAGGATACCCTCTTTGATTAAACCTGGTTTTAAGGTCTTTAGCTTGGCTGAAGAAATCACTCTGGGTAGTGCAATTTCTGCGGACTCGCAAATATTGCCCCTTAGGGATACCACACTTGAGATTTTCAGGGTGATGGCTTTCCCACCTAAGCAAACTATTAGTTGCTGTGGGTTTTCTGTGAGTCCTTGTAGTGATAGTCCCATTCTGTAGGGTGATAAAAAGATCCAAAAAGGCCAGACCTTGGTTATACACCTCACAGGTGAAGTGCATACCTATATCGTTCTTATTTAGATCGGCCAGAAAGTCTGAGAATAGTCATCTGGGGCCACCCCAGAATATCAGTATATCATCGATATAGCGGCCCCAGAAGACTATTCTCGACGTCCAAGGGCATTCATCTGCAAAGACTACAGTATCCTCCCACCAGCCCAGGAACAGGTTAGCATAAGTGGGGGCACAAGCGCTCCCCATTGCCGTGCCCCTGAGCTGGTGGAAGAAACGGGCATCAAAAAGAAAGTAATTATGTCTGAGGATGAAATCCATTAATTTCAGAACAAAATTACTATGCGCATGATATTGTGTACCACGGCTCCTGAGGAAATGATTTATGGCATACAGTCCCTTGTCATGTGGGATATTGCTATATAAAGCCTCTACATCAATAGAGGCTATGAGAATATCATCTTCAAGATGTATACCGTCTATCTTGCTCAATAGATCGGACGTATCCCTAATATAAGAGGGAAGGGCTGTGACATAATCTCTCAAGATCTTATCAATGTAGATACCCGCATTTTGTGTAAGGGAATTAATACCTGAAACAATGGGACGTCCTTTTAATGGGCTTAGTCCTTTATGGATTTTTGGAATAGTGTAAAAGGTGGCAATTTGGGGGTGTGGTACAAGTATGAATTTTACTTCATCATTTGGGGACACTACCATCTCTAGACATGTGCATGATCTCCATGGTGGAAATCCAAAATGTCTGAAGTTCTGCGTTGTTGAGGTCATTCGTCCATCCCCCAGAGGGGGTGACCTCGACAAGAGAATCCTACAAAAAGAGTCCGAATGGACTTACCGTTTAAAAACTGTGAGCCCGTCCGGACTCAACGAAATTTTGTCATTTAGTTGCTTTATCTGAGTATGGCGTTTTGAATGGCGTTACTTTATAATTATTTAGTCTTATATATCATCAATTCTACCATGCTCTCATCATAAATCTCTTTGTGGTCATGGTCCAATTGATATAAAATATAGGATATCCATTTCGATAACTTGATATACCTCATTGCATTGATCAAAATTACTGTTTATCTTTTTTCGGACTATACAAATGAAGGCATCAGACCGCAATAGGTCTACTTTGTAATATCTTTATTTAAATGGAATCTTTATCGGTTGTTAGGACTCTATTAGTCATAAGTAATGACAATATAATGTTCCTTCCTGTTTCTATTTAATCTCCCACACTATTAATCCAACCCTCTTTTTAATCAACTCATATATGCTTCACTTGACAACCATTCATCTAATAACGTCCATTGACTATGTATCTTTAAATTTCAAATAGTATTTCTTTCTATTATTCCTTTCCATGTATGTTTATTCGCTGGTGATTATCTTGGAACGCATATACCATGCGCCTCAGCGCTCTGCATGTGTCACTTCCGGTGTATGTGACATACTTCCGGTTTTCATGCGGTTCATCTACGGCCTGCGCTCCACCGCCGGCCAATAGCAGCGGTTGGCGCACGTGACCTGACGCACTTCCGGTTTTGCCTGGCTGGCGGTGGAACGCACGCCGATTATCATACACACCATGAGGTAATTAATTCATCTAAAGTTTGTCCAGTTTACTTTAGCGTATATATAGAGGTGCAGTCACAGAGAGATCCCTGGACTGCATTACCCAGTTGGATTTATCAACAGAAGAGCCATTGTTGCTGAGGGCTATTATGCCACATCTATACAATATATTTACATCTTCTTTTTTCCCCTGATGAATCCGGTCACAACTGTATTGGAGGAAACGCGTTGGGAATTTCAAATTACTTCAATTTTTGGCTGTACAGACACTGGGAGCTACTTTTACAGGGACAGGATAATAGGGAAAGCCACCGATAAGTGGGGTCGCCTCCTCTGGAGGTGATTCTCCCGCATTTAGGCGGGAGATTTCTCCGCTTTTAGGCAGGAATTATATAGTTTGATAGGGATATTTCTCTCCCCACCTTCTGCCTTTTCCATCCCGCAAATAGAAAATATCGCTCTATTTTCAAATTCTCTCAACCAAGATGCCTGTGGACCTTCCCACTACACCTGTTCTGTCGTGGTTTATTTCCATATAAGAAAATACCATCAAACCGTGAGTGGGACTATGTTGGTCCAAATCTGAGCATATGAGATTATTTATGTATTTGCCCTTGTGTCCTACTGTACTTAAGTCCTTATTATTTCACTTGTGCAGGTATCAAAACATACACATTGTTTCTTGTGGGACTTACTTTTAATTAATAATTACTAAAAGTTATGTTTTAAGTAGGATAATTATTCAGTGACACGCAGTTTATATTCCTACATTGTATTTATATTTTCTACTGTGAATTTTTTTTTTTTTATTAGTATTTTAAATCTATTTTAAATTTATATATGTAACCAATGTTCTGTATATGCTAAATATCTTTATCTATTCACCTAGCCCCACCTCTCCTCAAAACCCTTCCCCCTCTTCAGCCTGCCAAAAACAGGCTTTTAAACCTTATGTAGCCTGTGATACTGTAGATAGTCCTGATGAAGGGGTTAATCCTGCCCCAGAAACGCGTTGACTATACTGTATAATAAAAGATCTCTTAATACCAGACACTTCAATTTTGAAGTTCATTCAATGAAGGTCAAGGCAGCGCCAAAGGGGTCCACAAGTACATTTTTTAAAGGTTATCTTTCAAGTGTTTATTGATAACATTGTGGAATTACACGTCATTTCCTCTGATGTGGTGTCTGATAGGGGGATGCAATTTGTTTCCAGGTTCTGGAGGGCATTCTGTACTCATCTAGGAGTTCAGTTGTCTTTCTCTTTGGCTTTTCACCCTCAGTCGAACAGTCAAACTGAGCACACTAACCAGAATCTGGAGACTTATTTGAGGTGTTTTATTTTCGAGAATCAGGAAGAGTAGTCTTTATTTTTGTATTTGGCTGAGTTTGCCTTGAATAACCGTAGACAGGAGTGCACTGATAAGTCACCATTTTTTGGTGCATATAGGTTTCACCCTCAGTTTGGTACTTTTTCTGGGACTGAGTCCTCTGGTATACATGAAGAGGAGAGATTCTCTTCATCATTGTCATCTATCTGGCGGAAGATTCAAATCAATTTGAAGAAAAAGGGCGAAAGATATAAACGTATGTATGACTGTTCTGGACCTGTGTGTGGGTGATTTGGTGTGGTTGTCCACTAAGAACATTAAGTTGAAGGTACCCTCTTGGAAGTTGGGCCCAATATTTATTTGTCCTCACAAGATCTCTGCCATTATTAATCCAGTTGCATTTCATCTTGAACTTCCGCAGATTTGGAAGATCTATAATGTGTTTCACAAATTTTTGTTGAAAAACGACGTGGAACCTGCTGAACCATCTCCCTTGCCACCTCCTCCTGTCATGATAGATAGTAATCTGGAGTTTCAGATCTCCAGAATAATGAACTCACGTATTCTTCGTGGTTACCTTGAGTACCTTGTACATTGGAAGGGTTGCTGTCTGGCAAAACCACTCTGGCACTGGGCCCCACCCACCCATAAGCACAGCACCAGATCAACAATGGCCGCCGCACAGCACCATGTAAACAGTTGTCAAAGCTCACCTTATCACAATCTTAGAGTAGGTTCCAACTCGAGGAGGCAACCTTGTTGTGGTGAGTGGGCCTATGCTTTTTGATCAAATTGTATACCAATGTCTCATGTACAGTATGCAACACAGGGGTAGTTATACTATAAATTGCGCTGAGAAGCGATGTTAATTATACTGAGAAGCAGTTATTAGATAAAAGCATAGTATTGAGGATGTGTGATCCAGTTTCACTCTTATATTTTATATGTTTATATATCATTCGCTGCAGGACTACATCCGAAGTGTGTCCTCCATTGAGTACATTTTCTGCAAGAGAGTGAACAACTCTATATTTCCCCCTATTCTCGCTCTCTGTGGGTAGATTTCTCTATAACTTCTTTGTTTTATTTCTGTTCATTTTCTGTTTAATTGATATTATATTTTCCTTACTATTAGAGTTGAGCGAACACCTGGATGTTCGGGTTCGAGAAGTTCGGCCGAACATCCCGGAAATGTTCGGGTTCGGGATCCGAACCCGATCCGAACTTCGTCCCGAACCCGAACCCCATTGAAGTCAATGGGGACCCGAACTTTTCGGCACTAAAAAGGCTGTAAAACAGCCCAGGAAAGAGCTAGAGGGCTGCAAAAGGCAGCAACATGTAGGTAAATCCCCTGCAAACAAATGTGGATAGGGAAATGAATAAAAATAAAAATTAAATAAATAAAAATTAACCAAAATCAATTGGAGAGAGGTTCCATAGCAGAGAATCTGGCTTCCCGTCACCCACCACTGGAACAGTCCATTCTCAGATATTTAGGCCCCGGCACCCAGGCAGAGGAGAGAGGTCCCGTAACAGAGAATCTGTCTTCATGTCAGCAGAGAATTAGTCTGCATGTCATAGCAGAGAATGAGGCTTCACGTCAGCCACCACTGCAACAGTCCATTGGCATATATTTAGGCCCAGCACCCAGGCAGAGGAGAGAGGTCCCGTAACAGACAATCTGGCTTCATGTCAGCAGAGAATCAGTCTGCATGTCATAGCAGAGAATCAGGCTTCACGTCACCCACCACTGCAACAGTCCATTGTCATAAATTTAGGCCCAGCACTAGTGTTGAGCGGCATGTCCCATATTCGAATTCGCGAAATTTTGTGAATATTCGAAAGAATATTCGTAAAATATTCGCGATTATTCAAATTCGTTATTATTTCGCATATGCGATAATTCGAATTTTCGCATCGCATAATACATATGCTATGCAAAATTCACATGTGCGCTAATGAAATCGCCTTACGAAGATTCGCAACTCAATTCAATCACTAATGTATGAATGCAATGCCCTTTGCCTCTGTTCTGGGACAAGTGTAGATATTCGCATGTGCGCTAATAAAATCGCCTTACGAAGATTCGCACCTCAATCACTTTCTAGGGAATGTGAGACTTTTGGGAATCAATCGAGATACAGTGGGGGGTGATGACAGTAGTTGACAGAGTACAGATCAATGTAATCTGTAAGGTGGAAAGTAAAATAAAAAATACGAATTTTCGTTAATTAAATTTTACGAAGTTCTACGTATTCGCGAATATGGTGCTATACTATATGAATGCACAGGCCTTTGCCTCTCTGTTCTGGGGACAAGTGTAGATATTTGCATTTGCGTTAATAAAATCGCCTTACGAAGATTCGCAGCTCAATTCAATCACTAATGTATGAATGCAAAGCCCTTTGCCTCTGTTCTGGGACAAGTGTAGATATTCGCATGTGCGCTAATAAAATCGCCTTACGAAGATTCGCAACTCAATCACTTTCTAGGGAATGTGAGACTTTTGGGAATCAATCGAGATACAGTGGGGGGTGATGACAGTAGTTGACAGAGTACAGATCAATGTAATCTGTAAGGTGGAAAGTAAAATAAAAAATACGAATATTCGTAAATCGAATTTTACGAAGTTCTACGTATTCGCGAATATGGTGCTATACTATATGAATGCACAGGCCTTTGCCTCTCTGTTCTGGGGACAAGTGTAGATATTTGCATTTGCGTTAATAAAATCGCCTTACGAAGATTCGCAGCTCAATTCAATCACTAATGTATGAATGCAAAGCCCTTTGCCTCTGTTCTGGGACAAGTGTAGATATTCGCATGTGCGCTAATAAAATCGCCTTACGAAGATTCGCAACTCAATTCACTAATGTATGAATGCAAAGCCCTTTGCCTCTGTTCTGGGACGTGCCGATATTCGCATGTGCGCTAATAAAATCGCCTTACGAAGATTCGCAACTCAATTCACTAATGTATGAATGCAAAGCCCTTTGCCTCTGTTCTGGGACAAGTGTAGATATTCGCATGTGCGCTAATAAAATCGCCTTACGAAGATTCGCAACTCAATCACTTTCTAGGGAATGTGAGACTTTTGGGAATCAATCGAGATACAGTGGGGGGTGATGACAGTAGTTGACAGAGTACAGATCAATGTAATCTGTAAGGTGGAAAGTAAAATAAAAAATACGAATATTCGTAAATCGAATTTTACGAAGTTCTACGTATTCGCGAATATGGTGCTATACTATATGAATGCACAGGCCTTTGCCTCTCTGTTCTGGGGACAAGTGTAGATATTTGCATTTGCGTTAATAAAATCGCCTTACGAAGATTCGCAGCTCAATTCAATCACTAATGTATGAATGCAAAGCCCTTTGCCTCTGTTCTGGGACGTGCCGATATTCGCATGTGCGCTAATAAAATCGCCTTACGAAGATTCGCAACTCAATTCACTAATGTATGAATGCAAAGCCCTTTGCCTCTGTTCTGGGACGTGCCGATATTCGCATGTGCGCTAATAAAATCGCCTTACGAAGATTCGCAACTCAATTCACTAATGTATGAATGCAAAGCCCTTTGCCTCTGTTCTGGGACGTGCCGATATTCGCATGTGCGCTAATAAAATCGCCTTACGAAGATTCGCGCCTCAATCACTTTCTAGGCAATGTGAGTAAGATCTGAGCTGTTGGACCTTTGGGAAACAATCAATTATATGTGTACTGTAATTTTGTGGGGGGGGGAAAAAACAAAAAACGAATATTCGTTTTTACGAATATATAGCACTATATTCGAAATATTCGCGAAATCGCGAAGTTGCGATATTCGCGAAAAAAATTTGCTTTTCGAATATTCGCGCTCAACACTACCCAGCACCCAGGCAGAGGAGAGAGGTCCCGTAACAGACAATCTGGCTTCATGTCAGCAGAGAATCAGTCTGCATGTCATAGCAGAGAATGAGGCTTCACGTCAGCCACCACTGCAACAGTCCATTGGCATATATTTAGGCCCAGCACCCAGGCAGAGGAGAGAGGTCCCGTAACAGACAATCTGGCTTCATGTCAGCAGAGAATCAGTCTTCATATCATAGCAGAGAATCAGGCTTCACGTCACCCACCACTGTAAGAGTCCATTTTCATAAATTTAGGCCCAGCACACAGGCAGAGGAGAGAGGTCCCGTAACAGAGGATCTGGCTTCATGTCAGCAGAGAATCAGTCTGCATGTCATAGCAGAGAATCAGGCTTCACATCACCCAACATTGGAACAGTCCATTGGCATATATTTAGGCCCCGGCACCCAGACAGAGGAGAGGTTCATTCAACTTTGGGTAGCCTCGCAATATAATGGTAAAATGAAAATAAAAATAGGATTGAATGAGGAAGTGCCCTGGAGTCCAATAATATATGGTTAAGGGGAGGTAGTTAATGTCTAATCTGGACAAGGGACGGACAGATCCTGTGGGATCCATGCCTGGTTCATTTTTATGAACGTCAGCTTGTCCACATTGGCTGTAGACAGGCGGCTGCGTTTGAGGCCTAGTATTTAGGCGCTGGGTGACCGGTATGGATTTAGTGACAGAATTAGACTTGGAAATGCACAGAAGCGTGTGTGTGTGAAGTTATTCTGAATGACCCAATGTGCACCTTGAATATTATATACCCTTTTAGGGATAGATTTCAAATAGCTCTGATATAGCAGAAACCACTAAATTATGAAATTGCTAAATTGGGAATTGTACTTCAACCCAGAACAAAAAATGTGCTTTGACGGACACTAAATATCTTGCCCAGCAACAACAGTACAGCGGTGGGTAACGAGAGATTTAGAGGGAATTAAATTTGAGGCCTAGTATTTAGGCGCTGGGTCACCGGTATGGATTTAGTGACAGAATTAGACTTGGAAATGCACAGAAGCGTGTGTGTGAAGTTATTCTGAATGACCCAATGTGCACCTTCAATATTATATACCCTTTTTGGGATAGATTTCAAATAGCTCTGATATAGCAGGAACCACTAAATTATGAAATTGCTAAATTGGGAATTGTACTTCAACCCAGAACAAAAAATGTGCTTTGACGGGCACTAAATAACTTTCCCAGCTACAACAGGACAACGGTAACGAGAGATTTAGAGGGATTTAAATTTGAGGCCTAGTATTTAGGCGCTGGGTGACAGGTATGGGTTTAGTGACAGAATTAGACTTGGAAATACACAGTAGCGGGTGTGTGTGAAGTTATTCTGAATGACCCTATGTGCACCTTCAATATTATATACCCTTTTAGGGATAGATTTCAAATAGCTCTGATATAGCAGAAACCACTAAATTATGAAATTGCTAAATTGGGAATTGTACTTCAACCCAGAACAAAAAATGTGCTTTGACGGACACTAAATATCTTGCCCAGCAACAACAGTACACCGGTGGGTAACGAGAGATTTAGAGGGAATTAAATTTGAGGCCTAGTATTTAGGCGCTGGGTCACCGGTATGGATTTAGTGACAGAATTAGACTTGGAAATACACAGTAGCGGGTGTGTGTGAAGTTATTCTGAATGACCCTATGTGCACCTTCAATATTATATACCCTTTTAGGGATAGATTTCAAATAGCTCTGATATAGCAGAAACCACTAAATTATGAAATTGCTAAATTGGGAATTGTACTTCAACCCAGAACAAAAAATGTGCTTTGACGGACACTAAATATCTTGCCCAGCAACAACAGTACAGCGGTGGGTAACGAGAGATTTAGAGGGAATTAAATTTGAGGCCTAGTATTTAGGCGCTGGGTCACCGGTATGGATTTAGTGACAGAATTAGACTTGGAAATGCACAGAAGCGTGTGTGTGAAGTTATTCTGAATGACCCTATGTGCACCTTCAATATTATATACCCTTTTTGGGATAGATTTCAAATAGCTCTGATATAGCAGGAACCACTAAATTATGAAATTGCTAAATTGGGAATTGTACTTCAACCCAGAACAAAAAATGTGCTTTGACGGGCACTAAATAACTTTCCCAGCTACAACAGGACAACGGTAACGAGAGATTTAGAGGGATTTAAATTTGAGGCCTAGTATTTAGGCGCTGGGTGACAGGTATGGGTTTAGTGACAGAATTAGACTTGGAAATACACAGTAGCGGGTGTGTGTGAAGTTATTCTGAATGACCCTATGTGCACCTTCAATATTATATACCCTTTTTGGGATAGATTTCAAATAGCTCTGATATAGCAGAAACCACTAAATTATGAAATTGCTAAATTGGGAATTGTACTTCAACCCAGAACAGAAAATGTGCTTTGACGGACACTAAATATCTTGCCCAGCAACAACAGTACAGCGGTGGGTAACGAGAGATTTAGAGGGAATTAAATTTGAGGCCTAGTATTTAGGCGCTGGGTCACCGGTATGGATTTAGTGACAGAATTAGACTTGGAAATACACAGTAGCGGGTGTGTGTGAAGTTACTCTGAATGACCCTATGTGCACCTTCAATATTATATACCCTTTTTGGGATAGATTTCAAAGAGCTCTGATATAGCAGGAACCACTAAATTATGAAATTGCTAAATTGGGAATTGTATTTCAACCCAGAACAAGAAATGTGCTTGAACGGACACTAAATAACTCGCCCAGCTACAGCACTAGGGACAGATTTAGCTGGATATAAATTTGAGGCCTAGTATTTAGGCGCTGGGTGACCGGTATGGATTTAGTGACAGAATTAGACTGGGATATGGCCAAAAAATGAACAGACTATTGCTGGTTAAATGCACTTGGTGTGACAGCTTCACCCTGATGTAGGCTTTAGCCAAAAAACAACCACACCATTGAGGGTTAAATGCACTTGGTGACAGGCGCAGCTTGCCCCTGATTTTGTATATGGCCAAAAAATGAACAGACTATTGCTGGTTAAATGCACTTGGTGTGACAGCTTCACCCTGATGTAGGCTTTAGCCAAAAAACAACCACACCATTGAGGGTTAAATGCACTTGGTGACAGGCGCAGCTTGCCCCTGATTTTGTATATGGCCAAAAAATGAACAGACTATTGCTGGTTAAATGCACTTGGTGTGACAGCTTCACCCTGATGTAGGCTTTAGCCAAAAAACAACCACACCATTGAGGGTTAAATGCACTTGGTGACAGGCGCAGCTTGCCCCTGATTTTGTATATGGCCAAAAAATGAACAGACTATTGCTGGTTAAATGCACTTGGTGTGACAGCTTCACCCTGATGTAGGCTTTAGCCAAAAAACAACCACACCATTGAGGGTTAAATGCACTTGGTCGCAGCTTGTGCTGGCGCACCACAAGACACAAAATGGCCGCCGATCACCCCAGAAAAATGAGACTGACAAACGGTCTGTGCAGCCTAAAAACAGTGAGCAATTGAGGATCAGCAGCTCAATGATCCACAGCTGCAGATCGATCAGTTAATCAAGTCCTTTGGAGGAGTTAATCTGCCTAATCTCGCCCTACTGTCGCAGCCGCAACCTCTCCCTACGCTAATCAGAGCAGAGTGACGGGCGGCGCTATGTGACTCCAGCTTAAATAGAGGCTGGGTCACATGGTGCTCTGGCCAATCACAGCCATGCCAATAGTAGGCATGGCTGTGATGGCCTCTTGGGGCAAGTAGTATGACGCTTGTTGATTGGCTGCTTTGCAGCCTTTCAAAAAGCGCCAAGAAAGCGTCACAAAAGCGCGAAGAAAGCGACGAACACCGAACCCGAACCCGGACTTTTACGAAAATGTCCGGGTTCGGGTCCGTGTCACGGACACCCCAAAATTCGGTACGAACCCGAACTATACAGTTCGAGTTCGCTCATCCCTACTTACTATTCTATGTATATCCTGACTAAGTATGGACCGTTTGTCAACCCTCTGGAATCTGCAACTTGCCCAATGGCAGGCTGAGTACTATTATTTACCTCTGTCCTCTACACATTCCATTTTGGTTTCCTTTCTATTTCATATCTCCCCACTCGCATTTGATTGAGAATAGCTGACTTTTTTAATGTCAAGGGCTTTAACTCACCCTCAAAGCGTCGACAAATCTTTTCCTATCTGAAAAATGAGCTCTGCTCAGTGTTCATGGTCAAGGAGTCTCATTTCAAATTCAATCATTACCCGAACATTTCCTATTCGTACTACTCTCATTGGTATCACTGTGGTGCAAGTTCCTCAGCCTCCAGGGTAGCGAGTATTGGATTCCAGAGGAGTATTATTTTTAGCTACTGCTCACATGTCAAGGATGTGGATGGTAGATATAAATGTTTATGCCCCCAATGCAGGATAATTAGTTTGGTTCGATAACTTATTCCCCATTATTGAATCTTTCAAGGAAGGTATATCTGTTATGGGTGGAGATTTCAATGGGTTACTGGATCCTTCACTTGACTCCACCTCCAAGAAATCAGCTCTATCATACAAAGCTCTCTATTTCCTAAGAAACAAGTTAAAGATTCCTTCTTAATAGATTCCTAGAGGATTTTCCATCAATCATCACTGGATTATATGTTATATTCATCTGTCCATCACTCTTATCAGAGGTTGGATTATTTATTTATCTCTAAGGAATATCTCCAGTTGTGTTCCCGAAAGGGCATAGGTTCTATTAACTATTCTCATGTGTTCTTAAGCAATTTCCCTACACATCCACACCTAAAGGCTTTAATGGAGACTGGATGAATATCTAATTGGCTCACCAGATACCAAAAGCCATATACAAAAACTTTTGGATGACTATTTCTCCATCAATACCCTACCAGAATCCTCACACCAAATTATTTGGGATACACACAAAGCTTTCATTTGAGGTCACTTCATCATCATGGGCCCACATGTTAAAAAATAAAGAAAAGCTCTTGTAAACCTCTTATATGCAAAGATCCCAAAATTTGAATTCTTACATAACATATCTCTCCTAGTAGCGCAGTTGAGTGAGATTTCTAACCCGAGGACTGAACTTAATAACCTATTCAATACTATCTCTCCACTCAAATACTTTCTCCATTCTCAACACAAATATTTTGTCCATGGCAACAAAGCATTTACAGTAAATTTATGATGTAATGTATTAAGAAAAGGAGATTGCTCAACTTTATACACTGAATATCTCAGGGCAGGAGGTTTACTCAACTGCTGCCATTCCTGACCAATTTAGGGAGTTGTATTCTTCTCTAGTGATGGACGAGCATCGGCCGGGACAATTTACGAACGTGATCAAATGTTCGCAAACCACAAGTTCGCGGCGGGGCCCCATTCACTTTAATGGCAGGCAAACCTAAAAAACCTTCTGGTCATATTTGCAGCCAACAACTACTTACTATAAGTGCACAAATAGTCTCACAACATGAAAAACCTTCATGTCATATTTGCAGCCACCAAATACTACTAAGTGCACAAATAGTCCCACAACATGGACTGTGACATATTAGAGGGGGATAAATGACAAAAATTCCCCCTAAAAATATGTATTTTAATCAGGGGACATTTTTATGCGTCTTAAAGGGGAATTCTCAAAAATGTGACCTGCTGTAGCCTAGAAAAATTTAATTTTAGGCCACTGGAGTATGGGCCCAAAAAATTTGGCATTCACCTGACATAAAAGAAATTGTGATTATATGGCTCGAGGTACATTATGCGGTCACTAAATAACAATTTTAATGCAGCCCACTGGAGTACAGGCCCCAAACATTAGGCATTAACCGGACAGAAAACATCAAGTGATCATGTGGCTGGAGGTATTTTAGATGGTCACTGGATATCAATTTTACTGCAGTACAGTGGAGTACAGGTCCCAAACATCAGGCATTCACCGGACAGAAAAGATCAAGTGATTATGTGGCTGGAGGTATATTAGACGGTCATTGGATATCAATTTTACTGCAGGCCAGTACAAATACATGTCAAATACATATGTTTAAAACAACAAAAAATATAACATTGGATTAAAAACATGGCAAACATAATCCGCCCTCTTGAATAAATCCCAAATGATAATAGGTCAAATTCGATAACACGTGGTCGTCACAGGTGTTGAATTCCTCTGAGGCCCCAACAGTTAGGCATTCACTGTATAGAAAAGTTCAAGTGATTATGTGGCTGAAGGTATATTAGATGGTCATTGGATATCAATTTTGCTGCAGGCCAGTGAAGTACAGGCCCCAAACATTAGGCATTAGTGATGGACGAACATCGGCCAGGATGATTTGTGAATGAGGTCAAATGTTTTTGAACCGCAAGTTTGCGGCGGGTTCCATTCACTTTAATTGCAGGCGAACCTGAAAAACCTCAGGTCATATTTGCAGCCACCAAATACTTACAAGAAGTGCACAAATAATCCCACAACATGGAAAGTGGCATACCAAAGGAGAATCAATGGCAAAAATTCCCCCAAAAAATATGTATTTTAATCAGGGGTCATTTTGTTGGCATCTTAAAGGGAAATTCTCAGAAATATGCCCTACTGTAGCCTAGAAAAAAATTATTTTAGGCCACGGGAGTACGGTCCTTAAAAATTAGACATTCACCTGACATAAAGTTATTATGTGGCTCGAGGTACAGTATGCAGTAAATGGATACAATTTTTAATGTAGGCCATTGCAGTACAAGCCCCAAACATTATGCATTCACCGGACAGAAAAGAACAAGTAATTATGTTGTGGCTGTAGGTATATTAGACGGTCATTCAATATCAATTTTACTGCAGGCCAGTGGTCTACAGGCCCCAAAAATTATTCATTCACTGTACAGAAAAAAAACAATTGATAATGTGGCTGGAGGTACATTAGGCTATCACAGTATAACAATTTTACTGTTGGCCACTTAGATTATAGGCCCCAAAAATTATGAATTCACCGAACATAAATGATCAAGTGATTATGTGGCTGAAGGTATATTAGATGGTCAATGGATATACATTTTACTGCAGGGCAGTGGAGTATAGGCCCCAAACATTAGGCATTCACCCGACAGAAAAAAACTAGCAATTATATGGCTGGAGGTATTTAGATGGTCATTGGATATCAATTTTACTGCAGGCCAGTACAAATAGATGTCAAGTACATATGTTTAAAAGAACAAAAATTATAAAATTGGATTAAAAACATGGCTAGCAAATGATAATAGTTTAAATTCGATAACACGTGGTTGTAACAGGTGTTGAATTCCTCTGAGGTCCCAAACATTAGGCATTCACCAGACTGAAAAGGCCTTTTATCCCGCTGTATTTACCTAGGACAGGGACCATTATTTGTTCTGTGTGATGGTGGATATTTGAGGGCTGGCATGAGTAAATTCAATTAAACATGGTTGTCATAGATGTTGAATTCCTCAGAGATCCATGCTTCATAATTTTTTTTGAAAAGTGAGGTAGTCACACTGTCGTGAGTTAGGCGAGTACGCTTATTGGTCACGATCCCCTCTGTTGCGCTGAACGTCCTTCTGGACAGGACACTCTATAAGGGACAAGCCAAGAGTTCCATGGCAAATTGTACCAGCTCTGGCCGCAGGTCAAGCCTGCACACCCAGTAGTAGTAGCTTCTCAGAGCATCCACATCGGCCGTTAACCCGATGTAGCTGGACACCTGTCAGTCTAGGCGTTCCCTGAGGCTGAATTTGGAGGGCGGCTGTCGATGGGTTGGATGCAAGAATGATCTCATATCCGAAGTGACCAACACATCTTCAAACCGCCCTCTTCTTGCATGCGCTGTAGGATTGGAACTCGCAACTGTGCCAGCGCCCTCTGCCAGCACCCGCAAGAGCAGAATTCAGCATCTCTCGCAGCAAGGCCTGGAAATGCTGCATTCTGACAGCCTTTTGTGATGTTGGTAACGTGTCCGCCATTTTGTGTTTGTACCGGGGGTCTAAATAAGTTGCCACCCAGTTCTGGTTCTTGCCCTTTATACTTTTTATACAGGGTCTCTCTTCAAACACTGGAGCATGAAGGCCCCCATTTGCACTAAATTGGAAGTGGTGGAGCGGCCTTGCTCCTGCTCATCGCCCAGGAGAATGTCATCCTCGGTCTCCTCCCCCCATCCACGGACAACACCAGGGATCCCAGAAAAGTGAAGTCTTGATCAATGACACAACGTAATGCACGCTCCAGAAAGAAGGCCTAAGGTACGATGTCACTGATGGAGCCCTAGCTACGACTGACAGTTTGGTGATCTCATCTGATGGCCGCAGAAGTCTGCATGCGTCGCGCATGAGCGGTCACTGGTGCGATGAAATAAAAACAAGCTCCCCAGAACCTGTCCTGCTGCAGAGTTCGTACAGGTAGTCATTAACGGCACGTTTTTGCTAGAGAAGCCTATCAAGCATATACAAGGTGGAGTGCCAGCGCGTCAAGCAGTGACAAATCAGATGTCAGACAGGCAAGTGGTATTGCTGCTGAATGTCAGCAAGGCGAGCCATGGCCGTGTGAGATCTTCTAAAATGGCCAGAGATTTTCCTGGCCTGCCGCAAGATGTCCTGGATCCCGGGGTATTTGGCAACGAATCACCGCATGACTAAGTTCAGGATGCGTGCCATGCATGGCATATGTGTCATTTTGCCCTGTTTTAGCGCACTCAGCAGATTGGCACCAGTTGTCTCACACCACTTTGCAAACTGTCAAATTGAGCGGGGTTAGCCACTGATCTGCCAGTGACTGCAGAGCTGAAAGGACTGCAGGACAGGTGTGACTCTTGGCTTCCGGGCACAACAGCCGCAGCACAGCATGGCAACATCTCACCTAGCACGTCAAATAGATTTTTGGGAGCTTGTGGGGTGCAGCGGAAGAGGCGGTAGCAGGGGATAAAGTGTTGAAACTGCGGAGGAGACGAAGGATGGAGTAGGACAGGCATGTCCAAACTGCGGCCCTCCAGCTGTTGCAAAACTACATCTCCCAGCATGCCTGGATAGCTTACAGCTATTAGGGCATGCTGGGAGTTGTAGTTTTGCAACAGCTGGAGGGCCGCAGTTTGGACATGCCTGGAGTAGGAGGAAAAGAAGATGCGGCAGGCCTGCATGCAATCCGTGGCGGTAACACCGAATCTACACGGGTGCCATGGGTTACATGCTTGACGGCCGTCAGAAGATTCACCCATTGATTTTGTGGAAGCAGGTATATCGCATCCCTCATTCAGTATTTTGTGGAAGCAGGTATATAGAACACTTTAATCAATATTTTGTCAAAGCAGGTATATCCCACACCTCAATCAGTATTTTGTGGAAGCAGGTATATCAAACCTCTTAATAAGTATTTTGTGGAAGCAGGAATATCGCACCCCTCAATCAGTATTTTGTGGAAGTAGGTATATTGCACCCCTCAATTAATGATGAGCAGCATAGGCAATATTAGAATTTGCAATATTTTGCAAATTTTTGTCCAAATATTTGCCATAAATTAGCAAATTTTAGAATTTGTGATCTCTTCATTATTTTCTTGATTGTGAAAATCAGCAATGTAGTATATTCGCAATCAAAATTCACAAATAGAATATTCACGATCAACACTAGAGTGTAGGCAATTTTCCTATTGGTTGCTAGGGATGTTGCTAAGTACCGAAATTCTCGATATATTCACGATAAACATTTTGCGAATACGAATATATAGCACAATATTCTAAATATTCACAAATTCTCTTAGTGGTGATATTCACAATTAAAATTTGTGATTCGAATATTCACGCTCAACACTACCCTCAATCAGTGTTTTATGGAAGCAGGTATATAGAACATAAATCACTGCTAAAGGTGCACCACAATTATATGCAACTGACAACACTGGCTAACCCCTCAAGCTGATGTTAGCCAATTTAATTCAGTCAGGAACACATCGGAGCCCTTTTGCACCACTAACAAGGTATCTCAGCATGGCACGGGTTCCTAACACTAAGCTACCTATGGAGTGTGAACAATATACAACTTACAGCCAAACTCCCACATACCTCCATAGTGAGATAACTCAGGCAGTGGGAGAGATGATAAGGCTGTCAGCCCCACTCATAACAGGCCATGTGACACAGGCTACTAGGTGCAACAGAAAGCTACCTGCAGTATGCAATGGCACAGTCTAAACAATTCAAGAAAAATAACTGAAAGTGGCCATGCGAGGAAATGCTCAAAACCCCCAAATTCCCCCGCATGTGAGACATTGATAACGTTATTCCCCCTTAATCAGTTATTTGTAGAAGCCGGTATATCGCACCGCTCAATCAGAATTTTGTGGAAACAGGTAAATAGAAAACCTGAATCAATATTTGGTAGTTGCAGGTATATCGCACCCCTTAATCAGAATTCTGTGAAAGCAGGTATATCGCAGGCCTCATTCAGTATTTTGTGTAAGCATGTATATCGAACAACTTAATCAGTTTTTTCTAGAAGCAGGTATATTGCACCCCTCAATCAGTATTTTTTGCAAACAGGTATATACAACCCGTGAATCAATTTTTGGTGAAAGCACGTTTATCTCACCACTCAGTATTTTGTTTAAGCCGGTGTTATAGAACCCACAAATCAATATTTGGTGGAAGCAGTTATAGCACAGTCCTAAATCAGTATTTTGTGTAAGCAGGCATATCAAACCCCTTAATCAGTATTTTGTGGAAGCAGGTATATCGCACCCCTCATTTTTGGGGGGGGGGCTACAGGCATATCACACCCATTGCAAATAGTTTTTCCAATAGCGCTTGTCCCTCTATATACCTGCAGAATCGCAGCAGAACTGCACATCAACTGCTGCACAGTACAAATGCACTATAATATACTTTCTATGTTAGAAAGTATATAAATAAGTATATCACACCTGTCAGTATATCACACCTATTGATTGCACACCGATACCAGTCCTTAAAAGGACTTTTTTGGCCCTATTAGCTAGCATTTGGTGTCCCTAACAGTCAGTCCTTGCTCCACAAAACAACCTCTCCCTACACTGGCAAAACACAAAATGTAAAATGGCTGCAAGATTGGGTTCTGTTATAGGGTGGGGGGGTGTCCATGTGCTGAAACGTCTCAATTCACTGTCCTGTCCCACCTGATGGATGTGTCATGGGTCAAAGTTCGGTGCAATGCAAAAGAATATGGCGCATGCGAACATCGCCATATGTTCACATGTTCGGCGAATCACGAACGATCAAAGTTTGCCGCAAAACGACTGCCGGGCGAACCGCAAAGCCATCTGTATTCATTAGTTTGTTTTCTAAAATTATTCTGTTGAAGCACAAATCAAAAGCAATGTCTGATTTTCATGAGGCGATTTTCATAAAATTTTCAAGTTATTTCAGTGACCCTTGTGTTTTTTTTCCTTCTTTAATAGAAGTGTACAATTTTGTCCACATGTTTTTATTTAGAATAATTATACTAAAAATAATAACAAGTTTTACAAAGCCCTACATTGTGTCTGGAGTAAGGGAGGACTGGGAGGACTGAATGTTGACAGGACAAAGCATTATTCACTAACATGTCATAGAACTTCTATTCTTGCAGAAATTTCTAAGATGTAACAGCATTAATTGTCATACAACTCTAGAGATATCCTGAAAGGCCAGAGGCCAGGCAAATTGCTGTGCTCTTACCCTGGGTTCACACCTAAGCGTTTCTTAAACGCGCGTTTTACGCGCATTTTTGTCGCGCGTTTTTATGCACGTTTTTTGTAATAGTAAAAGCGCGTTTGATGCGCGTTTGTGTGATTGACTGCAGTGTCCTATGGCCACAAACGCGCGTCAAAACGCCCCAAAGAAGCTCAAGTACTTGATTATGCGTCGGGCGTTTTACAGCGCGATCGTACGCGCTGTAAAACACCCAGGTGAGAACCATTCCCATAGGGAATCATTGGTTTCTCCTTGTTGAGCGTTTTACAGCGCGTAGGAACGCGCTGTAAAACGCTCAGGTGTGAACTTAGGGTTAGGGATTGCAAGTATCAGTGGCCTGTTTCCAATGCGCTTCTCTGGAGCACAGCAGTGCCATTGTCAGATAAACAATATACTTTTGATCTGGCTCTTGATACTAAGTTGACAGATTTTAGAAGGAAATGAAAGCATTTGTCATTGTTGATTAATATTAGCGGAAATTTAAAGGCATTGATGGCTGAATTTGACATGGATTACTTATCAACAACCACTGGGTTCATCCTGTGCTGATGCAGCTTTCCACTGCTTTAAATGGGAGGCTGCGGTTTATTTCCTTTCGTGGCACGGCTGCAGCAAAAAACTGTGGACCCATGAGTTGGTAATGCAGCATCATATTGAAAACAATGGGAGGGTGTTTCCCCTCTGCTGTGTAGCGGTTTTTGGCAGCAATTTTTTTTTACTTGCATAATTTGCATAATCTATGCTATGACTAGTGTTGGGGGAATCTGAGTATTGAAAGTGCATTTTAATCTTAATTTCAGGGAAAATTTGATTTGCCGCAAAGCCAAATTTCCTCGTGCTTCTTATGAATACATTTTCCCTAAAATGGCAGAAACAAAATCTTACTCACCTCATACATTTGAGCACAAAGAGGCTGCCTCCGCCATCTTGAGTGAAGAACCTGCGCGAAACCTTGTGCATGATGACGTATGATGTCAGTACACCGGCCAGCGTGATGATGTCATTGCACCCAGTACTAAAGAATGTGTTTCATGATGAAGTCATTTGTCAAAAAGCAAATTTATTTCTGAAATTAGGCAAAGCAGCCAAATCAAAGTTTTGTAAACTTTGCTCATCTCTAGATATAAATTCTTCCACTGCTTGAAACACGTAAGTCAATCATTTTTTTTTTTATATGCCTGATGTCCGATAAAGTTTTATACATGTACAATGGATGTGAGAGAGCCTTGGATATTTTTTAAGTCCTGCTCTCATTACTGCGATCCACTCTGATCATGGGTGCAGCAAAAGAGCCAGATGTCCTGATGCAGTTTTGGAAGCCAAAATCAGGAATAGACTTTTTTTTATTTATTCCTGGTTTTGGCTTGTAAAATTGCTTCAGGAAACCTGACTGTGTACTCTTACCTATGTAGCAGATATGAGAACTCGAGCTATTTGGTAACCAGTAGTGCTGAGCGAAGCATTCAAAGTAGAATTTAGCTCAAAGTTTAGAGAAATGTCAAATTTCCAAAGTTCAGAATTTTCAGGCACTTTGTGCTAATGAATCAAGTTTTCCTAAAATGGCGGTTGCACGTATTGCAAAGCAAAACTTAGTGCAGAGGAGACAAACCCAGGAGTGTAAGATTACCCAAAATGCTGTGCGGGCAGCCAATCCGCAGAGAGCCATCCCCTGTGATATACATCCCTAGAAAAACCTCATCCCACATGGTCTCCGCCATTGTCCTCTGAGCTGAACATAGGGAGAGACGTGGAAAGCGTGTCAGGGAGAGTGATTGGAGAGCACAGGGAGACTACAGGAAGAGTGCAGGGAGACTTATTCTGTGTCAATTTTATTTATTTATTTATTTATACATACATTTACTTATTCATACATCAGCCATAAACTAAGATATGTAATTCAATACCAATAAGATGGAAGCCTTTATTATTCCACTGCCAGCTTGCCAACCAATACCACCCAGTCTGCACTCCTTAGGGAGGCCAGGTCTTAATAATGACCATCCTCCTCTTTTGCTGGATTTGCTTCTTCCAAATCATCCTTCAAAGTATCCATGTTCTAGAAAAATCTGTAAGATGCAGAGAGAGGTGGAGCTGAATTCCTGATGACATATTCTTATTAATATTAGATGATGTGGACAAGGAGGGAAAGCAGATGGCAGAAGAAGGGCCATCTCCCACCTGTAGGGCAGGAGAGTGCTGGGGTTGAAGAAGTGGGTATGCCAGAGCTGATTAATATTCAGTGTTTACTGTCAAATAATTTGCAGGAGATTGCAGACCATAACAGCAATATTTGCATATTGTGTCCCACCTAACCAGCCAAACCCCATACCAGCAACATACCCTGTTTAAAAGTGCATTAAAGGTGCTGTACGGCCATTAAAGTAGTTATCCGATATCTTAAATATCCCCCACAATGCCAGGGCCTGTGTATGGTTTATACTTACCCCGGTACCCGCATCCCTCCAGATCCTTGTGAGGCCGCCGCTGCATCTTCCAGTGATGGGGGGAGCAGGCAATAGCAGGCCGTGATAGGCACAAGCCCCCTTGAGGCTGGCCACCATCGCGGCCTGCTAATGGCTCTTCCACCATCGCCGAATGTTTTGATCCGCAACGGGAAGATGCAGTGGAAGGGGTGCAGGGATCTAGAGGGATGCAGGTGCCGAGGAGCAGTTAAGTATAATCCATACAAGGGGCTCAGGCATTGGGGGAGGGGTATTTTAGATATCAGATAACCCTTTTAACAAAGACAGATTATACAGTGCAGTCTTCCTTATTAAATAAAAGGCAGCTGCCGGCTAATGGGCCACTTGGTTCTTCACTGCAGCATGGCCGTAACCCACCTGCAGCATGGCTGCTCTGTGTGGCCGTACCCTAAGGCACAGTGGCCTGGGTATAACGGATTTATAGTGATTCAGGATGAATTCATTCAGAACAAATCTAATTTCTTGGCTAACTTTGGCAAAGTTCCCAAATCAAATTTTTGAAAACTTTACTCATCTCTAGTAACCAGACACATTTGAAACAAGGGTGGATCTGGCTCTTTAGCACTGTATTCATAATTTATGTTTGCCTGAAATAGAAACTTGGGGAAATTATTAATGGTATTTATGTGTTTCCTACTTTATGTTGATGAAAGCAATGTGGCATGCAGTGGCATATTGCATCCATAGGCTCCGATGTTAAAAAAAAAACTATACCACATCTCAGACAACCCCTTTAAAACTATAACTGTAGTGTGTCAGAAGTCACCAATGAATCTGATCATGTAAATATTTAAAAAGAAAAAACATGCTGTACAGTGGCTTTCTTTTAATTACTACATTTTCAGTAAGGAAATCATAAAGATAGAGCAGTACTAGAGAAGACAATTTTGCAAACATTTGGTATCCAAATTGAGATAGCTTATTCATATAACACCATCTGCCTGAAACAAACATCCAAGCCAGATATATTGGAAAATACTAAATAAACAGAGCTGGCAAAAACATAACCATGAAACTGCCAAATGAACTAGAGAAGCGAAGAGCACTAACACACTGATGAACAAACTGATAATCAAATACTAAATCAAAATAATAAACAAGATGCAGTTGCAACGGATGGCCTCCCCCCAGGGCCTTCTATATTGTGTCCCAGGTTTGGTAGGAATGCCGAGTGGTGTAGTGCGGCCGGAATGTCTCTTTATGTGTATCACGGTGCTTCTACCTGAAAACCGCTGGACAGCATGGGGTGGATGTCTGGAAGCATCTTTGACTCCTAAGTCGCTGCTGGAAACAATGTTTTCCGAGTAGTACGGTAGAGGGGATAAAAAAGGAGGAAGGGGGGTTAATCTCTAATCTTCTAGAGAAGAAGTTTGAGAGTACCTAGCAGGGTGAGAAAGGAAGGACCTGTACAAGTATTAGGAGAGGTAATTTGTTGCGTTAGCTTTCGATTTATGTGAGAGGGATAACAGGCTGCCAGGGGCAAAACAACCATCAAGGGAGTTCCTTAATGGATAAAGTCAAGGCAGAGAAAACAGAGGAAAACATGTTTTTTGCCCCTTTAGGTGGCGTCACAGACCCTCGGATGAAAGTATGTGTTATAGATCCACCAATTGAAGGATAACAATTAGTAGGTCGGAGTCTCTATAAAATTTCTATATATACGTATATATATACACGTATATCGGCTTAAAATATACACATAAGAAGAATTGTTTAAATATAAATTGGACAATATAGTAGTGTAAATTAAAAGAAAATTGCAGATTTAACTCACTTCTCCCAGGAGGTATCGGATGGGATAAACTCAAGACACCCTCCGGATTACCTCCTGCGCCTGGGTAGCCTGTAGGATCTCACGAAATGACAGCAGTCCAAACTCATACGTCTTGCCAATCATCTTTATTGAACCACAGGGAGCAGATACCTTCACCCTGTGGTTCAATAATGACAATTGGCAAGACGTACAAGTTTGGACTGCTGTCATTTTGTGAGATCCAACAGGCTACCCAGACGCAGGAGGTAATCCGGAGGGTGTCTTGAGTTTATCCCATCCGATACCTCCTGGGTGTAGTGAGTTAAATCAGCAATTTTCTTTTAATTTACACTACTATATTGTCCAATTTATTTTTAAACAATTCTTCTTGTGTGTATATTTTAAGCCGATATACGTGTATATATATATATACATATACATAGAAATTTTATAGAGACTCCAACCTACTAATTGTTATCATTCAATTAGTGGATCTATAACACATACTTTCATCCAAGGGTCTGTGGCGCCACCTAAAGGGGCAAAAAACATTTTTTCCTCTGTTTTCCGAGTAGTACACCATTTTTACAGACTGACAATAATACTCACCAAACCAAAGATAAAATCAATTTTAGATGGAGGAAAAATTGTTAGGAAACATTCTTTCCTATATATTTACTTGTATTTTGATTGCAAAGTACTTCTCACACATATGGGCCCCTAAATTGCCAGGGCAGTATAACTATGCCACAAGTGACCCCATTTTGGAAAGAAGACACCCCAAGGTATTCCGTGAGGGGCATGGCGAATTCCTAGAATTTTTTATTTTTTGTCGCAAGTTAGTGGAATATGAGACTTTGTAAGGAAAAAAAAATCATCATTTTCCGCTAACTTGTGGCAAAAAATAAAAAATTCTAGGAACTCGCCGTGCCCCTCACGGAATACCTTGGGGTGTCTTCTTTCCAAAATGGGGTCACGTGTGGGGTAGTTATACTGCCCTGGCAATTTAGGGGCCCAAATGTGGGAGAAGTACTTTGCAATCAAAATGTGTAAAAAATGGCCTGCGAAATCCGAAAGGTGCACTTTGGAATATGTGCCCCTTTGCCCACCTTGGCTGCAAAAAAGTATCACACATCTGGTATCGCCGTACTCAGGAGAAGTTGGGGAATGTGTTTTGGGGTGTCATTTTACATATACCCATGCTGGGTGAGAAAAATATCTTGGTCAAATGCCAACTTTGTATAAAAAAATTGGAAAAGTTGTCTTTTGCCAAAGTATTTCTCTCACCCAGCATGGTTATATGTAAAATGACACCCCAAAACACATTCCCCAACTTCTCCTGAGTACGGCGATACCAGATGTGTGACACTTTTTTGCAGCCTAGGTGGGCAAAGGGACCCACATTCCAAAGTACACCTTTCGGATTTCACCGGTCATTTTTTACAGATTTTGATTGCAAACTACTTCTCACACATATGGGCCCCTAAATTGCCAGGGCAGTATAACTACGCCACAAGTGACCCCATTTTGGAAAGAAGACACCCCAAGGTATTCCGTGAGGGGCATGGTGAGTTCCTAGAATTTTTTATTTTTTGTCGCAAGTTAGTGGAATATGAGACTTTGTAAGAAAAAAAATAAAAAATCATCATTTTCCGCTAACTTGTGACAAAAAATAAAAAGTTCTATGAACTCACTATGCCCATCAGCGAATACCTTAGGGTGTCTACTTTCTGAAATGGGGTCATTTGTGGGGGTTTTCTACTGTTTGGGCATTGTAGAACCTCAGGAAACATGACAGGTGCTCAGAAAGTCAGAGCTGCTTCAAAAAGCGGAAATTCACATTTTTGTACCATAGTTTGTAAACGCTATAACTTTTACCCAAACCATTTTTTTTTGCCCAAACATTTTTTTTTTATCAAAGACATGTAGAACAATAAATTTAGAGAAAAATTTATATATGGATGTCGTTTTTTTTGCAAACTTTTACAGCTGAAAGTGAAAAATGTAATTTTTTTGCAAAAAAATCACTACATTTTGATTAATAACAAAAAAAGAAAAAATGTCACCAGCAATGAAATACCACCAAATGAAAGCTCTATTAGTGAGAAGAAAAGGAGGTAAGATTCATTTGGGTGGTAAGTTGGATGACCGAGCGATAAACGGTGAAAATAGTGTAGTGCAGAAGTGTAAAAAGTGGCCTGGTCATTAAGGGGTTTCAGCTAGCGGGGTTGAAGTGGTTAAAAAAGACGGTGTTGAAAATTTGTTAAAATTTTTAAAATGGCTTACAAAATTATAAGCCTTATAACATCCTAAAAAAAGGAAATAACATTTACCATACAGGGAGTGCAGAATTATTAGGCAAATGAGTATTTTGACCACATCATCCTCTTTATGCATGTTGTCTTACTCCAAGCTGTATAGGCTCGAAAGCCTACTACCAATTAAGCATAGTAGGTGATGTGCATCTCTGTAATGAGAAGGGGTGTGGTCTAATGACATCAACACCCTATATCAGGTGTGCATAATTATTAGGCAACTTCCTTTCCTTTGGCAAAATGGGTCAAAAGAAGGACTTGACAGGCTCAGAAAAGGCAAATAGTGAGATATCTTGCAGAGGGATGCAGCACTCTTAAAATTGCAAAGCTTCTGAAGCGTGATCATCGAACAATCAAGCGTTTCATTCAAAATAGTCAACAGGGTCGCAAGAAGCGTGTGGAAAAACCAAGGCGCAAAATAACTGCCCATGAACTGAGAAAAGTCAAGCGTGCAGCTGCCAAGATGCCACTTGCCACCAGTTTGGCCATATTTCAGAGCTGCAACATCACTGGAGTGCCCAAAAGCACAAGGTGTGCAATACTCAGAGACATGGCCAAGGTAAGAAAGGCTGAAAGACGACCACCACTGAACAAGACACACAAGCTGAAACGTCAAGACTGGGCCAAGAAATATCTCAAGACTGATTTTTCAAAGGTTTTATGGACTGATGAAATGAGAGTGAGTCTTGATGGGCCAGATGGATGGGCCCGTGGCTGGATTGGTAAAGGGCAGAGGGCTCCAGTCCGACTCAGACGCCAGCAAGGTGGAGGTGGAGTACTGGTTTGGGCTGGTATCATCAAAGATCAGCTTGTGGGGCCTTTTCGGGTTGAAGATGGAGTCAAGCTCAACTCCCAGTCCTACTGCCAGTTTCTGGAAGACACCTTCTTCAAGCAGTGGTACAGGAAGAAGTCTGCATCCTTCAAGAAAAACATGATTTTCATGCAGGACAATGCTCCATCACACGCGTCCAAGTACTCCACAGCGTGGCTGGCAAGAAAGGGTATAAAAGAAGAAAATCTAATGACATGGCCTCCTTGTTCACCTGATCTGAACCCCATTGAGAACCTGTGGTCCATCATCAAATGTGAGATTTACAAGGAGGGAAAACAGTACACCTCTCTGAACAGTGTCTGGGAGGCTGTGGTTGCTGCTGCACGCAATGTTGATGGTGAACAGATCAAAACACTGACAGAATCCATGGATGGCAGGCTTTTGAGTGTCCTTGCAAAGAAAGGTTGCTATATTGGTCACTGATTTGTTTTTGTTTTGTTTTTGAATGTCAGAAATGTATATTTGTGAATGTTGAGATGTTATATTGGTTTCACTGGTAAAAATAAATAATTGAAATGGGTATATATTTGTTTTTTGTTAAGTTGCCTAATAATTATGCACTGTAATAGTCACCTGCACACACAGATATCCCCCTAAAATAGCTAAAACCAAAAACAAACTAAAAACTACTTCCAAAAATATTCAGCTTTGATATTAATGAGTTTTTTGGGTTCATTGAGAACATGGTTGTTGTTCAATAATAAAATTAATCCTTAAAAATACAACTTGCCTAATAATTCTGCACTCCCTGTATGCCTACGTTAATGTTTGCATTATTTTGCAAATGTCAATTAATAATTATTTTTTGAGGAATCAATATCTGTCTTACAAATAAATAAAAAAAGGCAGATTTTTCCATATTGAATTACATTCACTAATAACATGAAGTATGATGTGTGATGAGAAAACAATCTCAGAATCGCTTGGATAATTAAAAACATTCCAGTGTTATTACCAAATAAAGTATTTGGGGGGTACTATCTCTCCTTGGGGAGACGGTGTCTTAATCAGAGTGAGGAGACTTTTAGGCCATACATGATCCTCTGGAATTCTAGGAAAAAATGGAGGCAAATGAGCTCTTCACAAGCTCTGCCTCTAATGACACCAGTTGTAAGGCAGCTATCCTATAAGTCAATGTTTAACCCTTTAAATAAGCCTTGAGATGTGACTTGAATATTAAATAAGACAGCCTGCTTTGGGATTTAATGAATAAGCGTTTTTTTCGCCTTCCAAAAGCTATAACTTTTTGTCGATGTAGCCATATAAGGGCTTGTTTTGTGTGGGACATGTTGTAATTTTTAATGGTGCCATGTTGGGGCACATTGATTAAAGTTTATTAATTATTTCTGGGAAAGGAATGGGAAGAACAGCACTACTGCCACTGAGATTTTATGTTTTAAATTGTGCAGAGTTCATAATTAACATTACAACTTTACTATCTTGGTTAGTACAATTACAGCAATACCAAAAACATATATATACAGGTCCTTCTCAAAAAATTAGCATATTGTGATAAAGTTCATTATTTTCTGTAATGTACTGATAAACATTAGACTTTCATATATTTTAGATTCATTACACACCAACTGAAGTAGTTCAAGCCTTTTATTGTTTTAATATTGATGATTTTGGCATACAGCTCATGAAAACCCAAAATTCCTATCTCAAAAAATTAGCATATCATGAAAAGGTTCTCTAAACGAGCTATTAACCTAATCATCTGAATCAACTAATTAACTCTAAACACCTGCAAAAGATTCCTGAGGCTTTTAAAAACTCCCAGCCTGGTTCATTACTCAAAACCGCAATCATGGGTAAGACTGCCGACCTGACTGCTGTCCAGAAGGCCATCGTTGACACCCTCAAGCAAGAGGGTAAGACACAGAAAGAAATTTCTGAACGAATAGGCTGTTCCCAGAGTGCTGTATCAAGGCACCTCAGTGGGAAGTCTGTGGGAAGGAAAAAGTGTGGCAGAAAACGCTGCACAACGAGAAGAGGTGACCGGACCCTGAGGAAGATTGTGGAGAAGGACCGATTCCAGACCTTGGGGGACCTGCGGAAGCAGTGGACTGAGTCTGGAGTAGAAACATCCAGAGCCACCGTGTACAGGCGTGTGCAGGAAATGGGCTACAGGTGCCGCATTCCCCAGGTCAAGCCACTTTTGAACCAGAAACAGCGGCAGAAGCGCCTGACCTGGGCTACAGAGAAGCAGCACTGGACTGTTGCATGTCATTCGGAAATCAAGGTGCCAAAGTCTGGAGGAAGACTGGGGAGAGGGAAATGCCAACATGCCTGAAGTCCAGTGTCAAGTACCCACAGTCAGTGATGGTCTGGGGTGCCATGTCAGCTGCTGGTGTTGGTCCACTGTGTTTTATCAAGGGCAGGGTCAATGCAGCTAACTATCAGGAGATTTTGGAGCACTTCATGCTTCCATCTGCTGAAAAGCTTTATGGAGATGAAGATTTCATTTTTCAGCACGACCTGGCACCTGCTCACAGTGCCAAAACCACTGGTAAATGGTTTACTGACCATGGTATTACTGTGCTCAATTGGCCTGCCAACTCTCCTGACCTGAACCCCATAGAGAATCTGTGGGATATTGGGAAGAGAAAGTTGAGAGACGCAAGACCCAACACTCTGGATGAGCTTAAGGCCGCTATCGAAGCATCCTGGGCCTCCATAACACCTCAGCAGTGCCACAGGCTGATTGCCTCCATGCCACGCCGCATTGAAACGGTCATTTCTGCAAAAGGATTACCGACCAAGTATTGAGTGCATAACTGAACATAATTATTTGAAGGTTGACTTTTTTTGTATTAAAAACACCTTTCTTTTATTGGTCGGATGAAATATGCTAATTTTTTGAGATAGGAAATTTGGGTTTTCATGAGCTGAATGCCAATATCATCAATATTAAAACAATAAAAGGCTTGAACTACTTCAGTTGGTGTGTAATGAATCTAAAATATATGAAAGTCTAATGTTTATCAGTACATTACAAAAAATAATGAACTTTATCACAATATGCTAATTTTTGGAGAAGGACCTGTATATATTTTTCTATTGACATGGCATCTAAAGGATTAATTAGCCTGAATCAGTGCTTCTGCAAATCCAGGCCATCAGAGAAGGAGGACGCTCTCATGTGAGTGCCAAGTCCTTGCTCGCCCCTGCACTGGAAGCCTTTGAAGAACATAGATTGGTCCACTGTAGTGTTGATCTAGCACCATAGTGCTCAGGTGCTCGGGGGCTCGGGGTGAACACATCGGGTATAATGGAAGTCAATGGGATAGCCCGAGCATTAAACCAGGCACCCCCTACTCTGAAGAGGGGAGGGTGTCTGGTTCATAAGAAAAGTTCATAAATTGATGGAAACACCACTGAAATGGTTCGGAAACAGCATGGGGAGGATGTCTGGATGCATCTTGGACTCCCAGGTTTCTGCTGGGAACAATGTTTTCCGAGTAGTACGCCGCTTTTACAGACTGACAATAATACGCACAAAACCGAAGAGAAAATTGATTTTAGAGGAAAATGTATTAGGAAACATTCTTTCCTGTATATTTAATTTTATATAAAGTGCAACCTGTATATCACATAAAGGAGGGAATCATTCACATTGTGGAACAATTGTTCAGGTAGTGGGACTCCTACACTCATAACTGTCATAACATTTAACTGTCCGCAGCGGACACCGTCTACAGAAAAAGTACACTAGATGTCACTGATATTTTAGGGATGCACACACTTTACACAGGAGATGTGGCGCGGATAATTTACCTGTCCGCAGCGGACACCATCTACGGAAAAAGTGCATTGGATGTCACTGATATTTTAGGGATGCGCACATTTTAAACAGGAGATGTGGCGCGGATAATTTAACTGTCCCCAGCGGACACCGTCTACGGAAAAAATGCAATGGATGTCACTGATATTTTTGGGATGCACACACTTTAAATTAGAGATGTGGCGCGGGTAATTTAACTGTCCGCAGCGGACACCACCTGCGGAAAAAGTATACTGGATGTCACTGATATTTTAGGGATGTGCACACTTTACACAGGAGATGTGGCGTGAATAATTTAAATGTCCACAGCGGCCTATTACACTGTATTTAGCACAGGATGCGCTAAATATATATATATATATTGCTGCTGTCACACACAATAGTCCTTAAAAGGACTTTTGGGTCTCTGACAAAAAATTTGTATAAAAATCTTCCTATTACACTCCCTACACTGTCTGTCCCTTCCTATGCACAGCTCTCCCTAACACTGAGCAATTTAGCGCAGGTTGCACTGCAAACATTTATTGCTGCTCTCACACACAATAGTCCTTGCAACTACTTTTTTGAGTCTCTGAAATGTTTTGGTACCCCAAAAATATTCCATTACACTCTCTACACTCTCTGTCCCTTCCTATGCTCAGCTCTCCCTGACTACATATGAACCGAACATGCGTCATTGGGTGCTAGCTATATAGTACCCGATGATGCATTCTGGCCAGCCAATCACTGTAATTCCAGTAGCCAACATGGCTATTGGCATTACAGTGAGGGCAATACTTAACTACATGTTTATTTGCTGCGTAGCAGGCACGAAACGTGCGGGGAGGAGACTCGAGCATGATGCTCGAGCACATGCGGTACTCGGCCGAACATCATCACTAGTCCACTATTAAAAGATGACCTAGCCTAAAGCTCCTTATCAACTGCCGCAAAAAAGGCATATTGGTGGTCACTAAGGAGTTAACACCATTGCATTCTATGGTGCTATTCACATGGCCATTTTTTTTAACCGCCAGTGAATAGCAGCCATGGAAAAATAGAACATGTCCTATGTTTCGCCATTTTCATGAGTCCATTGATATCAATGGAACAGTTTTTAACAGCCATTTAGACTGGAGTGCATCCGTCTTACTGACATTAAAAATTGGTACACAAGGGCATTTCATGGGTTAAAAAATACTCACATCATCCATTTGCACGCATGGCAACACTTGCTCCATTCTAGAGGCAGCAGAACCTGTTTCTCCCAGTGGCATGACTTCACATGATGTGATGTCACAATACTGGGAAGTCAGGTCCTGGTACCTCCAGTGAGGAGCAAGTGTTTCCATGCGTGCAAACGGATAAGGTATTTTTTCTTATAGAAAAAGGGTCGTTCAGCACTATGGAGGGTGGGTGTTGAGAGAGGGCTATTATATATACTGGGGCACAATGGGGAGCCAAAATATATAATATAAATATATATTCCCCTAGGAGGGGAATTAGTTATGGAGAGGGGTACTATGGGGGTGATTTGATGTCCAGGGGTCACTTTGGGAGACATTAAGTATAATGAAGGCACTGCAAAAGTTGGGATGTTTAAAAAAAAAGCCAAAAAATGTAACAATTTTAATGCCTATTTTTGATAGCCGTTAAAACGAATGCAAAACGAATGTTCAAAATGGATAAACGGCCAGAAAATGGATGTATCTGTATTTAACAACAGTTTTAATTCACTGTCGTGTGAATGTAGCCTAATAGATGGGGTCACAAGTCATACGGACAGGGATTTTATAGCTGAGAGAATCCATCTTTGAAAAAAGAAGTAATTGTTAAAGTACAGTATATCAGATCAGACGTCTGCTGTTACCGACATACTGTTAATGTCTTTTAAAAGTATAAAGTGCTGTCCATCGAGCCCTCCTTCCCAGTGTTTATCACAAACCAACAAAGCTTTCTTCTTTGTTACCTGACACATTCCTGACAGCATGAAGCATGACTGATGAAAAATGTACTGGACACCAAGGGTTTATATTATCTTGTTTGCCAAGTATTTTCCACTGTAAGTGTTGTGTCATTGAGTTTGTTGATAACAATGTTACCTGTATTTGCCTCAGTGGATTAAATGACCCACAAACCACTTTCATCCATAGCAAAATCAATATCCTGCCAAGATACAGCAGCACCGGAGAAATGGTTGTTAAACATATCACCTAGGAGGTTGCTCCTGAGAAACTATTTTCAGTTCTGCCATATTTGCACATATTTTATGTACTGTTTAAAAGGGAGATGTCTATAAATGCAAAAAAAAAACTAAATTGTGAGCCATTTGGAATTATAAGCCTTTACTTATACATGGTTGAGTCACATTATTTTGACTACTTCCTACTTTCAACATCAACAGAATGTAGTTCATGAAGGAAATCGTGCCATGAGCTGGCTTGGTGGGTATATAAGGTGTGTGATAGGCTGCCTGCAAAGAAAGCTCTGCCTCTAATGCCACCAGATATAAGGTAGCTATCCAATAAGTCAATGTTTGACCCTTTAGATAGGCCTTGAGAAGTGACTTGGATATTAAATAAGCCAGCATCTCATCTGTAGACAGCTGTTTCGGGGTGATTGCCCTTCATCAGTGCAGAACAGAGAGTACTGGCTTAACTTTTCCACTACCTGAGTTTTTTTTGTTATCTTCCTTGAGCCGCGGCGTTTGAGGCAAAACTGATCCATGCCTACATTCTCTGGCTCAGTATAATTATAACAATACCCCATATGTATCATTTTTTTTATGTCTAAATAGTGTAAAAACAAATTAAAACTGTATACAATTATTTTTTTTTACATCACTATATTCTAATCCCCCAAACTTTTTTTTAAGTTATGTCTACTGAGCTGTATAGGGGTGAATTTTTTGTGGGACTTTTTATAGATACCACTTTGGAATGTGTGTGACTTTTTGATCACACTTTATCACATTTTTTGTGTAAGAGAAGCAATAAAAAAAATGGCAAATTGCTCATTTTGACCCTTTTTACAGTTTCGCCATTCACCGTATTGGAAAAATATTTTTATACTTGAATAGTATGGGAATTTTTGGTCAGGGTAATGCCCATAATGTTTATATTTTTTGCTATTTAGGTATTTATTTTTTATCATACGGAAATGGGGGAGATTTAAACATATATAAGTTTAAAAAAATTGTAACATAAATTTTTTTTTTACAATCTGCTTTTGAATTTTTTATTTTGAACCATCATGTATTTTTAAACTAACTTTATTATTGTGAATTGCTCATTTCTTATGTTGGCCTGCCATCTGGTGGTCAAAATAAGAATTGCAGTATGAATGCTGTGAGTCTCGTCAGCCCCATTGGCCGCAGGGGGTGTTGGTAGGAAGCCCAGAAGCTAAAGCTTCAAGGTTTTTGACTATTTAGATGTGTGATCTCACTTAATCACGGCATCTAAAGCCTTTAATTACCACGATCGGCATTCTTGTTTGAAACAGCAGAGACCTGCCGGTCATGACGCCTGCTGCACGTGCGAGTGAGCACCATGTTTGCCTATTACTCCAGTGCCGCTGGTAGCGAATGGGTTAACTGGGTGAGAGACCTAAGTCAGGATTTGGGGGGTCTATCTCAAGTGGACAAATGGCACCACTGTGAATAAGCGTGGAAACTACGGAGCACGATGTGCCATTGATATGATGTGTGTCTAAAACAACAGTTCAGTGAACTCTACTGTGTATGTAGATGCACCTCTTCTAACAAGGTTTCATCGTCAGAAAAGGCTTACATTTTCACAACATTATCAGAATCAGAATTGGACCTTCACTCACTGACAAAAGTTGTGTTCTCCAATGAGTCACATTTTCTGTTTTATTGAATGGGTGGACATTGGCATGTCAGGCCAAAAACATCAGAGAACATTCTGCATATTCTCTGTCCCCATTTATCTATGTAGAAGGCAGTCTCAACTGAGTTGGGTATGAATCCATCATTGCAGGTCATGTAGACCCATACATGCTGATTGTCTTACCTGGAGAGGGTGGAATCTTATGGCAAGACACTGCAACATGTAACATGGGACCACCTCGGTCATCGTGTTTGCTTTATGGATTCTCCCCCAAGTACCCTACAGCAGCTGTTGGATGCACTAGAGTCAGCATTGCTCCTGAGACCTCCAGTGACGGCCTACCAGGACCTTATTGAGTTGACTTGCAGTAGTTAGTGGGATTCTCATATTTAAGTATATAGCTATTATCTGTCGTTTGTTTCACTGGCATGATGATAATAAAATATTGTCCAACATCTACTAAGAGTGAGAGAATATATTGTATATTAGAACTAGTGTTAAACATGAATGTTTTATGTAGCTATCATATTGATTTTTTTAGATGGCCACAAGATCACCTCTGATTCTTTGGGCATAGGAAATCATTAAAATTACATTGCAATAGTTCTACAATTTTACTGTGACTTGTGCATTACTGATTTACTATGCAGCGTCAGGTCAGGGGTATTCTAGTCATATTGCGTTATCCCTTATTCACAGGATAGGGGATAACTATTTGACCCACAGCTATGATGGAGATTGATAGCAAAAATTGGGACCGCCAAAACAAATGGAGCAGCATGTAGATCATGCACACTATGGCTCTATTGATCACTATTGGTTGACAGAAATAGCCAAGCACTTGTATTTAGCTGTCTCTGGCAGTCCTATAAAGATGAATGAAGTTGCAATTAGTGATGTCCCGAACTATTTGCGGGCGAACAGTTCACGACAAACATAGCTTGTTCGCGTTCGCCGCGGCGGGCGGACATATGTGATGTTTGGTCCGCCCCCTTTACATCATCATTGAGCAAACTTTGACCCTGTACCTCACAGTCAGCAGACACATTCCAGCCAATCAGCAGCAGACCCTCCCACCTCCTGGACAGCATCCATTTTAGATTCATTCTGAAGCTGCATTTCTTAGTGAGAGGAGGGAGAGTGCTGCTACTAATCTATAAGGTAAAGCATTAGTTAGGGCATTGTTCTGTGTCCACAGACTCATCTGCTGTAAGGACAGCGTCCTGACAGCACCCCAAAAAGCCCTTTTTAGGGCTGGTACATCAGTCTGCATTTTTTATATATATATATATATATATATATATATATATATACACATTGCAGTTGCCTGCCCGTGTGTGAGAGGCTGCGGCTCAGTCACAGACAGTACTGTGTGCACACCATTCATACAGGGTGTCACAGACAATACCTTGCAGATAAAAAAATTCAATTTATATTATTTATCTGTGATATAATCGCATTTGCAAGCCAGTGAGTGACTGTGTGGCTGTCACGACCAGATCTTTGAGAAGTTCTGATAGATGTTCTTCAGTACCTCCTGCATGATCTTCTTTTGTTTTGCTTTCATTTTGACATCTCTCCTCCCTCTCCCAGCTGTCATCTATTAGCAGTGATTGCCTCCCTATATATCTCCTCCCTATACTGCCTCACCTTGCGGTTTATACAACTTCCTGGAGTGTGCTCATGCTGCAAGCTGCAACTGATGCTTCTACAGATAAGTCTGTTAATTTATTTGTGTTTTCCTGTTGCCTTGATCCTAGGTGACCCTGACTCCCTCTGTATTAAGTGTAGAGAGCCGGTGGTCGTGTCCCCTCACTATTATAGGGTGTTCAGGTGTCATACAGTCGAGGCACGAGGGCATGCAATTATCTATCATAGAGATTTTTTCATGGGCTGAGAAGACAGGGAGAGCTTCAGGGCTTTAATAGGGGTCACCCTTTTGTTCCTTAGTTTCGGATCAAGCCAGTCGGATCCTTATTTGTAACTTCTTGTTTTCTGTTACACCATCCGTGACAGTGGCCCACAGACAGTACTGTGTGCACACCATCCATACAGGGTATCACAGACAATACCTTGCAGATATAAATAATTAAATTTATATAATTTATCTGTGATATATTGCAGTTACAAGCCAGTGAGTCACTGTGTGGCCCACAGACAATACTGTGTGCACACCATCCATACAGGGTGTCACAGACAATACCTTGCAGATAAAATAAAAAAATCAATTTATATTATTTCTCTGTGATATAATCGCATTTGCAAGCCAGTGAATGACTGTGTGGCCCACAGACATTACTGTGTGCACACCATCCATACAGGGTGTCACAGAAAATGCCTTGCAGATAAAAAAAAAATCAATTTATATAATTTATCTGTGATATAATCGCAGTTACAAGCCAGTGAGTGACTGTCTGGCCCACAGACAGTACTGTGTGCACACCATCCATACAGGGTGTCACAGACAATACCTTGCAGATAAAAATAATTATTTTTGTATAATTTATCTGTGATATAATCGCATTTGCAAGCCAGTGAGTGACTATGTAGCCCACAGACAGTACTGTGTGCACACCATCCATACAGGGTGTCACAGACAATACCTTGCAGATAAAAATAATTATTTTTGTATAATTTATCTGTGATATAATCGCATTTGCAAGCCAGTGAGTGACTATGTAGCCCACAGACAGTACTGTGTGCACACCATCCATACAGGGTGTCACAGACAATACCTTGCAGATAAAAAAAAATATATATATTATTTCTCTGTGATATAATCGCATTTGCAAGCCAGTGAGTGACTGTGTGGCCCACAGACATTACTGTGTGCACACCATCCATACAGGGTGTCACAGACAATACCTTGCAGATAAAAAAAAACTATTTATATAATTTATCTGTGATATAATCACAGTTACAAGCCAGTGAGTGACTGTCTGGCCCACAGACAGTACTGTGTGCACACCATCCATACAGGGTGTCACAGACAATACCTTGCAGATAAAAATAATGCAATTTATATTATTTCTCTGTGATATAATTGCATTTGCAAGCCAGTGAGTGACTGTGCGTCCCACAGACAGTACTGTGTGCACACCATTAATACAGGGTGTCACAGACAATACCTTGCAGATAAAAAAAGAATCAATTTATATAATTTATCTGTGATATAATCGCAGTTACAAGCCAGTGAGTAACTGTCTGGCCCACAGACAGTACTGTGTGCACACCATCCATACAGGGTGTCACAGACAATACCTTGCAGATAAAAAAAAATCAATTTATGTAATTTATCTGTGATATAACCGCAGTTACAAGCCAGTGAGTAACTGTCTGGCCCACAGACAGTACTGTGTGCACACCATCCATACATGGTGTCACATACAATACCTTGAGAAAAAAAAAATATATTTATATAATTTATCTGTGATATAATCGCAGTTGAAAGCCAGTGTGTGTCAGGCCCACACAGACTGTACTGTGCCCACTGCCCACCACTTATATAGGGTGGCACAGTACCTTGCACGCAAAGTACCACTTATCTAAAAACAAATGACAGGCAGAGGCAGGCCACCCCGCAGGGGCTGTCGTGGTCATGGTGCTGTGATTTCCACTGGCCCTGGAAAATGCCCAGTGTTCAGAGGCCACGTACCCTGAACCCAAAAAATTCAGAGAAAATAGTTGACTGGCTTACACAGGACGCCCAATCTTCAACAGCTTCCGCTAAGAACCTTGACGCACCATCCTCCTCCAGCTCAGCTTTGGTCACCTGCTCTCAAGTTACCACCCTCCTGCCCACCACCACCACTACCCCCACAGCCACCACAGCTTCTTCACTTGATCCCTCAGAGGAGTTATTTACACATCAGTTGGATGAAATTAGTGATGCGCACCATTATTGCCAGAGGATGTAGATAACAGGGATATGTCTCAGTCAGGCAGCATTACACACATGGACGTACAGTGTGATGATGATGATGATGTTGTACCCGCTGCTGCTTCCTTTGCTGAGGTGTCAGATACAAGTGAAGCGGTTGATGATGACGATGTGTTCGTGGATGCCACGTGGGTGGAGGGGGAAATTTCTGAAGGGGAGGCAGAGAGAAGGAGGAGATGAGTTGTAAGCAGGAGGAGGTTGTCGCAAGGAGCTAGTGGCACAGTCAGACAGCATGTATCGGCACCCGGGGTCAGCCCGACAGCACGCCAATCAACGCATGCTGTTGCCACTACCAGAATGTCATCATTGCAATGCTCAGCAGTGTGGCATTTTTTGTGTGTGTCTGCCTCTGATAACAGCAATGCCATTTGCAACCTGTGCCAAAAGAAACTGAGTTGTGGGAAGTCCAACACCCACCTCGGTACAACTGCTTTGCAAAGGAACATGATCTCATATCACAAACGCCAATGGGATCAACACATGAGTACAAGCAGCACACAAACTCAAAGCCACCATCCCCCTCCTGGTCCAGCATCTTCAGCCACGTCAATCACTGCTGTCCTCCTTGCCCCCTCTAAACCACCCTCCACTCCGCCTCTCACCTCCAGCAGTTCCATCTCATCTGCCCACAGTCAGGTGTCTGTAAAGGAAATGTTTGAGCGTAAGACGCCAATGTCACAGAGTTACCCCCTTGCCCGGCGTCTGACAGCTGGCTTGACGGAACTCTTAGTCCGCCAGCTTTTACCATGCCAGCTGGTGGAGTCTGAGGCCTTCAAAAAATTTGTCGCTATTGGGACACCACAGTGGAAGGTACCCGGACAAATTTTTTTTTTTTAAAAGGCAATCCCAAACCTCTACTCAGTGATTGAAAAGGAAGTCATGGCATCTCTGGCATACAGTGTTGGGGCAAGGGTCCATCTGACCACTGATACCTGGTCTGCAAAGCACAATCAGGGCAGGTATATCATGTACACTGCGCATTGGGTCAACCTGCTGATGGCTGCCAAGCATGGAATGTGTGGCTCTGCAGCGGAGTTGGTGACACTGCCACGACTTGCAGGCAGGCCTACTGCCACCTCCTCTACTCCATCCTCTTCGATAACCTCCTCAGCTGAGTCCTCTTCTGCTGCGGTGTCTGGCTGCACATCAACTGAATCCCCCCAGCTCCCCAGGGGCTATTCCACATCCCAGATATGACAGTGTCACGCTGTCTTGGGGTTGATTTGCCTGAAAGCAGAGAGCCACACCGGACCAGCACTCCTGTCTGCCCTGAACGCACAGCTGGATCAGTGGCTGACCCCGCACCAACTGGAGATCGGCAAAGTGGTGTGTGACAATGGAAGCAATTTGTTGGCGGCATTGAATTTGGGCAAGTTGTCACATGTGCTGTGCATGGCACATGTGTTGAATCTCATCGTACAACGCTTTGTGTCTAAGTACCCAGGCTTACAGGAAGTCCTCAAGCAGGCCAGGAAGGTATGTGGCCATTTCAGGCGTTCCTACACGGCCAGATATTCAGCGCCGAAACAACGTGCCAGCGAGGCGCTTGATTTGCGACAGCCCGACACGTTGGAATTCAACACTCCTAATGTTCGACCGCCTGCTCCAACAAGAAAAAGCCGTCAACGAGTATTTGTATGATCGGGGTGCTAGGACAGCCTCTGCGGAGCTGGGAATTTTTTTCCCACGTTACTGGACGCTCATGCGCAATGCCTGTAGGCTCATGCGTCCTTTTGAGGAGGTGACAAACCTAATCAGTTGCACTGAAGGCACCATCAGTGACCTCATCCCATTTGTTTTCTTCCTGGAGCGTGCCCTGGGAAGAGTGCTGGATCAGGCTGTAGATGAGCGTGAAGAGGAAGAGGAAGAGTTGTGGTCACCATCACCACCAGAAACAGCCTTGTCATCATCGCTTGCCGGACCTGCGGCAACGCTGCAAGAGGGGTATGAGGAAGAAAAGTCAGAGGAGGAATGTGGCTTTGAGGAGGAGGAAGACCAACCACAGCAGGCATCCCAGGGTGATCGTTGTTGTCACCTATCTGGGACCCATGGTGTGGCTGGGGGGAAGAACAGATCGTCAATGACATCAGTGAGGAGGAGGAACAGGAAATGAGTAGCTCGGCATCCAACCTTGTGCAAATGGGGTCTTTCATGCTGTCATGTCTGTTGAGGGACCCTCGTATAAAAAGGATGTAGGAGAACGACCTTTACTGGGTGGCCACGCTACTAGACCCCCAGTATAAGCAGAAAGTGGCGGAAATGTTACCAAATTACCGAAAGTCAGAAAGGATGCAGCAGTTCAAAACCAAACTAAAAAATATGCTTTACACAGCTTATAAGGGGGATGTCACAGCACAATGGGAATCTAACTGGGGAAGAGGTGAAAGTAACCCTCCTCCCACCACGACCACGGTGGCAAGGACAGGACGCTTTACAGATGTGTTGTTGATAGAGGACATGCAGAGCTTTTTCAGTCCTACACATCGCCACAGCCCTTCGGGATCCAGCCTTAGAGAACGAGTCGACCGACAGGTAGCAGACTACCTCGCTTTAACTGCAGATATCGACACTCTGAGGAGCGATTACCCCTTGACTACTGGGTGTGCAGGCTTGACCTGTGGCCTGAGCTATCCCAGATTGCAATAGAACTTCTGGCCTGCCCCGCTTCAAGTGTCCTGTCAGAAAGGACCTTCAGTGCAGCAGGAGGCATTGTCACTGACAAAAGAAGTTGCCTCGGTCAAAAAAGTGTTGATTACCTCACCTTCATTAAGATGAATGAGGCATGGATCCCAAAGGGACTGACAGTGGGGGATACGTTTGACTAACAAAAGAGCTGATGCCTTGGCCTCAAAATGGTCCCCACACTGCTGTATTTAATGTCTGCATACCGGTCGACTTTCGTGAACTCTCCGCCACCAACTAGGGTTCAAGCCGCAATGTTTTAGTCACCTTTCTGCCTGGAAAACATACATTTTTCCGGCCACTGCTTAGTGGCTGCAACAATACCAAATTTTTCAGGCATGTGTACATGCCTAATTTTTCTGGCATCTGGTGCTGCATTGTGGCTGCAAAAACAAAACAAAAAAAAAAGGCACATACATGTGTCAATTCCTCTTCGTGATCGGTACCTTGTTGTGGTGAAGGGGCTTGCGTATCACAATGAAGCGATTATCACCTCTATGAGTGTGCTGGCAATGTTGCCACACCCCAGATGATAAGGCCATTACTTCATTATGATCAGACCAAAAGCGATCAGCTGGATAATTTTTCATAGAAAAAATATACATTTAATTTTATTAATTTTTTTGTATGGGTTTTTAATACGTAAAATGAAAAAAAAATCATAATAAAGTCTCTTAATAGTTTATTAGAAATAATGCAGACAATTTAAAAAATCCCCATCAATTCCAATACAAAGCAAGTACAGAGCTCAGAACTAAATTATTTCAGGATGTCATAATGGTTCGTTAATTCGACAATGGTTAATCAATTCGAAAAATCTATTCAATTCATCTTTCGGGGACCCTTGGTGTTGTATGTGGCTGGGTGGAGGAAGAAACCTTCAATGACATCAATGGGACATGGCTAGCTTGGTATCCAACCTTGTGCAAATGGGGAGTTTGCGGTTGGGAAAATGGACTGTTTGCGGTTGTTTGCAGTGCATTAAAAGGGGAGTTTGGTCTGTCAATGTCTGTGAAGCGGGCGTAACCCTTACACTACCTGATCGATACAACATCATACCTGATCGTATACACACACTGGATGTTTTAAACCACGTTGTTCAAAAAAATGTACGATTGTTAGGTGATTTATGCCCTTTATGGATTAATACCCAACTCTGCGTCAACTATTTAATTTTCCATGGGAGTTTTGCCATGGATCCCCCTCCGGCATGCCACAGTCCAGGTGTTAGTCCCCTTGAAACTACTTTTCCATCACTACTGTGGCTAGAAAGAGTCCCTGTGGGTTTTAAAATTCGCCTGCTTATTGAAGTCAATGGCGGTTCGCGAACATTTTCAAAAATGTGCGTTCGCCGTTTGCGAACGGAAAATTTTATGTTCGCGACATCTCTAGTTGCAATATGCATGCTCGAACATTCATTTTCGGGGACTCCATTCTTAAGATCAGAGGTTAGACCCCCACAGATCGAATATTTAAACCCTATTCTGTGGATATGAAGATAATTTAATATATCTAGAATACCATTTTAAGCCCAAATGATAAGTATAGCTGTTTATTCAGTTTGGGCAGATTGTAAAGAGAGAGAATGTTTTATAACTTTAAAGATAGATTCAAGGTAGAGTTTTTTTTTTGCTTTGTTTTTATATAATAAGCACCAGTTTGAATAATAACTTTTTTTTTTTTTCATTTTTAAGTAGTTTGTCTTTGGTACAATGATATAGAATTAGACTTTAAGATGATTTTACAACATGTTTTATTGTGCCTTTTTCACAGTAATTCCTTGTTTGGAAATGTGTCTTATAATTTCTATGCTTACAGATGTTCATCTTATTGCTGTTGATGTTGTGCCTTCAGGTGTTAGAGCAACTATTGCCTTAGTGATCACATCTATACTTGCCAAGTCTTGGTGTGCATAATCTGTACCATTTAAAAGGAAATGATGACTGTTTGAAGGTAGTATCTACAGTATATTATGCAACAAAACCAAAGAACAATTATGGCAGAAGTATAATTTGTCCCCTAACAAATCGAATTTGACTTCTTACTGTCTATTAGAATAAATATAAGAGACTGGGCTAATATCTTCCATGTCTTTGGCTCATGATTACAGAAAGACATTGGCACACTGACAAGAGATATTGAAGATGCTCTATAATGAACACCATACTGCAAAAATGGGGGATTATGGGACCTACATTCATTGAGGAAATGCTAATTATAGATAGATACGGAAATTATTGTATAGTATTGTAGTTTATAGATGAAATCAATGTAATACAATTATATTATTTACTGGAACTAATATTTCTGGTAGCAATGGACGAACATCGGTCGGGACAATTCGCAAAAGCGATCGCGCAAACATGATTAAATGTTCGTGAACCGCAAGTTCGCAGCCAGCCCCATTCACTTTAATGGCAGACAAACCTGAAAAACCTTCAGGTCATATTTGCAGCCACCAAATACTTACTAGAAGTGCACAAATAGTCCCACAACATGGACAGTGACATACCAGAGGGGGACCAATGGCAAAAATTCCAGCAAAAAAATATGTATTTTAATCAGGGGCCATTTGTATGCGTCTTAAAGGGAAACTCTCAAAAATGTGCCTAGAAAAATGTTATTTTAGGCCAGTGGAGTACAGGCCCTAAACATTAAGCATTCACCGGACAGAAAACATCAAGTGATTATGTGGCTGGAGGTATATTAGACGGTCAATGGCTATCAATTTTACTGCAGGCCAGTGGACTACAGGCCCCAAAAATTATTCATTTACCATACAGAAAAGAAGAATTGATAATGTGTCTGGAGATACATTAGGCGGTCACCGTAAAACAATTTTACTGTTGGCCAATTAGATTACAGGCCCCAAAAATTATGCGCTCACCGTACAGAAAAGAACAAGTGATTATGTGGCTGGAGGTACATTAGGCGGTCACCATCTAACAATTTTACTGTTAGCCAGTTACATTAAAGGCCCCTAAATTTATGCATTCAATGTACAGAAAAGATCAAGTTATTATGTGGCTGGAGGTATATTAGACGGTCATTGTATATTAATTTTACTTTACTGCAGGCCAGTTGAGTATAGGTTCCAAACATTAGGCTTTCACTGGACAAAAAACATCAAGTGATTATGTGGCTGGAGGTATATTAGACAGCTATTGGATATCAATTTTACTGCAGCTAGTACAAATACATGTCAAATACATATGTTTAAAAGAACTTAAAATATAAAATTGGATTAAAAGCATGAAATCCCCCCTCTTAAAAAAAAAACCCTAATGGTAATAGGTGAAATTTAATTAAATGTGGTTGTCACAGGTGTTAAATTCCTCCGAGAGCCATGCCTCATTCATTTTTAGAAATGTGAAGTAGTCCACACTGTCGTGAGGTAGGCGAGTGCGCTTATCGATCACGATCCCCCTGCTGCGCTGAACGTCTTTTTAGACAGGTCACTCGACGAGGGGCAAGCCAAGAATTCCATGGCAAATTGTGCCAGCTCTGGCCACAGGTCAAGTCTGCACACCCAATAGTCACTTAACTCACTTAACACGTCAAATAGGTTCTGGAAAGCTGGGGAGGGTGCAGCAGAAGAGGCGGTAGCAGTGGAAAAGGAGGAGTCGGCCGAGGAGGAGACAGAGGATGGAGTAAGAGGAGGAGAAGAAGAGGCAGGCCTGCATGCAATCCGTGGCGGTAACACCAATCTACATGGTTGTCACGGTTTGCATACTTGGCAGAAGGTTCACCTAGTGGGCAGTAAAAGTTGTATGATAGGATTAGAATATGTAGAAGGGCACTTAACAGATGGAGTCACATCGAAATCTAAGAAGTCTAAGAAGAGAAGTCTAAGAAGTCTAAGAAGTAAAATCTAAGATCTTGTAGTAGGCAGAAACAGCGGGGACCACTCTCCTTGGGCTGATCTGGGTGCTGTCCTCAGACCGCTGCGTGGTGGCCGTTGCTACCTTCTCTTCCTCATCCGATGCCAAGAATGGCTGCATATCGGTAAAGTCTGGGAATGGATGGGAAAATAATTCCTCTGACTCGAGTGGAGGGGCTATGGTGGTGGTGGTGTCTTTGGGGGTGCACACAGCAGAGAGTGAGGAGGATGCTGATATAGAGGATGAAGATGGTGAAGAAGCGAAAGGCTGAGTGAGACACTTAACCAACTCTGGTGCGTCATTTGGCATAATCGCACGCACCTTCTCCAACTTCCCACTTAGGCACCGGCCTGGTGCACCTGCCCGACCCCTACCACTCCTGCTGAATGGCCTGCCTCTTCCTCTGACTGTCATTTTCAAAATGACCCTTTGACAAAGTCCCTATAGAAGAGCAGTATTTGTGGAAGCAGTTATATAGAACCCCTTAATGATTATTTGCTTGAAGCAGGTATATCAAACCCCTTAATCAGTTTTTTTGGGGGCAACAGGTATATCACACCATTTGCAAATAGTTATTCCAATAGCTTTTGTCCCTCTGTATAGCTGCGGTATCTTAGTAGAACTGTACACAAATGCTGCACAATACAAATGCACTATATAGAAATTATATTATAGGTATAGCACACCCCTGCCTCAATCAGTTTTTTTGGGGGGCAACTTGTAAATCACACCAGTTGCAATTAGTTGTTCCAATAGTGTTTGTCCCTCTGTATAGCTGCGGTATCTCTGCAGAACTGCACACGAATGCTGCATAATACAAATGCACTATATAGGAAGTATATTATAGGTATATCACACCCCTGCCTCAATCAGTTTTTTTTTTTTGGGGGGGGGGGGGGCAAATGGTATATCACACCATTTGCAATTAGTTGTTCCAATAGTGTTTGTCCCTCTGTATAGCTGCAGGATCGCAGCAGAACCGCACACAGCTGCTGCTCAATACAAATGCACTATAATATACTTTCTATGTTAGAAAGTATATTATAAGTATATCACACCGCTCAGTATGTCACACCTATCGATAGCACACCTGTACCAGTCTTTAAAAGGACTTTTGTAGCCCTATTAGCTAGCTTATAATGTCTCTAACAGTCTGTCCCTGCTCCACATAGCAACCTCTTTCTACACTTGCAAAAGACTGAATGTAAAATGGTGGCCATATCAGGTTAATTTATAGGGTAGGGGGTGTGTCCATGTGCTGAAATGTCTCAATGGGCTGTCCCACCTGATGAATGTGTCATGGGTCAAAGTTCTGCACAATGCAAAATAATATGGCTCCGGTGGACATCGCCATATGTTCGCCTGTTCAGTGAATCGCGAACGAGCAAAGTTCGCCGCAAAACTACCGCCGGGCGAACCGTAAGGCCATCTCTAATATCTTGTGCTAATAATCACATGGTAATGGATAAGGCTGTCAAATTTCTAGTTCATGACCCAGTCAAAATCTTTCAATGTAACTTTGAAGATCCCAGCAGCCAGACATTGGCAATAACCATTGATCTACAGTGCTTAGCTTAGAAAGCTGAACTTTTGAGTCCTAGCAATGTCTTTGCCTTTTGTTTGATGACAATAGGAATCCTAGGCAGATAGCAGATGATTAAAATATAGTTCATTCACATTGGTTTCTCTCTCTCCTATTCCCCACTCCACTTTGTATTCTACTTCCTCCTCTTCTTTCTCTTCACTATCTACTAAAGCGAACGCAAGAAATGCTTACCAGCTGGGCTATATGCATTTTCCTCACTGCTGTGCTCTTGACATTCCTTCAAACAAATCTTCACAGCAACCATTTCTCTGCGGATTGCAGATATTGTTCTTATCTAGACTCTCTAGCTGATGTACCATCAGACTCACATTTCTAATCTGTACAAGAAAGAATAAGAACTTATGCAGAAGAAAATTACTTTCCAAATATATCTTTATGAATGAATATAGGAGAAAAATGGATTTCTGCTCTGGCATCAGACTGAACAGATTTTCTCCTGGAGGAGAAAGAGTTAAAATGTGGTAGTGTATCACAGAGTACATGTCCTGTAGATAATGGGTCACTTGATGTACCAAATGCTTTGTCTATTGGAAAGCGTCTTTTCTGTGCATGCAAATCTTCCTACTCATGTTTTACCACTATGATGACACTGAAGTAAGGATAAGGGAATTTCTTGAAATTTGGTTCATGTGAAATTGAGCTACTCTGTGAAAGAAATGTGCAATCAGTTTTCCTTCCAAAAGAAAACTGAGTATCTTACACCACCACATGTAACTTGGCTATCTAAAAGTCAATGCTCAGCATTTTAAACAGGCTTTAAATTATGACTTGAATAATAGCTAAGCCTGCACTTCATCTGCAAACCACTTTAAAAGGCTATGATCAGCTTCTGGGGATTTTATTTTTTTAAATTTTGCATTCTACTCATTTTGGGCTAAAAAATATTTTTGAAATGGGTCTTTATTTGTAATACAAGCATTCAATTTCAGTCTATTTGCAGACTGTTACTTTTTGTTTACTCAATTCAGTCAGACGAGGGCTCATGTATAGCTCTTATCTCTGACCTCCTGACCTAATAAAATCTAATTTAAGCCATATTCTTATGGGCTTGATAACAATTTAGCTATACCGAGTGTTTATGAGATCAGGAGATCAGCGATAAGAGCTATACCTAAATGAATTTCACTTTTCTTTTTTAATCCCAACCCCTGCAGTGCCCTCAGTATATTTTTCCCAGAGAGCTAGAGGAGCATTTGCCTACGATACTGCTCATGCTTACTAAGCAATAGTACCCTTAGACCTGGACTAAGGCCCCTCAGCTAGCTAGGCAAACTCTTTCTGTTCTACTCAAGGACAATCACCTTAAAAGATGATCTGCTCGCTCAGCTTTTATCCAAGTTATGCTTTAAGGCCTGTTTAAAAATCTGAGCCTGGACTTTGGATAGCTATATTGCATCTGGCCGAGTGGGGCGCTTAGTTGTGTTCTACTTTTTATAGGAAGATTGATTTGCATATCTCTTGCCTAGAGAACCGTTACACCTTGGCTCTCTTTTTTTTTTTACATTACTGAATCCCCCAAAAAATCCTGAATTCAGGTCAAATTCAGAATCAATTCACTCACCTCCTCACTGACAAAAATTTTACAATATCACCAACAAAAAGAGTTTATAGCCATACATGTCTCTATCACTTTGTCACTATTATTGGTGCCTTGGAGTTAAAGAGCTTGAAAAAGGTAGGATACAGTCCTAGTCGACCTAAATGGCAATTGCCTTACTTTCAATTCAGAAAAAATATATTTGGATTGTATTGAATGTGACTGATGATTTTACCAAATCAAGCCAAAATTTATTTTGGGAAATTCAGTCCTCTATAATACTCATGTGCTATTATTAAATTGCATTAAATATAATGTAGATTGTATTTAACATTTCATTTGTGTTTGCTCTGATTGACACTTTTTTATGCATGATCATGTGTGTACTACCTTACTCTAAACTATAGAATTATGATATGATTCTTTATTAACCATTTCTAGCACTTAGGAATAGGTGAGACTATGCTGACATATATATTTTTTTTTTATATAACTGCCATGCATAATAAACTAATATTCATTAGCTGTCATAAAAACCTTCTGATTTGGGACAAATTACAAATATATACCTGTTAACATAAAGTAACCTTGAATATTTTATTTCATATTATATTTTATGTGTAAGATGCAAAGTGCAAGGACAGAGTACAGTTATCTTATGTCTATAGCCACCTCCAGCAAATGTAAAATCTATGTAACTCTGTAACTCCTGGTAACTGGAAATTCAGCTTTTTATGGAAAGGTTTAATTTATGTGAACTGGGCCATTCCTACTGTTGCCTGGCTATAGTTGAAGCCTGAGCTAGTTATAGTTGAAGCCTGAGCCAATGGATTCATACTGGTACACACAAGGGTTGTTCCATAGAATGAAAAAAATAAATATATAAAAATCGACATTCGGAGGAAATTCATGATAGAAATGACCATAACCAAAATGATTAGTTCTATCCCAAAAATATATATATATTTTTTTTTTATGTACCAGATCAATTTCAGTGATGGAGCAAATATCTTTAGATAAAAACAGTAAAATGTATTTTTATTGTGTTAACCAGTAAATAGAAGATGTAAAAATTAGATTCATTAATGGTTGAAACCCTTTAAGCTTGTCTCATCTACTTAACTAACTAAAAAGATAAGGATAAAATAGATGATGGGAGAGATCAATGTACTGACCCCTGATATATTTCTACAAAGTTATTACATCTCCCCTTAGTCATCTTTTTTCTAAATTGAATAACCCTGATTTTGATAATCTTTCTGGGTACTGTAGTCGACCCATTCCAGTTATTACTTTAGTTGCACTCCTCTGGACCCTCTCCAGCTCTGCTATGTCTGCCTTGTTCACAGGAGCCGAGAAACTGTACACAGTACTCCATGTGTGGTCTGACTAGTGATTTGTAAAGTGGTAGGACTATATTCTCATCACGAGCATCTATGCCCCTTTTGATACAACCCATTATCTTATTGGCTTTGGCAGCAGCTGCATGACACTGGTTTCTTCAGCTTAGTTTGATGTTCACTAAAATTCCTAGGTCCTTTTCCATGTCAGTGTTTCCCAGTGTTTTACCATTTAGTATGTACTGGTGACTTGCATCATTCCTTCCCAGGTGCATAACCTTTCATTTGTCAGTGTTCAACCTCATGTGCCACTTCTCTGCCCAAGCCTCCAAACTATCCAGATCCATCTGTAGCAGTACACTGTCCTCTTATGTGTAAATTATTTTTATTTATTTTTTCCTTTTTTTAATGTTTTATTTTAACAAATCATGTTACAATGATATAATAAAACATTTATGTAACTCACACTGTGATCCTCCCACATATATGAAGGGTGAATATACACCATTTTTCGTACTCTATTGGTGTGTTTCAATTGGAAAAATTGGCAGCCAAAAAAAGATTACATAACCACAACAAATTTGTGGTAGAACATTTTTTAATTGTGTCAATAAAGAAAAACTCTATTGTAATTAAGATCCTCATGAATTATGGTTCCATCCATTTAGAAACCATAATTTACCACCTTCTTCTAAAATTCAGCTGACCTCCCTGACTTCTGTATTGCAATTAGTGTGATTGGTCACTCCAAGTTTAAGACTCATTCAAATTGAAAAATCCCCTAGACACATTTGCTCTTAATTAAAATATCCTGAAAAACAGTTCTAGAAATTATGGGGGCAAATCCCCTTTAATGATGGTAAATTACCCCTTGTAGATGAAGAATATGGAGGCATATTGATACGTGGGGTTATACTCAACTGAAGTTCATGAAAATAATTGTATATCCTGAAATTTTCTTCACTTTTTGCTCTTTTGTATTATTAGGAGTGACAACATAGGTGATTTGGTGGCCCCATGTAACAGCAACTGTTTCATGACCCAGTTTGTGGCGTTGATGGAGTGCAGTATTTTTCAGCATGTTATGCAGGATGTAGTTCTCAAGGTGTGTCCAGTGATGATGCTACTAAAGTTAGGTTGTTCATGGTGTGTTTTATTTTTATTTTTATTTTCCTAACTACTTGTTTTAATATTCTTGTCCATAGGAAAGAGTATTACGGCATAGAAAGGCGAAAACTTCCCTTGAAGACCCACATAACATGTTCTGTTTGTGCAGTGACAACAGTACTCTGCTCACCTAATGGCTTTTAGTGGCTGTATGTCTGCCGTCTCCTTCCCACCAATAGGATATCCAAAGACAAAAAATTTCCAAAATGAGACAGCACTCCAATTTGCAATGAAGAATCATCCAACCTATTATTCCTCCAGCTAAATCGCGCACAGCACTTCCAAGTACCTACATTCACAAAGTTGCAAAGCTTTGGGCCACATAGGCACCCCAGGCCCCCCCTCAGGCTAAGATAATGTAGCACATTTCTAATGGCTGGAGCCTGAGGAAGGGCCTTATGCGCCTGCACGGCCCAAAACGCTGCATGAAAACACCATGCTCGATCTAGCTGGAGGAACAAACCAACCCGATTCCCCATTGCAAACCAGAGATCCGTCCCACAGTGCCACATAACATGTCCAGAGATAGCATCTCTATAACTGATAATGCCAGTTACAGCTATAGAGCCAACCACTGTGCCACCATTGCCCCACAGTATCCCTCTTACAGAACTAACCATAGTAATACACTCACTGCTTCCTTATTTTACACACAGAACTAAAGTCTAATGGGGAACAGCAGTCAGAGATAGAGGGTCTATAAGCATGGAAGACATTCTTTAAACCTGTCAGCAGGATCAACCACATTAAGCCAAGCATACTGACCAGTAATGTAGACCCTGCTGACCAAAATGATACCTGTCTTGCGAAAATCCGCTATAGTATTCCCAGGAAAAAAAGGCTGGTATTCTTTATAGACATGGAGGATTAAGTGCACCAAGCCACCATTAGAAAGCTGAGGAGCTGAAGTGCACTGAGGGGCTAGGACCTGCCCCTTAGTGCACTGAAGCCCTAATTTGTAGAAAGAATAAAACGGCTCAACTGACTTTCACACGGCAGGTATCATTTCCATCAGCAGTGTCAAACTTATAAGGCAGCATACCTGGTATAATGGGATTGATCCTGCTGATGGGTGCTCTTAAAAGGTAATTATTTGCATATGTTTTTTTTTATTTACTAAAGCCAGTTACTGACATATATACTATTCTTTTTTTTTTTTTATATTTCCAGATATATATTTTTATTCTATTTTCTATACATGATTATGTGTGCAGCCATCTTCTTTACAGCAGTCACATGGACAGAGGTAACTGGTGTCTAATAATGGCTCACTGGAGGAGATTATTAAGGGCTATGCACCAGAAGTGTGGCATGAAAATGTTAAAATTATGTGACTTTTTTTAGTTGATGCCATGCTCCCCACTTTTGGGTAGAGCTTGATGGAAGGAGATACGGCCCAACAAATTTACTATAATTTACACCAGAAATTGGTGTAAATCATGACAGAAATCTATGCAAGCTCATTGCTGGCAATGGCATAGATATGGGTTTCTGTCCTCTGGATGGCCAGAGATGTGATAAATTTATTAAAAGGCATATGCCTCTTAGAAAATGTGGTGCATTTTACGCTAGTGGAAGTATTATTAAATCCATCCACTTAGTTCTAGGCCTCTGTGGCCTATGAAGAGGTCACTGTGCAGGGAGGAAGAGGAGGTAAGCTCTAACATCTATTTGTTCTATATGGCTCCCACTTTCCAATAGGGGTATCTAGTAGTGCTGCAGTAACACAGCAGTACGGTAACTGCTGCAATTAAAAGCTACTGTTGAGTATTAAACAAATGTGTCACTACGCTCTGACTATTCCCCCCTCTTCTATATCTTTCCCGGTACCCTGCGTTATAATACTTGCAAACACAGTGTAAGTGAATTGATGGTTCAGCCGCTCTCGTCTTTCTTACTGCAGCTGTATTCCTCGCGCGTGTGTCTGGGTGGATACTTCTGTCTAGTGCATGCTTTCAAGAGTTCGTTTTACGTGCCTTGGAGTCCTTTTTTTTCACAATCTGCCTATGCAGTCAATATAACAGGTTGTATACCATAATAAACACAGGCAGTACCAAAATGGTAAATAATCTGTTCTGTCTTGGGAGGTTCCACAGTTCCCCATTAAACTCCTCAATACATTTAGTTCAGACCTCTTATTGTCTATCCAAATTATCTCCCACCTTAAATAAGCCACCCCTCCCAGTCCTGCCCCCATGATGGTTATCTCGGTAGGCACCATAGATGGTCCCCCTAAGGGGTATGCATTATCTTCATCTCTCTCTCTCCTCCCTCGCCGCCCCCACCCCTCTCGGTCTTTACTAATAAATTTTTCCACTCCGTAATATTGGGCACTCTATCTGAACCCCACTCTCTTGCGATAATGACTCTCGCAACCTTTTATGTGGTGCAGTGTCAAATGCTTTGGAGAAGTCCAGATATACGACATCCATTAATTCGCTGCAGTCAAATCTAGAACTTACCTTCTCATAGGTCTGACTTTCTTAAGAGATGTAGAAGGACATAAATCTATGGGAAACCTTCCTGATGTAAGTGTGTCAAAGGTAATCATTAGAGATGGCCTTGCGGTTCGACTGGCGGCCGTTTTGTGACGACCACATGTTATCGAATTTCAACTATTATCATTTGCGGCTTTTTCAAGAGGGTGGATTTCGCCTTTTTTTATCCAATTTTATATTTTTTGTTCTTGTAAACATGTTCTTTTGACATGTATTTGTACTGGCCTGCAATAAAATTTATATCCAATGACCGTCTAATATACCTCCAGCCACATAATCACTTGATCTTTTCTGTCTCCGGTGAATGCCTAATTGCCCTGACATAAAATTTATATCCATTGACAGTCTAATGTACCTTCAGCCACATAATCACTTGATCTTTTATGTACGGTGAATGCATAATTTTTGGGGCCTGTTGTCTACTGGCTTTCAGTAAAATTGATATCCAATGACCGTCTAATATACATCCAGCCACATAATCACTTGATCTTTTCTGTCCAGTGAATGAGTAATTTTTGGGGCCTGTAGTCCACTGGCCTGCAGTAAAATTGATATCCATTGACCGTCTAATATACCTTCAGCCACATAATCACTTGATCTTTTCTGTCTCCGGTGAATGCCTAATTGTTGCGGCCTCGGAGGAATTCAACACCTGTGACGTCCACGTGTTATCGAATTTCACCTATTATCATTTGAGGTTTATTCAAGAGGGTGGATTTCGTTAGCTATGTTTTTAATCAAATGTAATATTTTTAGTTATTTTAAACATATGTATTTGACATTTATTTGTACTGGCCTGCAGTAAAATTGATATCCAATGACCGTATAATATACCTCCAGCCACATAATCACTTGTTCTTTTCTGTACATTGAATGAATATTTTTTGGGGCCTGTACTCCACTGGTCTGAAGTAAATTGTTATCCAATGACCGTCTAATATACCTCCAGCCACATAATCACTTGATATTTTCTGTCTGGAGAATGCCTAATGTTTGGGGCCTGTACTCCTGTGGCCTAAAAAAAAGTTTTTATAGGCTCCAGCAGCCCAAATTTTTGACAGTTTACCTTTAAGATGCATAAAAATGGCCCCTGATTAAAATACATATATTTTGTGGGAATTTTTGACATTGATCCCCCTCTGGTATGTCACTATCCATGTTGCGGGACAATTTGTGCACTGCTTGTAAGTATTTGGTAGCTGTAATAATGCCCCGAACTTGCGTTCGCGAATCATCCCGGCCGATGTTCGTCTATCACTAGTTATCATGAGCTTGTACTCCCAGATTATCCTGCCCTTCTTAAAATGGATTTACACCGTGGAATATTCAGGCAGAGTTTCCGAAACAAATGTTCCTGTGAACACTTGTTCCTGACAATCTGCCTGTGTAAAGGTGCAGCAGATCACCCAATGGACAAGTGAAGTGCTCATTCATCGGGTGAAACTGTTGTTCATGCAGGCACCTAAATTGTAGTTCCTGGGCAGCTGATTGTGCTGTCTAAACAGTAATCTGCTGCCCGTAAACAATGCATCTGTATGAGCTGTAGCGCCCGCTCGTCCTGTACTGTGGAGGTCATCGCTGCATGTACAGTGGGGAAAAAAAGTATTTAGTCAGCCACCAATTGTGCAAGTTCTCCCACTTAAAAAGATGAGAGAGGCCTGTAATTTTCATCAAAGGTATACCTCAACTATGAGAGACATAATGAGAAAAAAAATCCAGAAAATCACATTGTCTGATTTTTTAAGAATTTATTTGCAAATTATGGTGGAAAATAAGTACCGTATTTTTCGCCGTATAAGACGCACCGGCGTATAAGACGCACCTAGGTTTTTGGGGAGGAAAATAAGAAAAAAAATATTTTTAACCAAAAAGGTGTGCTGTGGGTTTGGTGGGTTTGGAACTAGGTGGTCTGTGGATGGCACTATTACTGGGGATCTGTGGATGACGGACACTGTTATGGGGGGATCTGTGGATGACGGACACTGTTATGGGGGGATCTGTGGATGACGGACACTGTTATGGGGGGATCTGTGGATGACTGACACTGTTATGGGGGGATCTGTGGATGACGGACACTTATGGGGGGAACTGTGGATGACGGACACTGTTATGGGGGAACTGTGGATGACAGACACTGTTATGGGGGGATCTGTGGCTTTCACTGTTACAGGGGGATCTGTGGCTGGCACTGTTACAGGGGGGGGATCTGTGGATGGCACTGTTATACATGTGTCATCCACAGACCTTCCCAGCCCATAACTGTGCCATCCACATATCCCCCGCCGCTCCAGTATACTAATATAATATGTCTGATTCAATTAATAGTTATTAAATATGCCTCTTTATTCCTAAAAGTACCTTAAATCCTAAGCGCTTCAGTACAATGCCGGCAGGCCGGGCAGCCGGCGCGGCGCGTCACTCACTGACGTCACTTGCCTGCGCCGCCTGCTTCATTCATAAAGTAGGCGGCGCAGGCACGTGACATCAGGGAGTTACGCTGCCGCCCGCCCGGCCTGCATTGTACGGATGCGCTTAGGATTTAAGGTACTATTAGGCATAAAGGGGCATATTTAATAACCATTAATTGAATATGACATATTTTATTAGTACACCGGAGCGGCGGGGCGGGCCTTTAGTACAGTGACTGCACCGCCCCGCCGCTATTGCCGGCCCCAGCTCCTCCTCCCAGTCCCTCCCCGAGTCCTCGCTCGCTTTACATCGCTGCCAGCGATGTAAAACTGACTGCATTCGCCTAATAAGACGCAGGGGCATTTCTCCCCCATTTTGGGGGAAGAAAAAGTGCGTCTTATACGGCGAAAAATACGGTAATTGGTCAATAACTAAAGTTCATCTCAACACTTTGTTATATACCCTTTGTTGGCAATGACAGAGGTCAAAGGTTTTCTGTAAGTCTTCACAAGGTTTTCACAGTATTTTGGCCCATGGTTGCTAGTATTTTGGCCCATTCCTCCATGCAGATCTCCTCTAGAGCAGTGACGTTTTGGGGCTGTTGCTGGGCAACACGGACTTTCAACTCCTTCCAAAGGTTTTCTATGGGGTTGAGTTCTGGAGACTGGATAGGGCACTCCAGGACTTTGAAATGCTTCTTACGAAGGAACTCCTTAGTTGCCCGGGCTGTGTGTTTGGGATCATTGTCATGCTGAAAGACCCAGCCACGTTTTATCTTCAATGCCCTTGCTGATGGAAGGAGGTTTTCACTCAAAATCTCACGAAACATGGCCCCATTCACTCTTTCTTTTGCACGGATCAGTCGTCCTGGTCACTTTGCAGAAAAACAGCCCCAAAGCATGATGTTTCCACCCCCATGCTTCACAGTAGGTATGGTGTTCTTTGGATGCAACTCGGCATTCTTTCTGCTCCAAACACGACGAGTTGAGTTTTTACCAAAAAGTTCTACTTTGGTTTCATCTGACCATATGACATTCTCCCAATCCTCTTCTGGATCCTCCAAATGCTCTCTAGCAAACTTCAGACGGGCCCAGACATGTACTGGCTTAAGCAGGGGGACACGTCTGGCACTGCAGGATTTGAGTCCCTGGCGGCGTAGTGTGTTACTGATGGTAGCTTTTGTTACTTTGGTCCCAGCTCTCTGCAGGTCATTTACTAGGTCCCCCGTGTGGTTCTGGGATTTTTTCTCACTGTCCTTGTGATCATTTTGACCCCACAGAGTGAGATCTTGTGTGGAGCCCCAGATCGAGGGAGATTATCAGTGGTCTTGTATGTCTTCCATTTTTTAATAATTGCTCCCACGGTTGATTTTTTCACACCAAGCTGCTTGTCTATTGCAGTCTTCCCAGCCTGTTGCAGGTCTACAATTTTGTTTCTGTTGTCCTTCGACAGATCTTTTGTCTTGGCCATAGTGGAGTTTGGAGTGTGACTGTTTGAGGTTGTGGACAGGTGTCTTTATACTAATAACAAGTTCAAACAGGTGCCATTAATACAGGTAATGAGTGGAGGACAGAGGAGCCTCTTAAAGAAGAAGTTACAGGTCTGTGACAGCCAGAAATCTTGCTTGTTTGTAAGTGACCAAATACTTATTTTACGGAGGAATTTACCAATTAATTCATTAGAAATCCTACAGTGTGATTTCCTGTATTCTTTTCCCCCATTCTGTCTCTAATAGTTGAAGTGTACCTATGATGAAAATTACAGGCCTCTCTCATCTTTTTAAGTGGGAGAACTTGCACAATTGGTGGCTGACTAAATACATTTTTGCCCCATTGTATATGCAGTGCATCACCTCCACTTAACAAGCTGCCAACCATGCTTTCTTCCCTACAATCTGCTGCTCATTGGTATGCATAAATCCACCTTTAGATTTTAAATTCCCTTTACGACTTTCATGTCTGTGATGTTATGGTCATAGCTACAAAGTGATTCCATACAGGCAGATCTTTCCTGATTTTATTGTGTAGAGATGAGAAGTCTTCTTCTAAGCTTTTGACCAGTTTCGCCAACATAGAGACCCCAAGTAATTTGGTACACATAATCAAGTAGACCACATTGCATGTGGTATAGGTGAAGGAACTTGTGATCTTGTAGTCCTGATGTTTCTGTTGTTGTTGGAGTGAGCTTCTGAAAATGATATTTGAGATTAGAGAGACAATTTCCACCCCAAACACATGCAAAATTCCATCACCTACATTCCAGCTGTCAGATACAACTACATATGTTTGAAAAACTCTGTAACTGCTAGAACAATTAAAGTGGTATTCCCATCTTGATGATCATGTTTCAAAAGTTTACACTGGTGCCATACTTCATTTTTCTAAATAGCTTCTATTATTTATAATGCACCCATTTAGATAAATTGCCTTCTCTCCTACCCTATTGTTTACACTTGGCAGCCCATAGATACGGCCACCGCTCCACGGCCGCATCTATGAGCCGCGCTTGCGCAGACCACACTTACTTTTTACCCAGGCAGCCGGTCATTCGCATTAGAGCGCACACGCTGCACGCATGTGCGTTTCTTCTTTCTTCACGGCTGTCTGATACAGAGTCGCGCATGCTCTGTATGCAGCATGACCGTAGGGTGAGAGAATGGTGGAAAATTCAGTGGAGGAGGAGGGAAGCTGTCTGGGCTTTGTGATCGATGTGATTAGTCACTCAGATCTGAGTGACTAATTGCAGAGTTCAGCAGCGCAGCCCAGATCTCCTAAGTGAGTGGTGAGGAGATCAGGGCTGTGCTGCTGTGTATAACTGTGCCGACCCCCCCTTTCAATTTCAGGGTGGCCGAGCGGAACCCCATGCCCCATGCTGGCACTGATGTCGGATGTTAACCCTTTCCATCCTGTGGTCTGTAGGGACTGCTGTATGGAAGGGGTTAACAGGGAGGGAGATCCCTCCCCATCAGGGGCTGCGCTGCTGTGTCAGCCCCGATCAGGCCTGCCATGCTATATCTAAGTCTGATCAGGCTAAGTGTAATAGAAAATACACTGCAGTACACTATACAGTGTGTTGCATTGTATTATAGAGGCATCAGACCCAATGGATCTCCAAGAACCAAGTCTGAGTCAAAAAAGTGTAAAAAAAAATGAAAAAAAGTAAAAAAAAACTAACATTTTTCCCATATACTCACTTTTAAATTTCAGTAAAAATTAAGAAAAGAAAATACCCTAAACATGTTTGGGGTCGCCACGTTCGTAACGACCAGCTCTATAAAAATATCACATGACCTACCCTCTCAGGTGAACACTGTAAAAAAATAAAAAATAAAAACAGTGCCAAAAAAGAAATTTTTTTGTCACCTACTATCACAAAAAGTGCAACACCAAGCGATCAAAAGGGCGTATGCCTCCTAAAATAGTACCAATCAAACCGTCATCTCATCCTTCAAAAAATGAGCCCCTACCTAAGACAATCGGCCAAAAAATAACAAAGCTATGGCTCTCAGACTATGGAGACACTAAAACATTATTATTTTTTTGTTTCAAAAATGCTATTAGTGTGTAAAACTTAATAAATAAGAAAAAGTATACATATTAGGTATAGCTGCGCCCGTAACGACTGGCTCTATAGAAATGTCACATGACCTAACCCCTCAGGTAAAAAAAAAAAAAAACTGTGCCAAAAAAGAATTTTTGGGGTCACCTGCTATCACAAAAAGTGCAACACCAAGCGATCAAAAGGGCGTATGCCTCCTAAAATAGTACCAATTAAACCGTCACCTCATCCCTCAAAAAATGATCACCCTACGTAAGACAATCGGTTAAAAAATAAAAAATCTATGGCTACTAAATAATACTAAAAAAAGCTATGACCTGCTGTATCGGAATAGGCAGCCCGACGCGCACTTTTATGAGGTAATATATTGCATAGAAGCTGAGAGGAAGCTTTTTTGGTCTCCATCAGGTGAATACAGGCCTATGGCTACATACGCTAACTGCGTCCACTGATTGCAGTGTGAACGCAGGTTTATCAATACTGGTGCATGGTACAGAGCAGCGCTTCATAAATACAGCATTTTGTCCAGAAAATTGAAAGATATGCCCTGTTATTTTTCAGTTATTTGCGTAAAAGGACATGAATAAGGGTAGGTTCACACAGAGATTTTTGGAGGAGGATTTGAGGCTAATCTTTCTGCAGGTTTTCAAAATCACTGAACTGAAGACATCCTGATGCATCTGAACGGATTACTCTCCATTCAGAATGCATGCTGATAAAACTGATCAGTTCTTTTCTGGTATAGAACCCCTAGGACGGAACTCTATGCTGGAAAAGAATAACGCAAGTGTGAAAGTACCCTTAGTTGTATACACAACTGTAGTAGAGCTGTAATGGAAACAAATCTGCATCAGTGCTGGTGGGTGGGGCGGGGGATGGTAATCTTTTAGGGGAGGCAAAAGCACAGATCATTTGGCTACTAGCTAACATGCTTTTGGGCTGATTTATAGTAGTGAATTATTGTTTTTCTGCTCAGAATGGGGTTTGTGTGTAAAACTGTATTAGAATGCAGGACAGCCACATGTTAGTGTCTTCTCTCACTTCCTATGGCTCTCTGAGCACAATTCCCCAGCAGGGGGGAGGGGCCTCACAGACACTGCAAGCTGCCAGACTGATGACTCATACTATCCACATGAACCAGCACTCAAGGACTGAGTTCTCAGTGTGATGTCATAAGGAGGCGTTGCCGGCCTTCACTCAAACTGCCTAAGCCCGCCCAGCCCTAGCAGCAGGAAACCAGGAAGTGAGCAGCATAGCTGGCTGCAGGTGAGGATGAAGTAGCAAGATGGGAATACCCCTTTAACTGCTACTGTCTGTTTATGCTTCTTTACATCACTTGTCTCATCTACCTCACTATTCCTATGTACTGTTGTGTATAAATGTGTGAGTCAGGTGCTGGGTAATAACATGCCTGAGGAAGAGACTTGAGTAGTCTCAAAAGCTTGCAATTTATCATCATCATCTTTTCAGTTAGCCATTAAAGGATGTCAACTAGTTTACAAAAAATGTATTATTTTTCAAAAAGACAAATGAAAAGTGAACACAAACAGAAAATCTTCTAACATTATCAGAACTAAATATGACTATGTAAACTGTATCATACCCTCCTATAAATTAATAAAAATTCTAATTATATATTTTCAAAGGATATCAACCACTAGGGAATTTCCTTTTTATATCTAGTTGAAAACAGCTCACTACTGATAATTTACATGACATCTATATCTTTAGGTGTGAAAGTATGTTTTAGACACTGGTCTTAATACCCCTTTAGATGGTAGCGGATTCCCCAAATTTAAGTAGAAACGCCTATCCTCTGCCTGCCTAAAACAAGCATAGAAAATGATAAATGAGATGGACCTACCAGCATGTCCCCTTCCCCACTTATGCCACGCCCCATTTTTTTTAGAAATGGCGTGATAAGGGAAAAGTTGCAGATTGTGATGCAAATAAACTTTGCACCGCAATCTGTGACAGATATCCGCCGAAAAGGGGCTACTTTCACATATGCATTTTCGTTTGAGGTTTTGTGATCTGCAGAGGATACGAAAACCTGACCAAAATGGTTCAGTTTTAATTACACATCAGGATGCATCCGTTCCATTAGGATGTGGTTGTGTGAAATCAAAACGGAACAAACCGGATCCTTTACTAAATACAATGAAAGTCATTAAGTGACACATCTGTTTTTTTAAGATCCTAAAAAAAAAAAAAAATCCATCACCATTGACTTAAATAGTTTTAGGTGATGGATCCGGTTTGTTTCATTTCGATGACCGGACATAAAACCACAGCTTGCAGCGGTTTTGTGTCCGGTCACAAAACGGAATGCTGATGGAACAGAAGATATCCTGATGCATCCTGAACAGATCTCTTTCCATTCAGAATGCATGAGGACTGAACAGAACCAGATCTCAAAACCGGAAAACGACATAGCAAATGTGATAGTAGCATAAGAGGATGCTCCTTCACATATGTGACTGTGACTTGGACACCTGTCCTTGCTCCCAAAACCTTTGATACTTATACTAGTTCAATACTAACATTTTAATTTTTACAGTCCTAGACTCCTAAACAAAATCATTTTTATCCTTTTAGTCCTTGGGCTCTTTTTCTTAAATCTCTTTACTTTTGTAGATAGCTGATTGACAATGACATTGCCGCTGGCTACAAAGGTTTTCAGATGAGAGACCGGTTTCCATCTCCCTTGTTTCCTATTTCAATGAGAATGTCTCCCCATTTCTTGAATATTAATATTCTTAGTTTGCATTCTGTGTTTTTAATACAATATGTTTGGTCAACTAAAATGTAGAATGTTTGGCCTACTTCAATACTATATTAGTGTAACTTTCATAAGAAAACCATAGAAAAATAAAGACATGATTGCATAGAGAGACACACACAGTTAAATGTCTTGTTGCTATAGATTATTCTACCCCGGGGTTCCTGTGCTCTACTTCTATAATAGTAGATAATCCATTTGGTGTTACTTGTTACTACTAATTCCAGTCTGCTTCCACTGAAATTTTAATGTTTATTTAAATTTGTAGTTTCATTAATTAATCTGATTTTCAGTGTTTGCTTGATAGTAGTATTTCTTGACAATGAGCTGATCACAAAGCGTCCCTCGGCAGCAACCCAAAATGATCACCTTCAATTTATAGACAAACCTGGCAGCAAATATTTATTTACAAGCTGTCCCCGATGGGGCTCACAATCTAAGTTCCCTATCGGTATGTCTTTGGAGTGTGGGAGGAAACCAAAGCAAACATGGGGAGAACATACAAACTCCATGCAGATGTTATCCTTTGTTGGATTTGAACCTAGGACCCCAGCGCTGCAAGGCAACAGTGCTAACCACTGAAATATGCCATGATATATCCATGCTACAGTCATGACTGTACCTATAAGTGTTAAAAACAATTCCACTCGATCTTAAACTCGTTACTAAATCAAGCAACACATTGAGAACAACACATACCCCAAACAGCGCATTCCAACAGTGCACACCATTTTTCGAACATGGGCAATACTTCGGGTCCTAACACTACACACACAGCATACACACTGCTAGCAACTACGCTATAGCAGTCAGTGGGTAACATGAACAAGCCACAGCTTCTACTCTATAGAGATACATTAGAGTTCTTTAGGACAAGGAAAAACAAAAAAATTTCAAAACACAAAATAAAGATATAAGAAGCATACTAAGGATGTTTTCAAACTAACACCTGGATCTGAATACTTTTGTAATTGCATGTAATTGCAAATTTGCTGAGTCGCTGAGCTATTCAATAAAATGCATCCATATAGCACCACCTGCTGTTTGTTATTTTCTTGAAATTTCCTTATTTCAATAAATTTCTTATTTCTTGAGGTGGTTGCATTTACACAGTTTAAATCTTCAAACAACACCAGCCAACTGTTCTGTTAGAAGCTGTGATAGTGACAGGAAAAGAGCTACAACAGAAAGGACAGCCCCCCCAACCCCCTTGAGCTGCCAACATGAAATAAATTAGCAGAACAATGGAGCAACGAGTGGGGAGATCTATGGATCCATGTGAGATACAGGGCTGGCTCTAGTTTTGTTAGAAAGAGTATGTCATGTACTACATGATGTCTGGTTTAAATTTTTACATTATATCAGTCATGGCCTAATTGAATAGTGTCAATACTTATGGTTGCAACCAGTTGGCAAATGGCTGTTTGAGCAATGGAAATACACTGTTGTGAAGACAAGACAGGAATGAGGTCAGATGGGGCCCATTGCTGTAGTAGTGTATAAAAAATGGATCATTCACACTATAATTAACAAGTTGAAGACCTAATACAATTATATATTCTGCCCATGGGAGCAAAAAATGTGTTTCATGTCCGATTCAGCAAAAAAAAAAAAAATTATTCTTGTCAGAATCTACTCAACACGAATCCATAGCACCCTCCAGTCTAGATGTTATCATCAAACGTTATCTCCAGAATATTGCAATGGATTACTAAATGGAAGGGGGTCCAAGCTGAACTCTTGCACCAGGGCCCATGAGCCTTTAGCTATGCCCCTGCCTGCAAGTAAAGGTATTTATCCAAACTAAAAAAAAAAAACATGAAAAGGTCCTCTTTAATACAACCCTTTGGTAATGAATGAAAGACCTGGCTGGGTTTACATGGTGTGTGTTTATGATTCCACAGAATACAGCTCAGAATACATATGTTATATGCAGCAGAGAAAGAGCAAAATGAGGGCAACTTTGACACTTCATACTGGCACAATTTGTATGATTCTGATGCTACATTGTAGAATAATGTAAATAATTTTGGTCTCGTTGTGAACCTCAAGTTCCTGTGACCAAGGCATGTAAGTCACCAGACATCCAGCAGCATCACCATATTGCAATGTCTAAATGTGTGGCGGCCAATGTGTCCTTGTGGCCCTAGCCTAACATCATGGGCAGGTACCAAATAACTGTGTATAGAAACAGTGGAATGAAAGACGGTGATTGTTGACTTTCTTCACCTTCTTCATATTTGTCTATTTGTCTATTTTCTTCCACTGTTAAGTGAGTGTTGTCAAACATATCCTTGAAATCTGTCAAATAGAAAATATGAAAGTGAGCTTGTTAGATGAAGGAATGGAATGTGTCAGGGAAAAGAAACAGAATATCTGTATTAGAAACCTCTACTAGAATATATAGTGATAATAGTGAACTTTATTTATCTAAAAACCCTTCACGCAGTAGCATATTTGCGAGGTACAAGTGGACCTTTGATGTTTGAATACCATGTTGAAATTGATCTAGATAGTTTGAATGTGGAATAAGGATTAGTGAACCAATGCATAATGAACCTGGTTCATTACAAATTTCACAAAACCTTGACTAGCAAACAAAATCGAAGGTTTTCAGGTTAATTTTAGATACATCCAGTAAAAAGGTGCTCATTGCCATTTTACTGAACATGTTGGCTGGGAAAACCATGAGAGAGGAAGAAAAAGGATGCTCACATGGCTCTGGGAGGAAGTGGGGAGGGGAGGGCTTGCCCTGATAGTCTCAAAGGCTGGAAACCAGCCTCATCAAACAATCATGGGTGGTAGTAGGCAAGGAAATGCCTGTACAGAACAATCAGAATGTCATTCTGTGTTGCTAAGGGTGGATGGGTCTATGCTGTGTCTGACAAAAAATGATTTTTCACAGTATACAGAGGCACAAACAATCATCCCTTCTAATGTAACAGGGGAAGAGTATGGAAAGAATATAAAGGGATAATTGGGTAAAATGCTTAGGGAAAGCTTGAGGGGCTGAGTGGGGCACAGTCAATGTTTAATACTACAGCTGCTGTAGAACCTCACCCTAGCAGTTCTGCATTAGAGAACTAGCCGCGGGAATTTTATTTTTCATTTGGACAGAAAGACAGCAGTTTTTTTTTCCTTCAAAACCTCAAATTTCTACATACAGATGTAGCAGAGTTAACACAAAACTATTTTTCTTTACTCTCATTTCTTAACTCATTGTATTATCTTGAAACAAAAGCAATTTAAGGTGTTTGCTCAACGCATTTAATTTACATAACACGTCTCTTAAAGCATGTGTGCTAACTCGATTTCATCTGTAGGCTTATTGCCAGCACAGCACTCCAACAACATTCTACTGCTGAGCAATTCTAGATTATTTCCAAAATGTTTTTTTTTTTTTTTTTACGCATTGCATTATAGAAAAAGTATTTTATGGCAATAATGCCATTTCTATACCAGTGAAATAAAAGACAAGTTACACAGCGCACTCAGATGCCTTCTGGGGGGTTAGATGTCCATGATTGGCATTACCGGAAACAGCAAGTACCGGGTTGCTATATCCCGTGTGGAACGGGCGCCATCTTTAATGACCCAACATGTGACTTAATAGTATGTCACATGTCGGGAAGGGGGTTAAACGCAAATAAAATAATTGACAGACATTGTACTTGCGCAAGTATTGCAATATTCCCAAAGTAAATAGCAGTGTTCAGTGTGTTTTGTAAATGGGGAAGGACATTTAATTGAATCACTGTCTTTAAATTACAGAAAGCATACTTCCAATTTTGCTATAACTGTTCCATAATTTGTGTGACTGTCTACCAAACTGTGACTTTCATTTAGGAAAAGCATGAGTTTTCATTAGGTCTCATAATAAAATGTCTGGAATATGGAAGAGTTCAAAATGAAAAAAAAAAAAAAACATGCCTTGTCCTCCCAGAGCCAGAATGTGGGTAGCATCACTAGCTATCCAGCCAGAAGGAGTAGGAGAAGGAGTAGGAGTAGTGGTAGTAGTAGTAGTAGTAGTAGTAGTAGTAGTAGCAGTAGTAGTAGTAGTAAGCCACATTTCTCCCTGGATTCAGAAAGGAACAACATTATTATTGAGGACAAAGATGAGGAGATTGAGGACTGGATGGCTCACTCCACCTCACAGTTACAGCAGGATGATATGGAGGACACTTCTCATTCTGACACTGTGCCTTGGAGACAGGGGTCACAGAATTCCTCCTGTTCCTCCTCCTTGCAGCCACAGAGAAGCCTCATTTGCATCCATTCTGTTCATTTCCCCCTCCTAGTGCAGTACCTTCTTTTTTTCTAAGAGGCAACCAAACCCCACCACACACTACAGCAGATATTCAAGAGAGCCTTGCTTTTAATAACTTGTGTGTGGGCAGTCAGCGTTTGGACCAATCATTTTTCCAGTTCATCCCACCTATGATTCACGGTATTGTGAGTGGTTACTTCATCTACTACAATCTACAGTAACGCGAGTAACCGCATAGCGGTAACCTTTCATTTTTATTGCCTCTAGTTGTCTATAGTCCCACTGGGCTATCGGTCCCACTGGGCTATCGGTCCATTACGTTTATTTGTTTGTCTTTACCTTGGTGGGTTCTATTTTATTTTTATATATATATATATATATATTAAAAGTGACGTTTTAAAGGGTACATTTACTAGCTTCAGTAATATTTTTGTTTACCTACCCTACTTTATCTACACATGCAGTGATCTCAGTCAGCGTTTGGATTGCCATGATGAGTAGGTTCAGGTGGATGTGAGGGAACCCATGCATATCTGTTGTCTTGGTAGTGATAGTACTTGTCACAATGGTGGTAGTAGGGGCAGTGGTATCAACAGTGACACTGGGGTCAAATACCGAGCAGGGAATCAAGAGGGGGGCCAAAGAGCCCACCATGAGATATCAGTCTGATAAAAGTGGTGGGGAGGGTGAGGATGACAGGACTTGGAAGCCAGATTGGGGTGCTGAGGAGGAGACATCAGAGGAGATTAGTGGGGGCCACAATGGCAATAAAGAGTGGAGGCAATGTATGACCAAAACATCTAAAAGAACTGGCAGAACTAGTTTGCTTCAATTGTAGTCATCTCTGTAATGGATGATGTCACTGATACTGTGAGCGCAGGCTCAGAACATCCCAGACCCAGACCAAACTTGGCTGCCTCTAGCTCTGTGCGAGGAACTCCTGTATGGCTGTGTTTTTTCACAAGGATGACACCCAAAACCACAGCTGTGTGCAAGATCTGCAGGATGAAAAAAGCTATGGGCTCTTAAACACAAAGATAAGTACTCGGACTCTATTGCAGTACACGAAGCGGCATCACCGGAATCTGTGGAAAAAAAGAACTGGCCAGCATTCCCAATGAGAAAAAGTCTGTCCCCCTTCTCCTTGCGGCAGCCAACCCACCTCCCTAAGCATTACAGTATCCTTATCATCAGAAACTGCTTCTTCAGCTGCTCAGACTTCTTCTTCCTCGCTCCATCATGAGACATCTGTATAAGAATATGTGGCCATGAGAAAAGTATTTGTCGCCAGCAATAAGCTTATGTACAAGCTGATCTTCTAACTTTCTACCAGTATTTTGCAGCAGTATGTTTAAGCCAAAAATTTGAATGCGTCCAAAACATAGAAGATGTGTAAACCTTTACATTATACTTTTTTTTTCTGTGTAGGTTCCACTCCTTGTTTTGGTATACAAATTATGACGCAAAATACTGATCAAAATACTGTAGACATTAGGTGAACATGCTCTCTGCAGTAATCACTGTGCAGGAGTAAGGGGTGGGAGAAGGCCTCCCCTATGAGATGGCCAGTGATGCTGCTCCACCCCACTTGCTTGGGGATTAAATACAGTATGGCTCCTTTAATACGTTTAGTAGCACTTCCACTACAGCACTGGAATGAAGGAAAATATTCAGTCCCTTGGGTGATGCAACTAGTACATCACCCACCCATGGACACCTGGGTAGAGAAAGTACTGACTGCAGTTGCTATGGGAGCTGGTATTTTGCCCAGGGCATCAAGAAAGGCTCAGCTTAAGCAGTGACATATCTGCCGTTTGTCAGAAATGTATTTCTTTACCTTATGGCACTGTGGCAACAGGTTGGGCAGGTTAAGGCTATAAACATAGCCAATCCATAATGTATTATATGCAAAGATTTTCAGTACAGTAACAAGCTGTAAACTTTATAGTAAATGTAGTTTTTATAAATGCCGGCTGATCACTACAGTTAGTAACTCCCCATATGCAATGACACAAAGAAGGAAAAAAAAAAAAAAAACATAATATTGAGGTGGACCTCTATTGATTCAGGGCTGTAAATATTTAATTAACATTTCTGTTTTGTTTTCATATTTTTATAATTTGCTGGATACGTTAATTTAATAATCCATGAATTTATTAATATATAACCAGAGTTCATAGTTTTAAACAAAGTAGATGCACAACTTATAGTTATTTATGTTAACATGATCATGCAGCCAAAAATCAAGTCAAAAAGCATGCTTCGAGAATAGGGTGCTAGTTAACTGGGTCAGGATAGTAAGGAAATAGAGGAGAAAGTGAATAAATCAGAAAAGGACACAGATTCATGCATGAAACGCTGAGGACATTTCAGAAAAGTCAGACTAGGCAAGTGAATTTGCCTTGGGCTGCCTATGCTTAAATGAGCAGCGCCTACTGTAAATCGCAGATAAACCAATCTGACACAGAGTTTGGCAGGCGGACAGGGGTAGTATCATCCTTGGACAGTTGCCTCTCAAAGTTCAATGGACACTATTTAGCAAAAATGACTCTTTGTTCTCCTTCCTTACTGCTTGGTTTAAGCTCTCTCTGTCCCCAGCCATTAGTTTCAATTATTTCCCGTTGTCTTCTTCTATTTAAATATTCATTAATGTGCCTTGGTAGCCATGCTAGTAGTGAGGCTTCTGGAGACGGTGGTATATCCCCAGTGAGTGCAATTTTAGAAATGTAACAGTCACGTTTCCTTAGCTTGAACTATATTTTTTCATGTGTTCTCATTAGGATTATGTTCTTCTCATCAATTTAAATCACCTTCTTTGAGTGTAGTCATCATAATAGCAGTAGACTTGCAATACTGGTCCGATTTCTGTCACCTGCAATAAAGTTTGACTGTTACTTTCTTTCTTTTTTTTCATCATCACATTTTGCACTATGAATGGCATATGGTAGGTAGGGGGACTCTTCATATATTGCATTTGGAACATAAACCTATACATTTGTCAATCCAGGATTGGACTGGGGTTACCTCTATATGCAAACTGTGCACATGATCTTGTAATTGCATTGTACTTTTTTTTTATCATTGCACACAAGATTTAAAGGGTCATTTACTTTTCACTAAACTTTTGATTTGTCATAAAGACATGTCAAAATTTGTGATCGGTGGGCTCTGCGTACTGAGACCACACCGATCCCTAGAACGAGGGGACAAAAGTGTGCACATATCGCATTCTCTCTCTCCTTGCTGCGTTAAACAGGCATAGAAGTCTATGGGCCCATCTCAATACCATCCTAGGCAGCAAGGAGAAAGAACGCAATATGCATGCTCTTCTCTCCCTTGTTCTAGGGATCGATGTTTCTATACCATATCAAAAATTTTGTTGGTGACCCTTTTAGTAGATTTTAATTGTGAATCAACCCCTAAGAAATGTATCTAAGTAGTAAGTGACTCTATTTAGTATCAGAGCTTTGGTACTTTGGTGGGTAGAATGATCTTGTGTCTATTGACATTTCAATATTGTCCCTGTACAGGTCTACCTATTGAGTTATCAAGTTGTATATACAAATAAGATGAAAACTTTTAGCTCTGCTGCATCTCCAAGACTTCTCCTGAGCTGCACCAGTTCTCTGGAATGCCTTATCCCAAACATTTAGGTTAATTGGTTGGATCCACTGTTTTAGGCTCTCTTTAAAAACACATCTTTTTAGGTTAGCCAAGAGATGTAGCTAGGCTTTCCTGCACCTGGAGCAAGGATTTCGATTTTGTGCCCCCTCACTGTAGTTATGCCCAGATATGTGCCCCCTAACAGTAGTTATGGCCAGATATGTACCCCCTCAGTATAGTTATGACCACTTTTGTGCCCACTCACCCAGTGGCCTCTCCAGACTCCAGCTACATGAAAGAAAAAAAAAAAAATACTTACCTGCTTCCCTGATGATGTGCTCCCACACACATTGTGCTGCTGGCTGTGTCGGCCAATTGCAGGGAGCAGATGGCTCCCAGCTTGACTATAAAAACGAACTGCCCAGCAGTGAAAAGACCTGCTGGTTAGGTGTGCCCCCCTCCAGCCTCTGCGCCTGGGGCACGTTGCCCCCCTGCCCTTGCTATGCCTCTGGGTTACCCTATCACATCCCCTGATCTAACTCTCCTCCATTCACCATCCCCCATGCTCCCAAAACACCCTTTAGCATCATTCTTCTGAACCTGATCCATTGCCAAATATCCACACCCCAAACACTACAGATATCAGCTGATGGCTGGCTCATGCAGCCTTATAGCTCCTTTATTCAGTTAAGATGGCCGGACCATTGTACATATCACACACTCGTTACCTTTTGTGTCACCCCTTTCTCCTCTTATATTGTAAGCTCTTGCGAGCAGGGCCCACATTCGTCTGGTTTTAATTAATGACTTGTCTGTTGCTATGCTATTTAAGACTCCGGAGGCTTCTGGAGACACTGCTGAATATGCCATATTAATAACATCTTTGCAAAAAGAAATGTATTTAGGTGGAAATCCTTTGTGGTGAACTGGTGGTAATTGTCAGTCAATGTAGAAGAAGAATGTGAAATGCCATACTTCTAGCTGCATCGATTTTACATGTGCGTCATTTGGCAATTATAAACTAATATTTTAGTTTGTGAATCCTTGTTTATTAATATAAATTTAATATATAACATCATAACAGTATTTTTGCCAGGCCTACGTAAAGTACCGCAACTAACAAGGTGGACATGTTAACTTGCTGCTGCGTGGATTCCAGTACATTAATGACTGTGTGATACTTTATGGTAATTTTAGAGTTGAAAGCATAGAGATGAGTGAGGTGTCAATCATGACTAGACTTCAACATCTGGGGCTTATAAGCCCTTTGCCACGCAAGACCAATGAAACTAGGTAAGCAGAACAGAGATCTGACAACATATCTTGCTAATTGCACAATGTTGTAATCATTCTACACACAACCACAAACCAGTAAGGTGGGGCATGTTCTCTTGAGAGGCTCCTCTTTAACCCTGCTTTCACACCTGAGCGTTTCTCAAACGCGCGTTTTTGTCGCGCGTTTTTATGCGCTTTTTTTGTAATAGTAAACGCGCGTTTGACGCGCATTTGTGTGATTGACTGCAGTGTCCTATGGCCACAAACGCGTGTCAAAACGCCCCAAAGAAGCTCAAGTACTTGTTTGAGCGTCGGGCGTTTTACAGCGCGTTCGTACGCGCTGTAAAACGCCCAGGTGTGAACCATTCCCATAGGGAAGCATTGCTTTTCATGTCTTGAGCGTTTTACAGCGCGTTTGAACGCGCTGTAAAACGCTCAGGTGTGAACTTAGGGTAAAAGAAGACAATTGCAGACCAAATAAAACAGTTCAACTTTACTAAACACAACTGCAAATACATTGATGCACAAAACATTATGGTTACTAAAACTGTAAGAGGCACCATAGTGGAGATTTATCATCCTGGTGTAAAGTAGAACTGGCTTAGTTACCCATAGCAACCAATCAGATTCTACCTTTTTATTTTTCTAAGCTCCTTTGGAAAATGAAAAGTGGAATCTGATTGGTTGCTATGGACAACTAAGGGTACTTTCACACTTGCGTTAATGTTTTCCGGTATTGATGTACGCCACAGGGGCTCAATACCAGGAGAAAAAACGCTTCAGTTTTATCCAAATGCATTCAGAATGGAAATCATTCCGTTCAATATGCATCAAGATGTCTTCAGTTCAGTCACTCTTACGGTATTTGGCCGAAAATTGCGGAACACTTGCCGGAATGCTGGATCCGGCATTCATTTCCATTGAAATGTATTAATGCCGAATACGGTACCAAATGTTCCAGGAAACCTGACCCGGTTTCCCAGTCTGCGCATGTGCAGATGACACCGGAGGTACGGATCCAGTGTTTCAATGGATTTTTCAGCCGGTGTGAAGGCAAGTGTGAAAGTACCCTAAACCAGTTCAACTATGCACAGGTTGATAAATCTCCTCCAAAATGTTTAGTTTCAACTCACCAGTAAGGTATAAAGTCAGTACTACGGCATACATATTAGGACATCGTCAGACATTATCCACAACTCCATCCTCCGTCAGGCAAAACTCAATCAGCCCTCAGACATCAGACAAAACTCCGTCCTCCGTCAGGCAAAACTCCATCAGACATCAGACAAAACTCCGTCCTCCGTCACCCAAAACTCCATCAGACCTCAAACATCAGACAAAACTCCGTCCTCCGTCACCCAAAACTCCATCAGACCTCAGACATCAGACAAAACTCCGTCCTCCATCAGGCAAAACTCCATCAGACCTCAGACATCAGACACAACTCCGTCCTCCGTCACCCAAAACTCCATCAGACCTCAGACATCAGACAAAACTCCGTCCTCCATCACCCAAAACTCCATCAGACCTCAGACATCAGACAAAACTCCGCCCTCCGTCACCCAAAACTCCATCAGACCTCAGACATCAGACAAAACTCCGTCCTCCGTCAGGCAAAACTCCATCAGACCTCAGACATCAGACAAAACTCCGTCCTCCGTCACCCAAAACTCCATCAGACCTCAGACATCACTCCGTCCTCCGTCACCCAAAACTCCATCAGACCTCAGACATCAGACAAAACTCCGTCCTCCGTCAGGCAAAACTCCATCAGACCTCAGACATCAGACATCAGACAAAACTCCGTCCTCCGTCAGGCAAAACTCCATCAGACCTCAGACATCAGCTAAAACTCTGTCCTCCCTCAGACATCAGCCAAAACTCCGTCCTCCCTAACTCAAAATACGCCCTACTACACACACTCTTCACCTGACGGAGCTGCTAGCTGCTGGAGAGGCAAAGGACCTGTGATGATGACGTCATGACCATGTGACGAGTCACGTGTGTGGGAGGGGTCAGATGTGCACAGCAGCTGGTAGAGTGTACAGAACAGTAGCCATCAAATAGAGCTCTGTACTAGAGATGTGTGTGTAACCTGCATGTAGCAGAGCTGTGTACTGTGTTACAGAGATGTATGTGTAACCTGCATGTAGCAGAGCTGTGTACTGTGTTACAGAGATGTATGTGTAACCTGCAGGTAGCAGATCTGTATGTGTAACCTGCAGGTAGCAGAGCTGTGTACCGTGTAGCAGATCTGTATGTGTAACCTGCAGGTAGCAGAGCTGTGTACTGTGTAGTAGATCTGTATGTGTAACCTGCATGTAGCAGAGCTGTGTACTGTGTTACAGAGATGTATGTGTAACCTGCAGGTAGCAGAGCTGTGTACTGTGTAGCAGATCTGTATGTGTAACCTGCAGGTAGCAGAGCTGTGTACTGTGTAGCAGATCTGTATGTGTAACCTGCATGTAGCAGAGCTGTGTACTGTGTAGCAGAGCTGTATGTGTAACCTGCATGTAGCAGAGCTGTGTACTGTGTAGCAGTGCTGTATGTGTAACCTGCATGTAGCAGTGCTGTGTACTGTGTAGCAGAGCTGTATGTGTAACCTGCATGTAGCAGTGCTGTGTACTGTGTAGCAGAGCTGTATGTGTAACCTGCATGTAGCAGAGCTGTGTACTGTGTTACAAAGATGTATGTGTAACCTGCAGGTAGCAGAGCTGTGTACTGTGTAGCAGATCTGTATGTGTAAACTGCAGGTAGCAGAGCTGTGTACTGTGTAGCAGATCTGTATGTGTAACCTGCATGTAGCAGAGCTGTGTACTGTGTAGCAGAGCTGTATGTGTAACCTGCATGTAGCAGAGCTGTGTACTGTGTAGCAGTGCTGTATGTGTAACCTGCATGTAGCAGAGCTGTGTACTGTGTAGCAGAGCTGTATGAGTAACCTGCATGTAGCAGAGCTGTGTACTGTGTAGCAGAGCTGTATGTGTAACCTGCATGTAGCAGTGCTGTGTACTGTGTAGCAAAGCTGTATTTGTAACCTGAATGTAGCAGAGCTGTGTACTGTGTAGCAGAGCTGTATGTTTAATCTGCATGTATCAGAGCTGTGTGCTGTGTAGCGGAGCTGTATGTGTAACCTGCATGTAGCAGGCTGTGTACTGTGTTACAGGGATGTATGTGCAACCTGCATGTAGCAGTGCTGTGTACTGTGTTACAGAGATGTGTGTGTAACCGCATGTAGCAGAGCTTTTTACTGTGTAACAGAGATGTGTGTGTAACCTGGGAACTATAAAAAAGTGTAAAATAAAACATAAAAATTCAGATAACCCCCCTTTTCCCAAAATGAAAATAAAAGAACTAAAAAAATACACATCATGGGTGTCGCAATGTGTAAAAACACCCATTGTATAAAAATATATTCCCCATACGGCAAACGGCAAAACAGAAGAAAAAAAAAGAGTCCAAATGTCCGATTCGCCGTTTTTGGTCGCTTCATTTGCTACAAAAATGTAAATAAAAAGTGATCAAAAAGTCTTAAACACCCCAGAATGGTATCAGTGAAAAGTTCAGATTGCCCCGCAAAAAATGAGCCCCCATCCAGCTCTGTACACATAATTACAAAAAAGTTAGAGAGGTCAAAATATGACGACAAAAAAAAAAAATCTGATTCTGTAAATCTCCTGTCACTCCGAGTTACTCAGAATTGGTCGCCCTAATTAATAAATACATGCAACATGAATGCATATATGCCGCTTCACACAGATCACAAGTGTTAGGCCTCTTGCACATGAACGTTGTTGGTCCATTCCGTGCATTGGGGACAGCAATTTGCAGTCCCGAATGCACGGGCAACGTGCGTGCAGCAGCCGGGACAGATCCAGACCCATTCAACTTGAATGGGTCCGTGAATATGTTCTACTTTTTTGCTGTGCGGAGGCATGGCCAGAAACACCACGGAAGCACTCTGTAGTGCTTCTGTGGGGATCCGATACGTGTTTCTGTTCCGTTCAAGTGAATGGGTCGACATCACGGATGCGGGATGCACACGGCTGGTGCCCTGTGTATTGCGGAACCGCCGTATGTGGTCCACAATACGACCATGTGCAAGAGGCCTTACAAAGATGGGATTTAAGGTGCACATCCTCTTGTGCTTCCCATATTCCACAGATTTATATCACACAGCTACTTACAGTTGTGCTGATAAGTTTACATACCCTTGCAGAATTTATGATTTCTTAAAGGGGTATTCTCATCTTCCCTTTTTATACTTACCTTCCTTGAGCGTGACGTTCACTTCCTGTATTCTTCTCCCGGCCGGGCCGCGCTTGCGCAGAAGACTGAAGATTCTCTCCCGGCCGGGCCGCACAATGTCCTGAACGCGCACAGCGCCGCGCATGTGCCATGGTGACTTATTCCTGGCCTGTATAGTACAGAGTCGGCGTGCGCATTCGCGGCTCTGTACTATACTGGCCAGGAAGAAGTCATCATGGCGCATGCGCGGCGGCATGCGCGTTCAGGACATTGCGCGGCCCAGCCGGGAGAGAATTTTCCGTCTTCTGCGCAAGCGTGGCCCGGCTGGATTCGACAGGAGAGGTGGCCGTGACCAGGGGAGACCAAAGACATCATCAGGTAAGAGGGGACTTATTTTCTAAAAAAAGGATGGGAATTGGGTAATAAAATGTATTTAGAAAAATTATCACTGTCAAATCATTAACAGATTTACCGGTGATCATTAAGATGAGAATACCCCTTTAACCATTGTGCAGAGAATATGAATGATACCACAGACACTTTTCTCTCGCTCACGGTTAGTGGTCGGCTGAAGCCATTTATGTCAAACAACGGTGTTTACTCTTTATAAATCATAATCACAACACAAACTCCCCAAATGACCCTGATCAGAAGTTTACACGCCCCAGTTATTAATACCATGTATTGCCCCCTTTAACATCAATGACAGCTTGAAGTCTTTTGTGGTAGTTATGGATGAGGCTCTTTATTTTCTCAGATGGTAAAACTGCCCATTCTTCCTGTTGAAAAAAAAAAAGCAATTCCACCACAGTTTTACGTGATTTTTATTTACAACATTCGATGTGCGATAAAACTGACTGGTTACTTTTATTCTACAGGTCAGATCGAATCCGGCAATACCTTATATGTATAGTTTTTCTTGCGTTTTAATAGTGATCAAAAAATTAAAATATCCGATTTTTTTTGTCGCCATATTTTGAGCCCCATAACTTTTTTGTAATTATGTGTACAGAGCTGGATGGGGGCTCATTTTTTGCGGGGCAATCTAAACTGTTTACTGATACCATTCTGGGGTGTTTAAGACTTTTTGATCACTTTTTATTTACATTTTTGTAGCAAATGAAGTGACCAAAAACGGCGAATCGGACATTTGGACTCTTTTTTTTTTCTGTTTTGCTGTTTGCCGTATGGGGAATATATTTTTATACAATGGGCGTTTTTACACATTGCGAAACCCATGATGTGTCTTTTATTTTAATTTTGGGAAAAGGGGGGTGATCTGAATATTTATGGGGTTTTTTTACACTTTTTTATAGTTCCCAGGTTACACACACATCTCTGTAACACAGTACACAGCTCTGCTACATGCGGTTAGACAAACTGCTCTATATACACAGTACACAGCTCTGCTACCTGCAGGTTGCACATACATCCCTGTAACACAGTACACAGCTCTGCTACATGCAGGTTACACACACATCTCTGTAACACAGTACACAGCTCTGCTACATGCAGGTTACACACACTGCTCTATATACACAGTACACAGCTCTGCTACATGCAGGTTACACACACATCTCTGTAACACAGTACACATCTCTGCTACACAGTACACAGCACTGCTACCTGCAGGTTGCATATACATCCCTGTAACACAGTACACAGCTCTGCTACATGCAGGTTACACATACAGCTCTGCTACACAGTTCACAGCTCTGCTACATGCAGGTTACACATACAGCTCTGCTACACAGTACACAGCTCTGCTACATGCAGGTTACACATACATCTCTGTAACACAGTACACAGCTCTGCTACCTGCAGGTTACACATACAGATCTGCTACACAGTACACAGCTCTGCTACATGCAGGTTACACATACATCTCTGTAACACAGTACACAGCTCTGCTACCTGCAGGTTACACATACAGATCTGCTACACAGTACACAGCTCTGCTACATGCAGGTTACACATACATCTCTGTAACACAGTACACAGCTCTGCTACATGCAGGTTACACACACATCTCTAGTACAGAGCTCTATTTGATGGCTACTGTTCTGTACACTCTACCAGCTGCTGTGCACATCTGACCCCTCCCACACACGTGACTCGTCACATGGTCATGACGTCATCATCACAGGTCCTTTGCCTCTCCAGCAGCTAGCAGCTCCGTCAGGTGAAGAGTGTGTGTAGTAGGGCGTATTTTGAGTTAGGGAGGACGGAGTTTTGGCTGATGTCTGAGGGAGGACAGAGTTTTAGCTGATGTCTGAGGTCTGATGGAGTTTTGCCTGACGGAGGACAGAGTTTTGTCTGATGTCTGAGGTCTGATGGAGTTTTGCCTGACGGAGGACGGAGTTTTGTCTGATGTCTGAGGTCTGATGGAGTTTTGCCTGACGGAGGACGGAGTTTTGTCTGATGTCTGAGGTCTGATGGAGTTTTGGGTGACGGAGGACGGAGTTTTGTCTGATGTCTGAGGTCTGATGGAGTTTTGGGTGACGGAGGACGGAGTTTTGTCTGATGTCTGAGGTCTGATGGAGTTTTGGGTGACGGAGGACGGAGTTTTGTCTGATGTCTGAGGTCTGATGGAGTTTTGGGTGACGGAGGACGGAGTTTTGTCTGATGTCTGAGGTCTGATGGAGTTTTGGGTGACGGAGGACGGAGTTGTGTCTGATGTCTGAGGTCTGATGGAGTTTTGCCTGATGGAGGACGGAGTTTTGTCTGATGTCTGAGGTCTGATGGAGTTTTGGGTGACGGAGGACGGAGTTTTGTCTGATGTCTGAGGGCTGATGGAGTTTTGTCTGACGGAAGACAGAGTTTTGTCTGATGTCTGATGGAGTTTTGCCTGACGGAGGACGGAGTTTTGTCTGATGTCTGAGGGCTGATGGAGTTTTGCCTGACGGAGGATGGAGTTGTGGATGATGTCTGACGATGTCCTAATATGTATGCCGTACAGTACACAGAAGGTGATGCTGTTCTTAACATTGCAGAAAAACAAACAAATTAATTAACACCAAACAGTTTAAAGGGGTTGTCATACTTCAGCAAATAGCACTTATTATGTAGATATTCCCATAATACAAATGTGTCCACTATGCAAGGGATATCAGCAAAAAAATAATATTTGCCGTTCATGGCCGCAGTAGTGTTGAACGAGCACCGTAGTGCTCGGGGGCTCAGGTCGAACACATCGGGATGTTCGGGGGCTCGACCAAGCACCCAAGTATAATAGAAGTCAATGGGAGAACCTGAGCATTAAACTAGGTACCACCTGCTCTGAAGAGGTGACGGTGCCTGGTTCATAGGAAAATGTCACAAATTGATGGAAACACCACCCAAATGGTTCTGGAACAGCATGAGGAGGATGTCTGGATGCATCTTGTACTCATAGTTCGCTGCTGGGAACGATGTTGTCCAAATAGTACGCCACTTTTACAGACTGACAATAATATGCACAAAACCGAAGAAAAATAAACTATTTTAGAGGAAAAATTGATAGGAAACATTCTTTCCTGTATATTTACTTGTATATAAAGTGCAAGTGCTGCCAAAAATTACAAGGAAGAGGCACTCCGATACAACCTGTTTATCACATAAAGGAGGGCCTCATTCACATTGTGGTACAATTGTTCGTGTAGTGGGACTCCTACACTCAAAAAGCCTATGCACTAAGTGAAAGGACTGCCAAAAATTACAAGAAACCGGCACTCCAATAGACCCTTTGTTACACATAAAGGAGGGGATCATACACAGCCTTGAAAAATTATGATTGATGGCCTGCTGGTGACCCTCAAAAACATTTGGATCAAGGGCCTGCTGATCTGACCATCTATAACATTATAGCCGAGGGCCTGCTGCCGCATTGGTGACTCTAGATAACCTGGGGACGATCGCAAGTCCCTGTGATGGCAACAATCCATTTGGATGTCTGCCCTATCAACTTTCAATGTTATTTTCAGCCCAAACTATGTAGACCATGGGTAACGGGGGTATCATGGTTCAATTACGGAGAGGGAGCCTGAGAAACAGCTATGGTTACCACATTCAAGCAAGGCAGCATGCACGCAAATTACCTATTAGGTATAATTAGGTGAGGGCCTGCAGGTGAGCTGACCCTGTAAAAGATTTTAGGTGTAGGCCTGGTTATGAGCTGACCCTGTAAAAGATTATAGGTAAAGCCCTGCTGGTGAGCTGACCCTGTAAAAAATTATATGTGAGGGCCTGCTGGTAAGCTGACCCTGTAAAAGATTTTAGGTGCGGGCCTGCTATTAAGGTGACCCTCTAAAACATTATATGTGATGGCCTTCAGGTGAGCTGACCATGAAAACATTATATGCGAGCGCATGCAGGTGAGCTGACCCTCAAAAAAATTAAATGTGAAGGCCTTTAGGTAAGCTGACCCTGTAAAAGATTTTAGGTGTGGGCCTGCTAGTGAGCTGACCCTGTAAAAGATTTTAGGTGCGGGCCTGCTGGTGAGCTGACCCTGTAAAAGATGTTATATGCGAGCTTGCTGGTGTGGTGACCCAGAAAATGATTGTGAGTGAAGGCCTGCTGGTGAGCTGACCCTCTAAAAAATTATATACAAGGGTCTGCAGCTGAGCTGACCCTCTAAGAAATTATATGCGACGGCCTGCATGTGAGCTGACCTTGTAAAACATTATATGCAAAGGGCATACTGTATATGCGAGGGCATTATATGCGACAAATAAGTATGTTGACCACTGTGGTACTCAGCAGAAGTGGCCAAAATCATAAAAAGCAAAAAGATAGCATTTATTAATTATATATAAAAAAACAAAAAAGGATGACAGGCAAATTTATAAGATTAGGCAGAGGGCAGAGAGAGGCCAAGCAAGTTATAAGAGCTTCTAAAGCACAGGCAGAAGAGAAATTAGCTCAGTCAGTGAAAAAAGGCGATAAGACATTCTTCACATACATAAATGAAAAAAGGAAACTAAAACAAGGAATCACCAAATTTAAAACAAAAGAAGGAAGGTATATGGAAGAAGATAAAGAACTAGCTGACTGCCTCAATGAACACTTCTGTTCAGTTTTTACAAAGGAAAATGAAGGAAAAGGACCTCAGTTAGGAAGGAAAACTAATGAATCTTTTGATGCATGTGTCTTTACAGAGGAACAGGTTCTAAGTCAACTGTCTAAAATGAATACTAATAAGTCACAGGGGCCTGATGGGATACAACCAAAGCTATTAAAAGAACTTAGCGGTGAACTAGTAAAACCATTAACAGATTTATTTAACAAATCACTGGTAACAGGAGTCGTCCCTAAAGTTTGGAAATTAGCAAATGTTGTGTCCATTTACAAGAAAGGTAGTAGGGAGGAATCGGGCAACTATAGGCCAGTAAGCCTGACATCAATAGTGGGGAAATTAATGGAAACCATACTTAAGGAGATGATTGTGGAACATCTAAAATTCCATGGATTAAAAGATGAAAAACAGCATGGGTTTACTTCAGGGAGATCATGGCAAACTAATCTTATTGATTTTTTTGATTGTGTGACTAAAATAATAGATGGCGGAGGTGCAGTAGACATCGCTTATCTAAACTTTAGTAATGCTTTTGATACTGTCCCACATAGAAGGCTTATCAATAAATTGCAGTCTTTGTGCTTGGACTCCCATATTGTTGAATGGATTAGGCAGACAACAGAGGTTTGTAGTCAATGGAGTATATTCAGACCATGGTCTTGTTACCAGTGGGGTACCTCAGGGATCTGTTCTGGGACCCATATTGTTTAATATTTTTATTAGCAAAATTGCAGAAGGCCTCAATGGTAAGATGTCTCTTTTTGCTGATGACGCAAAGATTTGTAACAGGGTTGATGTTCTTGGAGGGATACACCAAATGGAAAAGGATTTAGGAAAACTAGAGGAATGGTCAAAAATCTGGCAACTAAAATTTAATGTTGATAAGTGCAAGATAATGCACCTGGGACGTAAAAACCCAAGAGCAGAATATAAAATCAGTGATACAGTCCTAACCTCAGTATCTGAGGAAAGGGATTTAGGGGTCATTATTTCAGAAGACTTAAAGGTAGGCATACAATATTATAGGTGAAGCAGAAGAGACGCGGCACTCACCAAGGTCTTGCGAATACTTGTTGCTTTATTGCAGGTTAAATGGCATGCTGCGCAGGCGGGGGAGCGGGGTGGCCACGGTGCATTTAACCTGCAATAAAGCAACAAGTATTCGCAAGACCTTGGTGAGTGCCGCGTCTCTTCTCCTTCACCGATTTCGTTCCTCTACACCACGCTGAGCACCACTACTTTGGTCAACGGGGGCAGCCGCAGGTCCATGGACTCCTGACAGACTCAAGGGGTTTACAGGTGATTCACAATATTGCGTAGTGCCGCTGTTTTTCCTTTTTCTCTTATATACCATACAATATCATAGAGCAGCAGGAAATGCTAGCAGAATGCTTGGGTGTATAGGGAGAGGCATAACAGTGGAAAAAGGGAGGTGCTCATGCGCTCTACAGAGCACTAGTGAGTTCTCATTTGGAGTATTGTGCGCAGTACTGGAGACCATATCTCCAGAAGAATATTGATACTTTGGGGAGAGTTCAGAGAAGAGCTACTAAACTCTAGTACATGGATTGCAGGATAAAACCTACAAGGAAAGATTAAAGGACATTAAAATGTATAGCTTGGAAGAAAGACGAGACAGAGGGGATATGATAGAAAACTTTTAATACATAAAGGAAATCAACAAGGTAAAAGAGGAGAAAATATTTAAAATAAGAAAAACTGCTACAAGAGGACATAGTTTTAAATTAGAGGGGCAAAGGTTTAAAAGTATTATCAGGAAGTATTACTTTACTGAGAGAGTAGTGGATGCATGGAATAGCCTTCCTGCAGAAGTGGTAGCTGCAAATACAGTGCAGGAGTTTAAGCATGCATGGGATAGGCATAAGGCCATGCTTCATATAAGATAGGGCCAAGGGCTATTCATAGTATTCAGTATATTGGGCAGAGTAGATGGGCCAAATGGTTCTTATCTGCCGCCACATTCTATGTTTCTATGTTACTCTATGATGGAAGAGGAGGAGAAGGATGAGAAAAGGAAGCTTTAATCATATACCCTTGTTTGTGGTGGAAGGGATGCATGGGAATGCAGTGTATTCAGTACATTATAAACAACACATTTAAGGCTACTTTCACACTAGCGTTCGGGCGGATCCGTTCTGAACGGATCCGCTCATATTAATGCAGACGGAGGCTCCGTTCAGTACGGATCCGTCTGCATTAATAACTTTAAAAAAATTCGCAAGTGCGCAAGTGCGAAAGTAGCCTGCGCGGATCCGTTCAGACTTTCAATGTAAAGTCAATGGGGGACGGATCCGCTTGAAGATTGAGCCACATTGTGGCATCTTCAAACGGATCCGTCCCCATTGACTTACATTGAAAGTCTGGACGGATCCGCACGGATCCGCACGCCTCCGAATGGCCAGGCGGACACCCGAACGCTGCAAGCAGCGTTCAGCTGTCCGCCTGTCCGTGCGGAGGCGAGCGGAGCGGAGGCTGAACGCCGCCAGACTGATGCAGTCTGAGCGGATCCGCCTCCATTCAGACTGCATCAGGGCTGGACGGCTGCGTTCGGGTCCGCTCGTGAGCTCCTTCAAACGGAGCTCACGAACGGAAACCCGAACGCTAGTGTGAAAGTAGCCTAAAGTGTCTTTATGTTCAGCCGCTTTTCTCTGGTGGAGTTGAGAGGTCATGGTCAATCCAGGCCATGTTCATTTTTATAAGAGTCAACCTGTCAGCATTTTCAGTTGACAGGCGGATACGCTTATTTGTTATAATGCCACCAGCAGCACTAAATACATGCTCAGACAAAACGCCGGCAGCAGGGCAGGCCAGCACCTCCAAGGCGTAGAGCACCAGTTCTTGCCACGTGTCCAGCTTGGACACCCAGTAGTTGTAAGGCACTGAGTGATCATTGAGGATGCTGACACGGTCTGCTATGTACTCCTTTACCACCTTCCAAAATTTTTCCTCCTTGTCACAGTAGGCTGCCCATCAGGGTGATGGGGATTGATGGGGTGTCATGAAACTGTTTAAGGCTTTGGAGAGTGTTTCCCTGCCTCTGTTGGTACTGCTGTGTGTTCCCCTTGTCTCCCCTCCTCGGATGCCCAAGGAACTACGGACTCTGCCGCCAGCGTTGTCAGATGCAGCAATTTTTCAACAAGGACCTTCTGGTATTGCACCATTTTGCTCATCTTCTCCACCGGAGGAATGAGAGATGAGAAGTTCTCTTTGTAAAAGGGGTCAAGAAGGGTAAACAACCACTAATCCGTGTTGTCTAAAATGTGTATAACGCGCAGGTCGCTTGAAAGGCAGCCTAACATGAAGTCAGCCATGTGTGCCAGTGTACCAACAGGCAAGGCTTCACTCTCGTCATCAAGAGTATCACTCTCAATCTCCTCACCCTCTTGCTCCTCTTTTGCCCATCCACGCAGAACAGATGGAATTAAACTTCCATGGGTACTAGCCTCTGTAGCCAAGGCAACCATCTCCTGCCTCTCCTTCTCCTCCCCTTTATCGTCCAATTCTCGCTGAGAAGACGAACTGAGGGTGGTCTGGCTATCACCTTGAGTAATGTCTTCCCCCATTTCCACCTCTTCCACATGCAACTCGTCGTCCTTAATTGTGAGCAGCGATAGTTTAAGTAGACACAGAAGTCGGATCGTTAGGCTGATAGATTGATTCCTCAAAGATTCTTAAAACCTCACATAGGTCAGACATCCATGCCCACTCTTCGCTTGTGAATAGTGGAAGCTGATGTAAAAGGTGATGACCATGTTGTAGCTGGTATTCCAAAACTTCCCTCTGCTGCTTACAAAGCCTGGCCAACATTTGGAACGTGGAGTTCCAGCACATGCTCAGGTAAACTGGCAATTTCCAGCACTGCTGCAGCGTTGGCAGGCTGGCTGAAGCTGTCGATGACTTGTGGAAATGTACACATATGCGGCACACCTTCACCAGTAGCTTAGGCAAATTGGGGTAGGTTTTGAGAAACCGCTGAACTACTAAGTTTAAGAAGTGGGCTAGGCATGGGATGTGTGTGAGCTTGCCAAGCTCCAACGCCGCCACCCAGTTACCGCCATTACCAGACACTACCATGCATGGTTCTAGGTTGAGTGGCAAGAGCCACAGCTCAGTCTGATCTCTTATCCCCTGCCACAACTCTGCGGCGGTGTGCTCCCCGTTGCAGTAAGGGTCAGCCCCTTGAAGTATCAAGTCACATTGTCCAGTGATAATATTTCACATAGACTATTATGCCTTCTTCCGGCCACAAGAGGCCACCGTGTCACTGAGTAAGAGAGAAATGAAAGTTGTTTTGTTCCAGAGGATGTAGGAGGAGTTGAAGTTCCCGGGCTTAGAGAGTAGGAGGCTGTGTACTTGCCAAGGTGTACAGAGAGAGTCTGCTCTTGTGGGACAGAGCTACAGGGACTATAAAGTAAATTTTCCTGGCTGCTGTGGGACAGGTCAACAGAGGCTGCAAAGTGTGTTCCAGAGGAGCAAAGTGTTCAATTCAGAAACTTGTGACAGGACGGGTTACTCCTGCCAGAGCTGGACTATGTGGATTCCTGCACTCTAGAGAGAGAGAAGAAAATACTGCGCTGGGACAAGAAAGCGACCGGATCAGGAGCCAGACTGCACCTGCTTTTAGGTGCCAGACCAAGACAAACAGCTACCTGCAGAACTGTAAGTGTGCATCGGTGCTAATCTGTGGTAGGGCATAGAGTAGGAGACTTATCAGTGTGTTTTAGAAACGTGCCCTGAGTAGCAGGGACAGACAGGTGTATATTAGAGGGAGTAGCCTGCATTTTTATGTGTTTACTGTTTGTAGCGCATTTTTGTGGATGCACAGTTCAGTTATCCTTCCTGTAAATTTATGTAAACCTGTTAACACTGTTCCTGTCATTTGTCGATTGCGGCTCTGGTGCATCGGCACAATACTGTTAATCCGATTTTCCGACCGTTAGATTTTGTTCTTTAATAAAGACGGTTTCTGCTTCAGCCTCCTTTTCTGCTATACTGTATTTGAACCCTTCCCTGCAGTCTTTTCCTCATCTGATTGCTACACTACACAGCTACACCTGAATCTAGTGAATAGTTTCTTAGTCTTTGACAATCCCTGCTCGTTTAGCATAATCAGCCACACCTTTGAACTTCCTATATAACTCAGACCTTGTCACTTCCTCCTTGCCAGATTATTGTGCTTCCTGCCTCTATCTAGCTCATGAGCCTTATCCTGAACTGCTGTGTTTACTTGTGTACTGAAATTGGATTGTTACCTGACCACGCTGCTGCCTCATCCAACTGCTATGTTTACCTGGTACCAACCAGGACTGTTATTCAACAATGCTTGCTTCTGCTACGCCAATGCTCCAGATTGTCTCAGCCATTGGACTCCTTACCTACCTTCCAAGCCTGAACGATTCCTCTTTTCAGGTGAGCAATTGTGACATCATTAAAGGAAGGCCTCAGTGCCCACAAGCCTAAATGGCAACATTTCCAGGACTAGTAATTTGGAAAGTTGCAAATTTAGTCCTATAGCTTGTGGGTGGGTGGCTGGGTATTTGTGCTTGCGTTCAAATGCCTGAGGTAAGGAAATGTGTACGCTGCGCTGGGACACGGAGGTGGATGTGGTCACTAATGGTGCTTGTGAAGGTCCAGGTGCAAGGCGGGAGGCATCCGGCCCTGCGCCTTTGACAGGGGATTGGCCAGCACGTAAAACAGGGGAAGAGGAGGCAGTGTTGTGACCCGCAGACACAGACTGTGGTCCCAGGCGTTCGGCCCACTTATTTTGATGCTTGGATGCCATGAAGCGGATCATGCTGGTGGTGTTAAGGTTGCTAGTGTTCATACCCCGGCTCATTTTGGTACGGCGCAGGTTGCAAACTACTATTCTTTTGTCGTCTGCACTTTCTTCCAAAAAAGTGCCATACTGCGGAACACCTACCCCTTGGCAAGGGAGATTTCCATCTCACTGCTCTTACATTATAGAGTCCATAGTCTCGCTGCTCTTACAGTAAAGAGTCCATAGTCTCGCTGCTTTTACAGTAAAGAGTCCATAGTCTCACTGCTCTTACAGCAAAGAGTCCATTGTCTCGCTGCACTTACAGTAAAGAGTCCATAGTCTCACTGCTCTTACAGTAGAGTCCATAGTCTCACTGCTCTTACAGTAAAGAATCCTCTTCTATGTTTGTGTACAAACTTTCTTTCCCCCTTACCCTTGTAACAATCACAGTCCTGGGGTTTCACTGGTTTCTACAGCTTAGTTTGCTGTTCACTAAAATTCCTAGGTCCTTTTCCGCGTCAGTGTTACAGAGTGTTTTACCATTTAATATGTACAGGTGACTTGCATTATTCCTTACCATGTGAATAACCTTATATTTGTCAGTGATAAACCTCATCTGCCATTTCTCTGCCCAAGCCTCCAATCTATCCAGATCCCTTTGACCCTGTACCTCACAGTCAGCAGACACATTCCAGCCAATCAGCAGCAGACCCTCCCTCCCAGACCCTCCCACCTCCTGGACAGGATCCATTTTAGATTCATTCGGAAGCTGCATTCTGTCACGGAAGGTGTGCAGGAAACTAGGAAACACAAAATGAATATACGACTGACTGGATCCAAAACTAAGGAACAAAAAGGGAGAGCCCTGCATCAGACCTGGCTCTCTCCCTGACTGCTCAGCCTATGCGAAAATCCCAATGGTAGATGATCGCATATCCTCGTACCTCGACTGTATAACACCTGAACACCCTATAATAGTGAGGGGACATGACCACCGGCTCCCTACACTAGATAGGGAGGGAGTCAGGGTCACCTGGGATCCAGCAAACAGAAAAACACAAATAAATAAACAAAACTTATCTTGTAGAAGACTGAGAAGTAGGAACAGTATGCACACACTCCAGGAAGTTGTATAAACCGCAAAGTGATGCACTATGGGAAAAGGATTTAAAGGGATGCAATCAGTGCAACTACATGACAGCTAAGACAGGCTAACTAGATGAGAAAATGAAAGCAAAACAAAGGAACCTCAAGGAGGAGGTTCTAGACGTCTGTCAGAGCTTCTCAGATGTCAGGTGGTGACAGCACCTCTCCTTCTACGAGTGGACTCCGGACACTCAGAGCCCACCTTCTCAGGATGGGACCTATGGAAAGCCATGATGAGACGAGTGGCCTTAATGTCCGTCACTGGGACCCATATCCTCTCCTCAGGACCATAACAATCCCAATGAACGAGGTACTGGAGAGAACCGCGGACAAAGCGAGAATCCACAATCCTAGAGACCTGAAATTCAAGATTACCATCAACCACAATCAGAGGAGGAGGCAAAGACGAGGGTACAATGGGTTGGACATAAGGTTTTAATAAGGACTTATGAAAAACATTATGGATCTTCCAAGTCTGAGGAAGATCAAGACGGTAGGCAACAGGATTGATGACTGACAAGGTTTTGTAAGGCCCAATAAACTTAGGACCCAATTTCCAGGAGGGAACCTATAATTTGATATTCTTAGTAGACAACCACACCAGATCACCAACATTCAGGTCCGGACCAGGCACACGTCTCTTATCCGCCACACGCTTATATCTCTCACTCATGCTCTTTAAATTATCCTGAATCTTTTGCCAAATATATGACAACAACTAGGAGAATCTGTCCTCATCAGGTAAACCAGAAGACCCCTCTCCAGAGAATGTCCCAAACTGCGGATGAAACCCATATGCATCAAAAAATGGTGACTTATCAGAGGACTCCTGACGACGGTTATTTAAAGCAAACTCAGCAAGAGACAAAAAAGAACACCAATCCTCCTGATTCTCCGCCACAAAACAGCGCAGATATGTCTCCAGATTCAGATTAACGCGCTCTGTCTGGTCATTCGACTGCGAGTGGAAAGCAGAAGAGAATGACAACCGAACCCCCAAGCGAGAACAGAAAACCTTCCAGAATCTGGAAACAAACTGCGTGCCCCTATCAGAGACTATGTCTGAAGGAATACCATGCAATTTGACAATGTGATCAATAAATGCCTGCGCCAGCGTCTTAGCATTGGGCAAGCCAGGAAAAGGGATGAAATGCACCATTTTGCTAAAACGGTCCACCACCACCAGAATCACAGTCTTCCCCGAGGAACGAGGCAGGTCCGTAATGAAGTCCATGGACAGATGTGTCCAAGGACGGGAAGGAATGGGTTAGGGAAGGAGAGGACCTGATGGCCGTGAATGAGGGACTTTGGCACAAGCGCAGGTCTTGCAGACTGCCACAAAACCCTCAACCGACTTACGAAGCGCTGGCCACCAGAATCTCCGAGCGATGAGATCCACTGTGGCTCTTGCCCCCGGGTGCCCAGCAAGGACAGTATTGTGGTGTTCCTTAAAAATCTTGTGTCTTAAAGCGAGAGGCACAAACAACCTCCCAGGAGGACAAAGATCAGGAGCCTCTGACTGGGCTACCTGAACCTCTGCCTCTAATTCAGGATAAAGAGCAGAGACCACCACACCTTCAGCCAAAATGGGACCCGGGTCTTCAAAATTCCCACCTCCCGGAAAACAACGTGACAGGGCATCCGACTTCACATTCTTAACCCCAGGGCGGAACGTGACAACAAAATTAAACCTGGAAAAGAACAAAGACCATCTGGCCTGTCTCGGGTTCAGATGCATGGCTGACTCCAAGTAGGCCAGATTCTTATGGTCAGTAAACACGGTAATAGGGTGTCTGGCTCCCTCTAGCCAATGGCGCCATTCCTCAAAAGCCAATTTGATGGCCAACAACTCCCTATCTACCACATCGTAATTTCTCTCTGCGGAGGAGAGTTTCTTCGAGAAAAAGGCACACGGTCGCCATTTGGCAGGAGAGGGACCCTGAGACAAGACCGCACCCACACCCACCTCAGAAGCATCAACCTCAACTATGAAGGGTAGAGAAATATCAGGTTGTACCAAGATGGGAGCGGAAGCAAAACTCTCCTTGATATTAGAAAAGGCCTTACGCGCCTCTACCGACCAGGAGGAAAAATCTACCCCCTTTCTAGTCATATCAGTGAGTGGTTTAACAACAGAGGAATAATTCAAAATAAACTTCCTGTAATAATTGGCAAAGCCCAAAAAACGCATCAGCGCCTTCTGGTTCTCTGGAAGCTCCCACTCAAGCACAGCGCGGACCTTCTCGGGGTCCATGCGAAAACCAGAAGCGGAGAGAAGAAACCTCAGAAATTGAATTTCTGGAACCGCAAACACACATTTCTCCAGTTTAGCGTACAATTTATTCTCCCGCAGGATGAGCAAGACCTGACGTAAGTGTTCCCTATGAGTTTTGAAATCAGGAGAAAAAATCAAAATGTCATCCAGATACACTAATACAAATTTCCCCATTAAATGATAAAAAATGCTGTTCACAAAATGCTGAAAGACGGCTGGAGCATTCATCAAACCAAAAGGCATAACCAAATTCTCAAAATGGCCCTCAGGGGTATTGAAGGCCGTCTTCCATTCATCCACTTCTCTGACCCTGACCAGGTTGTATGCCCCCCCTTAGATCCAACTTGGAAAAAACTTTAGCCCCAACAATCTGGTTAAACAGGTCCGGGATCAAAGGAAGCGAATAAGGGTCACGAATTGTGATACTGTTCAGCTCCCTGAAATCCAGACATGGTCTTAAGGAACCATCTTTTTTAGTTAACAAAGCAAAAACAGCGGCAACAGGTGACTTCGAGGGTCGTATGTGACCCTTTCTCAGACTCTCAGAGATATAAGCACGCATAGCGACCCTTTCAGGTTGGGAGAGATTGTATAAACGAGATTTAGGCAGCTTGGCGCCTGGGATGAGATTAATAGGGCAATCGTACTCCCTGTGCGGGGCAAGTCCTGAACACCACTCTCAGAGAAGACATCCGAAAATTCAGAGAGAAAAGATGGTACAGTCTTAGTAGAAATCTCAGAAACAGATGTCGTGAGGCAATTCTCTCTGCAAAAGTCACTCCAACCATTTATTTGCCTCGCTTGCCAATCAATGGTGGGGTTATGTTTAGTGAGCCAGGGTAGCCCCAACACTAGAGGAGTAGGCAACCCGCTAAGGACGAAACATGACACATCCTCAACATGAGCATCACTCACAATCAAACGGATATTGTGAACTATGCCCTTTAATGATTTAAGGACAAAACGGGAACTACAAGCAAACGGAAAACCTTCAATTTCCACATCAACTTTGCCAATGGTAACAGATGGAACATTTTTAAAGGATTTTTTCCTTTTTGTTTCTTTATTACTCTCAAAAAACTGCCTGAATCTCCTAGAGGGACAAACATTTGCCAAATGATTTATACCTCCACAACAGAAACAAACCTTCCCATAAGGGCTGAATCTTCTATTGTTAGAGGCAATCAAACCCAGCTGCATGGGCTCCTGCTCAGAAGGGGTTGACAGCGACTTGATCTGTCAGAGGAGTTATTTACACATCAGTTGGAAGAAATGAGTGATGCACAACCATTATTGCCAGAGGATGTAGATAACAGGGATATGTCTCAGTCAGGCAGCATTACACACATGGATGTACGGTGTGATGATGATGATGATGTTGTACCCGCTGCTGCTTCCTTTGCTGAGTTGCTAGATACTGACAAAAAACTAGAGAACCACTAGACCCCAAAAGTAAGGAGAGGGCAAATGGCATTTTTTATTTGTCCAAACATTCACTTACACCTAACAAAATAAAACTCCTACAAAAGAGACTTTAATTCTGTCCTACAAACAAACCTGACCTATTCAAATTATTTGTGGACTTAAATCAATTCATTTTAAAACTCACCCTTCATAGACATTTCACCATCAAAGATCACACCCAGTTAAACTCTACATTGACTAGTCCTCATATTCCCCCCCAACTCATGATACAACCTCTGATCCTTCACCCAACAGTAATCCCATTCATTTGAAAGTCAAGCTGAAATAAACCTTCTATCCCCTTGAGAGTAAAGGTCCGCACATTAAAGCTTCTATAATATGGTTCTGGCTGACCTAAAAGAAAATTTGTCCACTGTCTCTATCAGCGAACAAGAAAGAAATCTTAACCCAGAACTTACCCATCCCTTAAAAACCCTGGCCAAGAATAATGATATTGTCAAAAGTGCTGACAAAGGGGGAGGGGGGGTATAGTTATTATGGACTCCAACTATTACATATCCGAGCCCCTTTGTATCCTATCTGATTAAGATTATTATAAACCACTAACATATGACCCCACCTCTGAATATAAGAAACAACTATATGAACTTGTAGACGAAGGCTTCAGCACGGGAGTTATCAACAAAAAAGTGAGAACATTTTTACAAATCCACCACCCATCCACCCATAATCCATAAGTCACTTACAGCTCCCCCCCCCTTCCCCCGGAAGACCCATTCTATTCGGTATTGGTTCTCTCACCACAGACCTCTCTAAATATGTTGATAGTATATTACAAATATATGTTTCAAAACTACCATCCTAACTCAGGGACACCACATTTACTAAACATCTTAGAGACCCTCGGATAAGAGGAAGGCTTTAATTGGGTAACATTGGATGTTTCAACACTGTGTAGTAATATACTTCATTCCCTCGGCCTGAAAGCAATAGCGGAAGTTCTGCTTTCAGACCCCATGATGCCTGAGACACAGAGATCCTTTATCTTGAAATCCATCAAATTTATTCTGAACCACGACTACTTCTCATTTCAGGATACAAGTATAGCACCCTTTCAAACTTTAAAATTAAGTCTCAAGGTGCCCAGAGGGGTGTTAGTACTCTGCTCTAGTGCCCAGTAACGCCCCCCTGCAGTGCCCAGCCCGCCTTTCTTCCAAGCCCAGCACGCCTCCTAAGTAATAAATGTACTCCTACATTCTTGCCGAACGGCACTGCCCCCTCCACTATGTCATTTAATTTATTCACTGCACCGTCCTTGCTTCCTCCTCTCTTGGCCTTCGAAAACCCGCGCAGGCGCAGTTTTGCTGAGTGCCTGCTCCTGTACGATACTCCTGAGGGCAACAGCACTCTGATTACGTCACTGGGCTCGGCTCATGCCCAGTGACACTATTGAGGCTGTTGCCCTCAGGAGCAGGAGTATGGTACAGGCACAGGCACTCAGTGATACTGCGCCTGCGCGGGATTTCGGAGGCCAAGAGAGGAGGATTTTATATATTCTATCTTATATATATTCTATCTTAGAATATATATATATATATATATATATATATATATATTATATATAAGATAGAATATATATATATATATATATATATAAAATATTTTTCACTTTTTGATAAGGGTTGTTATCCACCTGTTAGTTAGGTGGGCATCAGTGGCCATTTTATTCAAGTTCAGTCACCACAAAAGCATATTTGCATTTGTGTCAAATACAAGGTTTAAATAATGCAGTTATGTTCAGAGTTTAAAAAAAACACATCTGGGACCTTTGCTGCATTTGTTACAGTCAAATACAAGCGTTAGATAGTGCTGTTATATTCTGATATTTAAAAAAAAACACCAATTTTTTGCAAGATAATACATTTGCGGCCTTTGCTGCATTTCTGACAGTCCAATACAAGTGTTAGATACTGCTGTTATATTCTGTTTTTAAAAAAAAAAACACCCATTTTAGGCAAGATAATACATTTGTGGCCTTTGTTGCATTTGTGAGAGTCAAATACAAAGTTTAAATACTGCAGTTATATTCTTGGTTTAAAAAACAAAAATTTTTTTGCAAGACCCTACATCTGGGGCCTTTTCTGCATTTGTCACAGTCAAATACTAGCATTAGATACTGCTGTTATATTCATTATAGGGTGTTCAGGTGTTATACAGTCGAGGTACGAGGATATGCGATCATCTATAATTGGGATTTTCGCATAGGCTGAGCAGTAAGGGAGAGAGCCAGGTCTGATGCAGGGCTCTCCCTTTTTGTTCCTTAGTTTTGGATCCAGTCAGTCGTATATATTCATTTTGTGTTTTCTTGTTTCCTGTACACCTTCCGTGACATTATAAACCGCCAAAACCGTCTCAAGCATGAATCCGGTTTCAACCTTGATTGATCGCATGCAGGGTCATTCACTGGAGGTAGCAGATCTCCGGAAAACTGTCTCTCAGTTTGAGGTGACCATTTCTGCTTGCGTTCATGGAGTTTGTTCTGAGCCTAAGATCTCGCTCCCGGATACGTTCTCCGGGGGTAGTGAGAATTTTGTTCGTTTTAGAGAGGCTTGCAAACTCCATTTTCGCCTACTTCCCCATTCCTCTGGTGATGAGGAACGGAGGGTGGGGATCATCATATCGCTGCTCAGGGATAACGCTCAGTCCTGGGCCTTTTCGCTGCCGGTGGGGGCACGGCCCCTCCGTTCAGTGGATGAATTCTTTTTAGCCCTGGGTCAGATATATGATGATCCGGATCGTATTGCTCTGGCTGAGTCTAGACTACGTCTTTTATGTCAGGGTAAACAATCCACAGAGATATACTGTTCAGAATTTCGGAGATGGGCAGCAGATACTGGTTGGAATGATGCTGCACTCCGAAGTCAATTTTGGCATGGTCTTTCAGAGGGATTGAAAGATGCATTTGCCTTTCATGAGAGACCTACCTCCTTGGAATCGGCCATGTCTCGGGCCGTTCGTATTGACAGGCGTCTTGGAGAGAGAGGAGAGATCACTCCTTCCTGTCGTACTCAATCCCAGGACAGTGCGGCGGTCTCATTCAGTGCACAGGGGTCTCAGTCGCTGTCAATCCCTTCTGAGCAGAAGCCCATGCAGCTGGGGATGATTGCCTCTGACAATAGAAGATTCAGCCTTCATGGGAAGGTTTATTTCTGTTGTGGAGGTATAAATCATTTGGAAAATGTTTGTCCCTCTAGGAGATTCAGGCAGTTTTTTGGGAGTAATAAAGAAACAAAAAGAAAAAAATCCTTTAAAAATGTTCCATCTGTTACCATTAGCAGGGTTGAGGCGGAAATTGAAGGTTTTCCGTTTGCTTGTAGTTCCCGTTTTGTCCTGCCTGCCAGGGTGGCGCTAGAGACCAAGAACATTTTTTGTGAGATTTTTGTAGATAGTGGAGCAGCTGTCAATCTCATTGATAATCAATTTGCTATAACTCATGGTTTCCAGGTATGCACTTTGGGAAAGGATATTCCTGTTTTTGCTATTGATTCCACTCCACTTTCTCAGAAATCATTAAAGGGCATAGTTCACAATATCCGTTTGATTGTGAGTGAGGCTCATGTTGAGGATGTGTCATGTTTCGTCGTTAGCGGGTTGCCTACTCCTCTAGTGTTGGGGCTACCCTGGCTCACTAAACATAACCCCACCATTGATTGGCAAGCGAGGCAAATAAATGGTTGGAGTGACTTTTGCAGAGAGAATTGCCTCACGACATCTGTTTCTGAGGTTTCTACTAAGACTGTACCATCTTTTCTCTCTGAATTTTCGGATGTCTTCTTTGAGAGTGGTGTTCAGGACTTGCCCCGCACAGGGAGTACGATTGCCCTATTAATCTCATCCCAGGCGCCAAGCTGCCTAAATCTCGTTTATACAATCTCTCCCAACCTTAAAGGGGCGCTATGTGTGCTTATATCTCTGAGAGTCTGAGAAAGGGACACATACGACCCTCGAAGTCACCTGTTGCCGCTGTTTTTTTCTTTGTTAAGAAAAAAGATGGTTCTTTAAGACCATGTCTGGATTTCAGGGAGCTGAACAGTATCACAATTCGTGACCCTTATCCGCTTCCTCTGATCCCGGACCTGTTTAACCAGATTTTTGGGGCTAAAGTTTTTTCCAAGTTAGATCTAAGAGGGGCATACAACCTGGTCAGGGACAGAGAAGGAGACGAATGGAAGACGGCCTTCAATACCCCTGAGGGCCATTTTGAGAATTTGGTTATGCCTTTTGGTTTGATGAATGCTCCAGCCGTTTTACAGCATTTTGTGAACAGCATTTTTTATCATTTAATGGGGAAATTTGTATTAGTGTATCTGGATGACATTTTGATTTTTTCTCCTGATTTCAAAACTCATAGGGAACACTTACGTCAGGTCTTGCTCATCCTGCGGGAGAATAAGGCCTCCTGCACACGACCGTATTGTGCACCCGTGGCCGTTGTCCCGTTTAACGTGTTTTTCTGCGGTCCCATTGACTTTCAATGGGTCCGTGGAAAAATCGGAAACTGCACCGTTTTACAGCCGCATCCGTGATCCGTGTTTCCTGGCCGTGAAAAAAATATGACCTGTCCTATTTTTTTCACGGCCAACGGTTCACGGACCCATTCAAGTCAATGGGTCTGTGAAAATCACGGATGCACACAAGATTGTCATCCGTGATCCGTGTCCGTGATCCGTGTCCGTTTTTTCCTATCATTTCAATGGCAAACTTGACTTAGGTTTTTTTTTCATTTTTCATGTCCGTGGATCCTCCAAAAATCACGGAAGACCCACGGAAGAAAAAACGGACACGGATCACGGTACAACGGAACCACGTTTTGCGGGACGTTAAAAAATACTGTCGTGTGCAGGAGGCCTAAATTGTACGTTAAACTGGAGAAATGTGTGTTTGCGGTTCCAGAAATTAAATTTCTGGGGTTTCTTCTCTCCGCTTCTGGTTTTCGCATGGACCCCGAGAAGGTCCGCGCTGTGCTTGAGTGGGAGCTTCCTGAGAATCAGAAGGCGCTGATGCGTTTTTTGGGCTTTGCCAATTATAACAGGAAGTTTATTTTGAATTATTCCTCTGTTGTTAAACCACTCACTGATATGACTAGAAAGGGGGTAGATTTTTCCTCCTGGTCGGTAGAGGCGTGTAAGGTCTTTTCTAATATCAAGGAGCGTTTTGCTTCCGCTCCCATCTTGGTACAACCTGATATTTCTTTACCCTTCATAGTTGAGGTTGATGCTTCTGAGGTGGGTATGGGTGCGGTCTTGTCTCAGGGTCCCTCTCCTGCCAAATGGCGACCGTGTGCCTTTTTCTCGAAGAAACTCTCCTCCGCATAGAGAAATTACGATGTGGGAGATAGGGAGTTGTTGGCCATCAAGTTGGCTTTTGAGGAATGGTGCCATTGGCTAGAGGGAGCCAGACAT